>NC_132930.1:28834228-29473395 GCF_047675955.1 Chlorocebus sabaeus
TCCTCCAGCTACATCCATGTTTTCACAGACCACACACTAGAACCTCCACCTTCACTGTCTCAAAAGAATCAAGCATTTCTGCCATGAGTCTCTCCAAGTAATATCATCACATCACTTTACTCTCTTCCACCAAATCTCATCTAACCCACATGCAGAGCTGTATTAGTCCGTTCTCACAATGCTAAAAGATACTACTGAAACTGGGTAACTTATGAACAAAAGAAGTTTAATTGACTCACAGTTCTGCATGGCTGGAAGGTCTCAGGAAACTTACAACCATGGCAGAAGGCGAAGGGGAAACAACACACATCTTACATGGTGGCAGGAGAAAGAGAGACAGAGAGAGAGAAAGAGGAAGCACCAGACACTTATCAAACAACCAGGTCTTGTGAGAACCCACTCACTATCACAACCAACAGCAAGGGGGAAATCTGCTCCGATGATCCAATCACCTCCCAGTTAGTTCCTCCCTCAACATGTGGTGATTACAATTTGAGATGATATTTGGGGGGACACAGAGCCAAACCATATCAAGAACTAAACTTGCAAAGGATGCAATTTTTTAGCTTTCTAGTTTCTAGATTTCAGAAATATATGTTAGAAACAGGTTAGAATACATGCTGAATAACTCACAGATTTGTCTACATAGAAAAGTTCTACATGGCACCTGTAAAAATGTTCATGATGATTATCTGTGGCTGGGATTATGAATAACTTATATTCCCATTTTGCCTATTTATATTTCTAAATTGTCAATAATAGACATGCATTCTTTATGAAATAAATATTTGATTTTTAAAAACTCAATAAAAAGACAAGAAGTAAAATGATGTCTTTTATTTTTCAAACACTATGACTATTAGATTGGCATTTATATGTAGCAACACACTAAACCCACTCTTCCAGAGCCAAAGGACCCATATGTCACTATTGCAGTCTGTTTTCCCACTAAAGGTTTATAGATTGATGGATTGTTTCAACAAATAATAATGCATTACAAATACATGGTTATTACTGTGCTAGGTTCTGGAGATGCAAAAATGAATGAGGTATGGTGGCTTTCCACCATATGCTGTCTAGAAACAGGGATAAACAACAAAGAGTAATAAAGAGTTATCAGTGCCAAGATTGGCCTGTATACCTTGAGTTCACAATACATGTACATGGGATTCATAATATATGCATACGTAAGTTCACAATAGAAATGGCACAATTTCTACTAAAAGGAAAAAATGGAGAATTATGACAAACATCGAAGAGGTTGTCAGTTACTTTGAACTTAATCTTGAAAAGTAAATGCATATTTAATATATAGACAAGGGAAGGTGAGAGAACAGCATGAATAATGCATCCTACCTCAGCAGAACCCAATTCAGCATTACACATTACTTTATGATTCTTCTCATTGGTCTTTTTCAGGGAGTAATTAAGATTTATAATTATCACAGTTTATTCTCAGAGAAGATCACTGAGCCATTGAGGTAGAATTTGGGATATGAAATATCCTCATAACCAGACTACAAATAATTAGAGAGACAGCATAGAGTAAATCTAAGAGTTTGCAGTCTGCAACCGAGCATAGTTGGTTTAGATTCTGGTCCCACAACGTATATCTAATCCTGGGAAAATAATTTAGTTATTCTAAACCTCAGTTTCTCACCAATAATTCTAAATAATAGTTCTAAACCAGTATTTCCCATAGAATGTATATCAAAACAGTATAGCCTCTTGAGGTTGAGATTATTTAATAAGATAACATCTATAGGAATCCACCTGGTCAATTTCTGATTTATAAAAAGTACTCAAATATTGGCTAATGTAATTAGCCTTTATTTGACTTAGCTTTTATTGTGTGATTCTGGACATATAAATCCTATGCTATCTCTTTCTCCATGGAAATTTAATCAACACCAGACAACACTTATAATTAATTAATAAAACGGGTTGCTTGAAAAACACAAAATCCTCTAGATCATCATGTGTTTTTAACATAATAATGTTGCTTGAACTGATAGATTCATTGTAATGTCACTTTCAATGACACGCAGGGTGTAGATTACTTAGGGAAAATAAAAAAAAACTCATGTTCACTGGCACACAAACAGACTGTTGTATAGGCAACAGTTATGTTGAAAACTCGATCAACTCAGCAGGAGAAAAAAAAATTCAGCACGTAATTAGCTGAAAGTGTTGAGCTCTCTTTTCTATTTTTTACCTGGATGTGCTGGAGTCTTGCACAAACTGCTCATAGTTACTACAGTCAATTCCATGGCCATGAAAGAAACCACTAACTGTACCAGTGTACCAACTAAAATGTATCTCAAGGCATAAAAAAGGGAGGTAGTATGAATAATATGGAAGAAAATGGACTGTCACTTGTTTCAGTATATCTTAGTGAAGAAGCAATAGAACTTGGTAAATGGTAAATGGTGAAGACATTGGGAACAACAGAATGCCTGGTTTGCAATGCCAGCTCATCCATTTGTTACCCATGTGAACATGGACAAGCTTAATTTTTCTTTGTCTTAATTTTCTCTACCATAAAATTGGAATAATAGGACCTCACAGGGCTACAGAAATTAGTACATCCAAAGTGCTTAGAATAGTGTCTGACTTATACAAAATAGCTTTCAATAAACATCAATTATTTTTATGCTTAAGATCGCTAATCATCAGGGAAATGCAAATCAGGACCACAATGTAATATTACCTGACACCCGTTAGAAAGCCTATTTTTTTTTTTTAAAGGCAGACTAAAGATAGCAAATTTTGACAAGGATATGGAGAAAAGAGAATCCTTGTATATTGTTGATGGTAATGTAAATGAGAATATGGGAACAAATGTGGAAAACAGTATAAAGATTCCTCAAAAACTAAAAATAGAATCAACTTATGATCCAGCAATCCCACGTCTGGATGTATATCCAAAGGAAAGGAAATAAGCATCTTGAAGAGATATCTGCACTCTCATGTTCACTGCAGCATTATTCAGAATAGCCGAGATAGACAATCCACCCAAATGGGGGGTGGGGAAAATGGGCATATATTGTTTTAAGAGTATAAAGTTAAATCCCACATATATTTGATATCACTCCAATTCCCCATGACGGTGCAGGGGTTCCTCCACTCCCTTGTAAAATCCAAGCCAGATTTTTCCCAGATCATTCCTCTGTCCTTTCCTATGATCTCTTCACAACTTACTGGTTCAAGGTTTTATCTCCATTCTTGGACTTTTTGAACAGTTGCAACTCTATTGATGAAATTAATCTACAGAAGTTGATAATGTTTTGATGTAAGAATAGAGAAATAATGTATCTCTCTAGATTATGTGTTTTCTATTATAATGGGGGATACAGTGCCTGTAACCAAAATAAATCATAATGGTTGTTTTAACCTGTTGGGGAAATGATTTTGGAAGAAATGTTTTTTTAGACCTCCTCAAATCATTTAAACTCTTGTGAAACCTTTGTTCTGATGGATGAAATTACGAGGAAGAAAAGGAGAAAGAATCCAGCCCTCTAGTAGTAGGCATTTTACATAACAGTTAATGACTCTTAAGTCCTTTTTTTTTTTTCTTTCAAGCCTGAGTTTCGCTCTTGTCACCCAGGCTGGAGTGCAATAGCATGATCTCAGCTCACTGCAACCTCCGCCTCCCAGGTTCAAGCGATTCTCGTATCTCAGCCTCCCAAGTAGCTGTGATTACAGGCACGTGCCACCAGCCCAACTAATTATTGTATTTTTAGTAGAGACAGGGTTTCACCATGATGGCCAGGCTGGTCTCGAACCCCTAACCTCATGCCATCCGCCCTCTTCGGCCTCCCAAGGTGCTGAAATTACAGTCGTGAGCCACTGTGCCCAACCTCTTAAGTTCTTTTTAAGTTCCACAGTACTGTATATACATTAGCTCATTTAATTCTCACAACTGTATAGAATAGGTAATGTTAATAGTTTTATTTATGAATGAGGAAATAAGAGACACAGACTAAGTGAGGTCACACTGCTAGTCATACTGCAAAGCAAAATTCACAACCAGGCACTCTAGGTTGGAAGCCTACTCACTTTACTAGTCTGCAGTACCACCCATCATGAAGCAGCTCATTCAGTCACTACGAAAGCCATGAACGATGTCAGTATTCGTTCTGCTTAATGGGAAAAATGTTTGCCCAAGGTCCCTCAACAAGGAAATAGAATTGGGATTCAATTTTAGTCCTGCCTGTTCCCAAAGGCTGTGTCATTTCCACTATACCAAGCAGCTTCTATGTGGCTCTCGAGTTCCCTTTGCAGCTTTAATTTCTCTTACACTGATTTCCTTGCAATAGAGTTGATATATATAGGCACCTCAGGCAAAGTGGCACAGGTATTTGGCATTTGCTTTTCTTGTGATATCCAGCTGTGGGTGGGGTCTAACTCCTCAGGAATATATTCCACTGTGCTCTCAACAAAACTAGTAATTGTGGCATCTTCTAGCATTTAGGCTGCCTAATGGCTAACTTAAAACGCTAAAGGTGACTTTACTCAGATAAAGTAATTCTGTCTGCACTCTTCTGTAGTAATTTAATGTCTTGTAATTCTGTACACCATTAAGGAGCAATTAAAAGCAAGCATGCTAGGTTTCAATTCTCTAAACATCGCAGTGCAAAGTCACAGATCCTGAGTCCCATTTTATTTGTTTTTAGAGGCAATGCAATCAGGACACGACTCTTACTTCTTTCTTTCCCCATTTCCCATTATCCTTCATATCCCTCTTGCCATCTAAGGTACATATGTCCCCTTAACAATCCTTCAGAAAAAAAGAATTTGGCATTAAACAGATGTGGGGTGTGGGAAGGGGGTGGAATTGAAAATAATGACAACAGCATACTCCAGAGAGATCCTGATTTCCACCTGATTTCCAGAACGACACCTTTCTCTTGAATTCTTTTTCTTTGGCTTCTAACTACAAGTGACTGAATTAGCCTTTCATAACACTGAGAGAAGGGACTGAAACAGAAATAAAAAAAATAAAAAAAAAAAAAAAGGAAAAGAAAAAGCCCTGAGAGGAAAATTCATTGGAGGAAGCATAAATGACAATGATGTGTACTAGATTTTTTTTTTTTTTCTGAGAGCAGGTTTTATTAGAAAAAAGGTGTTCTTTGAATACCTCTCTCCCTCCCACCAGCATTGGGATAAACTCTTGACAGACATTAACCTTCACCAGGCTCCTGTGAGCTAGGTATTTGCCATCTGGATTTTACAGTTGATGAAATCAAAGAGGCTCGATTACTTGCCTCAGGGCATACAGTTAGAGAGGAACAAAAGCAGGAGTCAGGCCTGACTCTAAAAGCTGGTCTCTCTTTGGAGGTCATCAACCTGACAGTTAACAACTTGATTAACAAATACGTTTTGAGCATGATACTGAGACTGGAGATAGAATAAGGCCTACGACGTGAATGCTGCCCTCTGTTGGAGGAGGGTAGAACTTACAACCTTGTTTTCTGTTTGTATTTGCAGGGACCCCTGTTAGAGTAACACAATTGGCCTCTTGTGTCATCCTTCCTGGTCATTCCCCCAGGGCAGGAGACGGGCCCCAATAATTGGTAAGTTAGGAAACAAGGTATTGAACACCGTGTAGCCCTCTTTCTTCTGTTTTGGGGACTGTCTGCTGGCAGAGAGGCTATATCCTTTCTCATTCACTGTAATTTTAGGCTTAAAAGCCTTTCCCCTGTAAGCAGGTTGGGTCTCCAGTTCCATTGCTGAAGTATGAATAGCTTTCTTTTTATTTTATTTTAATTAATAGATAAATTAATTTATTTTTATTATACTTTAAGTTCTAGGGTACATATGTATAACGTACAGGTTTGTTACATATGTATACATGTGCCATGTTGGTGTGCTGCACCCATTAATTCGTCATTTACATTAGGTCTATCTCCTAATGCTATCTCTCCCCACACCCCCCATGCCACAACAGGCTCCATTGTGTGATATTCCCCACCCTGTGTCCAAGTGTTCTCATTGTTCAATTCTCACCTATGAGTGAGAACATACAGTGTTTGGTTTTCTGTCCTTGCAATAGTTTGCTCAGAATGATGGTTTCCAGCTTCATCTATGTCCCTACAAAGGACATGAGCTCATCCTTTTTTATGGCTGCATAGTATTCCATGGCATATATGTGCCACATTTTCTTAATCCAGTCTATCATTGATGGACATTTGGGTTGGTTCCAAGTCTTTGCTGTTGTGAATAGTGCTGCAATAAACGTATGTGTGCATGTGTCTTTATAGCAGCATGATTTATAATCCTTTGGATATATACCCAGTAATGGGATGGCTGGGTCAAGTGGCATTTCTAGTTCTAGATCCTTGAGGAGTCACCACACTGTTTTCCACAATGGTTGAACTAGTTTACAGTCCCACCAACAGTGTAAAAGTGTTCCTATTTCTCCACATCCTCTCCAGTACCTGTTGTTTCCTGACTTTTTCATGATCGCCCTTCTAACTGGCATCAGATGGTATTTCATTGTGGTTTGGATTTGCATTTCACTGATGGCCAGTGATGATGAGCATTTTTTCATGTGTCTGTTGGCTGCATAAATGTCTTCTTTTGAGAAGTGTCTGTTCATATCCTTTGCCCACTTCTTGATGGGGATGTTTGATTTTTTCTTGTAAATGTGTTTAAGTTCTTTGTAGATTCTGGATATTAGCCCTTTGTCAGATGGGTAGATTGCAAAAAATTTTCCCATTCTGTAAGTTGCCTATTCACTCTGATGGTATTTTCTTTTGCAGTGCAGAAGCTCTTTAGTTTGATTGGGTTCAATTTGTCTATTTTAGCTTTTGTTGCCATTGCTTTTGGTGTTTTAGTCATGAAGTCCTTGCCCATGCCTATGTCCTGAATGGTATTGCCTAGGTTTTCTTCTAGGGTTTTTATGGTTTTAGGTCTAACAATTCAGTCTTTAATCCATCTTGAATTAATTTTTGTATAAGGTGGAAGGAAGGGATCCAGTTTCAGTTTCCTACATATGGCTAGCCAGTTTTCCCAGCACTATTTATTAAATAGAGGATCATTTCCCCATTTCTTGTTTTTGTCAGGTTTGTCAAAGATCAGATGGTTGTAGATGTTTAGTATTATTTTTGAGGGCTCTGTTCTGTTCCATTGGTCTATATCTCTGTTTTGATATTACCATGCTGTTTTGGTTACTGTAGCCTTGTAGTATAGTTTGAAGTCAGGGAGTGTGATACTTCCAACTTTGTTCTTTTGGCTTAGGATTGTCTTGGCAATGAGGGCTCTTTTTGGCTCCATATGAACTTTAAAGTAGTTTTTTTCCCATTCTGTGAAGAAAGTCATTGGTAGGTTGGTGAGGATGGCACTGAATCTATAAATTACCTTGCACAGTATGGCCATTTTCACGATATTGATTCTTCCTATCCATGAGCATGGAATGTTCTTCCATTTGTTTGTGTCCTCTTTTATTTCATTGAGTGGTGGTTCGTAGTTCTCCTGGAAGAGGTCCTTCATATCCCTTGTAAGTTGGATCTCTAGATATTTTATTCTCTTTGAAGCAATTGCGAATGGGAGTTCACTCATGATTTGGTCCTCTCTTTGTGTGTTATTGGTGTGTAGGAATGCTTGTGATTTTTGCATATTGATTTTGTATCCTGAGACTTTGCTGAAGTTGCTTATCAGTTTAAGGAGATTCTGGGCTGAGATGATGGGATTTTCTAAATACACAATCATGTCATTTGCAAACAGGGACAGTTTGACTTTCTCTTTTCCTAATGCAATACACTTTATTTCTTTCTCCTGCCTGGTTGTCCGGGCCAGAACTTCCAACACTATGTTGAATAGGAGTGGTGAGAGAGGGCATCCCTGTCTTGTGCCAGTTCTCAAAGGGAATGCTTCCAGTTTTTTCCCATTCAGTATGAAATTGGCTGTGGGTTTGTCATAAATAGCTCTTATTATTTTGAGATATGTCCCATGAATACCTAGTTTATTAGAGTTTTTAGCATGAAGGGCTGTTGAATTTTGTCCCAGGACTTTTCTGCATCTATTGAGATAATCATGTTTTTTTATCTTTGGTTCTGTTCATATGATGGATTATGTTTATTGATTTGTATATGTTGAGCCAGTCTTGCATCCCAGGGATGAAGCCCACTTGATCATGGTGGATAAGCTTTTTGATGTGCTGCTGGATTTGGTTTGTCAGTATTTTATTGAGGATTTTTGCATTGAGGATTTTTGCATCAATGTTCATCAGGGATATTGGTCTAAAATTTTCTCTTTTTTTGTTGTGTCTCTGCCAGGCTTTGGTATCAGGATGATGCTGGCCTCATAAAATGAGTTGGGAAGAATCCCCCTTTTTCTGTTGATTGGAATAGTTTCAGAAGGAATGGTACCAGCTCCTCTTTGTACCTCTGGTAGAATTCGGCTGTGAACCCCTCTGGTCCTGGACTTTTTTTTGGTTGGTAGGCTATTAAACATTGCCTCAATTTCAGAGCCTGTTGTTGGTCTATTCAGGGATTCAAGTTCTTCCTGGTTTAATCTTGGGACAGTGTATGTGTCCAGGAATTTATCCATTTCTTCGAGATTTTCTAGTTTATTTGCGTAAAAGTGTTTATAGTATTCTCTGATGGTAGTTTGTATTTCTGTGGGATCAGTGGTGATATCTGCTTTATCATTTTTTATTGTGTATATTTGATTCTTCTCTCTTTTCTTTATTAGTCTTGCTAGTGATCTATCAATTTTGTTGATCTTTTCAAAAAAGCAGCTCCTGGATTCATTGATTGTTTTTGAAGGTTTTTTTGTGTCTCTGTCTCCTTAAGTTCTGCTCTGATCTTAGTTATTTCTTGCCTTCTGCTAGCTTTTGAATGTGTTTGCTCTTGCTTCTCTAGTTCTTTTAATTGTGATGTTAGTGTGTCAGTTTTAGATCTTTCCTGCTTTCTCTTGTGGGCATTTAGTTCTATAAATTTCCCTCTACACACTGCTTTAAATGTGTCCCAGAGATTCCGGTACGTTGTGTCTGTGTTTTCATTGGTTTCAAAGAACATCTTTATTTCTGCCTTCATTTTTTTATGTACCCAGTAGTCATTCAGGAGCAGGTTGCTCAGTTTCCATGTAGTTGAGTGGTTTTGAGTGAGTTTCTTAATCCTGAGTTCTAGTTTGATGGCACTGTGGTCTGAGAGACAGTTTGTTATAATTTCTGGTTTTTTTTACATCTGTTGAGGAGTGCTTTACTTCCAACTATCTGGTCAATTTTGGAATAAGTGCAATGTGGTGCTGAGAAAAATGTATATTCTGTTGATTTGGGGTGGAGAGTTGTGTAGACGTCTATTAGGTCTGCTTGGTGTAGAACTGAGTTCCATTCCTGGATATCCTTGTTAACTTTCTGTTTCATCGATCTGTCTAATGTTGACAGTGGGGTGTTAAAGTCTCCCATTATTATTGTGTAGGAGTCTAAGTCTCTTTGTAGGTCTCTAAGGGCTTGCTGTATGAATCTGGGTGCTCCTGTATTGGGTGTATATATATTTAGGATAGTTAGCTCTTCTTGTTGAATTGATCCCTTTACCATTATGTAATGGCCTTCATTGTCTCTTCTGATCTTTGTTGGTTTACAGTCTGTTTTATCAGAGACTAGGATTGCAACCCATGCCTTTTTTTGTTTTCCATTTTGTTGGTAGATCTTCCTCCATCCCTTTATTTTGAGCCTATGTGTGTCTCTGCACATAAGATGGGTCTCCTGAATACAGCACACCAATGGGTCTTGACTCTTTATCCAATTTACCAGTTGGTGTCTTTTAATTGGGGCCTTTAGCCCATTTATATTTAAGGTTAATATTGTTATGTGTGAATTTGATCCTGTCATTATGAGGTTAGCTGGTTATATTTAGTTGATGCAGTTTCTTTCTAGCATCAATGTTCTTTACAATTTGGCATGTTTTTGCAGTGGCTGGTACTGGTTGTTCCTTTCCACATTTAGTGCTTCCTTCAGGAGCTCTTGTAAGGCAGTCCTGGTGGTGACACAATCTCTCAGCATTTGTTTGTCTGTAAAGGATTTGATTTCACCTTCACTTATGAAGCTTAGTTTGATTGCATATGAAATTCTGTGTTGAAAATTCTTTTCATTAAGAATGTTGAATATCGGCCCCCACTCTCTTCTGGCTTCTAGAGTTTCTGCTGAGAGATCCACTGTTAGTCTGGTGGGCTTCTGTTTGTGGGTAACCTGACCTTTCTCTCTGGCTCCCCTTAACATTTTTCCTTCATTTCAACTTTGGTGAATCAGACAATTACGTGTCTTGGAGTTACTCGTCTCAAGGAGGATCTTTGTCGCATTCTCTGTATTTCCTGAATTTGAATGTTGGCCTGCCTTTTTAGGTTGGGAAAGTTATCCTGGATGATATCCTAAAGAGTGTTTTCCAATTTTATTCCATTCTCCCCATCACTTTCATGTACATCAATCAGTTGTAGATTTGGTCTTTTAACATAGTCCCATATTTCTGGAGTCTTTTTCATTTCTTTTTACTCTTTATTCTCTGAACTTCTCTTCTCACTTCATTTCATTCATTTCATCTTCAATCACTGATAACCTTTCTTCCATTTGGTCAAATCAGCTAGTGAAGCTTGTGCATGTGTCACATAGTTCTCGTGCCATGGTTTTCAGCTCCATCAGCTCATTTAAGTTCTTCTGTACACTGTTTATTCTAGTTAGCCATTTGTCTAATCTTTTTTCAAGGTTTTTAGCTTCTTTGTGATGGGTTCAAACATCCTCCTTTAGCTCCAAGAAGTTTGTTATTACCAATCCTCTGAAGCCTTCCTCTCTTAACTCGTCAAAGTCATTTTCCATCCAGCTTTGTTCTGTTGCTGGCAAGGAGCTGCGTTCCTTTGGAGGAAAACTGTCACTCTGATTTTTAGAATTTTCAGCTTTTCTGCTCTGGTTTCTCCCCAGCTTTATGGTTTTATTTACCTTTGATCTTTGATGATGGTGACATACAGATGGTGTTTTGGTGTGCCTGTCCTTTTGTTTATTAGTTTTCCTTCTAACAGTGAGGATCCTCAGGTGCAGGTCTGTTGGAGTTTGCCTGAGGTCCACTCCAGACCCTGTTTGCCTGGGTATCACCAGTGGAGGCTGCAAAACAGCAAATATTGCAGAACGGTAAATGTTACTGCCTGATCCTTCCTCTGGAAGCTTCATCTCAGAGGGGCACCCAGCTGTATGAGACATCAGTTGGCTCCTACTGGCAGGTGTCTCCCAGTTAGTCTACTAGAGAGTGAGGAACCCACTTGAGGAGGCAGTCTGTACATTCTTAGATCTCAAACTCTGTGCTGGGAGAACAACTACTCTCTTCAAAGCTGTCAGACAGGGATGTTTAAGTCTGCGGAAGTTTCTGCTGCCTTTTGTTCAACTATGCCTGTCCCCAGAGGTGTAGTCTACTGAGGCAGGCAGGCCTCCTTGAGCTGGGATGGGCTCCACCCAGTTCGAGCTTCCCAGCCACTTTGTTTACCAACTGAAGCCTCAGCAATGATGGACGCCCCACCCCCAGCCTCACTGCTGCCTTGCAGTTTGATCGCAGACTGCTGCGCTAGCAGTGAGCCAGGCTTCGTGGGCATGGGAACCTCTGAGCCAGGTGCAGGATATAATCTCCTGGTGTGCCATTTGCTAAGACCATGGGAAATGTGCAGTATTTGGGTAGAGTGTCCCAATTTTCCAGATACCATCTGTCATGGCTTCCCTTGGCTAGGAAAGGGAATTCCCCAACCCCTTGTGCTTCCCGGGTGAGGTGATGCCCCACCCTGCTCCATGGGCTGTACCCACTGTCCGACAAGCCCCATTGAGATTAACTCAGTACCTCAGTTGGAAATACAGAAATCACCCATCTTCTGCGTCGCTCATGCCAGGAGCTGTAGACTGAAGCTGTTCCTATTTGGCCATCTTGGAACCTCCCCCTGAGTGGTTTTTCTTTTAGAGTGTATTACCATTAGCCAGGCAATCAGACCTTCTCTCTATGCTCCCAAGTTTCTCAATATCAACTTTAGCTCTGATAAATGTGATGATTTGTAATTCTATCCTGTGTCTGCCTGACCGATACTTCCCATATCCCATAATTAGTTGCAAACTCAGTTGCATCCCCAAAACCCTCAATGTGTTCACAATCTCATAGAAAGAGCCTTATATAGCCCATGATAAAGTAACATTACATCTGTTACCACCAAGTGCCAATTTCCTATTTTAAAATTCTTCTTCTTATTTGTTGAAGACAGGGTCTCTGTCACCCAAGCTGGACTTTAGTGGTGCGATCATGCTTCACTGTAACCCAGAACTTCTGGGCTCAAGCAGCCCTCCCACCTCAGCCATCTGAGGAGCCAGTACTACAGGTCTGCTGGGCAAGTGCTGATCTCTATAGACAGAAGCACACACAGGACATTGAGAACGCACCATGCTTAGTTTAATGCTCTGCTGTTTCTGTCCTGAAATTCTCAATAGTTTTTAAACAGAGGGTCTTACATTTTCATTCAGCACTGGGAAACAGCATGAATAGCTTTCCTCAATTTAGCCACTGATCTTAAACAGATTCTTCATAGTGAGGTCTGTTAACCATGGTTCTTCCAAAGAAATAACTGAAAATTATGGAAGAAGTGTGTGTGTGTGTGTGTGTGTGTGTGTGTGTGTGTGGTGTGTGTGGTGGGTATGGGGTATGTGTAGGGGGATGTGGGGTGTGTGTGTTTATGTGTGGTGTATGGGGTTGGGGATGTGTGCATAGGAGGGTGTGTATGGTGTGTGGGGCAGTGTATGTATGTGTGTCATGTATGTGTGTGATGTGTGGAGTGTTTGTGTGTGTGTGGGCTGTGTGTGGGCTGTGTGTGTGTATTGAAGGGTATGTGGGGGGGGTGCGTGTGGTGTGTGTGTGTGTAGTATGTGTATTGGGGTTGTGACGGGGTGGTGTGTGTGCGTGGTTGGTGTGTGTATGTGTGTGTGTTTTGAGGGATCCTGAGGCCTAATCATGCCAATTCCTTTCATAAAGCATTTCATGTAATCTGGTTGCTATAGCTTTCTGAAAAGTAGTACTTTAATTGTACAGTTAAAACCTGAGCTGAAGAATCTGAAAGACGAGGTTTGAAACCTTTTGTCACTTACTATGCGACTTAGACTTACAACGTTTCTGAGCAATAATTTTATTATCCAAAATGGGGCTACTGATGCACTTCACAGGGTTATTGTGAGAATCAAATAAGATAAATTGAATAACATCACTTAGTTGTCTTCTTATTATTGAGTTGTGGGAGTTCTTTGTGTTTTCTGGATACAAATCCTTGTCAGGTGTATGTGTTGTAAATATTTTCTTCTAGTCTGTGGTTTGACCTTTCATTTTCACTTGAAGAGCAAAATTTTTAATTCTGAGGAAGTCTAATTTATTGACTTTTTTTCTTTTAAACTGTGTGAGTTTTATGTCCTAATAGGAGATCACTAAGACTTTTCTTTGTGCTTTGTTATAAACATTTTACAGTTTTATTTTTTACATTTAGTTTATTATACATTTCCAGTTCATTATTATGTTGTGAGGTAAGGGTCATGGGTCCAAATTTATTGGGTTTTTGTTTCATTTTGCTTTTTGCTTATGGGTATTCAATTTTTTCATACACTTTCCTGAAAAGATAGTCCTTTCCCTCATTGAATTGCCCTAGAAACTTTGTCAAATATCAACTAGTCATAAAAGTGTGGGTTCTGGGAGGCAGAGCTTGCAGTGAGTCCAGATCGCACCACTGCACTCCAGCCTGGGTGATGAGCGAGACTCCATCTCAAAAAAAAAAAAAAAAAAGTGTGGGTTCATTTTTTAACTCTGTGATATTTCATTGATCTATGTGTCTGTCTTTATAGCAACACACTGTGTTTAACATTCTAGTGTATAATAAGTCTTGAAGTCAGGTAAAGTCATCCAACTTTGTTCTTTTTCAAAATTGTTTTAACTATTCTAGAGTTTATTTGCATTTCTATATACATTTTAGAATGAAATTTTTGAATTTTGATGGAGATTTTGTTGGCTGTATAGGTCAGTTTGAGAACTGACACCTTAACACTATGAATCTTTTAATGCCATTTAAGCACTGTATCTGCATCTATTTAGATCTTTAGTTTTTCTCAGTGATGTTCTGTTGTTTTCAGTTTATATGCTGTGCACTTCTTTTTTCAAAATTTATTGTAAGTATTTCTTATTTTTGATGCTATTATAAGTAGTGTTATTTTATTATAATTTCCAATTGTTTGGTTTTGTATGTAGAAAAATAATTGATATTGTGTATTAATATCCTGGAGTTTTGCTAAATTCATTTTTTTGTGTGTGTCTTTAATATTAATTCGTAGAATTTTCTACCTTAATAATCATGTCATTTATTATTAAAGGTAGTTTTATTTCTTCCTTTTAAATCCACACACCTTTTATTTCTTTTTCTGGTCTATTGCACTTTTGAGGACCTGTAGAAAAATAAGTAATAGAAGTGATAAAAATGGGAATCTTTGCCTTGTTCCCAATCTTAGAGGGAGAATATTCAGTCTTCCATAATTATGTGTCATAGCAATTACAAGTTTCATAAAGATTTTCTTTATCTGCTGAAGGAAAATCCATTCTATTTATTCTTCTACTAGTGTGCTGAGAATTTTTATCTGACTAGATGTTGCATTTTGTAAAATGCTTTTCGTGCATTTATCGAGATGATTATGTAGTTTTTGTTTTGTAGTTTCTTAATATAGTGAATCTTAAATGACATATTGAATATATAATTACACATTGAATATGTAATTTAATATAAATTCAGTATGTATGTAATTCAATATGAATGTTGATTTTTTTTTGAGGAATTTGTCCATTTTATTTGATTTGTTAAACTTATTTACAGCATTTCTGTACTATTTTAAAAATCCTGATAGGTTCTGTGGCGATGTCTCTTCTTTTATCATTGATAATGGCAATTTGTATTTCATATTTTCTTTCAAACCTGATCAGTCTTGCTGGGGGCTTTTCAATTTTCTTGATCTTCCCAAAGAATCAGCTTTCAGTTTCATTGATTTTTCTCCTTTTTAGTCTATTTTTAAATTTCATTGATTCCTTCTTCTATCCTTATTATTTCTTTTTATTTTTCTTACTTTGGGCTTAACTTGCTGTCTTTTTTTGTTGTTGCTTCTTAAAGTGGTAGTTTAGATATTAATGGTGAACTTGCTACTCTTCAAACATATGCATTTAATGTTATAAATATCTTTCTACACTCTACTTATGCCCCACACATTTGATATGTCATATTTTCATCTTACTCAGTTTAAAATATTTTCTAATTTCCTTTGTACTTCTTCTATAAACCATGAGTTATTTGAAAATTTATTGTTTAGTTTCCAAATATTTAGGAATCTTCCACATATTTTAATGTTATTGATTTCTAATTTAAATTCATTTTAGACAGAGAACATGCTTTTAAGTTTATCGAGACTTGTTTTATGACACAAAATATTGTTAATCTTAGTAAACACTCCATGTCACATAAAAATAATGTATAATTTACTATTTTGGGTGAAATGTTCAAAAACATTAATTAGGTCGGGTTTGTTCATACTGTTTTTCAAATCTTCTACATTCTTACTAATTTTTGTCTACTAGTTTTATCAACTACTAAGTGAGAGTTTTTTCCAACTGATTATGTTCTATTTTTATTGATCCATTTTATTTGAATATATTTATGAAGTACATGTAATATTTTATTATATGCATAGAAGTGTAATGATCAAGTTGGGGTATTTAAGATAACCATCAACACAAGTATTTGTCATTTGTATGCATTGAGAACGTTTAAAGTCCTCACTTCTATTTTGAAATGTACAATACATTGTTGTTAACTACAGTTATCCTACTCCAAAAATATGAAATTCTTCACAAATTTGCATGTCACCCTTGTGCAGTGGCCATGCTGATCTTCTCTGTATTGTTCCACTTTAAGTTGATGTGCTGCTGAAGGAAGCACAGTCATTCTTAGTTGCATCCTCCCTAGAGACCCTGAATAAGAACCACCTAGTTAAGGCAGTTTTGAATTTATTCCCCTCAGAAACTGTGTGAGATAATAAATGTCAGTTGTATGCACTGATAAGTTGTGAGTTAATGGGTGATTCCGCAATAGAAATTAATATATCTCTTATTTTAGAATAATTGAATGTTTTCTTAAATTGAATTGTATTGGCTTTATTGATTTATTAGTTATACCTTTTTAAGCTTTTTTATTGTTTGTAATGTTTTGTTTTCACAGTTGTTCTATGCTTTATTGTATACATGTTTAACATATTATTGTCTACCTTCAAATAATATTATACCACTCCAAGCACAGCATAAGAATGTTCTAGTATTTTATTTCTGTTTTTATCACCTGGATTTTGTGCTATTGTTGTCACATTTTTTTGTGTGTGTATAATAAACTCCAAAATAAATTATTATTTTTATTTATTTACTTACTTTTTGAGACGGAGTCTCACTCTGTTACCCAGCCTGGAGTGCAGTGGCACAATCTTGGCTCACTGCAACCTCCGCCTCCCAGGTTCAAGGGATTCTCATGCCTCAGCCTCTTGAATAACTGGGATTACAGGTACGCTACCAAGCCCAGCTAATTTTTATATTTTTAGTAGAGTTGGGGTTCCAGCACAATGGCCAGGCTGGTCTTGAAAACCTGACTTCAAGTAATCTACCCACCTCAGCCTCCCAAAGTGCTGGGATTACAGGCGTGAGCCATGGTGCCTGGCAAGTTATTATTTTTAAATAATTTAATTTTTATCCCATTTCTTAAATATAATAAAAATATTTCATGTTTACCTACCAGCATATTAATGATTTCTGGTTTTATTAATTCCTTAGCAAATATCTAAATTTCTTTTTGTCATTATCTTTTTGCTAGAACATTCTTTAACATTTCTTATTGCTGGTCTAGGAGTGATGACTGTTTTCTTAAGAAGTCTTTATTTTGTCTTTATTTTTAAAAAGACGTAGTCAAGCTTATACAATTCTAGGTTGACTTTTTCTATTTTCTTTTTACTCTTCTATGTCACTCCACTATGTTCTAGATTGTATTATTTCTGATGATATGCCAATGTATTTTTTTGGTCTTTGATTCACAGTGTGTCTTTTCCTGGCTATTTTCAAATATTTTCTGTTTATTACTAGTTTTCAACAGTTTTATTATCATTTGTCTTTATGTAATTATCTTCCTATTTTTTGTGCTTTGGGCTAAGATTCTTCAATTTGTGGGTTTATTGTTTTCAAATTTGGAAAATTTTTAGCATTATTTTTTCAAATACTTTTTCTGTCTCTTTGTCCTTTTCCTGTCTGCTATTCCAGATACACATATGTGTGGTTAGTTAATATTCTTCTACATCTCTGTTATGCTTTGTTGATTTTTTTCAGTTATTTTCCTAGGATTTAAGAAAAATGTTTTTATTGCTGTATCTTCATATTGACCAATCTTTCCTTCTACACTGTCTAATGTACTGGTAGTCTCATAAAGTGTATTTTTTATTTTAGGCATTATATTTTTTATTTCCTGATGCAATAAGTTTGATTTGGCTTTTTAAAAAATCTTTATTTCTTTCTTCATTATGCTCATGTAATTATTTGCCTTTTGGAAATAAGAAGTATAAGAATAAAGTTTTAATATTCTTATTTACTAATTACATCATGTTTGTAATTTGTGAACCATTTATTTTGCTTATTTTTCTCCTTATTGTAAATTCTATTTTAATATATTTTGTATGTGTGGTAATTTTTGGATGGATTATAGACACAGATTTTCATGTTGAATTTCTCTTTTTTTGGTATTTACTTAAATATTTTTTGGTTTTGCTCTAGGACACAGTTAACTGAACAATCTGACCCTTTTAATCTTTCTTTACAGCTTTCTTAGGTGAGTTCGAAGGTAGCTATTTAGAGCTGATTTAGCCCCACTACCAATGCAATTCTCTTCTCAAATCTATATTCAATGTTCTATGTGTTTAAAAATCTTTCCACTCGGGCTGGTGTGAACACAAACTATTTCTGACCATAGTCAATTCTGGAGATTGATTCTCATCTGCCTTTTTCTACTGTTTTTTTCTCTCAGTTTAGTAGTTTCTCACACACACCCAGTAGTCAGTCGGCAGCCTAAGATTTGAGTAGAACCCTCTACAGATCCTGGAACTTTCTCTCCTCTCTCTCTGTTTCTGTTTCTTCTCTCCAGAACCCTACCCTAAAAATTTTAGTCATGTCAAGGAAGCCATTAGATTTATTGAGGTCCTCTTTTCTCACTTTGTGTCCTGGAAATGTTCTTCAGGAAATAATCTGTTCCCTTCACTCAGAGGATACTGTCCTGTGCTGCATATAGCATGTGTTTTGTCTATTTTTTTTTTTTTTTTAATATTTGGAGTTGGATGCTTAAGACCAGTCCCTGACTCTACAATGGACATAATTTCCTAGGTTGTTTTGACTTTAGTTAAAAGCAACGTAATGGTCTGTCATGTTCTTATCTATGACCTATGATTATAAAAATTCTACATGGATAAAATAGCCTCTACATTGAATAGGTGAGTTTTTAAAATTCAAAAAAATTAACAATAAACTATATTATGTATTAGCACAAATAATTCTGATGGAGAGAAACATTAAATAAGTCAACTTTGTTGCTCAGGATCTAGAGAAACATATTTTTATCCTTTTAACAGAAGCTTTGGAATCCAGCAGACATTCTCTTTGGTGTCTCTCCTGGGGAGTACCATTATCTAACAAGATGCCATATTGCCAGAGTAAAAGCGACAGAATCAGTCACATTTATTGTAAATCAAGCCACAGATCTAGATGGTTGATTGACATTTTCCACTGATTACCCTGATGTTTTGGTGATTTGGTAACCTGGCCATCTCTCAAAGAAGTATTCCTTTGAAATAGCTACTCTGAACATTAAATAGAGAGAGTAGCCAATGTTGGCCACTACCTAAATGTCTTGGCATGTATGGTTCAGTAGATAGCGCAGGTGAGTCATTTTTATCTAATTATCTGAGTCATTCAGAAACCCTTTAGCCTTTTTTAGTTAAAAAAAATACTCAAGTAATTGCAGTTGTACAGCGCTCACCTAAGTTCTCAGTCTGTGAACTCATTTGGTCACTGTTGAAAAGTGGTTCTAAAAATAACCGAAGGCTCAAAAGAAAGGTGACTGAAATCATAAGTAGATATTTAGATGTATCAGAATCAAGTCATCTATTCTTTTTGATCTGCTTGTTAAGTGGAAGCTTTGATGCTATATCTGTTGCCTCTTTTCAAAAGGCAGACTTTAGGAAAGGAAATACTTACAATCAGAATGTAATTCTCATGAATTTTACTTCATGGGTTACCTAGGTAACTACCAGTTTTCAGTCATCCTTAGAACTTACATTTTTATCTAGGAGGAGATATAGATTATATACATTTGAAGGGTTTATAATGGATACCTTAATATCTCTAGCACAAAAGAGTCTGCAGTAATATTTTGGTTTGGACATTAATATTCATTTACTTTTGAATGAATTATTCATACACTGATTAATCATCCACTGTGTTCCAGGCACTATACTGAGTATTGAAATAGACAACTCTTAATGTATTTTATTGCTCATTTGCTTATGATTTAGAATTATGTATATGTATATTATACATATTATGTACGTATTATAAACATATAAATGTATGTATATACGTGTGTGTGTGTATATATCCACATGTTGCATATGCCTTTAAAAAAATATGTAGTTCCATCATCTTTTCTTTTTTTTTTTTTTTTAAATGGAGTCTCACTCTGTCACCCAGGTTGGAGTGCAGTGGAGTGATCTTAGTTCACTTCAACCTCCACCTCCCAAGTTAAAGCAATTAGTTCCTCAGCCTCTCCAGTAGCTAGGATTACATGCACCCACAACCACACCCAGCTATTATTTCTATTTTTCATAGAGATGGGGTGGCCATGTTGGCCAGGGTGGTCTTGAACCCCTGACTTCAAGTGATCCGCCCCTCTTGACCTCCCAAAGTGCTTGGATTACAGGCATGAGCCACCACGCCTGGCCTAGTTTCATCTTTTCTATTCTATTTCTTTTCCTCAAGTTATGGACATCAAGTTTATCTTTCTCAACAATTTTGCTGAGTCAATTCCATGGTTAAAAACCTATTATACATTGATTATTATCTGAAGAATAAAGTTAAAACTATTCATCCTGTAACTCGAGCCCCTTTTGGTTCTAATCTATGCTCTCTACCACATTTTCCATAAGAACCCTAACAAAACATTCCATCACAGTCAAACTGTTTCATTTGTATTTTTCCCGAGATTATCCAGGGTCATTTTCACCACTACCTCTTTGCCAAAGGCATTTATGCCTTCTAGGATGTCCTCCCTATTGTCTTCTACTTAACCTTATTTTTCCCTCCAGAAAAATCAAACAACATGCCTTCAAACAAACATCTGTGATGATATCTACCCAAAGGGATGTTTTCTTAATATGGGCACAAACACTTTATCACTTACTGTGTATGATATGGGGTTATACTACTGTGGTCCAAAATGTAATGGGACTAATTTCTCAAGCTGTATTTTAAAACTGCTCTTATATTTTATAGTCTGATGGAGTTTGATCTCTTCATCCAGATCATATGCCCCTCATGAGAAAGGAGTGTGGTCTTAGACAGTTCTGCCCTCTGATATCACCCCACACAGTACCTGGCACAGAGTAGGCCACCAATCAGCATTTTTTTCCCTTTATTTAGTGTGGCAGCAGGAACAGTGGAAATAGTGCTGAACTGAGAATTGAGAGGTTTGAATTTCAGCTTTGACTCTCTGGGTTGTTTCCTGTTAGAAAACTCACTTAAATTTTTCTGGGCCTGTTTCATCAACTGTATCGTGAGAAACTTAATGACTTGATATTTAAGTCTCATTTCAGTAGCAACAACATGTGATTGATTTCAGTTCAACACCTGCTGGAGTCAGAGGAATTTGTAGAGCTGTACATGAAAATTATAAAGGATTGACTTTTCTCATCTAGCAAGGAGAATGCAATAGGTATTCCAGGGCGGACCCAAATCTCTTCTCTCTCTTTGCTCTACCATCTTTAGCATTTGATTTTCTTCTTTTTGGTCACAAGATGGCTGCTGTACCTCCAGGCCACTCATTCAATTTAGTCAGAAAAAAAGGGAGAATATAAAGTGCAAAATATGAATGTCAACTGAGCATGCTCCTTTTTATTATCAAATCAATAAATTTTCTAAAAGCCTCAACTAGGAAATTTGGGGAAAACAAGTTTCTAGCTGGGCATTGCCATTTCAGCAAAGTTAATCTCTGTCTCTTCTTTTCTCTCTCTCTCTCTCTCTCTCATCTCTGTGTGTTTGTGTGTGTGTGTTTGTCTCTGTCTTTCTACATAATGGAGAAATGGGGGATAAACAAATAGAATCTTTCATATTGCTGTTGCATGAATATCAATATCCCCGTATCTTTACATTTTGGTTATTAATTACTGCAATGAAGCATAGAGTCTATAAGCAAATAAAAGCCAATAAAACATTTTGAGGAGATGAGTTAAAACACTTTAGACATTTTAACTTTAGGATATACTACAATGTGAGTGTGCCTTGATCTTTAGATTTGCTTATCCAGAAGGCTCTTTTATATTTTTAAAATAAATTAACTGATGTATAATGTACATGCAATAATTCACATTCGTTTGATGAGTTTTCACAGGTGTATTATACACTCATGAAACTATCACCAAACCAAACCTTCCCAACACCTGTCCCCAAATTTCTCCCGTTCCCTTGCAGCCCATTTTATTCCACACCCCTATCTGAGACAACTCCTAATCTGTCTTTATTTTTAACTATAGATTTATTTACATTTCTAAAGTTTTATATAAATTAAACATTCAGGATGTACTTTTTTGTGTCTAATGACTTTCTTCAGCATAATAATTTTAAGATTCAACCATGTTGTTACATGTATCAATAGTTCATTCCTTTTTAATGGTTGAATAATATTTCATTGTATGGGTACACCACATTTACTTTATTCACTTGTTGATGAACATCTTGGTTTTTTTAGACTTTGGATATTATGAATCATGTTGCTATACACATTCATATGCAAGTCTTTGTATTGACATAGGTGTTCATTTTTTCTTGGCCAAATATCTAGGAATAGAATGTACGAGTTGTTTGGTAAAGCAAATGTGACATTTAAAAGTCTGACGAAATGTTTTCTAAAGTGACTTTGACAGTTTGCATTTCTACCAGCAATTTATAAGAATTTGAGTTTCTTCACATTCTTGCCAACACTTGGAATAGTCAGTCTTTACTTTTAGCTATTCTGAAGGAAGTGGAGATATTGGATTTTATATATTTATTTTGATTAAGTTATTTCACTGATTTATTTCTAATGACATTTTTCTATGATACTTAAGTTGATTGTCTTGGGTTTTCAAAGTATACAAATCGTATCTAGAAATAATGATAATTTTGTTTCCTTTTCAATTATATAACTCACTTTTTAATTTTAAACTTTAATGCACTGTTAAAACTTCTGGACTTATAATAAATAATATTACTGATGGTAAGCATATTTCTCTTATTTCTGATTAACGGCAATATCTTTAGTGATTCAGCATTTGGAGTAGGTATTTTTCATCACATTAAATACTAAGGGTGCTGACAAGTTGATGGGTGCAGTACAGCAACATGGCACAAGTATACATATGTAACAAACCTGCACGTTATGCACGTGTACCCTAGAACTTAAAGTATAATAATAATAAAAAAATAAATAAATAACTGGCAATGGATTGTCAAAAAAATAAATAAATAAATAATTACTAAGGTTTTAAAAATTGTGGGCAAAGAGGTTTTTTTTTAAAAAAATAATACCTGCATGACAAATTTTTGAAACTAGCCTTTGGTATCTCTTGATATTATTTTCTCCCCAATTTGATTCAAATCTCTTCAATGAGCTCTTTTTTGAGTAAATATTATTTAACATTTTTATTCATTAGCATTTAATTTATAATTTTGTCAGAAGTATTCATAAACGATGTTGATGTTTATTTGCCAGGTTTTCAAATGTTGTACTGTCTTTATGAAAATCAATATGGAATCTTTCCAACTGTGCTTATGCTCTGAAATAATTTATACAGCATTGAAATTATTATTTCCTTAATATTTGGAAGAACACATCACATTAACTTACATATGTTTTTGTAAGAAAATCTCCAATAACCTTTCTGAATGTATTTCATAATGTTTTTAATAGATTTATTTCATAATCTATTAAGGCCTTCTGTTTCATGAGTGTATATTGGCTTCTTCCACCCAATCTCCCAATTCCTCTGCTTTGTCCGACAGACACACAGTCATTTATTTCATTGCACAGTTCAACTTATGAGCACAGGGCATTATTTATACACCTAATAATTTTTAAAATTCCAATATTTGTGAATAGGCCCATTTCAATTTCCTCATCTCCTGCATTTACCTCCTCTCTTATTAGATTAGATTATTTATGTATTACTATTTATTATTTGTTGGTTATGTCTTGGCTTTGTAAAAAATACTACTGGATGTGCAAATTCATTTAATATTTTTGCTTTTCTAAAAACATCGCTGGGTTTTGTCTTCCCTTTTTCATATGTAACTGCCTAACTGTAGCATCTGTTCGGTCTAGAGTGTCCCTTTTCTGGTCTCTGCTCATGAGTGATGGAGATTGCGTGAAGGAGCTATTAGGTGCGTGGAGCACAGAAAAGATACCACTCCAATCTTTTTAGTCTTGTACTGCCATTTTTGAAGCTAACCTCATGTGTTTTATGTGGCAAATTTCATGTTTTCTAAACTTTCACTTCCGCCTTGCACTGATCTGTTGATTTGCATTCAACAGATATTTGTAAGAGCATTTACTAAAACATTTATTAAGCTACAGGCATGGTAGCACTGGGAATCCAAGTTTAAGTAAATCAGGCAAATTCTCTGCCTTCACAAAACTGATGGTCAAGTAGGGAAGAAAGGTAATCAACCAGTGATGATAATAAAGGGTAATGAGGAGTGAAATTGGGAAAATACAGGATGCATTAGGGTCCCCCCCAAGAGAACATTTGCCTAAATCAGAGAAGACCTGCTTCGTTTCCGATTTTTGTTGTAATAATTCATTTCCTGTAATGAAAGGAAGAAGCAGCCCATAGCCCCAGGCTGCCTTTTCAAGGCACTTTGAGACCATGCAAAATTAAGGCATGTTTCTCATCCTCAGACTATTTTGGTTTAATCACTTCATGTGAGAGAAAGAATTGAATCAATAATACCAATGAATCAATAATGTTCATGTGCCAAGTCTAAATTGCAAACAAATTCCTGAACAGAATTAAAAATAAATGTAACAGTAAGATTATAGTTGCAGGGAAATTAGCAAAAAAACCCCTAAAATTAATAAAAATCATTAAAAATGACTATGTAGCCACTGGATCTGTGCTCAAACATAATTTGTAAGAGACTATTAGTCTTCAGATGGATTAAATTGGATTGATTGTGTGGGTGGAATGAGGAATAAAGCAAAGACCACTCTATCCTCCTACACAGTGTTACTGCTCCTACTGAGCAATCAAGACACTTAGCATTCCTCAGGAAGCAGATGTCCCAACATCTGCTGCTAAGGATGGAAGCAGCATTCATCAGTAGTGTGGTCAGCCTGTCATTAAGTGAACCATCTCAAATGTGGTGGTGTCCAAAATAATGAAACAAGCTTTAATGCAGGAGTGTCCAGTCTTTTGGATTCCCTGGGCCACATTAATAAAAGAATTGTCTTAGACAACACGTTACATTCATTAACACTAGTGATAGCTGATGAACTGGAAAAAATATTGCAAAAAAATCTTATAACATTTCAAGAAGTTTATGAATTTGTGTTGGGCTGCGTTCAAAGCTGTCCTGGGCCACATGTGGCCTACGGGTTGGACAAGTTGCTTTTACAGAAAAATCAGGTTGTAGAAATGATTATTTAGGGGGATTTGCAGTGAGGAAAAGCACTGATCACCCTTTCTTCCACATTCTAAACCTATAGAGAAATACATATAGTAGCCATGTGAAATGTAAATTACAGTATTACTTTATCGTTGTTAAAGACGAATTGGAGAAGTCAACTTAAGTGGGTTCTGTCATAACCTTTTATAACTCTAGGCTTTGGGACTCCATGGGGGATGGATGAGTATGCAGGGCAGTTTCTGAGTTAGACCACAAGAGGAAGGTCATATGGCCTTGGGACCATTGATGGGGAGAGCCAATGGCAAAGGCTTGCTTCTCAACAGCAACCGTTAAGACCATAGAATGCTGTCCCATGCCCCCGCCCCCCTCCAAAAAAACAGGAAGAAAGAAACAATGAATATCAGACTGTCATTTTCTTAGCAATCAGATAATCCTTCTGTTTTTCTTGGAAGGCACAAGTGTGGGCCTAGAATTGTCAGGAGCTACTTGTCCCCAGTGCTTCTCTGAGAAGATGGAACTTTGGGAAAATTTCTTATTGTATGAATGACTGCAGAAGAGGGAGAGAATGGTTTGCTCAGAGAGTATGTGAGAAAGTTTAAGCACATGTAATATAAGCACATAGTTGCTGAAAAAACATTGAAATAGCAAGTCGACATTTTGAAATACATAGTTCAGTTGAATGAGATTATGAGTGATTTTCGTTTCCATATTTTCTAATCATTCCCCAGTAATCATTTGTTTCCTGAATAATTGTGAGAAAGACAACATCATTTGTTTTTAAACATATTCACAGTAAGGGCTGATATTTCTCATAAAAAATGTCGTTCCTAAAACACTTTGCTTGGCAAATAGAAGATATAAATTCCAGAAGGGCAGGGAATCACAGTCAACAACAAATCAGTGGATAATTATTTGATACCTAACACATACCAAACATTATTTTATGTGCTCAATACTCTGCCGAACAAGAGAAAGTCTTTTCTCTCTGAATAGGGTTTATTCTAGTAAGGGACAAGCACCGAATATGAACTAATAAACAAAAAGCATAATTTCAGATATGATAACTGTTCGGAAGAAAATAAAGCCGGGTTAGTTGAACATCTGGAGGTCTGTTATTCCATGAAGAAGGAACTGGAAATATAAAGGCCTGACAGTTAGGATTGTAAAATCATCTGACAGTAGGGGACACACAGATAACACAGGTCAAGAGACAATATGGAAGAGTAAAAACTGTTCTCATATGGAAAGTACAGGTCCCATCTGAAAAGTGGAATGCCAGAAATATGAGTCTACTCTTTCTGGATTTTTAATTTTTTTTTCCACGAGAAACTGGAAACCTATATTATTGAGAAATGTCTCCCAATTTTTAAGTGTTTGGAACTAATTCACAGTGTTTTGGGCCAAAATATACTAAGGCACACAAAGATAGGTCTGAATTAAGTCAATAGTCTATCAATTTTTAACCTTTGTAAACCACAGAGCAGAAGGAATCCTAAGATCATAAATTTCATCCTAGGCAGTAAATATCGAAGACAGTTGAGTCCCAGGTAGATTAAGTGATTTGACCTTTGATCCACCACTGGGAAGTGGGATTCAAATGTGCTGTCCAGAGCCCTTTCCATTGCACAGAGTTGTCTGTTACATGTCTTACTTTCTTTGATTCAGGCTGTAGATTTTATCCCAACATGCCAGGCACTGTCTTGATTTATTCTGTTTCCTTTCCATATTCGGATAGCTGAAAGGGTAAACTAATAAGCACATCTCAATTATGTTCAAGAATCACAGCGATTACCAGCATAAATGATTGGATATTCAATGGTGGGATAGCATTTGAAAGAGCGGTAAAACAACATGTGTAGGTATGAGGGCATTACATCATCTACCTAGTAATTGAATCTATTTTAAACTGGGTCAAAAACAAAAACATCTGCCACATCAATGTTGGACATTTTAATGTAAATTTTTACTTTACACGATCTTTACAACAAGATATTGTCACATTGGGCTCAGGATGGCTGGTAGGGAGATTCTGAAATAGACACAGTCTGCTCACTTTTTCTCTACGTTGTCTTCATGAACAGTCTTGTTCCTGTCCTCAGAGATGGCTTTTTATTACAGTGTCTGATGGCGGAGGAAGGTGACATAATAGCTAGTGAAAAAGTAGAGAGGGCTGAGAAAGAGAAATCTCAACCTAGGCAAAAAGGCATTTAACATTTTTTTGGTAAAAATTTCACAATTGTGTTTTATTAATCACTGAGGTAAATGTTGGCTGTCTAGTAAATCCTGTTTGTCTTATTTTTTGCTGTGTCCCAATTTTTCAAATGAGTGAAAGAATGAAAACACACATAAGAAATTGTACTTACCTTGAGAGAAAACATTCATCTTAGAAATAGTTTAGCATTTAAATATCCTGCAGGGATGTAACTATTTATTTTTGAGCAGGAAACAGGGAGGCTAGCAGACCTGGAGCAAAGAGCTTTTTGGGGACATCGATGGGTCTCTTTTTGAATCCTGATTGGTCTTATTATGAAAAGTCAAAACATGGTGAGACATGTAATTCAGGAGATCTGACTTCTAGTACCAGTTGTGTGGAAGTTTGATGTTGGTTTAGTTCCCGAATATTGTGTATGGTTCCTTTACCATTCAAATAGAACTGATAATATAAAATGGATTTCCATATCAAAACTTTAAAAGATAGAAAGTGCTAAGCAAATGCCTAGTTACCAAATAATCTCAATGTATATGAAGACTCTTAGAATGGGGTGGTTATTGGAAGTTTATTCTTTAATTAATGACCTACATTTATTTTCTTAGAATTTGTCCCTGGTGCTGTTAAAACAGTTACCTATGTTAAATGTGGCTATTTATGTTAAAGCACTCCCATGAGTACACTGCCTTGCATGCATATAACAGAGTCATTGATGGTTTAGTGAATTAAAACAAAAGGCTGACTAGTTGCTACATGCATGACCTCCCAGCTGAGCCCTATGTTGCTAGATTTTCCATAGGGCAGTGTGATCTATCTATCTATCTATCTATCTATCTATCTATCTATCTATAATCTATCTATCATTATCTATCATCACATATTTAGAAAGAACTAGGATCTAAACTGATACTACCTAAGCTCTAAGAGATTGATGTAAAACCAGTTTGTTATGCATTTAAGCTTACTCAACTGCTATCTCCCTTCTCCCTTATGACTAATAGATCACTATGGCCTGAACGTTGGTTTCCCTCCAAAATTCATACACTGGAATTTAACCTCCAAGGTGATGGTATCAAGAGATGGGGCCTGGGGTCATGAGGACTTCTCTCTCATGACTGCAATCAGTGCCATGATAAAAGGTATTGAGGGAGTGCATTTACCCCTTTGTGCCCTTCTGTCACATGAGGATGCAGCAACAAGATGCCATCCTGGAAGCAGAGGGCAAGACCTCACCAAACACTGAATCTGCTGGCACCTTGATCTTAGACTTCTCAGCCTCTGGAACTGTGAGAAAGAAATTTCTATTATCTACAAATTACTCAGTCTGTGTCATTTTGCTATAGCAGCAAAAATGGACTAAGACATAACAGAAGCAGAAGTCTCTAGTATGAGCTTTCCAGAAAGTGTATGCCTTTATTATTATTATTGTTTTTTTTTTTTTTTTTGAGATGGGGTCTGGTTCTGTTGCCCAGGTTGGAGTGCAATGGTGTGATCACAGTTCACTGCAGCCTCCAACCCTCAAGCAATTATCCCACCTCAGCCTCCCAAGTAACTGGGACTACTGGCCCACCACTACTTCTGGCTAATTTTTTATTATTTGTAGAGATGAGGACTTGCTATGTTATCCAGGCTGGTCTTGACCTCGCAGGCTCAAGCAATTCTCCCACCTCAGCCTCCTGAGTAGCTGGAACTACAGGTACATGCTACCACATCTGGCTAATTTTTAAAAATTATTTCTAGAGACAAGGGCTCGCTATGTTGCCCAGGCTGGTCTTGAACTCCCAGACTCAAACAATCCTCTCAACTTGACCTCCCAAAGTGCTGGGATTACAGGTGTGACCTACCATGCCAGGTCAGTTTTTGCTTTCTTGGTTAAAAGAGATGGATTCAACGGGCACCTCTATTTACTTTCACCTTTAACTTTTCTCCATTTTTTTTCTGCTTGGAATAAGGATATGATGCTTGGAGGTATAGCAGCTATCTTGAGACCATGAACTTACTCATACACAAACAGAAGCCAGAAGAAATACAGAAAGTGTGTGGATTCCCTGAGGCAGTGCTTCTCATGCCATCAGTGGTTAAAGATAACTTTAAAAAAATTCAACCTATTGTGGGCTGATTAAAACACAATAAAAATTAATGAATAAAAAATGAAAAATCCATTCCTCTGTTCCTCTGTTTTATTAGATTCAAAAGACACAAAATAATTCCGTCAAATTGTTTTCCAAGTTTCTAAATGCTTACTCCAATTTTCTATGCTTGTCTTTTCTGTATTAGTTTGCTCGGGTAGCCATAAAAAACTACCATAGACTGTGTGGCTTAAACAATAGAAATTTATTTCTCATAGTTCTGGAGGCTGAAAGTCCAAGACTAAGGAGTTGGAAGGTTGAGGTTTTTCTGAGACCTTTCTCCTTGGTTTGTAGATGGTCGCCTTCTTGCTGGGTCTTTATGTGTGTGCATGTCCCTGGTGCTTCTCCCTATTCTTTTTTTTTTTTTTTTAAGTTCTGGGTTACATGTGCAGAACATGCAGGTTTGTTACATAGGTATACATGTGCCATGGTGGTTTGCTGTACCCATCAACCCGTCTTCTACATTAGGTGTTTCTCCTAATGCTATCCCTCCCCTAGATACCCAACCCTGACAGGCCCTGGTGTGTGATGTTCTCCTCCCTATATCCATGTGTTCTCATTGTTCAACTCCTGCTTTTAAGGACACTAGTCATGTTTTATTAGTGCCCTGCCCTTATGATGACATTTAACTTTAATTACCTCTTTAAAGGCCCTATTTCCAAATAGTCACATTTCAGGGAGTTAGTGCTTCAACATATAAACTTTGGGAGGACACAATTACATCCATAGCATCATCATAGACCAGTTTAGACTAACATCAGCAGCCCTCGGACCACACTTTGAGTGAACAGCCCTAAGATGCACTGTAGGTATTGCACCTGCCCTTGACCAGCACCTTCCAGAATTCTTGTTTAGTAAGAAAAATACATCTCTGTTGAAGCCAGTGTGAGTCAGGTTTCTCTTATTTGCAACTGAAAGATCCGACATTCACATAAGCAGGAAGCACATTTAGAAAATATATATTAGGAAATATAGTTGGCTTGAGAACCAAACCAGTCAACATACCTTGGAGAGTTTGTCTATCAATTACTCTGTATTCCCCTCATCTATTTTCCTTTTTCTGATAACAACATCTCTCCATATTACCTTAAGAACTCTCCTCTTACAGTGCATACAATTTCCATAAAAGACTGTCAATCAAAGTGCTCTGTCTTTTTCTGGATGGGGCACTTAAACCAGTACAGGTCTGTTTTCTCTCCTTGGTTAATGGTTGCCTTTGACTTGCAAACAAAGAACCCTGCTAATAGAGTAAGTTAATTCAGAAGACCAGCGAGAACTTTTCAAGTGTGTTTTGTGAACGTGTAATCACAAAAAGAGAAATACTTAAGCACTAGCTTAAATATTGTATCTTTAGAGAACTTTCTCTACCTGACTGTAACACTTGAGGTGCTTTTTCCTCTGTATTTCTACAGTACTTTGTATATATTTCCCCAAGAGTGATAATCATATCATATAGCAAATGTATGTTTACATCTCTTCTGCTTAGTCAACACACTTCATAAGGAAGAGACCTGGGTCTTTTAATTTTTGCATTATCAGTAACCATCATAGTAGAGGTGCATAATCAACATTTAATAAATAATTGCTGAATGAATGAAGTGCTAGTTTTAATCAACATTTCAATTCATTTACTGATCAACAAATACAATTACAAAAGATGATTCAGCATCCAGTTTGCACTCTTGAGGCAGTGTTAGGGATATGGAGATGGATAAGATATAATTATGACTCAAGAAGTTTGTGGGCCAGGAGATGAGCAGATGCACAAGAACAGACTCCAGAACAGATTATGATGATGCAATAGGGCTAGTGGAGTGGAAATAATATTTATTCACTCATCCATGCAACAAATATCATCTATGCAGTGTTATCTTTGAGTTGATCATAATGAGCTATGATGGCATCAAGCACACTATGAGGTGCTGGCTTTCAAATCACCTCACGGTGTGGAGACATCAGGAAAGTCTTCTTGGAAAAGGCAACAGAACTGTCTTGGTTTGTTTGGATTGCTCTAAAAAAATACCATAACTAGGTGGTTACAAGCAACAGAAATTTAGTTTTCTCAGTTTTGGAGGCTGGGAAGCCCAAAATCAAAAAGCTAGAAGATTTGGTGTCTGGTGAGAATTTGTTCCCTGGTTCGTAGACGGCCATCTAATCACTGTGTCCTTACATGGTAGAAGGGGTGAGGGAGCTCTCTGGGGCCTCTTTTATAAGGGCTCTAATCCAATCAGTGGGAGCTCCACCTTCATGACCTAGTCACTTCCCAAAGATTTCATCTCCTAATGTCATCACTAAGTCTTTACCTATGAATTGGAGGGGGCCACAAGCATTAGTCTATCATAAGAACCCTAGAGAATGAAGACATAATTTGAAATAGTTGCTGAAGAAGACAAGCATTGGCTAAGGATACAAAGAAATGTCATTGGACAGGTTTGAGATCTCAGGTGATGTGTGAGGAAATACTTTGTAGCAGCATCTATGTGCATAACTGTGTGAGTTTATTCGACACTCAACTGCAGAGTCTTAGAAGCAAAGAATGTGGGTGTAGTTTAATAGCCAGCTAGCACTGGGATTTTGCTGGGACAATAATAATATAATAATGGCACTGAGTGCCAATGAGGCAGTGTTTCAGATGATCAACCCTGAAGTCCAGGCTGAGTAAGAAAGAACAACCAGGAGGAGGCTGACTGGACATGGAGGGGACCAAGGAATGAAAGAGCCTCCATTGATTCAAAGAGTTGATAGAGCTCCAGGTGTATGTGTGTACATCATCAGCGTCATCTTACATCATCCTTAAAACAACCTTAAGAAGGAGGCAATTTTATTATCTGCATTTTTTAGGTGAAAATAAACTGAGGTAGAGAAGGGCAGTCACTTGCCTTCGATCACACTCAGTAAGAGGTGGAGCTTGCACTCAGGTCCAGCTCATCAGACAACAGAGCCTAAGTTTTAAATTAGGTTAAGTAGGAGTTATACTAATCCCTGAAAATAGAAAAAAGGAAAAGAACTGGTTTCTAAATCTATGATAATATAGAATCAGTGCATGTTCTCCCAGAAGTAACACTAAATAAGTATAATGGTTAATTGTATGTGTCAACTTGGCTGGGGTAAGTGTTGCCCAGATAGCTGGTAAAACATTATTTCTGGGTGTGTCTATGAGGGAGTTTCCAGAAGGGATAGCATTTGAGTTAGTGGACTGAGTAAAGAAGACTGGTGTGTACCCACCAGTGGGAGGCATCTTCTCTTCTGTTGAGGGCCCAATAGAACAAAAAGGTAGAGTAAAGGCACATTCTTTCTTGCTTCTTGAGCTAGGAAATCTATTTTCTCTTTCCCTGGGACATTGAATATCAAGGTTCCTGGGTCTTCAGATGCTTCTAGGAGTTACACCATTGGCTCCCTGGTTCTCAAGCTTTCTGACTCAGACTGAAATATACCACAAGTTTTCCTGGTTCTCCAGTTTTCAGATGGCGTAATGTGGGACTTGGTCTCCATAATCACCTGAGCTAATTCCTATAATAAATATCTCTATATATCCTATTGGTTCTGTTTCTCTGAAGAAAACTGATTGATAAAATAAGCATGTGAAAATCCTTGATTTTATACATAGTGCTTTTCTCAGTTATTAGATTGAAACATTTGACACTACTGAAATTTCACCTCTTCTGACTTAAAAAAACATTTGGCAATTTTAACATAGTACTACGATGTTATGATATCATACTCTTGGTACAATATATTTTTGGTATTCTTGCTACAAATTTGCCATTGCTTCTTGCTAGGCACATGATGTGACATGTTTGGCTATGTGATAGTGTTCTTTGTCCATTGAATTGTACTGTTATCTTTTTGAAGACCTATTCTCATTTGGATGAAGACTTGAGACACTTTAAGAAAATCACAGTGGCCAACCATTTCCTTTGGTTTGTTCCTTTGGATAGGACTGACGAATCCTTAGGGAACACCTGGTTTCTGGCTCAGAATCCATCAGGTAATCACTGCATCTTTTCTCCTCCATGTCACGTTCAACAACATAATTCAGGCAGGCTGCGAGTTCTCGGCAACATGCTTCTTATAGTTGATATTTTATTCTGTGCTTATTATTGAACGTCAGACTGTGGAGTTTTAAAGTTATATGAAAAACAATATTCACTGAGACTCTGGATACTACTTTGAAATGATCTGAGATAGTGTCATAAAAACACAACACAGGGAAAGCTTTCTCCCGGAATGTATTAGGTGAAGGCATTTGACTTCATGCAAACACGTACTGAAGAATGAAACCCTTACTGCTGTAAGTCCTCCATGTCCAATTTACAAATATCACACAAAAAGAACTTTAGACATGGGGAAGGGAAAAACATAGCAATATAAAGTAATCACAGAAAAACTGCACTTATTTATCTTGTAAAATAATCTTATCTCATTTTGTCCCTTGTTACAGCACAGTCATCAAGAGGAAATGACCTAATTCTGTCTTCTTTCTCTTGTCATCTCTGTTAGAGAAAGGTGGGGGAGAAACACATTCCCTGTGTTAATTAAACTTATTCTTTATCCACTGAGAATAAAAAGAATACTTTCTCTCTTAATTTTCGTTGTATAATTGTTAATCATTGCTAATACTAAAATCTTTCTCCCAGTTGTGTAAGTTTTCTGATATAAGCAATTAAATATGCCCAAATAGATGCATACATTTAAAAATATGAATTTTCTTAACCTATAAAATCTTTCTACTTGGCTGAAAAAACTTGTGATAATGAACATTGGAATTTCTGACACTTTTTCTTCAAAGATATAACAGACTGTAAAACACTATAAAAGTTGACCTTGTCTCTTTAATGCAGGATATCTTCTGTTTTTGTCCTTATGATCTTTTTAAGCTGAAAAGGTCAATTTTTTTACTTCCGAAGAATTCTGATTGTTTACTTAAAAGCTATACTCTGAAGGAAGGTGTCAGAACCAGTTAGGCAATTAAGTCAGTTAAAGACAATACTTACTAGGACATTATTTTCTTGCATCTAAGGCAAGAAAATGTTGAAGCACTCTATAAAAGCAGGCAGTTTTCCCTTCCACAGTTAAAAAAAAGGGATCATATAATCCATTGGTATGTTTAAATTGGTAACGTTTTGGCAAATGGGAAAACTGGGGCTCAGTGAAATTGGGGAAATATTCATGTTTATCCAGTTAGCAAATGGAAAAGACAGAGATGGCATCAGGCTTTTCTGTGTCCCATGCAGTTCTCTTTTTGTTGCATCATACCTGACAGAGTTGTTTATGAGGCACATTACCTCTGCTGTCTCTCTATTGCAAAGTGACCACCAAAGAAGTGTCAGCTATACCCTTAGATTCTCGTTGTATGAATAAAAAAAGCAATGATTTTCCCCATCCAAATAAAAGATCTCCCAATGACCATTGTGTCACTGGATTATGCATCTGTCATGGCGGCCCAAAGGCTTCCTCCTCTATGATCCGGTGGCAATGACCACATTGAGAGTTCTTACATGATGTACTCCTCCCTCAAAGCCAAGGCTCCCAGAGGGGAAGCAATGATGCGAGCTTGAGATGATTCCCTGGGTGATAGCTTTGGTTTTTATTTTCAGGATGATACCAGCTTCCATTTGCTACTTTTAATGAGTTTGTTTAAAGATTTCCATTATGATAAAATTACTGCTTCTCAATTTCTATTTTATGTTTCTTGTCAACCTAATTCCCTTTACATATGATCCATAAATTGGGTAACAAATATTTATTAGATGACTATCAAAGGTTTGGTCACTGTCAGGATGTGACATAAACTTTCCATTTCATAAAACTATGTATCAGCAACCCTGAAAGTGTGTTCAGGAAGATGTTAATAATAAAGAGGTACATGGGCAAATATATTTGTGAAACTCTGAGTTAAATAAAGTTAAACTGTATTCCTGACTGCAAGACTTTTCAGAGACTCAAGTGTGCTAATGTGAATTGTAATCCTTCCCAGAGGGGACATACGCAATATTTTCCAAATGTACCATTGGAAACCACTTTTTTTGGAATAACTCAAAGGACTAGTTTTCCTTTGAAGACACTTTGATAAGTAGTTTCATAATTTGAAGACACGTATTTAATAAAGTGACACCATCATAAACATCTTCCTCCATGCAGCTTGCATTTTGTGTGCTGTCTTCATGAAAATTCTTTGTGCCGGCCGGGCGCGGTGGCTCAAGCCTGTAATCCCAGCACTTTGGGAGGTCGAGACGGGCGGATCACGAGGTCAGGAGATCGAGACCAGCCTGGCTAACATGGTGAAACCCCGTCTCTACTAAAAAATACAAAAAAACTAGCCGGGCGAGGTGGCAGGCGCCTGTAGTCCCAGCTACTCGGGAGGCTGAGGCAGGAGAATGGCGTAAACCCGGGAGGCGGAGCTTGCAGTGAGCTGAGATCCCGCCACTGCACCCCAGCCTGGGCCACAGAGCCAGACTCAGACTCCCTCTCAAAAAAAAAAAAAAAAAAAAAAAAAAAGAAAATTCTTTGTGCCTAGAATAGTCTAAGATGACCCAGGCAAATGCACAGTTCTGGATATACACAAAATTTGCCAAGGGGTATCTGAGAAATGGGAGTTTGAAGGGAATCTATTTCCAGGTCCTCAATTTCCACTTGTAATTCCCCTCTTCCTCATATCCAAAATTGCTCTTAAAGACAGTAAGCCTGGTCTTGAGGAATCTCACTTGCCCTTCATAAGACGCCTTCTCCCACTTTACAAATACTTCTGGGTCTCAACATCTAGATAATTTCCATGATGCGTTACAATGGGGTGGAAACATTATACTGTCCACAGATGAGGGGCAAGTGGAAATGCTGGTAGCATTGTGGAAAACGGGGTGACTTTCATGTCTGGGTAAAAATTTGCCTCTTCAAGACAGGTGCTTTTCAATTCAATATTACTGAAGGACTATCTAACTAAATAGTTCATTGCAAATAATTGATATTTTAAAATATCAAATATTAAAAATTTCAAATATTTTAAAATAGTTTAACATAGGTCATTAAAAATAATTTTAAAGTGATTGCTATGTGATATTTTTGTCAAATACACAGAAGGAGTTGAAGAATTAAATGACCTGCTAAAATCAAACTCTTTCCATTCTCTTTCATTGATTTAGGTGAACAAATTTTTCTCAAAGCTTAAATCTGTAAAAAAATAAAAACAAAGAATGGAATTAGTGCTGAACTTTGTCTTATTATTATAACAGTATTGATGATAATGGTAATGAGTAGTCTTCATCTTTGGATATGTGAACTGTACACGGAAAAGCCCCAGCTACATCCATTTAATTAAGAGATTATTACCAATAACATTCTTACTTCTTGTGTGAGTAATTATTTATGTTTTTCTTTTTTTTTTTTTCCTATGACCTTAATATTTATTAGGGACTTAAATATAGCCAGTGCTAGATAACCAGCCCAGTCATGAAAGGAAAAAAACTAAATCAAATATATCTGTTTGGCTAGTACATTCTTTTCTCCAGGCCTGACTTTCTCAAGGTGTACATCTGAGACCAACTGCTTCTGAATCTGGGCATCTTCGAAGGTACTTATGAAAAATGCATAGCCCTATTTGGGCCTCTCCTCAGACTTACCAATTCAAAATCCTTGGAGTAAGGCCAAGATATCTGTATTCTTAACAAGTGCTTAAAGTAAAGTTTGAGAATCACTGCTCATTAGACAGATCAACGAGACAGAAAGTTAACAAGGATATCCAGGAATTGAACTCATCTCTGCAGCAAGCAGACCTAATAGACATCTATAGAACTCTCCACCCCAAATCAACAGAATATACATTCTTCTCAGCACCACATTGCACTTATTCCAAAATTGACCACATAATTGGAAGTAAAGCACTCCTCAGCAAATGTACAAGAACAGAAATTATAACAAACTGTCTCTCAGACCACAGTGCAATCAAACTAGAACTCAGGACTAAGAAACTCAATCAAAACCGCTCAACTACATGGAAACTGAACAACCTGCTCCTGAATGACTACTGGGTACATAACGAAATGAAGGCAGAAATAAAGATGTTCTTTGAAACCAATGAGAACAAAGATACAACATACCAGAATCTCTGGGACACATTTAAAGCAGTGTGTAGAGGGAAATTTATAGCACTAAATGCCCACAAGAGAAAGCAGGAAAGATCTAAAATTGACACTCTAACATCACAATTAAAAGAACTAGACAAGCAAGAGCAAACACATTCGAAAGCTAGCAGAAGGCAAGAAATAACTAAGATCAGAGCAGAACTGAAGGAGATAGAGACACAAAAAACCGTCCAAAAAATCAATGAATCCAGGAGTTGGTTTTTTGAAAAGATCAACAAAATTGACAGACCGCTAGCGAGACTAATAAAGAAGAAAAGAGAGAAGAATCAAATAGACGCAATAAAAAATGATAAAGGGGATATCACCACTGACCCCACAGAAATACAAACTACCATCAGAGAATACTATGTTTTTCTTAAAAATTAAACCCTTTGATATGTGTAATTGTAACTCTATCCAGAAAAATATCTAATATTTAGAGCCTTATTGTCATTGGATACTTAAAAGCAATTTACTTTTCAATTTACCCACATATTTTGGTGGCATTGAAGCATAATTCAGTGATAATGAAAGGCTTTCATGCACGAAAAATTCTTTTAGAATAAAACTCTATAAGAGAATTAGGATGGAAATATTAGTTTAAAATGAATAAAAATAATGTGAACTTTTCAACTGGGAAAGAAGAGCATGCCTTTATCTGTTAAATGATCATGACTTTCATCTTGCTGTTGTGTTTATATTGCTTTGGAGAGATATTACAGAGTTCCCTGACAGTTTAATTAAAAAGCATCATTATTTGGAATTTGCCAGAAATTATATCTTTTGCAATTAGTTACATGCCAAAGATAACATTTTAGATGTCAACATAAAGATGTGCAAGTTTTCCCCAAAATCTTTTTAATGAATAGGTGAACAAATATGTTTAAAGACCACTGGTTTAAGTCACAGTCCTTGGTTACTATTCTTCCACTGTAATTCCCTCATTTACCTTATTTGTTTATAATTTTTTCTGTGTATTTTAATCATGGATTTTAAAACTGTGATCTTTGATCTCCCATTAATAATAGGGCCTCACCTTCAGATATCTCCACACATAATTGCTTCATTGGGTACTCTCCCTTGAGCTGCTGTTAACAAGTGCTTTCCAGGGCAAAGCGTTGACCTGTTTCATCTACATAGTCGACATCTGTTGTCAACATCATCCTCCCTTGTCTCTGAAAAAGACATGAAATGTAAAAAGCAGGCTTATGTCAGTGTCCTCAGGTTTTTAGAGAATTGAGGATGAAGTAGGACGCAGTACTAAAGAAAGAACATCAGTGTCCAGTGACCAAGATTCAAGGTCTTTACAACCTTGGACAAGTTACAATACTGAGCTACGAGATTTAATTGCTTTATCAGTAAGACCCTTTGCAGCACTAGGATTGATCATATTTTAATTTTGTTTAAAAAAATTATCCTAGGAAGAACACAATATGAAATCTACCCATTTAAATTTTTAAATTTAATTTTTAAAGATTTTTGAGATAATTTTAGACTTAAAGTTGCAAAATTAATGTAATAAATTTTTATATATCTTTCATCTAGTTTCCCAAAATGCTATTACTAACAGAGTATGTTTACAAAAATCAGGAAATTAACATTGATATAATCCTACTGTTTAATTTAGATAATGTATTCAAATTCCATCAATGATCCCATTAATGTCTTTTTTATAATGGTTCAAGAGCCAACCAAGATCACTTGTTGCATTTCGTTATCACATTTTCTTAGTCTCTTTTAATTTGGAACAGTTTCTATGTCTTTTCTTTCTCTTTCATGGGTTTGAACCATTAGAAAAGTACACAGCAGTTATTTTGTAGGGTGGGTGTGTGATGTCTTTTCACGATCAAATTCAGGTTACCCATATTTGAGCAGAATATCACAGAAGTGATGCTATGTCCTTCTTAGCAGCCTCCCAGGAACATCTAAAGCTAACTTCTCTCCTTAAAGTTGAGGTTAACTTTGATCATTTGGTTAAGGTGATTTCTGCCAGGTGTCTTTAATAAAAAGATTAATAGTTTTAAGTTCTCTATTGACATAAATTTCCCTCACAAATAGAAGTTCCACATGAAAATTTTCAATATTCTTTTTTTCATTTTCTGTATTTTTTTTCTTAACTCATCAAAATTTATGGAATCTGAACTTAAAATAGTTTGTATTCATTTCTGATTTCACCTTTTTTTACACAGAATTATAAAATGGAAATTTATCTGAACTTTTTGTGGTGAATCTCTGCCAAACTATGGGTATAAAATTATAGCATGACATTTTAAAGACTGTATTTGGGGGAAAAACGTAATTCTATATTGAAATAGCTAATCTTATTCTAGTACCCATTTCTGTATTTTTTAAAAAGTGACTTTGAATCAGAAGACCTAGGATTAAATCTCTGCTCTAGGTTTTATTAACTTTGTGAACTTTCTGTATTTTTGTATCTCAATTGCTTCTTTTATAAAATGAAAATACTTAAGCCTACACTAACTTTACAGGGTTCTTCTGACATTAAAAAAAAAGATAACGGTGTGAATAATATCTTCCTTTAGGGTGTCTGTGTGTTGTGTCTGTGGCAGGAAGTGGGGAAAGAGAGCTATTCACATGCTCTGTATACTGGAGGCCCCAGAAGCTCTCTGAATTTGTACATTTAGCTTCAACAACACCAGGAGTAAGTTTTTACAATGATCAAATATTGATTAGCCCAATGGTATTGAAACTCACTATTTCTCACACACAAACACCTTCCATATACCCACCCCAAACTACATTAATCACAGGTCTAATGAGAATGTAATTCTTGTGTGGAAGATAAATCACTGTCTGTTAAAGTCTTGGTGAAATTCTCAGACATCTGTGACTGAAGGAAATGTTTCTCCACTCTTTAGTGTTTTAGACTGTGTCCTATAAGCTGACATTGGACTGATCACTTCCTTATAGCAGTCTCTCTGACTGCAGGTGCCCAGTGTTTAAATTTAAATGATTGGCAACTGAATTTCCACAAATCTTGCTAATTCTTTCCCTATTCGTTGCTGAACAACTCTGTGTGAGCGTGCCGACTGCAATAGCTGCTGCTCTCAATTTCTAAAATATGGTCATCAAACCCTCTTGCAATTATGCGGGAATGTTCTCTCTCTCTCACCGCTGTCATATACTGGGTTTTATTTAGTTACTTGATTTAGACAGGGAACAATATACTGTCAGGTACTATCTAAGAAAGTGCTTTCCTCTCATTCTCTGCAAATTACATCCTCTTTATGTCCTGTATTATTCATTCATTTATTAATCATTTAAAAAATATTGATTGAGACTCTAGTATAAACCAGTCACTTTTTGAGAAGGCAGAGACCAAGATCTCATGGAGTTTATGGTCAAGTTCAGCAAAAGAAGATAAAACGGTCTCTCCTGACTTTCTATGGTTTTGCTCTTCAGTCCTTCCATGCTCATTTCCATGGACATTGTAAACTAAGTTTTGCAAATGGCAAAGAGTTATAAAAATGGATTGTAATTCTTGACATTGCTTTCATTGTTATGTTTATTATTAATGAGACACTCTGATTCAGATGATAATGTGTTCTCAGGTAGATGCACAGTTGTGCCTCCTGAGTGCCTCTTGGATAACTCTTGTCTTTGCTGCCACTCCCTGACTATTGCCTTTTTCTGTTTTGTTTTGTTTTGTTTCTGAGACAGGGTCTCACTCTGTTGCCCAGGCTGGAGTGCAATGGTGTGATCACAGCTCATTGCACCCTCAGCCTCCGGGGCTCAGGTGATCCTTGCACCTCGCCCTCCCAAGGTGCTGGGATTACAGGTGTGAGCCACCACGCCGGGCCTGACTATGGTCTTTAATCTGTAAGATGCATTTTCATGCCCACTATATCCCATTTTCCTACCAGAAACTATATTACAAAGCCACAGCAGTTACATGTTGCTACCAGGCTTAGAGAACTTCCAGATCTTACTCCTTTACAAGTTCATGTCAGTTCCTAGTTTTTGGTAGGTACTTCCTGTCTGGACTCACTCCTTTGGTGTTTTACCAAAGAATCACTGGCTGCTTCACTAGAACACTACCGATTTGAATTCTGTGGAACAGGAATGAGAGCCAGGAATCACCATTTTGAATGAGAACTGAGAGTAGTTCTATTGTAACTGGTCAGCATTATAAAATTTGACAAAACACCACCATACGCCACAGGTAATTTAGGTTTTTTTTGTAGCATTTGTCCCTAAGATAGTGCCTGCAATTTTTTACTCTATTTACATGGATCTGGCCTTAACTTTTCTTTATATTCATGTCCCTCAGGTGCTCAACAAGTAAAACCAAGGTTACCTTGGGAACGTGACTCATGAACAATTACTCAAATAAAGAAATTTTCTTCTGAAACTGGTTTTCAAAGACATATTATTTTAATAGAGAACAAGATTGAAATTTTTAAAACAGTCATTTGCTTTTTTAGACGGAAGCTTACTGATCCCATGTTCTACCAATTCTGTTTTACTGCCAATAAAGACTCTATTTAAGTAGCTCATGGTTGAGGTGAAGTTCACTTGAAAAATGAACCCAAAAGAATCAGCTGATAGTGAGAGGATCTAGACCAGTGCTGAACTGTTTATTCCTCCCTTTGGGGTTTTGCTTTTTCATTTTCCACTATCACATGGTTTAAATTTACTGAAAACATTAATAACAGAGCTGCTCCTAATTGGCAAAAAAATTATTGTAGCTATTTTTGTATCTGAAATCCAAATCTAATAGACTTAAGTGGGTGTGAATTGTAGTTATTTAAGCATGTTGATTTTGTGTGTGTGTGTGTCTGTGCGGAATGTGGCTGTTGCCATGGAATCTCTGTGCATGATTTCTGTGAGGTAGTGCTGATTGAATCTATAAAAAGATGAGCACAGAAAAATATGTTTATAAAAACCACTTTCTGATGAAATTGTTAAAGTGAGGCCAATCTGCGTATGTGTGTTTCATTTTGTTTCAGTTCACTTTCCATTGTTAAATGTTTTCTTTAGAATTGTAGATTTTTAGACTGCTGGATGGCTGATTGAATCTCTTACTGATGATTTAATCAATCATAAGGCTCACTGGTATGGGGTGCGATTGAAAGGTACTTTTTATGCAGTCCTGTTTACATGTATCCTTAGCTTTATGCGTGTGTTGCATCCCCAAAAAGGTGTGCTTAATCAAGTTTTTTAAAAGTCAAATGAGACATGTGGCTGTGTAAAACAATTCTATTGTGATTTTACCGCAAAATAATTTTGAGTATGGGGTGAAGCTAATAGCTGTCCTGCCAGCCCCACCGACATGCATCTGAACAACAGGCTGACATTTTAAGTTTATATTTTGGAAGTTGGAGATGCAGATTTCATTCTACCACTCTCTATTGGACCTTAAATAAGTCACTCCTCCACGATGGACCTCAGTTTCTTCAGCAATAAAACTGAGGGAATTCACGAGGGTATCTCTTACTTCCCTTCAGCTGTTTAATATGCTTGCGTGCATACAACTGTGCATGTGTGTGTATGTATGTAAATGTATATGATTACAGTCCAGTGTGCTTAAAGTCAGGACTGTTTTTCTTAGAATGCTTTAGTTCATACTAGAGCTATTTCAACAAAACACAATTACTAAAATTAAGAGAATGGCATTTGGTTTTCCTCCTTATTTATACATTCATTACTCCTTTTGGGTAAGACACAGTATAAAGAGGTTTAACGTTAAAGTTAGGCAAAATGAGTCTGAAACTATGTTACTGATGGCTTGAGTACCTGAGAGAGTTGACTTTGAATTTAAATAACAATGTAATGCCAATAAAAGTTAGAAACTATGGCACATGCTGCCCATGGTGATCATGCAAATGAATTGTATAGACCAAAAACTTGAGACAGGTTTTTAGAAAAAGAGGTGTTTATAATGAGGGTTTCTCAACGACTTGGACCATTGATTGAGACTCAGTAATCTATGAATCAAATGTTTCCGAAAACATATTTTTGGTCACACCGAAGTGAGTGGCTCAAAGTTCACCTGAGCCTTGCAGATCAATTGGAATAACGTTCATTGTCTTTATTAAATTTCAGATAAACAGACTTGGTGATGGGGAACTGCATAGAGAAATTTTACTGGAGAATGTCCTGGGAGAGAGACACCCAGAAGGAAGTGGAGAAGACAGGTTGGCACGGAGACAGAAGCTGACCTACAACGTGGATGCATCTGGGCCTTTATCTGATCCTACAGGGAATTCTAGACTAGGATGCCCCTTAAGCTCTATCTCAATTTGAGACAAGGGTGAGTGAGCCTTTTATCCTTTCATCACCCTGTCATTGCCCACAGGTCAAACTCCAGGGGGCAGGTCCCTGGAGCTGAGGGCAATGCCCAGGAGAGTGCATCTATGAACATGCAGCCACCAACATTGTCAAGGGCAGAGGACGAATGCTGTTAAGGATTGAATGTATGTGTTCTCCCAAAATTTCATATGTTACAATCCTAACCCCAATGGTGATATTAGAAGGTAGAGTTTGGAGGAGGTAATTAGGTCACGAGGGTCGAACCCTCATGAATAGGGTGAACATCCTTAGAAAAGCGACTTCAGAGAGCTCTCTCTTCCTCTTTCTACCAGGTGAGGATGTAGTGAGAAGATAGTCAACTGCAAGCAAGAAGGGGACTCTCACCAGACAATACGTCTTCCCACACCTTTATCTTGGACTTCCAGCCTCCAGAATTATGACAAGTAAGTATCTGTTGTTTAAGCCAATCTGTGGTTATTTATTGTAGCAGTCTGAATGACTAAAACAAGTGCACTGGTCCTGAAGAGGGAATCCAGGCAGAGCAGCAATTTCCGCTCCCTTTATTCATATCCATATTAAACAAAGTGTGCTTTATTAAATTGTTTTCAAAAATGAATTTTCTATTAAAGTTTGGAAGACACATTATCCGAGGGAACCGCACTGCTTATTATCATGCTAAAAGTTCTGCTAAGACCTACCAAAAAAGAAACTTCCCTAACTAAGTGTTCCCCACCTTATTTCATCATACAAAACTGTTTTGGCATAACATCAAGTAACAATATGCAGAATTAGATTCTATAAAGCATTCTTTAGAAAATACTGATTTATAATTACATTACTGGGGTGATTTGCTGTTTGATAGTATCAATGCTTAGAAATGATCTTATCATTTCAATCAGTCTTGAGAATGAAATATTAGGCATATATCTACCCCCTTCCCCCACCCCACTCCACCCCCACACACATTTCTAATTCTACTGGGCCATTTCATGAGTTGGATGATAGACTGGTGGAAACCAGATCAAAGAGAACTCTGCATTCAAATTTAGATTATCTTTGCCATGTACAAACTTATTTATTCATTCATGTGTTCTTTTGTTTATTAAACCATTCATTTATTAGAAAAACCATTCATTGTGTATCTGAACATCTACTATGGAAGCTAGAATGTAAGCTCCAGGAAAGCAGGATCCTTTTCTATCTCTGTCACCGTTTCTGCCATCACTGATAAGTACAATATTCAGCCTCACAAAAAAAATTTACTCAATAAATGAATGCTTAGTGAATGTAGTAAGACACTGTGCTAGGCCCTGGGAATATGATGAAAACATAGACTGTGGCTTCTGCCCTGGAAGGGCTCATATCTAGTAAGAACCTTCACATTAATGAAAGATTTAGGATGGAACTTACTATGGAAATAGTTTCAAAAATATTATCTATGATAGTTCAGAAGATTTCACATAGATCATATAGATACAATATAAAGTAGGTAATTTTCTTCACATGCATATGCAATACTCCAGAATTTAGGATAATAGTAATCCTTAGTAGTTGTTATTTTGATATCCTTTTTTTAGTGCTACTGCAAGATGGGAAGGAGAGAGAGGTGGGTGATAAGACTTGGCATCAGCAGTAGGAAGGTGGCAAAGTCATTATGTTTGATGCTGATCTACATTGTATATAATCCTTTGAACATGTAGTTAAGTGTGCTGGGAGAATTTAGGGAGAGGGAATTATAAGATTTGGAATCGGGCTCAAACTATAGGTGGGTAATGAAACTCTCACTCTGTTTTTCAACCCTCTGGCTAGTTCTAGGGCCAAACCATGCTAGCATATGTGCCTAACACACTGTCTTCTCCCAAACTGCTGGTCTCATCTCCTCCACTCTCTGGCTCTTCTTGAAGAGGTCTCTCCCTCCCCAATGCTGCTAAACTCTTCAAGCCAACAGGAACCCAGCTTTGAGTTGTCAGCAGCCGGTATGTTCAAAGACAGATGGCTTCAGATTCTAAGGGAATGAACACCTGTAGTATGGTCAAAGCCAGGAAATATTCAATGGTAAAAATGAGAAGATGGTTTGGCAGTAGGTCCTTGTATGTGAAGAAATGAAATGAAATAATGGTGATTATGTTTGCTTTGTTCTGACATTGTCTGCATGTTCTTTGACAAAAATTTATGCTGTGTTAGAAACCCAAAATCTAAGCTGAAGATCTCCTTTGCTATTTCTGTTTTATACTAGATCGTGACTTATTTTTCATACCATTTGATATTATCTGTCCTCTCCAATCCATACGAATATTCATGATAAATTTGAAAATACGAAGTAAAAGATCAGCAAAGTGTTTATCTTTCAGTTTCATTTTTTATACTACTTTAATACATTGAAAACTTTTTTAATTGAGAAAATTTCTTATTTTTGTCCTATTTTTATTGATCAGTAAGTAATAAAGCTAATAAACCCATAGCACTATGATAACTTCTTTCCCTAGAACAGACTTAAATTCGTTCACAGTTGGCTACTTCTTTCCTTTCCTCTAAGTCTTAAACCTCCCAATAGAACTTTTGAATTGTGAAGATTGCTTTGAGTCCTTCCACACTTTTGAATGGATTTAGTAATTTCACCTCAGTATAAAGCAGCTACATTTTCTTCACAATGGAAGTAAAACAATAAAAGAGAATGTGGATAAATATCTAAAGAAATGTTGTTGCCTGGGCACATATAAGAACATTCAGCTAACCGAGCTGTTTTCAACATAACATAATTTTGTCTTGGGCTGAAAATTTGTTTTGACTTACATTTGCCAAAGGCTTTGTCTCCATAAGCTTTCTCAGTTCCTCCAGCCAGTGGACAGTTAAATCCAAAAACTTGACACCCTCATTTGCTCTCCTTAAGTCCCTGGCCAGTTCTATAATCTTCTGCCTTTAAACAAGCTCCACCTTAAAAAAAAATCAACAAAACAAGAATTCTGCAGCCATTTAAAAAATCTAGACACTCAATTTTTCTTCTCAACATTAGACATCATTTTGCTCCAGTAAGTCTGTGGAAATGACAGTTGTCAGCAGGTATCCTTCCTCCTTTGGCCCTAGTTCATCTCCCACTGAAAAGGTAGCTTCAAATTCCAATCTGCTCTTTTCCTCCATCCTTTCACTCCATATGTGGTTTTCCAGGTCATAACCAAAGGAAAAATGAACAAAGATGACTCAATTTCTCCTTTTCTCTTTTCTACCAATCATTTAAGAACCAAGTGCCTTCTGATCAGAAAACAGTTGCTTAATTGACAAAGTGGAATTTCTAAACACTTTTCTCAGTGTGTCTGACTAAAGCATATTACTTTCTTTCCTAATCAATAGTTAATTAAAACCATGAGTCATCTCATTGAAATGATAGATGCCCTGAAGTTTTAGAGCATCTTCAAAACTGATTGTCAAAGTTACTTTTTCCTAAAATAAACAGAACAATTCTCAATGTATTTTTAACTAGCGGGACAATTTTTAAACAGTACTAGGTTACCTCACAGACCCATAGCTATGTATCTTTAAATACATTTGTAAAAGAATGTGGTGGGAAGAATGAAACCATTATGGATTTTAAAATACTTAGAGGAGTTTTACTAAATAAGATAATATTGAATAAGCAAAACACAATAAAATCAGGTCTATTCAATCTGAAAATGATCCCCAGGCAAGCCTGCAGTTTCAATACTATTATAGCATGGAGTTTCCTCCTTCAGTGAGGCAGCCAGTGCAGATAAAGGGCACTGACTTTGAAACCCATCAACTTTGGTTCTGATATGGACTGTGCTGTTTTTAGCTGTGTGATCTTAGATACCTTACTCAATCTCTCTGTGCCTTTTCTATAAAAACAAGGATACTTGTATCACCTACTTTGTAGGGTTACTGTGAGCCTTGTCTACGTAAACACACAATGCACTAAGAACCATGCTTGGCACGTGCTGAGCACTCTGCATGTGTCCCTCTAACTGTTATTAAACTTAATTTAGAAGTGTATAACAGTCAGTTAGGAGATGGGAACATCCTGTAATTAAAATCTAGTAAGTCAGCTTTGAATTTTAGTCAATACTAATCATTTGCTTTCTGTGAACACTCTCGACTTTATTTCATTTTCTTTCTTGGATTTTAGAGGAAAAGCACATCATGCTCTTGAAGCTGGGGATGGGGTGGTGTCAGGGCAGGGAAGAACTTTTTGTGGTGCCCCTGTTTCCTCCTGTCTAAATTTTAGACGAGGCTTAGTTTAAGCTCATAACTCCCAGGGGAGTCCTGGGCCGTAGCTAAAGCAAGATTGCTATTTACAGGGTGACCTAGGATGATCCTTAGTCTCTGTGGATTTTAAGAGCCAGGAAAGTCTAGATCTGCTTTCATATAAGAGAAGCAGGGGGTGCCAGATCAGAATCCCTGTAAAAGTATGTGTTCCTGTTCTCCTTTTCTCATTATATATTTTCAATGCCCAATCTCTAAAGCTGGGTCACATGGTTTATATTTGGAGGGTTTTCGCAAGATTTTATTTTTAAAAGAATCAGCGACTGAAAACCATCAAAAACAACTTGTCTATCTGATAGATGTGGACAAATTAATGCAACCAGACTTTGATGGCAATGGTTTCTGATCTCTTGCATACAATTATGATGATGATGGTGGTAGTGTGGTGATGACAGTAATACCACTAAGCTACTATTTACTGAGCATCTACTGCTATTGGTTAGACACTCTACTAGGTGTTCAAACGTGTTAATTGTTTAGTCTTTACAATAACCCTGTGAGGTATTACTCCAATTCTATAGATAAGAAAAATGAAATTCAAAAGGTAAATAGCTTCCACAAGGTGGCACAACTAATGGATGTGTCCACCTGCCACCCAAGCCCAAGCTCCCCCTCCTAACAGCCTCACCTTGTCATCCATCAACTATCAATTTACAGATTTCGGCTTAGTCAAAGTGCCTTCATCCCTTACAAAATCATGATGCCTCTCTGCCCCCTTTATATGCCTTTCTTTACTGCTTGATAGTAAATTCAAGTTTCTGTAAATTGCCTTTGTTGATGCCAAGATATTAGGTTATTTGATGTTGTTATTCTAATTTATGCCCTTTCAAGATGCAGGCACAGAGGAGAAAAAAAAAGACCTTGCAAAGCTCATGCATTTTCAGATGAGTTTATAAATAGAAGCGACATCATCCACTCTTTTGAAATAGAGAGACATCAGGAGAGAGGCCATTTTCAGGCCTCTCTTACCTTGACCAGGTCACTTATTGTGTCCTCATTGATGACTGAAAGAAATTGATCCCCCCTGTCCTTTGAAGGTTTACTGTGTGATGTTTGTTACAGAAAGAAGGATCAGAATTCTGTTAGCCTCTGCTCATTCATCTCCTTTTAGAAGCTCGATAAAGCCACACTATCAGCTTGAAAGAAGACAGTGGAATGAATTTAGCCTAGTTTTATTTGATTCAACAAATATAAGCAAATGATTAGTCAGGCTTTTAGTGTAACATACAGCAGAACACATTTACAGCATTGGGTCATATTTAACTCAACAGCGTTGATAACAGTAATTCAGTGTCGTCTTACACTGAGTCGTGCAATAAGGGGTGTAACTCTATATGTAGGATGTGCACTTAAAAACTAGCAATCATTAAATCCCAACTACTTTTTTAAAAGTCAAAACAAGGCCGGGCGCGGTGGCTCAAGCCTGTAATCCCAGCACTTTGGGAGGCCGAGACGGGCGGATCACGAGGTCAAGAGATCGAGACCATCCTGGTTAACACGGTGAAACCCCGTCTCTACTAAAAAATACAAAAAACTAGCCGGGCGAGGTGGCGGGCACCTGTAGTCCCAGCTACTCGGGAGGCTGAGGCCGGAGAATGGCGTGAACCCGGGAGGCGGAGCTTGCAGTGAGCTGAGATCCGGCCATTGCACTCCAGCCTGGGCGACAGAGCTACACTCCGCCTCAAAAAAAATAAAAAATAAAAAATAAATAAATAAATAAATAAATAAAAGTCAAAACAAGTCATTTTCTAATAGCATTTTCTGGCTGTTTCCCCATCTGAAATTTCTGTAGTGTGTATTTTTCATCCCTTCTCATGTGAGGTTATATTCTAGGGGTTGATGGTAACTAATTTTTCAGATTCTTTCAGATTAAAATTAATAGAACAGTGGTAGCAGAAATAGTAAGAGATTTACAGGCAAATAGACATGGATTGGAATCCTAGTCCTACCTCTTTCTTTATCACTAAAAAAAATAGACACAAGAATCTCAACCTGTGTGGTTATTGCAAGAGTTAAATGAGATGGGATATGCCATAGTCTAGATTGGTGTTTGACTTATGGTGTTGGATATAGGTGATCTGTCATTTCCTCATCACTGCCCATCTGTGCTTGTTCTGAAGAAGACCTGAATTTCATAGACAGGTGACAGAACAGGTTTCAAAGTCAGAATCAAGCTTTCAAGTTCCGTGCCCATTGTTTATTTGGTTGTTTCCTTTATTCAGCCTAGCGCAAGCTTTTATCCATTTTGCATTTTAAAATTTCTTATTCGTAAATTATTGATAATAGCACCTATTTCCTAAGGTTGTTTTTCATGACATAATGTGTATTAGATGTCTAGCACAGGAGAAGCACCTAATATATGTTTGTTATTAACACTATTAACAGGAAAGATGTCACTCAAAATGGCTCTACCTTTTAATAATCACAAATAATAAGATCTTATGTGACATGTGCTATTCTAAGAACTTTTATTTGCATAAGATCATAGGGTTCCCTTAACAGCTTGATGAGGCAGGTATTAAATTTATTTATAAATATCCCCATTTTTAAGATGAAAAAATTGAGACCAAAAGTAACAAATTTTTCAATGGTATAAAGACAGAACATGACAGAGCTGTTATTTGAATTCTAGCTGTCAAGTTTCAGAGTTCATATTCGTAATCATTTTCTATATCTGCCTCATATATTATTTCACAAGAGCTCATTGAGGTAGGTAGGGCATCTGCCATTGTTTCTTACTTTGAAATAAAGAAATTGAGGGTCTAAAGGGCCAGGCTTGTGAGCAAAGCAGCTTCTCTCAATCCATGAAACAAAAGAGCTAAATCTTCCTTTAGGAGTCACAGAAGGGAACTCCTGAGCACTTATTTTCTAGGTATATGGGGAATAGTGGAGAAGAAATTGCATTAAAATCTCATGTCTTATCTTACAAATTCATCTAGTTTAGCTTTTTACTCCATAATGGAACCCTTTGTTTGAAAAATTATATTTAAAATTTCTTAGCACTGAATGCAATGGATGCACCAACAAGATGTGCCATGTTTTTCCTTGGATTCATGTTCCCTTTGGCAAACAATGCCTATCAATGTTTGAGAACTTGACCTTAAATATAATTCTAGCAATGCTAACTCATAAAGATGCTTGGGAATCAGTGGAGTTTATTTGACATAATACCAGAATTTGGGATCTCCTTTTATGCAGTGAAGATGTTACTTAATGGTATTGAGACAACGAAGTATAACGAAGTCCCTGGAGAACCTCCAATCGTCCTGTGCGTTGGGAGGAGTGTGCACTGGAGTGGAGCCATGGAAGTTCACACTGTGCCAGGGAGGAGCCCAGCATCTCCTGTTCCGGGGTGGTAACCTGGGGTTCTATTCCCCTTCACCATCCACCTTTCAAGTCTTGTATTTCTGTCTCCTGTTGGTAGAACTTCCACTGCATCCATAAACCTAGCCATAGAAGGGCCTGAAATATATTGTTTTGAGCTTTTCACCTCATCCAGTATAGGGTGGGAGGAAGAGGTAAAAATGGTTGCTACAACTTAATATATAATATCTCACTCAGAGAATATACAAAACCCCTTTACACAAGGGAATTATCTCCTGTGAATCAGGCACAGAGTACAGGGGACATTAAGATGAATGACATGAGGGCCCTGCCTTCAGGCTGTTCCTTTTATCAACACAAGAAAAGATGATTTGAAAGAACATTGTGCTAAATCACAGTAGAAATTTAAAGTTTTCTTTACAGAGAATGATTCAAACAACGAAACTGGTTTGGGCGTCTTTTGTAGAATTTACCATTTTGTCACCACAGCACCAAGAAAAACTTTTCATCTTCTAGAATTAGAAACATAAACGTATTGTAGTCAGTAATAATCTGGGTCTTTAAGAGAAAAAGTATTAGAAAGTGTAATCAATAAGTACTTAGTACTGTTTGAACTGAAAACTCCAACTACTTACAGATAAATGTTTCCTTTCATGCCAGGAAGCCTGCACGGCAAATTGTAATGTAGCAAGTGGTGAGAAAACGTAAGTCACCTTGAATGCTGATTGAATATAATCAATGATTAATGGCAAATTTGTGGTCTTTTTAATGACCATAGTTAAATAAAATGCAATTGAACCACAAATTCGGATGCTCTCTGGAATTGGGTCATGTAAAAAGTAAGCTTTATGGAGAAAAAAAATTGATTCAGTAATATTACTCTAATCAGACTCATAACTCAGAATTCAGAGCTTTTTATTTAAATAGAGTTTTCACTGTGCTGTTTACATAGTCACATATATTTAATTAGGCTGGCAAAGTTGTGTAGATTTAATCTCAAAGAGTTCAGTAAACAGCCATACATTTTTTTTGGTCTGATTTTATTTCAACCACATCCGTGAAAATCAGCATGGGTTCAATCACTTAAGAGTAGAGATGCTTTAATTATCATTTCAATGAAAGAAATAAGGAAGTGGACCAGTTTTGCTCTCAGTATTAAGGTCTACTCAAAATTAGTTAAATGGTTTCAGATCTTCTAGAAGTTTGATGACATCTTAGGCTTCCATCAGAATAAACTTCACAAAATTGTAATCATATTTTGAAAAATATGCTATTGGTGTATTGATCTCAAGATTTTTTATAACTGCGTGGGTATGATCTCTGAGATTATGTTGTCAATTTCAAGCTGAAATTTGGAAATAAACAAACAGAAATGGTGCTTTATTGTACCATTAGCCAGTTCACAGAGAAAAAGTACAAAAAGTGTCGTTTGGAGAGAGAGAAATTTGCACTGCGTCCTGCATGGTTAGATCCCACCAAAAGCAGTTGTAATGCTCCTGGTCTCAAAACATCTACCACCATCCTGAAATGCTTTCCTAGAGAATTCTATGATCACAGGAACCAGAGGGAAAGGTCAGATGATCTATCCATTCTCTGCTAAGTTCAGAGCCAAAACTCAGAGGCTATACAGTGAAGTCAGCAGAAAGGACTGAGGTATCAAGAACAGGCTTGAGAAAAGAAGGTGAGAGATTTGGTGGGTAAAGGTATCTACATCCTAGTTGATTCCAATAGGGATGGCACCATGTCTGAGAGGCCAAGGAAGGGACCAGAAACCAATGAGCAAAACATAGGGTTTATTGAAGACTTACGTCCCAGGCAGGTCTAGTAGTAGTCAGTTGGACAGGATAACAGCTGCCATTTGTAAAAGCATGCAGTTTATGTAACATTTTCATTTAGCACCCTTCACCTAGCAACCTCTACCTAGAAACCTCATTTAACCTGAAACAAAGAGCCTCTTTCCCTTATATGGCCTGTGTTGAAAAGGGTGGGGCCAGGGGGTTGGATGTCCTTTACAGATAAGGAGTGTATCTCTGGGTTGGCCATGCCCAGATTCCTTACCTTGGAATTCCAAACCCACACCTTTCTTAGACCACAGTGTCATTCTCAGTGTATGCTTAAGTTATTGCTGTCAGGTGCATCTGTCATGCAGCCATACTGAAGCTTATTATAGAGAAAGAGAAGAATTAGGTTGTAAAGTGTCTTTGCAGCAAGAGAACAAGGGTAATTATCACATGCGATAGAGAAAACAGCCTTCATCATTCTGAGCTAAGTTAGAGCTGCCCCATTAAGTTAGAGCTGAACCCACTGCGCATTTGGTTCAGCTAAGTTGTACACTCTGACTTGCTACAAACCCCACTGGACATTCTATCAGAAACACACCACCATTCATCCAATTGCTCAAGTCCTGAAGGTGAATCTTCCTTGGCACTTTTCTTCTTTTCATGCTCCTTATTCATTATTTCAGCAAATCCCTCAGAGTCTACCTTCCACATATACCATGAATCCTATCTTTTTAGTTCACCTTTACCGCCCTCATCCTACTCAGCACTGTCTATGGACTACTGTGATGGCCTCTTCCCTGGTCTCTCTTCTTACATCAAAACTAAAATTCAGAAAGTAAATCTGATCATGTCTCTCCCTGACTAAAAAAAAACTTACAGAGATTTTCATACATATATGACATATATATGGCAACATATATAACTGACTTCAGACCATATATTCATTTAGTGTATTTTGTTGTCATTTGTGAGCTCTACAGGGGTAAGGACTCCCTCTTCAGTACCTAGAAGAAGGCATGCTGTCATTAATGAATATTTATTAGATAAGGGGATGTACAGATTTTCACCTAAAATGGAGCCTGTTTCACCTTCTATGCTAACCACCAGAATTCCTGTAGGTATCAAGTTTGAGAACTATGTCTTAGACAATAAGAAGGGCAATACCTTACATAACCTACCAGCATAATTTAATCATCCCAGTTGTTCCAATCATATTGAAAATCCTCCTCTGTGTTTTTGTCTTACCAGGGAAATCCATAATAGCTAGCTTATGTTCATGAAGTCACAGAATATTATACACATACAGTCATGCTAAGATCCACCCCAATACCTATTTCAGAAATTAAGTATTGTCTTCCATGGTTTCAAGAGTCCTCTTTTTCTTTTCCCAACTCCAAATACAGTATTAAAAGAGATTCTGTAATTCCAGGTTCCATATTGACTACAGTATAAATCTTTTCTTTTTTTTTTTCTTAGAGTAATAGCTGAAGAATTCATTCCATCTTAGACAGCTTAAAATAGAGTTGCACAGAAGATCACAGCAGCAATGAGCTTGAAAAGGGTTCTAACCATGGCATAAAGGGGAAAAGCGTAGTTCAGAGGAAAACTGCTTCAACACAGAAGATAATTTACCCTCTACAGAGATATATATTTAGGATGTTTCTATAGCAGCTGTGGGATCTGTTGGCCTGACAAAATTTATGAACCCACAGCAAATTGATCATTCCTAGAGGCAGGAAAGAAACCTATTTGCATATGGTGATGTTGAGATTCCTAAATAGCTTTTTCCTATTAGCTCTTTATAAATTTTTCAAAGTTATTTCTACTATGCATTTAGGCACCAAAGACCAGAGTCAACATTTCAATGACATGTTGATGGGGGGAATACAGAGTGCTAGAAATTAAGCTAGAAATCCTAGATTTGAATAATTCATTCAACTTAAAGCTACATGACCTAAAGTAAATTAATACAGTGGATAGAGATTTGTTTGCCACTGTTTCTGTTTTTCCTTCTGTCTAGGCACACAGCTCCCTAGCTCATTGGAAATGGTCATGTGGCCAGGTTTCCACTGTACCTGTGTTAATTTGCCAGAGATACCATGACAAAGTACTATTGGATGTCTTAAACATACATTTATTTTCTCACAATTATGAAGACTAGAAGTCCAAGATCAAGGTGTCAACAGGGTTTGTTTCTCCTGAGGTCTCTCTCTTTGGCTTAAACATGGCAATATTTTCCCTCATCCGTCTTCATCTGGTCTTCCCTCTGTGTACATCTGTGCCGAAATTCCCTCTTATAACAGCACCAGTAATATTGGATTGAGGCCCACATTAGTAACCTCATTTTAATTTAATTACGTCTTTGAAGACTCCATCTCCAAATGCAGCCACACTATGAGGTGCTGGGAGGCAGTACACTAATATAAATTTTGGAGCAATATGATTATGCCCATAACATTCACCAACGGTCAGCAGAAGTGACTGTGTACAACTTCCATCTCACCCACATAAAAGATATTTTCTCTAGACATATTTTTCTTTTCCCTCTCACCGCCTGAAAATATCAGTGCCTGGAAACACCTTGAAGACCACATGTTGGGTTTCATAGTGCCAAAGAATCTGGATTGCTTAAATGTCTCCCTCAAGCACAGACTGCCTTCTCATCTTGGACTGTGATGTGAAAAAAAGGAAAAAAGAGAGACTTGACTTTGCGAGACCACCCCTTTCTGTCTGTTTATTAAACTAACTCACTGTTCACTCTAACGTATTTAATGGTTTTGTCTGAGCCCAACTGTCCTCTTCTCAGAAATGGTCATAATAGAAACTTGCTTGAACTGTTGAATAAAAAATAGCATCTATGTGTGAGAGTGCCCAATACAATGATGAAAATAAAACTATAATGGCCATGATTTTCTGCATTTTACTTGGAGAAAAGCCATATTGTGATCATGTATGTGAAATAGTTTTGTACATTTTAAGAAATCACCACTCAAATAGAATACTAATTGTTATTAACCCATCAATCTCTAAAGTCTGTTTATAGAATTCAGTGATGGGCTTCAAGAGGTATTTGAAAGCAGAATTTTGAGTATATGTGATGATTTTTCTTCTTCAAAGGGTTGATAGGGCATCATTCGATTCTCAAATGTATGTTTGGTTCAACAATGTTAAGAATCACTGAACTCTAAGTGTCTAATCAGGCTGGGTAAAGTCCAGGGTCTGTGAGGGATTGGCACAAAGAGGGGGCTAGCAGTGCATACAGGGCTACGGGAGCAGAATGGGAGGCCACCACTGGAGGGGGCGAGAAAAGCCAGGAGAACAGCTGCACGACATTATTAGGATCCTAAGAACAGAGGATAGGAAAGGAAGTAGGTGGAGATAGAGGGATGGATAGATGGGGAAACTGCTGAAATTTCCTTCCTTTGTCTCAGGGTTCTCCTATTTCACTGGCTCTTGACCCGCTGCATGGCCTCTCCTCCTTTGCTGGATCTTATCAAAAAGATGTGAGGTTTTCTAGTTCAATACCTCTTTGTGTGGGTGACAAAGCTGAGACCAAGGGAGATAAGGGAAGGTGTTGTGGCCAAGGTCACACAGCTAGTTGTTGGCAGAAGCAGGCTGGAACCTGGCTCTACCATGCGCTGTCTACCACACAGTATCAGCTACGATGTCATTCCCAGAGAAATTAGTAATTCCCATTGTGAGAATTTCCCAGTAGGAGACAGCATAGTTCTACCACTCACTTTGTTCTTCTTCATTTTTAATTGTTATATCAAAGTTCAACATGCCCAGAGTTTGAAGAGTTAACTAGTTCTACAAGATTGGTTGTAAATAACAACAGTTCCCTACAAGCTTCTACTTAACGTCTCTAGCCTTAATAGCAATCACTTCCTCTTTGATCTGATTATTTGGGCCTTATCATCCAATGCCTACGTAACATGTTAGATGACTTATTCTTTTTTCCTCCCCAATTTGGGGCATCATCTATTGACTTCCCACTTTCAAAGATGAGATGAAATTTGCATACTATTTTCCTCCTTGTTGCCTCTCACCACACATTCATGCCCTTGCTATTCCCTGTCCTCCCAGTTCACTTACCTAGAATTTGTGTTATGTCAATATTCAGTAATTGCATCATTATGACTAGAAGTAGTACAATATGGAGATTAAAGTGGGGTAAAGTCCTGACTGCTAGCATCAGGAGTGGGGTGGGAGAAGCAGACAAAGGGCTCCAGCACCCACCGTGTGTGGACAAGTTTACACCATCCTTCTGTTTTTACTGTGGTACCTCTGACCTCATTTTACCTGGTGCCTCCCAGTCTAAAGATCCTTTGCTATTTTACCTCCAAACAATAAAACTCCAGATTTTGCTGAGATAAGGAGAGGTAAGATGCTTAGCAGCCCAGACTAGGAAAAGATATCTAGGGTCTGATTGTTTCTTTCTGATATATATATATTTTTTTCTGAAAAATCAATACATTTAATTTTTTTTAGTTATTCATAAAGAAAACAGATACAGATGCCATAATTTCTCCATTTCTCATTAGATTGATATCCTGTCTTCCATTTCTTGTTTTCTTTTTTTAATTATTATACTTTAAGTTCTAGGGTATATGTGTACAATGTGCAGATTTGTTAGATATGTATATATGTGCCATGTTGGTGTGCTGCACCCACTAACTCGTCATTTACATTAGGTATATCTCCTAATGCTATCTCTCCCCCCTCCCCCAACCCCACAACAGGCCCCGATGTGTGATGTTCCCCACCCTGTGTCCCAGTGTTCTCATTGTTCAATTCCTACCTGTGAGTGAGAACATGTGGTGTTTGGTTTTCTGTCCTTGCGATAGTTTGCTCAGAATGATGGTTTCAAACTTCATCCATGTCCCTACAAAGGACATGAACTCATCCTTTCTTATGCCTGCATAGTATTCCATGGTGTATATGTGCCACATTTTCTTAATCCAGTCTATCATTGATGGACATTTGGGTTGGTTCCAAGTCTTTGCTATTGTGAATAAACATATGTGTGCATGTGTCTTTATAGCAGCATGATTTATAATCTTTTGGGTATATGCCCAGTGATGGGATGGCTGGGTCAAATGGTATTTCTAGTTCTAAATCCTTGAAGAATAGCCACACTGTCTTCTACAATGGTTGAACTAGTTTACAGACCCACCAACCGTGTGAAAGTCTTATTTCTCCACATCCTCTCTAGTACCTGTTGTTTCCTGGCTTTATAATGATCACCATTCTGACTGGTATGAGATGGTATCTCATTGTGGTTTTGATTTGCACTTCTCTGACAACCAGTGATGATGAGCACTCTTTCATTTGTCTGTTGGCTGCATAAATGTCTCCTTTTGAGAAGTGTCTGCCCATATCATTCACCCACTTTTTGATGGGGTTGTTTGATTTTTTCTTGTAAATTTGTTTAAGTTCTTTGTAGATTCTGTATATTATCCCTTTATCAGATGAGTAGACTGTAAAAAAATTTTTCTCCTATTATGTAGGTAGCCTGTTCACTTCGATGGTAGTTTCTTTTACTTTATAGAAGCTCTTTAGTTTAATTCGATCCAATTTGTCAATTTTGGCTTTCGTTACCATTGCTTTTGGTATTTTAGTCATGAAGTCCTTGCCCATGCCTATGTCCTGAATGGTATTGCCTAAGAATTCTTCTAGGGTTTTTATGGTTTTAGGTCTAACATTTAAGTCTTTACTCCATCTTGAATTAATTTTGTATAAGGTGTAAGGAAGGGATCCAGTTCCAGCTTTCTCATATGGCTAGCCAGTTTTCCAGGGATGCAAGGCTGGTTCAACATATGCAAATCAATGAACATAATCCATCATATAAACAGAACCAAAGACAAAAACCACATGATTATCTCAATAGATGCAGAAAAGGCCTTTGACAAAATTCAACAGCCCTTCATGCTAAAAACTCTCAATAAACTCGGTATTGATGGGACATATCTCAAAATAATAAGAGCTATTTTTGACAAACCCACAGCCTGTTAGGAAAAGGAGACTCCCTCGTGGGAAATGAGAGGCTATGAAGCATCCTATATTTACATGGCTGGAGAGTTTGTGCATTTGTTCTGACCTTCTCTAATTGAACTGGAAATATTTTGTGTGAGGCAAGGTTTTATTTTCTTTCCCCTACTCCACATCTGAGTGGAGGAAATTTGGTTAGACATCGACAGAGTATTTGGAATGCGCTTGCTTCCAGTCTTCATATGTTTAATAAGAAGCCAAGTTTCAAGGTTAAGATCTCTTCTCTGCGAACTTTCCACAGCACCATCCTCCAATCTGAAGCAGTAGCTCTGTGTAGCTCCTTATTTGTGCTCTTCTAGTACCCTTATCTCTTTCTACCTTGATGAAAGAGACGCTTCCTTTTTCCTTCCCTGAGCTGGGAGCCCTGAAGTTCCTCCATGAACATGAATATATTCATGGAAATGTGACAGCTGAGAATATCTTAGTGAATTCAGAGGACCTGACCCAGGTGAGAGTGAGGTCCTCCCCACCCTGCCCTCCCCACCCTGCCCTGAACTTAAGTTCCTTGAAACCAAAAATCATGCTTCGAACATGTTTACCCCTAAGAATGCTAATTACTGTTTAACTGCAAGAGTGCAATAGGTAAGTTGTACAATCAGGATTTTTCAAACTAAATGCAGTAGATTGAATTGTTGGTTCCAATTCTTCTCTCCTGTTTGTGTAACAGCAGGATTGTACATTCATATCTTCGACCTCATGGTGCATGGAATATATTTCCCCATATTTGACTTTGGGTTTGGCCACGTCTTGCTTTGACCAATGAGATATTAGAGGATGTGACATAAGCCAACTTGAAGTCAGCTACCCAGTGGGCTTATCTTACCTCTGTGCTTCTGCAATTGCCATGAGAAGAATATATTGCAGGATGCATTTCATGAACCCCCAGTTTAGTCACTCCAGTTGATCTGCAGACTCCTAGGCTGATATAGAACCAAACCAGCTTGGCTAACTGACATGTGCGTGAGGGAGAAATAAACGTTTGTTGTTTCAAGCTGTTGAGGTTTGTGGTAATTTGATATATAGCTTCACTGAAATCACTTCAAAGTAAGGCCAATAAACCTCTGCAATGATATATATTTTCAGCTACTAATATGGCTGATAACAGACTTATCTCTCAAAATGTCCGCATGTTATATGTTATCAAAGTACTCTGTAGTTCCTGTCATCACTGTTGAATGATGGCACTATTGAATGTCTTTGTTATTTAGTATCTTTTTATTTTTATTTTTTGAGATGGAGTTTCACCATTTCACCCAGTCAGGAGTGCAGTGGTACGATCTCAGCTCACTGCAACCTCCACCTCCCAGGTTCAAGTGATTCTTCTGCCTCAACCTCCCGAGTAGCTGGGATTATAGGCAGCCACCACCATGTCCAGCTAATTTTTGTTTTTTAGTAGAGAAGGGGGTTTTGTCATGTTGGCCAGGCTGGTCTTGAACTCCTGAACTCAGGTGATCCACCCACTTCGGCCTCCCAAAGTGCTAGGATTACAGGCGTGAGCCACCATGCTGAGCCCAATATCTTTCTTATTAAACATCTTCTTTCTCTGCTGATCTTTAAGTTCTGTGAGGTCAGTGATTATGTCTGATTTATTTCTTATTATACCCCTGTAACTATCATGGTACCTAGCATATTTAAATAATTCAGTTAATATGAGTTAAATGAGCGAATAAAAACTTGATGGCTAGAACCCCAAAATGCTTGGGAAAATGATATATTCCACCCATTAAAGAAATAAACATATAAATATACATAAAAACTGGCATATAGTATGAGGGAGCTCCTAAGGCTTTAAAATTTATCCACTCCTTGGACTGACAGCTTAGAAACCCTGATTAAGGTAACATGGAAACCTTTTAGACACAAGAGCCTGAGAAGACCCTAACCTCTCCTGTGGTATTTTAGGAATTAATGTCTATACGCATTTGGCAAGGCTCAGTAGTTTTCCATGGGACAGATTATTTGGCCAGATGAGTCATTTTCCTGGTCATGCTGGGCATCCTTCTGTATGTTATTTCATCTTTTACTCATCAAATAGGCTAAGGGATAGGCTAGGAACAAAAGGAAAAGGACTAAAAAATGTCATTTCCCAGAAGGAAGGATTTAATATGACCAGAGAAAAGTTAACAACATACACATGCGGTCATCACTGTTGAAGATGCAATGTGTTGTATTTGGTAGGTGTGTGGTGGTCGGCCTGGAACAGAAGGGGGATGAGTAACAGTAGGATAACCTTTTGGGGATATTTACAACTACACAGAAAGTGGGGAAAATGTTCTCACGCTTAGTTTTCAGGTTGTGCCTCTTTGAGCCAGGCTGTCTCAGTCACAATGGGGGAAACTGAGGCAGATCAGTGGCTGGAGGATGAATAAACTGCAGGCAGGGAGTGCTTTCTTTCTGAAACAGTCTTTAATTATACAATTGGTGGTGAGTCATTTTGCTTTTTCTTTTATAAGTTTCAAATTTACCCAGTTTGTGGTTTGGTTTTGACTTCTGTGGTTGGGACTCTTGTGATTTCTCAATTTTTAGACCATTCATTGTGATTCTCAGGCTGACAAGGTAAACAAAAGAGACAGTGTAGAGACAAAATAGATGAACATACTCAAACAGGAAGACATATGGTCTGTTTTAGTGTCATGACTTTGGGCAAAGTAGTTCTCTCCAGGAACTGTCTTTCCCATCCCTTGAGATTATAACCTTCATTACTTACTTCCCTCGTTCCTGTTGAGGTGATTCTTGACACTCTGTGTCCGTGGGAACCCAGCCATCTACCAAATAGCTGTGGCATTCAAACTTATGTGCAATTTTAAGCTGATAGTAAGCTAAAAAAGAAACTTCTCCTTTATCCAAAGATGCAAGGTGAGAAAGTTTATGGAGTTGGCTACTGTTCTTAGTTTTGCATTTCATTCTGAATGATGGGAAAAAAGCCACCTTGAAAACAACAACCTTTAGTACTAGGCCCAAGCTCCCAACCCAAAAAGCTTCTCCATATTTTGCTGAGTTTATAAAATCCTTGTATTTTATCACTAGAATTCTACAAATGTTTTATATAATAGTACCTCATTTAAATTCTGTACTTAACCTAGCAACATAATGAATGAATTCTCTACTGATCAATTTTCTATGTAACTGAGGAATATCCTGTAGTGCTGAAACCTAAAAAATGGCAATATTTCATGAAAATCTTTTTTAAATGTGTCAGATGTATTTCTGCCTTTCAGACAGACTATGCTGATTACAAGTTAATCTTTCCTCGAAAATATTACTTGTATTGAGATAATTATTGTAATGGGAAATAAGACGGCACAATTTTCATCCATCTTTCTCGGTGATTGTCACCTATACTTTTTTCCTGTCTTTGTAACATTTTCTAGAAAGTTTCCTATCTTTAGGATGAACAAGCTGTTAGAATGCCATATAAATGAAGAGACAATAGGATCTGAATTAAGACCCAAGGGAACTGATGTAAGGAAAAGACCTTTAGAGTGCTGAGTCATTGTCTTACAAACCTTTGTTATTTACTTCTTGATTTTCTAAGATTGCAGTCTTAATATGTGAAGTTTGCATTGCACATACATATATATGTGTATATATCAGTGTATTTGTACACATGTATATATAGTTGTGTGGGCTTACATGCGTGTATGTGCATATGTGTATTAGTTCACTTACATGCTGCTGAAAAAGACATACCTGAAACTGGGAACAAAAAGAGGTTTAAGTGGACTTACAGTCCCACATGGCTGGGGAAGCCTCAGAAACATGACAGGAGCTGAAAGGCATTTCTTACATTGGCGGCAAGAGAAAAATGAGGAAGAAGCAAAAGTGGAAACCCCTGATAAACCCATTAGATCTCGTGAGACTTAATCACTGTCACGAGAATAGCACAGGAAAGACCAGCCTCCATGATCCAATTACCTCCCCCTAGGTCCCTCCCACAATATGTGGCAATACTGGGAGATACAATTCAAGTTGAGATTTGGGTGGGAACACAGCCAAGCCATATCATTCTGTCCCCCAAAGTTCTAAATCATTTCAGCATTAACCCAAAAGTCCACAGTCCAAAGTCTCATTTGAGACAAAGCAAGTCCCTTCCACCTATGAGCCTGTAAAATCAAAGCTAGTTATTTCCTAGGTACAATGGTGATACAGGTATTCAGTAAATACAGCCATTCCAAATGGGAGAAATTGGCCAAAACAAAGGCGTTACAGGGCCCATGCAAGTTCGAAATCCAGTGGGGCAGTCAAATTTTAAAGCTCCAAAATGATCTCCTTTTACTCCATGTCTCACATCAGGGTCAAGCTGATGCAAGAGGTAGGTTCCCATAGTCTTGAGCAACTCTGCTCCTGTGGCTTTGCAAGGTACAGCCCCACTCCTGGCTGCTTTCACAGGTTGGTGTTGAGTGTCTATGGCTTTTCCAGGTGCATGGTGCAAGCTGGTGGTGGATCTACCATTCTGGGGTCTGGAGGACGGTGACCCTCTTCTCACAGCTCCACTAGGCAGTGCCCCAGTAGGTACTCTGTGTGGGGACTCCGACCCTGCATTTCCCTTCCACGCTGCCCTAGCAGAAGTTCTGCATGAGGGCCCTGCTCCCACAGCAAACTTACGCCTGGGCATCCAGACATTTCCATACATCTTCTGAAATCTAGGTGGAGGTTCCCAAACCTCAATTCTTGACTTCTGTGCACCTGCAGGCTCAACACCATGTGGAAACTGCCAAGGCTTGGGGCTTCCACCCTCTAAAGCCACAGCCCAAGCTGTACGTTGGCTTCTTTCAGCCATGGCTGGAGTGACTGGGACACAGGGAACCAAGTCCCTGGGCTGCACACAGCATGAGGACACTGGGCCTGGCCCATAAAACCAGTTTTTGCTCCTGGGCCTCCAGGCCTGCCATGGGAGGCATTGCTGTGAAGATCTCTTATATGCACTAGAGACATTTTTCCCATGGTCTTGGGGATTAGCATTAGGCTCCTTACTATTTATGCAAATTTCTGCAGCTGGCTTGAATTTCTCCCTAGAAAATGGGGTTTTCTTTTCTATGGCATAGTCAGGCTGCAAATTTTCCAAACTTTTATGCTCTGCTTCTCTTATAAAACTGAATGCCTTTAACAGCACCCAAGTCACCTTTTGAATGCTTTACTACTTAGAAATTTCTTCCCCAGATACCCTAAATCATCTGTCTCAAGTTCAAAGTTCCACACATCTCTAGGGCAGGGGCAAAATGCCGCCAGTTTCTGTGCTGAAACATAACAAGAGTCACCTTTGCTCTAGTACCCAACACGTTCCTCATCTCCATTTGAGATCATCTCAGACTGGACCTTATTGTCCATATCGCTATCAGCATTTTGGGCAAAGCCATTCAGCAAGTATCTAGGAAGTTCTAAACTTTCCTACAAAGTTTCTGAGCCCTCCAAACTGTCCCAACCTCTGCCTGTTACCCAGTTCCGAAGTCACTTCCATATTTTCGGGTATCTCTTCAGCAGCACCCCACTCTGCGGGTACCAATTTACTGTATTAGTTTGTTTCCACACTCCTAATAAAGACATACCAGGAACAAAAAGAAAGGCTTAATTGGACTTACAGTTTCACACGGCTGGGGAGGCCTCAGAATCGTGATGGGAGGTGAAAGGCACGTCTTACATCAGCAGCAGGAGAAAAATGAGGAAGAAGCAAAAGTGGAAACCCCCAATAAACCCATCAGATTTTGTGAGACTTAGTTACTATCATGAGAATAGCACAGGAAAGACTGGCCCCGATGATTCAATTACCTGCCCCTGGGTCCCTCCCACAATATGTGGGATATCTGTGAGATACAATTCACCTTGAGATTTGGGTAGGGACACAGACAAACCATATCAGTGTGTATGTGTGTAGGGATCACATATGGCACAGTGAAAGGAGCATGGTCATTTTATCATTAAACAGACCTTGACCAAACCCTAACAAGAGCCCACTTATAACTGTGGGACCTGACAAAGTTTCTTATTCCCCTTTAGCCTCACTTTCCTTATTTATTTATTTTTGTTGTTGTTGTTGTTGTTGTTGTTTTGAGACGGAGTCTCGCTCTGTCGCCCAGGCTGGAGTGCAGTGGCCGGATCTCAGCTCACTGCAAGCTCTGCCTCCCGGGTTTACGCCATTCTCCTGCCTCAGCCTCTGGAGTAGCTGGGACTAGAGGCGCCTGCCACCTCGCCAGGCTAGTTTTTTGTATTTTTTTTAGTAGAGACGGGGTTTCACCGTGTTCGCCAGGATGGTCTCGATCTCCTGACCTCGTGATCTGCCCGTCTCGGCCTCCCAAAGTGCTGGGATTACAGGCTTGAGCCACCGCGCCCAGCCCTTATTTGTTAAAAGGCAATTCAAATACTTACTTTATAGCACTGTCAAACCTGAATAACACACTTTCTATACAGGCTTTAGAAAGGGAGACTTTCTAAAAAAAATGATAGTTATTCAGGATTGGGAATTGCAATGGGAACACGCATGTGCATATTCAGGGAGGTAAAGGAAGACAAATGTTTTTAAAGGAAAGATAAGGTGAATTAGGTGAGGTGTTTTGAGACATGCTTGGCTATAAGGATCAATAACAAGGATGGTGTCAGTCCAAGGTTGGACAACAGTTGCTGGCCAGATGTCCTCGAATAAGTATTTTTTGTGTGATGTTTGTGGTGGCCTTTGTACAAGGTTGTGATCTGTGCAGTTTTTTTTTTTTGTGATAGTTTTTGTTATCAGATATGTGTACATGTGTGAGGCCACCCCCTCCCTCCCCATCCCCCGCTTCATGGCCCTATCTGTCAGGGTTTTAACAAAGTGACTCCATTTTGATTCTGACAATTTTCCCAGAACTAAGACAATTCCTGACACATATAGTTATAAAAACTCTAATTTATTTTCTCCCCTTCTTTATAAAAGCACATAGTCTAAACTTTTTACTCTGTGTCTGTTGTCAAACTCATTGTTACTAGAAATATCGAATTTGTCTGTTATGATAATTAAAAGTGACTGGAAATGATTTTCTTGATTCAATTATTTTCTGCCCATTTATTGGCTTAGACTACTTAATACAAGAGTTATAAATCATGGCATACATGCCACCTCCTTTTCTCTCGAAATTGATCATGGTTCTCTTTACCACTCAGCCTTGAGGAAGCCCCCAAATCCTCCTCAACACAATGCCAGCCTCCTCAATCAATCCACCAGAATTGGCACATAAGAGCAAAACCTGATTCCCTGCACCAGTCACTAGAATGATGATTTTCAAAATCATAATCATTTTTACTGATGTAGAAGCAGGAGGACTGAGAACCAGGCATAAGAGCTCCCCCTAACATGCTAGTCCAAGTGATGAGAGAAACCTCAAGATCTGTTTTGCAACAGCAATATCTGAGAGCAGAAGGAGCGCAGTGAAGGTCTGATAAACATTTCTCATGACTCCAACCAGCGTCCTCAGTCACAATGCCAAAAAATAAGCTGACGCAGCCCATCACTGTTGCCAAGTCTATCACCTGTTCTCGTTAGCACTTGGTCCGAAAGACAGTCTTCAGTTTTCATATTCATCTCACAATTTAGGTGTTTTTTTCCTGTTCCCTCACTTGAAATATATCATTCATCTTTCAATCCAATCTAGTAAGAATGAATTAAGCACCTACTATGTGACAAGCCTTCAATTCTTGTTAGATTTGTAAGGCCATCTCAGCTCTCAAGGTTCTTACAGGATATACTCATGCTAACACATCAATGCTCTCCACTGTGATAGGTTCCAAGACAGAGGAAGAGCATGTTTATTCATTTGTTCCTCTCTATGATCATTTCCTTCAAAACTCAATAGGCATGTAGATGGTCTGATTTCATAACTTGAGTCAGCATAAAATCTAGACCTCAGATGTCACCAACTAATGGGTGCTAGCTTGAAACATCATCTTTATCAGCATCTTTCGCTTTAAGAAGTCAGGCAGCCCCAGAGGCTACGCAGACTCTAAGATCTGCAATGTGCCATTGCAGAAATGAGTAGTTATGTAGTTCATTCTTTTGGAATCATCTTCAAATTTATTCAGCAAGCCTATTATTTCCAGGGAGTGAGCTAAGCACTGGGGAGACAGAGGGAAAGAAGATCTATAACCTCCTGAGCAGCTCACAGACCAGGAAAGTAACCAACATTTAAATAAGTAATTAGCATAAAATGGAGGCACCAGGAAGTCCTGATCTTTGAGTTGATATTTGATGGATGAGCAGATCTTCATCAGATAAAGAGATGGGATAAGGACATTCCAGGAGGCAGGTCATTGGAGCAGTTTATGAAGTAACAGGGAGGTGAGTAATCTGCTTTGTTAGAACTTGTGGGATAAGGAGAGAAATGACGGCAAGATGGAGGAATGACTCAAAAGGGGAGTGGAACTCAGGCTCCAGTCATGAGGAGTCCTGAGGTTCATGTCAAGGAGTTTCAGTTTTAACCATAGATAAGGAAGCTGCTCAAAAATGTAAGCAGAGGAGTGACATACTACTAATGGCCAGCGTTTAGCACATCTCATATGGCTTCAGCTAATCCTCACGAAATTATTTGAAGTTGATGTTTCTAATACTATCCCCATCTTACAGGTTACAAAAGTGAGGTTTAGGAAGGTTAAATAATGGTTTTAGGTTAAACAACTAGTGAATGTCAGAGCCAGGAAATAAACAGTTTAGCTTGTGAGCTCTGAACTTATGGAATGAAAGAAGAGAGTAGAAACAAGACGTTTTAAGGGGGAGACTGCAATATTTCAGGCAGCGGATGAAGAGAGTCGCACCAGAGCAGTGGCAGTGGAGATGAGATAGACTCTGGTGTGGTATATATCAAAGAGAGTTGCTCCTTCCCTGCCATTCCAGAAGGCACTAATGAATCACATTCCCATTATTTAAAATTTACTCTATTTTCTTTATTGTAAAGTACTTTTACCGGTTTTTGTAAGGCTTGCCTATTTGCAAATACAGCATTCAAAGATAAAAATTTGTAACTACTAAAAAAAGTTTAATAAAATTGATGTTAAATTCTAAAGCAGAGTTCCAAAATGTTCTGAGCAACTTCAATGGTGTTGGGATGATGTATAATCTATTAGTAATTTTATCAATAATTTTTTCATCTAACAGTCACTTTTTGAGGACATATTTTATTTGGGGCCCTGGGCAAGGTGATGGGGATATAGTGATTGGGACATGCTTTGTCAAGGGCCAAATAGAGAATCTTGTGCCTTAGGCAGAACACAAGCTGTCCGTATTACTTGGAAAATAATAATGAAGTAACAGTTTGTATGGGAGTGTGAAGGTGTGATGTGTTGTTAAAATATTTTATTTTTATTTTTATTTATTTATATATTTAGTATTTTTTGAGGCGGAGTCTCACTCTGTCACCCAGGCTGGAGTGCAATGGTGCAATCTCAGCTCACTGCAACCTCTGCCTCCTGGGTTCAAGCAATTCTTCTACCTCAGCCTCTTGAGTAACTGGGACTACAGGTGCACACCACCGCGCCTGGCTAATATTTTTGTATTTTTAGTAGAGACGGGGTTTCACCATATTGGCCAGGCTGGTCTCGAACTCCTGACTTTGTGATCTGCCCACCTCAGCCTCCCAAAGTGCTGGGATTACAGATGTAAGCCACCGTGCCTGCCCTGTTAAAATATTAAAAAAAAAATTCCCTAATATGTTTTATTCACTCCTTATACTTCAGGCAATGTTAATTCTAGGAAAAGTACCCGTGATATATTTTGCACATTTATCAAAGAACAGATTGTAACAAAAGACTATGCTTCTGTGACCATAGGTTTGATTAACACCTATCAAAATAGAACCATCATTTGCTCACTTAAGCATTTGTTAAATAACCCAATCTGCTACTGAATTAGAGGCCAGATGCCTCTATCTCCACATTCCACACGTGCTGAGAGGACAGTTGCCACCTCCCTCTTCAAGCTCTAGCCGTGAATGTCTTTGTCTAAAGGATGTCTCAGGCCTACTCCAACTTGAGTTTCTAGGATTCTGTAAATCTAGATCTTTTCTCCCAAGTGACCAGTGGTATTTCAGCTATATTGTTCCATGAACCCCGCAAGTTAAAGATCCAGTAATAGGCCGGGCACGGTGGCTCACACCTGTAATCCAGTGCTTTGGGAGGCCAAGGCGGGTGGATCACGAAGTCAGGAGTTCGAGACCAGCCTATCCAACATGGTGAAACCCCATCTCTACTAAAGATACGAAAAATTACCCGGGCATGGTGGCATGCGCCTGTAATTCCAGCTACTCGGGAGGCTGAGGCAGAAGAATCGCTTGAACCTGGGAGGTGGAGGTTGCAGTGAGCCAAGATTGCGCCATTATGCTCCAGCCTGGGCAACAGAGTGAGACTCCGTCAAAAGAAAGGAAGGAAGGAAAGGAAGGAAAAGAAGGAAAGGAAGGACACCCACCAGAATGCTACCCACTGGGGGCAATTCCAATGGTACCCATTGGAAGTAAGTTTTCATCATCTCAGGCTAACTGATGTGTTATCTGCAAAACAAGAGTGGCAATCTGGTTCCTCCTGATGGAAGGGATTAACCTCACAGGATCCTGTGACAAGGGGTGCTCAACCCCAGACTAACTCCAGGACTAGGATTCACTACTAATGTTTGTCTTTAGAAAAGGTGTCATTGTTAGAATTTCCTTTCTTACACTTGGCTAAGGTCTGCTCTATAATTTTCATTCTGGTTTTGTGTTCTGAAACCAAACCAAATGAGTTTATCATGACAACATGACAGCTTTCTCGTGTCTGTGTCAGGTCATCTTTTTCTTTAATTAAGCAACTAGATTTCCTGCCATTATTCCAGTGACACCATTTCTGGACCCCCTCATTATCCTGAGCACTTTCTTCGTGACTCGCTCAGATTTATCAGTGTTCTTTAGACTGTGATACCAAAAACTGAATTGAACACAACATCCTCATGGAAATTTGATCAGTAAAGAGTATACAGTCATACGCATTCCTTACTGTTCTGTTACTAAAATCTAAAATATCTTTGTTGTCATCTGATGGCCATGGTGCTCATATCCAATAAAAACACTGTTGTCTCAGGGCCTTTGCACTTGCTATTCTCACTGTCAAGAAAGCTTTTTCCTTAGCTATCCATGTGGCTTTCTTACTTCAGTCTGTTCAAATGTCACCTCCTCAATCATCCCCAGTGAAGCAGTGTCTCCTTTTAGTCTGTTTCCTTACATAGATTATTGTTTCTTCCTTGCAACTGTTATCACCTGATACATAATTATTTCATGGGCATCTTGGCTGCTTCTTTCACAAAAGGTGTGCTCCATGAGGCAAGAGATAGTTTTGTTCTCTGATGCTGTATCCCTTGGCACATGGAAAATAAAATATGATAAATAGTTGTTGGCTAAATAAAAACTGGGTGTACAATCAACAATAATTTCTAGAACTTTTTAATGAAATTCTGTTAGAGTAAATATTGGCCCATTCCTTCCTTAACAATTCACTTGTTTTTCTAATTATAAATAGCTCATGTTTATTATCAAATACTTATGAAACACAGATAAGCAAAAAAAAAAAAAAAAAAAAAAAAACCCCTCAGAAACTGATTTTCTTATATCTACACGGTATTTAACACATAATTTTCTAGGTATTTATTTATTTATTTATTTATTTATTTATTTATTTATTTAGAGATGGGGTCTCATCCTGTCGTCCACACTGTAGTACAGTGGTGCAGTCACAGTTCACTGCAGCTTTGAAACTCCCCAGGCTCAGGTGATCCTCCCAACTTAGCTTCCCATGTAGCTGGGGCTATAGGTGTGAACCACCACCCCACCTGGCTAATCTATTGTATTTTTAGTAGAGACAAGAATTTCCTATGATGCCCAGGCTGGTCTCAAACTCCTGTGTTCAACAGATGCCCCCACTTTGGCCTCCCAAAGTGCTAGGATTACAGATGTGAGCCACTGCACCCAGCCTAGACTTTTATTTATATATGTATCTTTCTTTTACTAAAATGAGATAATAATTTAAATATTTTTACATTGAATTATTTTAAGTGTATATATTTTCTCTTATCAGCAAATATCCTTATTAATAAAACCATATAATGTTTTACTTTGTGGTATAACATAATTTAACATAATTTTCTTACCAGTCATTAATGATTAGGAATGTAAGTTATTTTCAATTTACTGTGAATTTAACAGTATTCTAACGGTGTTACACCTAAATTTATGGGACTTCTATGATTATTTCCTTGGTAAAAGACTTGTCACATTAAGGAATACAAAATATACAATATACTAATAGTTATTATTAAAAGCTACGTTTAAATCTTAAGTATTTTGTCACTTTTGGCTTTCTTGAGAGGGTGGGAAAAGAGGATATTCCTATATTACTGGTAAATGTGTAAACTGACATAGTATTTTTAGAAGATCATTTAGTTATAATTATATCTATGAAGCAAGGAAAAATAACAAGCTATAAGTTTTTTTCTTTCGTCTGTCAAATTTACAACTTTTCCTCATTGTCATAAAAGAAAAATCGAATATATTTTTCTGTTTTGTTTTTTAATTTTATTTAAGTTTTGTTTCTTGTGTGCTGTTGAACTTTTTCAAAAAACTTGTTTGTATCTTGCGTCTCTAATCAACACAGAAGTCATCACTCTTACTTTTGCACATTTCATGAGTAAATCTGAGTCTTTATTTACAATGAGTAGATTATAAAGTTTTGAACAGGACATGCCAAATGCGAAATAGTGTTATAAACTATTGGGCTTCTTATGAAGCATTGTTTTGCTTGTCTTTCATTTTGTTTTAATGAAGATGGGTACAAACAAATGAAATGACTTTTAGGAAAGAGCACCAAAATAGAGTGAAGAGTTTGCAAATGAAATTAAAAATAAAGTAAAATATAAAGAAAGACTAAAAAGCTAAAAATCGTCAATCTCAGAAAAGAAGAGTCCCAGGTGTGGCTAAATATTCAAGTGCCCTCAGTGACTTTCCTAGATCACGCCTTTGGCTGCTGAACGACTTCTGTAAGGCAAACACTGATCCGTATCTTCACAGAGGACAGAAAAAGACACTTCAGTTAACCATCAAGGTTTTGATAAGAAAAAACTTTACAGACCAAAAATTTAAGTATTCAAATATCCTGTTCATGAAGGTTTTATATATATATATACACACACACACATATATATACACACACACACATATATATACACACACACATACACACACACACTCACGGAGGTTTATATATAGAGAGATATGATATATATATACACACACATATGAGATATACATATATATGTATGGAAATTTGATCAGTAAAGAGTATACAGTAATACACATTCCTTACTGTTCTGTTACTATATATATATATGTATGTATGTCTCACATGTTGTCTTTAAGAAATTATATAGGTTCATTGTAAGTTACCTGTGATTGCATACCTTTCCACCCAATGCCCCGTTTCCTCCAGAAAGAAAGAAAAAAAACAAAAAAAACAGTGTTTTATAAAGTTATTTGTTATCTCTCGCCAGTCTACGGGTCTGGATCAGGGCTAGCTTCTGTTGGTTAGAGCTTGCTTTGATATCTGCAGGTAGCCCAGGTTTACTGGGGGCTGAGTGGTCTAGAAAGGCCGATTCTGGAATGATTTAGTTCTGCTCTAAATCCTCTATTATCCTCCAGTAGGCTAGCCCAGGCTCATTCTCAAGAAAGAGGTAGAGTGCAAAAAAGTGCAGAGGCATGCACACACTTTTTCAAGACTCTGTGCACTGTCATTTGTTAAGGTCTCATGGTCTAAAGGAAGTCATACAGCTAAGCCCGACAATGTGGAAGTCAATTGCCAAAAGGCACGGATACAGGAAAAGGTGAAAAATTGGAGTATTAACATTTCACACTCATTTATTTGAAAATGTAATGCAAAATCTCTGGCTCATAGGAGGCCCCACTTGTTATTAGCCATCTCTGAGTTCATTAGACCAATGCACCTCGATGGCTGAGACATAGTCACACCTGAAAGCAGAATGATTGTTTGAGGTGTCATCCAAATTTATAACTTTATATACAAGATACCTGGAAGTGATTTTTTTTTTCTTCCTGCATGGGATTGACAAGATTGATATACATCTTTATAGTAGGAATATATTATAACCCAATGTTAGCATCTCATTATGGTCCTGTGTTGATAATAGAAATTCTTAATGTTCTCATACTAGCTTCCCATATGATAGATGTGTGATTTCTGTGTTTATTTTACCATGTTAGAAGAAAGAAATACATAGCTGCTTAAAAATACCATTAAATATACTCTCTTCGATTTTGCCTAAATTGTTATATGTGGATCTTAACAGCGGGCAACATCTTCTAGGAATATATCGAGTGTAAATAAATGTAGGATTCCACAGTGAGTGAAAGAAAACTAAAAGATGATCTATAAATAAAGTGTCTGAAAAGCAATGTGTTTGGAAAAGCCAAGGAGAAAGTTGTTAACTAAACACATTTTTAAATTTTCCAACACTGATGCAAAAACAAACCAGTAATATTCTTGGAGAGGTATTGATGTGTGTGGAATAAAGAAGATATTACTTTCCTTCTTGCCAGGCTTTATTTAAGAGATGTGTGAATCTGACTAGATCTCACAGTTGTTATTAATCTGGAACTTTTGAAACTGGAGCATTGTTAGTGCCGTGAGAGAAGATATAAGGGTAATTCATCAGGTCCTCTGTGATGTAAAAACAAAAATGTTTTAAACCTACCTCTGTCTTAATAGTTGTAGCTGTGACTGTTTATGCAGTAAATAGAGCCTCTTCCTCTTTCCCTTTGGACATCATCATCATAATTAAAACGTTCACATTACTTTTTATTACTCTTGCAGAAATCCTTTGTGAGAATGAGGAGCCAGAATATTATTCCCATTTTACAGATTAGGAAATCGAGGATGAAGTGAGATCAAGTGACTTGCTCAAGGTACGTAGCTAGTCAGGGCTCTTACAAACTCTAGTTCATTGCCTTCCCTCCTACATGTTACTCTCTTTCTCCTCAGGAATTCAGGGTCACCATCATCCCACTCCTTCTCAAGGCACACAATTGGCTTCCCGTGTCCCTTTAGGGAAGGCAAGTAGACACTCAGGAGGAGAATCAAGCAAGAGATCACTGACTAAAACTATTGAGAACAAGAAAACAAAATGAAGGTGTGAAGCTTTACAAGAATTGAAAATAGGTGGCCTAAAATCCAGATGTATTTCTTTGTTTGAGCACTTGGTTTGATCTGCACAGTATTTTCAAGCACAGTTGAACTGGGCAAATGTTCAGTTGCAAGCAGGTTAGCACTTAAGTTTTAATACTCACCCTTTTGTATATTTTTGTTGTTTCTCTGGCTTCTCTGATATCTGATGTTGCAGCTCTAAGAGAATTTTAATTAATCATCTGCATGTTTTAGAGAATAGATCAAGAATGACATTTCCTTTCAGAATACAAGAGGTTGGCTAGTTCTTGTAATTTGTTTGGTTGGTCAAGTGGTCTGTGAGTCACAGCATGGAAAGGACACATACGTTGGGGCAAGTAAACCCTGGATGTGCACATTGAGCTGAAGCCTCCTCGCAAGCTTGCCCAGAGCAGTCATCGTGCTCCAGTGAGGTCAGGAGCACATGCTCCCAACCCCCTGGAGGGATAGGAACTGTAGCAACACAATATGTTCCTTGAAAACTGGTTTGGAAGGGGAAACTGTCATCCTAATTATCACACAAATCAGGTACTGTGCTTATCATCAAAGCTAGAAACGAACACTCGATAACACATAGCAGCATGTGAATTTGTTGGCATTTACATCTCAGCTTTGGACACTTGCTATATCCATTCATCCAATCCTAGAAAACACTGGGGAAAACGTATATACTTTGCTGAGGGAAGAAGAAAGTGTCTTTCTAGTTTTTACTACCTATGTGTTTGAGACTCTTAACATACTGTAGAAGTCTTTGTAGATATTTGACAAAAAAAATGATAGTTACATTCAGTAAGATCAACCACATTCTTTGATTTACCCGCTTTACATTGGATAACATCCTCTTAAAACTTACAGGTATTTTCTATATTGCATAATCACTTTAGCCCTAATAATGATTCTTCCAATCATTTGGCTCAGTTTGTAAAAAACGCACTGTCACATTTCCTACACTTAGATTCCCATGCTAATCTAAGAAATTAGAAAATTGGCAGGAAAGGCTGCAAAAAAGAAATTATTCTACTCGCAATGACAGGCAATAAGAACCACCCTTATACAGCACTTATCCTGTACCCCAGCACCACTACGTCAACTCCTTGAATCCTCAGAACCACTGTTAGCTGTTTACTACTTCTGTCCCCGTTTTCCAGGAACCTGAGGCACAGAGAGATTAGATGAGGTAACTGAGGTTGCACAGATAGTGAGAATGCTGGGATTTAAGCCTGGAGTGTCCATCTCCTGAGCCTCTGCTCTTGAAAAATATGCTATTGTTTCTTTCCAAGGGAACTGGACCAGTTGCCTACAAATTTCTATTCCTCACAGTGTCTTTGCTCAACCTCCTTTCTTTTCCTGGAATGTCTTTCCCCAGCTTCTCTGCTTTCCAAGGTGAATGAAGTTCAAGGATCACTTTCTCTCTGACGCCTTACCTAGTTCTTCCTAGCACTGAGCTGGAATAAGCCTCTCTGGACTTTTGCCTTTCTGCTGTAACACTTACCATTTGTGTTTATGTCACCACATACTCATCTCTGCCTATAAAGTATAGCCAGTTCCTTCAGGCAGAGGAATACTATTGAATTTTTTATATGTGTATATTCCTGGTGCGAGATCACATGGCACATAGTAAGGAATATATAATACATAGTAATACATATTGTACTGGACATGAATGAATAAAAGTGTTTGGAGATGTCTCTTGGTACAGAAGAATAGGTTTTAAATTTCTTTTAACTCTTTTATTTAATACCAATATCTAGCCTAATATGAAGCATTTTTATTGGGTATTCATTAGACATTTTGACTCTAGACACTTTGACTTAGACTCTAGGCATGAGTCACTGTTTATTTTAAGCCTCAGTTGAAATGACAGAATGGATAACCTTGACTTAGATGAATTTAAGTAGCATCTTTGATCCTGAGTCTTTTTTTTTTTTTTTTTTTTTTGGAACTTAATTAGCTATACCCCTCAGTAATTCAGCAGTGTCCTGTGGGATATTAAATGGTAAAACAAACAGTATGGTCGTTTCTTTATAAATCTCATGGAGGATCTACATTCCTCACATTTCATGAGATATCATTACTTTACAGTAATAATTTAATCTGAAATAATGGCATTATGTATAAATTGTGTAAAGCTGCTTTCCTTGCCCTCATTAAGTGTTTCTCTGAACACTTAAGAATATTGGACTTCTTTTAATTATTTTCTCTGCACCAGAGTTCTTACTTTTTTTCTCTGCTGTTGTTCGGGGTCTTCATGATTGAACAAATCAGTTATTAAAAAGAAAACCATGCTCCTTTTGTGCATTGCCTGGATGTCTTAACAATCTCATTATTTGATGAGTGACTTGTAAAAATATTTAATTCACCGTGTTTGACGTATGTCATGTGCTCAACAAGAATAATGAATGCGCTCTTTGATACTAAGAGGACTGTGTTTGCAGTGTTTTTACTGATTTCAGCACTGCCAGGGGTGAGAGGTGTCTCTGTTTTGATCACAGCCACATTTTAGCTCAAAAGAGTTGAGTTGTTTGACCTTGCTAGTCAACTCTATGCAATACATTTACAAACGTATATATATGTGTGTGTGTATATATATGTGTGTGTATATATGTGTGTGTGTGTATATATGTGTATATATATATGTATATATATTTGCATCAGGTCAAGGTTAATTATAGTTGGTATTTGCTTAATAATTCATCCCCTACCATTCTAGCTTATGACATAAAAAGTGAACTGTTTGGGAGAAAAGAAAAGTCAGTGCTATAATCAATTTATTGCAGCAGGTGTACTTTCAATTGGGGAATTGATTAGAAGATGATTTTAATAAAGAAGAGGTTCCTTATAAAAGTTTAGGTCACAAAATGCATTTAAGAAATTAATCCTGGCTGTGGAATTAGTTCATGTTTAAAAAAGAAAACTTTAGACCATGGACTCAGTGGCCAGAAACTTGGCCTTCATCTGAACTCTTGATTTCTGGGTCTTGTTTTCAAACTTTGCATAACTGGATTTTCCAAAAGCTTCTCAAGCATGTGGCTCACTTATGGGCTACCCCAATACTCTGCAGCCAGCACGTATCATATCATCGTGCATATCACACCTAGTTATAATGGGGCCTGTTTTCTTATGCTGCCTAGGCCCTGCTGGAAGATCCTTTGAGATGGAAACTGCCTTCTGCTAACATTGTATTTCCAGCACCGGTCATAGTGCCTGGGTCATGGTAGCCATTCAAGAATAACTACTGAATTGCTGGGTGCAATGGCTCATGCCTGTAATCCCAGCACTTTAGGAGGCTGAAGTGAGTGGATTGCTTGAGTCCAGGAGTTTGAGACTAGCCTGAGCAATATGGTGAAATCCTGTCTCTACAAAAAAATACAAAAATTAACCAGGCATGTTGGCGCACACCTGTAGTCTCAGCTACTTAGGGGGCTGAGGCGGGAGGATCGCTAGAGGTCAAGGCTGCAGTGAGCCATCATCATGCCACTGCACTCAAGCCTGGGTGACAGAGCGAGACCCTGCCTCAAAAGAAAAAATAAACACTACTGAATTAATTTATTAATGATAATAATAATGCTACATTAGTGTAATAAGGCAAATTTTACAGACTCTCATTTTTTCCCACAAACTATAAGAATTCTAGTTTTTCTTTTAAAAATTCAAACCCAGCCGGGCGTGGTGGCTCATACCTGTAATCCCAGCACTTTGGGAGGCCAAGGCGAGTGGATCACAAAGTCAGGAGATCGAGACCGTCCTGGCAAACACAGTGAAGCCCCATCTCTACTAAAAATACAAAAAGAATTAGCTGGGCATGGTGGTGGGCACCTGTAGTCCCAGCTACTCGGGAGGCTGATGCAGGAGAATGTTGTAAACCCAGGAGGCGGAAGTTGCAATGAGCTGAGATAGCACCACTGCACTCCAGCCTGGGCAACAGAGCGAGACTCCATCTCAAAAAAAAAAAAAAAAAAAAAAAAAATCAAATTCAGTTTTTTTCCTGGGATTTCCTAGAGGTGTTTCACATAATATCCTAATAGTCTTATATTTCTTTGACTCTGGCACTAGCATGACCCAGTTGATGCCCAAGTCAAGGGTATGTTTTCCAGTTCTCTCCAAGGTCACAAATTTTCCAGGAACTAATGGAGGGTTGTATTTCTGATAGTCACTGTGCTGAAGACATGTATGTCTCTTCTGGAAATGAGGAAAACCCTTTGTTCCACTTTGCCAACTTGGTACTAAAGATAAACCAAACATCATGTATATTTTTTAAAGACAGTCTCAGTCTATTGCCTGGCCTCATATCTTTCTATGTACCACAGAGTTACTCAGAAGAACAGTTTTTTATCTCTACCTGAGCTCCTGTCTTCATCCACCTTGGACATGTGCCCATGGTGCTGGGTTGGGTATTGATATCTGGTTCTACTACCATGCTCAATGCTGACTTTCTATCCTGATTTCCCACCAGACATAAACTTAAATATTTTCTTTTTTTAAGCCAAAAATAGGATTTTCTTTCCTATTTAGCTACTTTGCTGCTTTCCATATTTCCAATTTTTATTCTTGCAGTCATTCATTCTACATATGATTACTGGATGAATACTGTGCCCCAAATACTCTAATAGATTCTGGAGATAAATTGATGAACAAAACAGTTGAAATTTCTATCTCCCTGGAGTTTATAATTTTGTTCACTTGAAGATGCCCAGATATACTTTAATCCCACTTGAGACCTAACTTGAATCTATGTTAAAGTCTTTCTTTCTAAGCAAGCAAACTTTTTCCTATATTTTACTGGTTAGAGCAAGACAAATATGATGTAGTTTGAAGATTTGTAAATGAATAAGAGTCAGAGAGAAAGAAAGAATGAAGCCAATTATAAGGATCTTCCCTTAGGTAGAGGGCAAGAGAAGTGCAGGAGGAGATGAGAAAGACACTATTTGATTATGTGATTAGAGATCATCATCTCGTGAAAATTCGCAAAGAATATATGAAAGTAGAGATGTTTTCAAATAGGAACCTAGGAGACAGAGAAGTAGAATGTGGAAAAACAGAATAACAGAAGGAGATGGACTTCAGAGGTCAACTCCAAAATAAAGACTGCCTCTTCAAGGAAGGGTTGGTTAAACCTGTCCAAGATCCTAGAGTCACTAATTGATGAGCTGTCGGAGGAAGGAGATATACTTAATAGAATGAATTTTAATTTTCTGTAAGCAAAGCCTAAATTCCTGAAAAAAGTGTTATAAAAGATACTTGAAAGCAAGGTGGCCTATTTTCCAACAGTCCCAGTCAATCATGGAGAGCTGCCATTTTTGAAGAGTGACTCATCAGGGAAAAAGTGATTAAGTAGCTGAAAACAGTAAATAAGAAAGAGCTGGCAAGGTTCCCCAAGAACTAAAGGTGGGATACTCAAAAGGAACTTCAAAAATCCTGTTATAACTGCTCATGTTTTCCTCTTTCCAAAGCCTCTTTTCCAAATGGGAAGGTAGAAAGATCAATCAACTAAAGTGTAGAAGACAGAACCAAATGACACCAAGGTTTGAATTGTTCCTGCAGTTAACTCTTGGAAGCTGCTCAACTCAGGATCAGTCTAAGAAGTGGGCCATGGCCCAAGGCCATGAACTATAATCAGTCAAACTTTCTAATGACCATGCCACTGAAGGGAAGTGTTATGTGGAACTCAGTGCCAAGAATATTCTTCATACAAATTAGATATATAACAAAGGATATGCTCTTATAGGAAAGCTCTCAAGATAGTATACATCCCAGAGAGAATTTTGTTCGTACTTATAAAGAAGATAAAGATACCTAACAAAAGTATGTTGTTCTAAAATTATTCCTCAAATTTTTCTTTTTTAAAGAAGTGAAACACTATACCATCAAGTTTCTTAATGGATCAACTATTAGAAAGAATAGCGCACAAAAAATCTTGGGCCCCCACGTGTCGTGATGTATAGAATCCCAGTAAAGAAACAAGTTCAACTATCTAATGGTCATGAGAATTTGTATTGACCTAGGGAATGTGAAATGCCAGCAAAGCCGTTTTGTTCTTTCCCTGATTGTTTTGTTCTATTTGCTCTAAGGGCTATTTCTTTCCCTGCCCCTGGATGAAAACTTAGCTTTGTACCATGGCCTTTTCCTCCTCCTTAGTTTTAAGAACTGTCTCCTTTCAGTAACTAAAATGCCCAGCCATCAGTGTAATGATCAAAACTCTGATCTAATAACACATGTAGGGCTACTTACCTTCCATCAGCTTGACACTGCTTCAGATCTGGAAGCCCCATTAGGGAGGAGGCATGCAGTTGACTTCTTCTACCATCTTTGATTATCTTGTTTTCTGCTCAGAAGCTGAGCTTCTGATTCCTCAAGGTACAACCACAGAAAGAGGGAAGAATAAAGAAGGGTCATAGCCTTATGTGGCTGTGTGCTCACCATCTGTGACTGTACCTTCTGCATTTAAGGAAGATTAGAATTGGCTCATTTCTCACAGGACTCATACTGCTCTTTTTAGAGAGTTTCCTGTGGTATAGTTTTAAAAAATTATTTATTTCCCAGTTCCTAGCAATAACTCCTAAAACCTTTGGAAGCTCCAAAGTGCTGAGTATTTTTTGTATGCTAATGAGATGACTGGTGACTGGGGAACCCTAGATATTCAGGATGGAAGATGATCACCAGAAAGACCCAGCCATTTGTAGAGGGTTGGAACTTTCATCCCACCCTCACCTCCACAATCCCTTGAGGAGAGAGTCTGGAGATTGGGTTCAATTACCAATGGCCAGTGATTTTAATCAATTATGCCTACTAATGGAACCTCCATAAAGCTGCCTAAGTGATGGGATTTGGAGTACTTCCAGACTTTAAAGTTCTGGGAGGACGTGGAAGCTCTATACACACGCTCCCTTCATACCTTCTATGCATATCTTCCATTTGGCATAGAAATAGAAGAGTTGTATTCTTTATAATAAACTGATAACAGTAAGTAAAGTGATTTCCTGAGTTCTTCAAGTCATTCCAAGGAATTATCAAGGTGTGAGGGAGGGGTTAGTCATGGAAACACTGAATTTATAGTCAGCTGGGTGGAAAAGTGGGTAGCCTAGGTACCCCATTTATGGCTGGCAACTGAAATGGAAACAGCATTGTGGGACTAAGCTTAAACTGTGGGGTCTTTGCAAACACTGGGTAGTTAGTGTGAGAGTTGGATGCTTGGACACTCAGTTGGTCTTGAAGAACTGAAGAATTGCTTGGTATGGAAAACCACTGTATTAGTTTATTTTCATGCTGCTGATAAAGACATGCCCAAGACCAGGAAGAAAAAGAGGCTTAATGGACTTACAGTTCCACATGGTTGGGGAGGCCTCACAATCATGACGGAAGGCAAAAAGGGGCAAGTCACATTTTACATGGATGGCAGCAGGCAAAGAGAGAGCTTGTGGAGGAAAACTCTTGCTTTTAAAACTATAAGGTCTTTTGAGGCTCATTGACGGTCACAAGAACAGTGCAGGAAAGACCTGCCCCCAAAATTCAATCACCTCCAACCGGGTTCCTCCCATGACATGTGGGAATTGTGGGAGCTACAATTAAAGATGAGATTTGAGTGGGGACACAGCCAAACCGTATCATTCCACCCCAGCCCCTCCAAAACCTTATGTCCTCAAATTTCAAAATCAATCATGCCTTCCCAACAGTCCCCCAAAGTTCTAAATCATTTCAGCATTAACTCAAAAGTCCAGAGTCCAATGTCTCATCTGAGACAAGGCAAGTCCCTTCCACCTATGAGCCTGTAAAATCAAAAGCAAGTTAATTACTTTCTAGATACAATGGGGGTACAGACAATGGGTAAATACAGCTGTTCCAAATGGGAGAAATTTGCCAAAACAAAGGGGCTACAAAGTCCATGCAAGTCTGAGATCCAGCAGGGCAGTCAAATCTTAAAGCTCCAAAATTATCTCCTTTGACTCCATGTCTCGCATCTGGGTCATGCTGATGCAAGAGGTGGGTTCCCATGGTCTTGGGCAGCTCTGCCCCTGTGACTTTGCAGGGTACAGCCTCTCTCCCTGCTGTTTTCATGGGCTGCATTGAGTGTCTGTGGCTTTTCCAGGCACACCGTGCATTCTGTAGTTTGATCTACCATTCTGATGTCTGGAGGACATTGGCTCTCTTCTCCCAGCTCTACTGGGGTATTGCCCCAGTAGGGACTCTGTGGGGTCTCAGACCCCACATTTCCCTTCCACACTGCCCTAGCAGAGGTTCTCCATGAGAGCCCCGCCCCTGCTTCAAAGTTCTGCCTGAACATCTAGGCAGTGCCATACATCCTCTGCAATCTAGGCGGAAGTTTCCAAACCTCAGTTCTTGACTTGTGTACACCTGCAGGCTCAACACCATGTGGAAGCTGCCAAGGCTTGGGGCTTGCACCCTCTGAAGCCATGACCCAAGCTGTACCTTGGCCCCTTTTAGTCATGACTGGAGTGGCCGGGACACAGGGCACCAAGTCCTTAGACTGCACACAGCTCAGGGACCCTGGGTTCGGCCCATAAAACCATTTTTCCCTCCTAGGGCTCTGAGCCCGTGCTGGGAGCAGCTGCCCTGAAGATCTCTGACATGCCTGGGAGATATTTTCCCCACTGTCTTGGGGATTAACTATCAGCTCCTTATTATTTTTGCAAATTTCTGCAGCTGGCTTGAATTTCTCCCCAGAAAATGGGATTTTCTTCTCTACTGAATTGTCAGGCTGCAAACTTTTTGAAGTTTTATGCTCTGCTTCCCTTATAAAACTGAATGCCTTTAACATCACCCAAGTCACCTCTTGAATGCTTTGCTGCTTAGAAATTTCTTCCACCAGTTACCCTAAATCATCTCTCTCAAGTTCAAAGTTTCACAAATCTTTAGGGCAGGGGCAACATGCCACCAGACTCCTTGCTAAACCATAACAAGAGTCACCTTTCCTCCATTTCTCAACAAGTTCCTTATCTCCATCAGAGACCACCTCAGCCTAGACCTTATTGCTCATATCATTATCAGCATTTTTGTCAAAGCCATTCAACAAGTCTCTAGGAAGTTTCAAACTTTCCCACATTTTCCTGTCTACTTCTGAGCCCTCCAAACTGTTCCAACCTCTGCCTGTTATCCAGTTGCAAAGTGACTTCCACATTTTCAGGTAACTTTTCAGCAGTGCCCTACTCTACTGGTACCAATTTACTGCGTTAGTTCATTTTCATGCTGCTAACAAAGACATACCTGAGACTAGGAAGAAAAAGAGGTTTAATGGACTTACAGTTCCACATTGCTGGGGAGACCTCACAATCATAGAGGAAGGCAAGGAGGAGCAAAGTCATGTCTTACGTGGATGACAGCAAAGAGAGAGCTCATGCAGGAAAACATTTTTTAAACCATCAGGTCTCATGAGACTCATTCTGACTATCACAAGAACAGAACAGAAAAGACCTGCCCCGAAAATTTAACCACCTTCCTACATGGGAATTGTGGGAGTTATAATTCAGATGAGATTTGCATGGGAACACAGACAAACCATATCAACTCCCCAGACATTTAAGGTCAGAAGTGTTTTTTAAGGGGAAAAAAATGCTTCGTTTGTATTTGTAATCCCTCACAGATTTGCTCTAATGCAGATCTTTCGTGACCTGTCTCTCAGTTTCCTTTGGTAATTTTTATGAGCCTTTAGCCCCAAGGGATATGTGTCAGGTGATTCTAGTGTTCCAGAATCTACCTGGGCCTCTTCTCTCGGGATGGGCGGGATAACTGTGTGAGCACATAGAGGCCTGAGCCATGGCCACAGGGTGACTGCTTACAGAATCGGGGGTGGGGGTAAAGCATGAACAGGAGGGCTTGGGTGTCCATATGCTTGCTTCTGAAGTCCCTCACAGTACAAGACAGAATGAGGGGTGGAGTGAGAAGGGGACAAGTAGTAGAACAAGGCCTGACCTGCTTGCCTTTCTCTACTCTGTTCTGAGACAGAATTTCAAAGAGTTCGTGAATTCCAAAGTCACACCTAGCCTTCCAGGTTTTGTATTTGTCAAAGGGGGAAGATAGGACATATTCCATTATAATTTTTTCAGCTCAATTTATACTTTTTGAATTTCGACATAGGCTCCATGTTACTTTTACCCGAGGTCCACGAATGTTTGGGATGGGCCTGGCAATAAATGCAAATAATGTTTTTTTCTTAGTTTGGACTTGAAGGATCTTCTGTGAACAATTCTTACAGAAACTGATACTTTCCTTTGTACCTTGGCTATAGGTAAATTGGCCACAGCAGATTTCACTTTATGGCTTTTCTTCCCCCATAGGACTCATCTTTCATAATATCACCTAACATACTGCATGATACACATATGTATTGTGCTTATTTTTTACCACTTGTTTTTTTCTATCCCCTGCTCACTACCCTGTACCATCCCTATTTCCAATAAAATATGATTTCTATGAGGTAGGAGTTTTTATCTGAGTTTTTTTGTTGTTGTTGTTCATTTGCATGTCCCAAGGATTAGAACACTCTTTGAAACAAAGTAGGCACACAATAAATATTTGTTGAGTGAATGAATATATATGAACATAAACGCATTAAAATGTGCATTAAGTATCATTTGTCAGGTGAGACTTGATGACGATTTTTATTTATTATATTTTATGTATCTTACAAATTTTCTGTAGTAAATATATCCACTGTAATCATAAAATAATATGATTATATTAAATTACAATGAATTTTCCCTATCCTTAATCTCTTTGATATTTCTTGCATAATGAATATTATTGTGCACATTTTGTGGATGATGAAATTAACCTCTAATTCTTACTGTTTCAGCATATAATTATGTTGTTTTTATCTTTCTCCCCAGGGTACCTTGTGTACCTTGTGAACATGACCAGTTTCCACATGAAAGAGGTTTCTGTGTTCTGCTCCCACTTCCCTTTTCATTTGGTGTTTGCACCTCAGTTGTAACTAAAGTACTCTAGCTGGTTTCGTCTATCCCATCAGCCAAAAGAGATCATATCATAAAATCCACACCTACCTTGTGCTCACAAGTAGGCAAGCGTAATAATTAAACCACAATTTCTTGTCAAATACTTCATTTGTGCTCAATTCACTCTGTGAAAAGACAGTTCTCTTCTTTTGAGAGCATTCAATCTATCAAGTTGTCATTTTTGAAAAAAATCTTAAAATATAAGGATGATAGAGTAGACAACTGCATATGATATACTTGTTTAGAAAAAAAAGTTCTGTGTCTTTGGTGACACCAAAGCACCTGAATGAATATGTTATTCAGTTAAAAAGCTCTGGGCTCTGTGTGTGTGTGTGTGTGTGTGTGTGTGTGTGTGTGTGTGTGTCTGTGTGTGTGTGGTGTGTGTGTCTGTGTGTGTAGTGTGTGTGTCTGTGTGTGTATGTCTGTGTATGTGAATGTGTGTGTGTGTACATGTGTCTGTGTGTGTAGTATGTGTGTCTGTGTGTGTGGGGGTGTGTGTGTCTGTGTGTGTTGGGGGGGTGTGTTCGGGGTGAGGAAAGTCATGGTCTTGTTTTCTTTTGAATGTCAGGCTTTAAGCTGTCTTGAAACATCCCAATGTTTGGCACTATTGGAAACAAACATCCTTCTAAGTGATAGTTGACCAGACTTTTTAATTTTCACCTAGTCGTTTGACCATCATAAGCTATCAGAGAATATAGATATATATGATCAACACAGCAATTATTTTTCTTTAAATGTGATCTTATATAGACATGACTGAATTTAAGTCATCTTCATTTTAGAAACATAGATACTGAAGACTGCTTCCATTGTTCTTTGAGCACTTTTGCAGTTTCTGAAATTGCCTGTATTTAAGGAGTGCAATGTATTTTGATATCTGAATATGTCACTAAATGATTACCATAATCAATCTAATGAATATATCCATCATCTCACAGTTATCTTTTATAAGAAGATTTACTTTCTTAGCAAGTTTCGAGTATGCAATACATTATTATTAGCTATCATCAACATGCTATAGATTAGATTTCCAGAACATATTCATTTTATAACTGAAACATTACACTCTTTGACTGAAATCCCCTTCCACTCCCAACTTCCCAGCCCACTTTCCACCTCCCAGCTTCTGGATACTACTAATCTATTCTCTGTTTTATAAACCTAGAGGACATTATGCTAAGTGAAATAAGCAGACACAGAAATACAAATACTACATGATCTCATATGTGGAATCAAAAGAAGTCAAACTCTTTGGCATTTTGAAAATCCATTGCTTACTCAAGAAATAAGAAAAATATCTGTCAATAGGCTTTCTAGGATATTTCAAACTATGTTGGGGCAATATATAAGTTTCAATAATCTCAATCCATTATTAATGACATAATTCAAACTGAATTGAAAACTAAAACTCCAGCACATTTTTGTTATATGCAAATAAATTACTCAGTCTCACACTATTCTAGAAAAAATTACAAAATTTAAAAGTTTACAGTTGGATGCAATGGCTCACACCTGTAATCTCAGCACTTTGGGAGGCCGGGGTGGAGGGATGGTTTGCGTCCAGCAGTTCAAGACCAGCCTAGGCAACATAGTGAGACCCTGTCTCTTTAAAAAATAAAAAATTAGCCACAAGTGGTGGTGCATGCCTGTGGTCCCAGGTACTTTGGAGGCTGAGGTAGGAGGATCGCTGGAGCCCAGGAGGTTAAGCCTGCAGTGCACCATGATCATGCCACTGCACTCACCTGGGTAACAGAGTGAGATCCTATCTCAAAAAAAAAAAAAAAAAAAAGGCTTATTAGCCTGGTCTGTAAATCGCCGCCTTTATTAAGTTGACTGTAATTTCTTCATTTGAAAGAAATGTGTCTTTTAGTTAACTCTGTAATAATGCACCTGGGCTGAATCAGATGCTTCATGTGCAGTGGAGAGAAGGCAGATCCATTCCCATCCTTGGAAAGCTGATGTGCAATAGTCATTAAACACATAAGGAGTGGATGAATGTTATGAAAATTTTTTAAAAAATGGTTGTTGGGAGAAAGTCTGCATAATTAACCTTCTGAGTCCTTTAAGGAAGAGACATTTAAGCTGTTAAGTCGACAGAAGTTAGGCAGGGTAAGCGTGGGTGGGTGGAAGAAGTGGGGCCTGGGGAGCTGAATTCAAGGCTGAAATCCCTGAAGCCTATGAATCTTTCTTTGTTTGAAATTTTGAGAGGCTGGCTGCCCCACGGTGTGTCATGTAGATTCTTTGGGGTGAATCTTTTTAGAAAGTTGCAGAGGTGAATCTGTCCAGTGCTGTGTTGAGAAACACTGGGATAGAGATTGAGCTGTCTTTCCTTTGGGCGTGTCTCACTTACATTTCTTCATCTGCACTTTTCCACGGTTCATATGGCAAGCAGAAGTTAATTCAGATCTCTGTGAATGTTTTGTGCAATCGAATCATATTCATGGACATTTTTTTTCAATGTCTGGTATGTGCTTGGTCCTACTCAGGAACTAATAATAATGTTAAAATCAACTAGAGGTAACAATCATATAGTATTGCTATGTGCCATGGTATTAATATTCATTGATAAATTATATAGCTTTACTATGTGTCAGAAACACTTTTTAGAATTACATTTATTTACCCTTTTGATCATTATATTAAGTGTATACGGTTAAATACTCTCATTATCTCCACCTTGTAATAGGGAAAGGAAGTGAGGCACAAAGAAATTAGTAACTTTCCCGAGGTTACATTGCGCTAGAAGGTAACAAAGCTTGGATTCAAACTCACATACACTGTTTTCAGTGCCCATGTTCTTTTCTGTTATGCTGTGTTGCAACATGAACTAAACATATTTCCAATTCTAAAGATGAGAGTGAAGATAGCAACTATACTATACAGAGCCGACTATCATATACAGAACACAGTAAGTACCAAATAAAAGTATAGCTAGCCTTCCCAATCTGTTGGTTCTGCATCCCAGGGATTGAACCAATCAGGGATCAAAAATACTTGGAAAAAAATAGCTCAGTGCTGAACATGTACAGATGTTTTTTTCTTGTCAATGTTCCCGAAACAATACAGTATGACAACTATTTATATGGGCATTTACAGTCTATTAAGTATTACACATAATCTAGAAATGATTTAAAGTATATGGAAGGATATGCATAAGTTAAATGAAAATACTACACCATTGGATATCAGGGACTTGAGCATCCACAGATTTTGGTATCCATGGGGGCCCTGGAACTAGTTTCTAACGGATACCAAGGGACAACTCTATAAACAGAACAAGCCATTAATTCAGATGATGGAAAGGTGGAAGTTTGGCAGGAAGCTTGGGATGATAGGAGAGGAATCTGGTAATACTTTGTCTATATAAATTATGTCAGGCTCCCAACAAAAGAGAATTTACGAAGTGGGCCAAACTTGGAATACATCTGGGCCAGGAAGTATCCAAACTCACGGGTCAGATCTTGTGGTCAGGGGCATTCATCCCCACCACTATGCTGACGGTAGTGTTTATGCCTCCTACATGGTAGACAGTAAGGGGTGGTTTGTTGAACGATTAGCAGGAAACATATCTTCTTGTTTATTGATAAGGAATTGGGTAACAATGGTGGTACTTGGTCCCTGCATACTGATTGCTACAGATGACCAGTTGGGGAGCAAATACATGACAGCACCCATGCTGAGGCCTGGCATCAGTTATTAACATTTTTCAACATCCACTGTAATGGTTATCATGACTAGCATTCACACAGAAATTTACACATTACAGAAGATTTTCCAATGGGCTATGTCATTTTAATGCCTGAAAATTGATTTATTTCACCATCACTTTTGTAAAAACTATTTTGCTTTTGCCAAAAGTAATATATGTTCATGGTTTAAAAAGTTAAGTGCTCCTGTTAAGCTTATAATAAAAAACAAATATCCTTACAAAATTACTCCCTCCTTTCGATTTCTACCTCTACAAAAGCAATCAGTTTTAACTTACATTTAGCTGCTTCTTTTGGCATGCACCCTCATATATCCAAGTAATATACTTACATTACTATTTCATGATTTTTCCATTTTAAGTGTTATTCATTGACTTCTTATGAGAGAAGTGGAGGATTTAACTGTTTAACACCTTCCCTCTGCCCTCTACCCCTCCACACACAGACACAGTCGCGTGTACACTTCTTTTCTCCCTACCTTGTCAATACAGATTTATTATACCTTCTGGTTACATCAATATATTTGTTTTAGTAGTATAAAATTTAAATATAACTCATGATTTTACTATGTATTGTATTATGCATGTTACCATGTATCATTTTGTTCTTGTACCACTCTGCTTGGAGTGGATAATTGCCTTGTTTTTAATACTAAGTTTTCTCCATCTATACCATTAATTCAAAAACTTTTGAACAGATCTTAAATGTTGCTATTAATATACTCATACACATGAAGCAGCATATCATGGTGTCTTTTCCAGAGGGATTTATTCTCACAATCCTTTGTCCTTTTCTCTACTCTCGCCCAGTTGATCTGTAGGCCTGCTGCCTCTGGGGAAGCCCCGTCACTTTCACCTGAGAACTCCCTCTCTTCTGAGAGGATTCTGTTGGTTTCTGAATCCCACTTTCTGATTTACAGAAAGCATCTTTGTGGCAGAGCATTTTCAGCAGCTTTCCAAAAGCACTGCAGAATTCATTTTGAGATATTGTTTGTTAGACAGGGTAGGCAATCATGGTTTCTCAAACTCAGCACCATTGACATTGGGGCCAGAGAATTCTTTGTTGTGACATTTGGCCTGTGCATTGTAGGATATTTAGTGTCACCTACCAGCCTCTACCTGCTGGATACCAGTAGCATCCCTTCAGTTGTAGTAACCAAAACCATTTCCAGACATTGCGGAATGTTCCCTGGGGAGTAATGGCAACATTAATTGAGAACCACCAGGCTTTGTAAACAAATTAACTGCCAAATCTTAGTTGTTTAACTCAACAAATGTCTGTTTCCTGTTCATGGTGTGTGTTCAGTGTGGGCTGGCACAGTGCTTGCACAAGATCTCTTCCCTTGTCTGCTGCCATGTGACACGTGTCTTTCACCTTCCACCATGATTGTGAGCCCTCCCCAGCCACATGGAGCTGTGAGTCCAATAAACCTCCTTCTTTTGTAAATTGTCTAGTTTTGGGTATGTCTTTATTAGCAGCATGAAAACAGACTAATGTGGCAAATTGGTACCAGTAGAGTGGGAGGCTGCTGAAAACATACCCCAAAATGTGGAAGCAGCTTTAGAACTGGGTAACAGGAAGAGGCTGAAACAGTTTGGAGGGCTCAGAAGAAGACAGGAAAGGGTGGGAAAGTTTGGAGCTCCCTAGAGGCTTGCTGAATGACTTTGTCCAAAATGCTGATAGCAATATGAACAATAAAGTCCAGGCTGAAGTGGTCTCAGATGGAGATGAGGAACTTTTTGGGCACTGAAGTAAAGGTAACCCTTTTTATGTCTTAGCAAAGAGACTGGTGGCATTTTGCCCCTGCCCTAGAGATTTGTGGAACTTTGAACTTGAAAGATATGATTTAGGGTATCTGGCAGAAGAAATTTCTAGGCAGCAAAGCATTCAAGAGGTGACTTGGGTGCTGTTAAAAGCATTCAGTTTTAAAAGCAAAACGGAGCATAAAATTTTGGAAAATTTGCAGCCTGTCAATACACTAGAAAAGAAAACCACATTTTCTGAGGAGAAATTCAAGCCAGCTGTAGAAATTTGCATAAGTAGCAGAATGTTAATCCCCAAGATGATGGGGAAAGCGTCTCTAGGGCATGTCAGAGACCTTCACAGCAGCCCTCCCGTCACAGGCCTGGAGACCTAGGAAGAAAACATAATTGCATGGGCCAAGCTGAAGGTCACATTGACATGTGCAGCCTAAGGACTTGGTGCCGTGTGTCCCTGCTGCTCCAGCTGTGGCTGAAAGAGACCAACATAGAGCTCAAGCCATGGCTTCAGAGGGTGCAAACCTGAAGCCTTGACAGCTTCCATGTGGTGTTGAGCCTGCAAGTGTGCAGAAGTCAAGAATTGAGATTTGGGAACCTCCGCCTAGATTTCAGAGGATGTATGGAAATGCCTGGATGCCCAGGCATGTTTGCTGCAGGGGCAGGGCCATCATGGAAAACCTCCGCTAGGGCTGTGCAGAAGGGAAATGTGGGGTCAGAGCCCTCACGCAGAGTCCCTACTGAGATCCACCTAGTGGAACTGTGGGAAGCAGACCACCGTCCTCCAGACCCCAGAATAGTAGATCCACCTATAGCTTGTACTGTGTGCCTGGAGAAGCTGCAGACACTCAACGCCAGTCTGTGAAAGCAGCCAGGGGAGAGGCTGTACCCTGCAAAGCCATAGGGGTGTAGCTGCATAAGGTCATGTGAACCCACCTGTTGCATCAACGTGACTCAGATGCGAGACATGGAGTCAAAGGAGATCATTTTGGAGCTTGAATATTTGACTGCCCTGCTAGATTTTGGACTTGCGTGGGGCCTGTGGCCCGTTTGTTTTGGCCAATTTCTCCCATTTGTAATGGCTGTATTTACCCAATGCCTGTACCCTTATTGTATCTACAAAGTAACTAACTTGCTTTTGATTTTACAGACTCATAGATGGAAGCGACTTGCCTTGTCTTGGATGAAACTTTGGACTGGAGACTTTTGAGTTCATTCTGAAATGAGTTAAGACTTTGAGGGACTGGTGGAAAGGCATGATTTGTTTTGAAATGTGAGGACATGAATTTTGGGAGGAGCCAGAGATGGAAAGATATGATTTGGCTGTGTCCCCACCCAAATCTTGTCTTGAATTCCCACGTGTTGTGGAAGGGACTAAATGGGAAGTAATTGAATCATGGGGCAGGTCTTTCCCACGCTGTTCTCCTGATAGTGAAAAAGTCTCATGAGATCTGATGGTTTTAAAAATTGGAGTCTCCCTGCACAAGCTCTCTTCTCTTGTCTGCTGCCATGTGACATATGCCTTTCACCTTCCACCATGATTGTGAGGCCTCCTCACCCAAGTGGAACTATGAATCAAATGAACTTATTTCTTTGTAAACTGCCCAGTCTCTGGTATGTCTTTATCAGCAGTGTGAAAACAGACTAACACAGGCTCCATTCCCCATATTAATGTATAAAATTATTTAGGGACCAAAGATGATGGACATGCCCCTAACTTTTATTGACAAAATAAGTGGATCCTAAGGTCAAAGGAGCTGAGGGACTAAGGAGCAAGAGCGTCTTAATTGTTTCCCTTCAGAACTGACAGACTTTACTTCTCCTATTCCATTGGCCAGTTAGTCAGATATCCCTTCTTAATTGCAAGGAAGAAAATGAAAATTGATCTGTACCCCCTTTTACTATTCTGAAAATATTTTCATTTTATCCGTATTTGATTAATAGTTTGTCTGGGTTGAGAAATATCCATAAATGTATTAGTCTATTTTCTGTTGAATATAATAGAATACATGAAACTGGAGAATTTATAAAGAAAATGAATTTATTTCTTACATTTAGGAGACTGATAAGTCCAACATCATGGGGCTGCATCTTATGAGAGCCTTCTTGTTGTGGGGACTCTCTGCAGAGTCCCAAGGTGGCACAGGGCATCAGATGGTGAGGGGGCTGAGAATGCTAATATGCTAGTTCAGGTCTCTCTTTCTTTTCCTATAAAGCCACCGGTTCCCTTCCCATAATAACACATTAGGCCATTGATCCATGCATAGATAAATCCATTCATGAGGGCAGAGTCTTATGACCTAGGCATTTCTTAAAGGCCCCACCTCTCAATATTTCCACTTTGTAGATTGTTTCAACATGAGTTTTAGAGGGGACAAACCCTCAAACCTTAGCAATAAGAAAGAAATTTTGTTGTATAAGTATCACTCTTTAACAAATGGAGAAACACCCACAGAGAGCTGCAGAGCTTGTAAGTAGTAGAACTGAGATTGAGCCAACTGTCTGACTTTAAACCAGAGGCAATGTTGTGTGTTCATTGCACCTGTTTTATTTTCCTCCTGGGCAAAAAGATAAACTAGACTTGTCAGCCTCCTTCCATTAGGTTTGGCTCTGTGACTGAATTTTGGCCAGCAGATTGGAGCAGCAGTGATATATCCTACTTCCAGGCCTGGTCCATAAAAATCTCTCACATGCAATTCTCCATCCTTTTTCTCCTCTCATGGTAAATCTGGTAGCTGATACGTTGAACAGTGGCACAATGAAATGAAAAGATCTTGAGTCTCTGAATGGTGTTATGAAGCAGAGTCCTCCTACTCCAACCTCATGGGACAGTGAGTGATTAAAAAATAAACCCTTACAGTTTTAAGTCACTGAGGTTTTAGTTTTAGTTATTTTACCAGGTAATACTCTTTTCCCTGCCTAGAGAAATAGATCCTAGAAATAGAGTGCTGCCATAATGAATACTTGAAATAAATGTCCTAGATTTGTTGGTTAGGCAGCAAGTGACAAACTCATGACAGGTATTGGAAGGATGATAGCTCATGTTACACAGTGACGAAACAAACTGTTTTGTATAATAATTTGGAAGACAGGCAATATGCCTTCTATTCCAACAATGCTAGGAACAGTATTTGAGAAGAACTTGTCAGTGTGTAAGTTACTAAATATGAGAATTGGCTAGCTTGCCAGCAGAAATGAAAGAGTGTAAAATGAATCCAGAAATGCCAAGTCATGAATAATTGGAAAAACCAGTTGCTTCTGTACCACATAATAGAGAAGACACAATAGATAAATAATTCTAGTAATAAAATTTTATGAAGACCAAGCCCTGGGGCAAATAGCAGGTTAAGGTTATGGACCATTTTAGCATGACAGCTTCAAGGTAGAAGCCATTCTACTAAGAAAGAAGCATAAAGTGAGAAGGCAAATAAAACAGATTTGAGAGCTATGTTTAGAAAAAGGGATTTTGGTTTTATTAGCACGTGAAACTGATTGGGAGCAAATACATGAGAAGTACATTAAGGTTTTGAACAAATTGTATTTCCAAAAACCTCTACCAGCCTGGACTAAAAATTTCTTTATTTGAGTTGTAAAACAAGTTTTGGGATACCTAGTCTGTTCCAGGAGTAAGCAGGCTGAGAAAGTTGTGCAGACCCCAAGAAGAGCATACTTTATAATGCTCACTGTCATAGCCCATTTTGTGCTGCCATAACAGAATACCACAGACAGGGTGATTTATAATAAAGAGAAATGTATTAGCTCATGGTTCTGGAGGCTGGTAAGCCCAGTATTAAGGTGCTGGTGTCTGGGAAGGGACTTCCTCCTGTACCATCACATGGCAGAAGGCAAGAGGGTGGGAGTAAGAGGAGGAAGAACTTGTAGGGTATAGCCCTAATGGCCTAATCACCTTCTAAAGGTCCCATTTCTTAATACTGTTATAATGGCAATTAAACTTAAGTATCAGTTTTGAAAGACACAAATATTGAAACCATAGCACACACTTAATATGTGACTCAGGGGAATAAAAGACAAGGAAGAATCTCTAGGAAGGCAAAGATATTGAGAAAAACAGAGTAAGTTACTTAGTTCCAAAATACAGAATTGTGACCTAACCAACAAAATTTTCCTACTTACATGACAAAGGGACATCACAATGCCTGTGCCAAAATATTTAGTCATTTCTATGAACTGCCCAGCTTCTCCCACTTTTCTTTTTTCTGCATGAGTGTGTTAATTACATTAATCAATATAGCATTCTGGAAAATGGGATCTCCAATGAAAAAAGCCCTGTTGTATAGCTCTTGCCATTTTCTGTAGTATATATACTCCTATTGCTGATTTTAAGTTACCAACATGGTATCATTGAATATGGGGTTGGGAAGATGTGTACACAATTGGTTCTCACACTCTGCGCTGGCATAATCATCTGTGCCTTCTCCACTGCAGTATTCTGAGTATGCCTGTGAAGGATTCAGGGAAGATAAATTTTTTTGATTCATAGGTTACCAAAACAAAGCAAGATATATCTGAATGTGATTAATGTAACTGTACATCACTTAGAGATCTTAGGTACTGAGATAGTTGCAGAGCTTAAGTGGCACATTAGGTTGCTTTCTTAGGGAACTTGCATATGTGTTTTATGTGTAAAAGGAAGAGTCTGTCAAATAACTGATGACTAAAAGGACAAACATGTGGAGAAAATTTGCTATGTGTTTATCAATTCTATCTTGTTCTTCCTGATATTATTGTTAAATTACATCACTCAGCTCTCTTGCAAACAGGTTGGGACATATGACTGAGTTCTGATTAATTAAATGTGGGAAGGGATAATAGAAGCCTCTTCCCATTCTGGCCCTGTATCAGTTAGTTTTCAATGTATAACCAACTACTCCAAACTGTATGGTTTCAAGCAACACAATCATTTTATTTGCTCATGATTCATTGAGTCTGCCCAGATCTTCAGATGTGAGTCAGCTGAATGATCTCTGGAGGTAAATTTGTAACTACAGTAGGGCTGTAAAGACTAGGATGTCATCACTTATGTGTTTAGGCTTCAGCTGGGACAGACCGGATGATTGGGACTCTCTCCATATAGTTGCTCCAGTTAGCTAACCTGGGTTTCTTCACATGGTGGTTCGGAGTTTCCAACAATAAGAAAGAGCAAGCCCCAATGCTTAAGCACTTTCCAATCTTCTGTTTGCATCACATTTGTAATAACCCAGTGGCCAAAGAAGATCACAGGACCAAATTAAGATTCAAGGGATAAGAGAATAAAACTCTAACTTTGGACGGGAAAACCTTTAAAATCACATTGCAAAGGGAAATTTATAGTGATGTAGGAGATTACTGCAGCCATTGTTTTCAATTACCACAGACCCATAAGAATCTCACACATGTAATATTCTCATAAAAATTCTGTAGTTCTCCATAAAAATTATCATGAAAAGTCTCTTTTACTTCCGTGGAGACTTTAGAGGTCACATGTAGAAGATGTCAGTGCCAGCAAATGGAATGTTCTGTGTCTCTGATTGACTGTATGGAGCATAACCTACCCTCTTATTCACCAACACACACACAGACACACAGAAACACACACACAAACATATGCCGATATAGTTGGACTCTGGAATGAGTAATATACTTTCATTGTACAAAGTCAATGAGGGTTTGGGGTTGATCATTACAGCATACAGCACTTCTTATTCTGAAGGACTATCATGAGGTTTATTTCCTACAATTTATCCAGGATACCAGAAGGAAGAATATTATCAGTGTTTCTTTTTCACGTATGTGTCTGCATGATGTGTCGGCACCATTATAGCAAACCCTGATGTGGCCCTCATGGACAGGGGTCAGAGTTTTAAACAGTGCATGCAGTTGTTCAACTTGCCTGGAAGGAGAGATGACCAAAATAATGATCAACTACACTAACTCAAGGGCAGCAAATAATGGTTTGTTTATATTATCAGAGATTTGGAAAGATTATATTTGTAGTAGAGTAGCAAGTAATTCTGGGAAGAAATTTATGGGTGTGATACACTTGCTCAACAGCCTAATGAATAAAGTTGTTATGCCAGCAAGAATGGGACTTATACATGGCCTCAAGAACAAGGACTTTTCCTACTAAGAACTATCCTGTTTGTGATTGCTCCTGAGTTATCTGCCTGCAAACAGTGGTGGACTATGCAAGTCCCCAATATACAATGATTCCCCAAGTAATAGCCAACCACCAGGAGGGTAATCTTCATTTTCACTGGGAAAGACCCTCTGAATAGGGATCTGCTTTCCCTGCCTACAATGCTCTTGCACCTAGTCCCATCCATGGATATCCTGAATGCCTCACCTGATATCACAGTATCCCACACAGCATTGCTTTTGCTTTACAGCTTAAGAAATGAGGCATTGGCTCACATCTTTAGAACTGACTGACTCACATTCTTGACGTTCACCCAATTACCCAGAAGCAACTAAGCAGGTTGATCAGTAGAATAGATTACTAAGACAGCTAACAACAACTTGCATGATTGGATCACTGCCCTACTCAGTGAGATATATTTTTCTACCTTCTGATCAAATTATGGATCACCTATAGACAAAATGTTTAGGTCTTGGAACTAAAAAGGCAGAAAAAAAATGGCTGTTTCTCATTATTGTCCCTAATGGTCTACTTATAAAATTGTGTCTCTCATCCCTACAATGCTTGGATCTACTGGTTTTGAAGTCTTAGTTGCTAAAGGAGAAAGTGTACACTGGGTAAACAACAAAGATTATACTGACTAAAAGTTGTGTATGTCAGCCAGTGATTTGGTTTCTTCATACCAGTGAACTAACAGTTAAGACAGGAAGTTACTTTATTTTCTGGAGTAATTGATTCTGCATATCAAGGACAAATAAGGTTGCTGCTGCACAATAGGAATTAATTGGAAGGAAATTTTATGAGACCCCTCTTAGTACTTCAACAATGTCTGGAGGCCAAAGTTGATGGAAGACTAAAGCAACTCTACAATCAAGACCACTAATGTTTCAGACCCTCAGGAATGGAGATTTGGGCTATTATTTCAAGTAAAGAGCTATTATCTGCTGAAGTTGTGACTGAGAGAATAGAGAACATGGAACAAACACTTACAGAATTGAGGACCACAGTAGCTAAGCACATTTTCTTTCTTCACTGTTAAATATACATTTACCAAATTCTTTTTCCCCTCCTCCTTATATTAAAGGTATTGGTGGTAGATGGCTGAATAGGAACAGCTCCAGTCTGCAGCTTCCAGCATGATCAACACAGAGGATGGGTGATTTCAACATTTCCAACTGAGGTACCTGGTTCATCTCATTGGGACTGGTTGGACAGTGGGTGCAGCCCACAGAGGGTGAGCTGAAGCAGGGTGGGGTGTTACCTCAGCCAGGAAGTGCAAGGGGTCAGGGGATTTCCCTTTCCTAGCCAAGGGAAGCCATGACAGACTGTACCTGGAAAAACGAGACACTCCCACTCAAATACTGCACTTTTCCAATGGTCTTAGCAAACGGCACACCAGGAGATTATATCTCACGCCTGCCTCGGCAGGTCCCACACCCACAGAGCCTTGTTCACTGATAGCACAGCAGTGTGAGATCCAACTGTGAGGCAGCAGCCCAGCAGCGGGAAGGGTGTCAACCATTACTGAGGCTTGAGTAGGTAAACAAAGTGGCCAGGAAGCTCGAACTGCAGAGCCCACCACAGTGCTGCATGGCTTGCTACTTTTATAGACTCCACCTCTGGGGGCAGGGCGTAGCTGAACAAAAGGCAGCAGAAACTTCTGTAGACTCAAATGTCCCTGTCTGACAGCTCTGAAGAGAGCAGTGGTTCTCACAGCATGGTGTTTGAGCTCTGAGAACAGAGAGACTGCCTCCCTAAATGGGTCCCTGAACCCAGTGTAGCCTAACTGGGAGACACCTCCCAGTAGGGACCAACTGACACCTCATACAGTTGGGTGCCCCTCTGAGATGAAGATTCCAGAGGAAGGATCAGGCAGCAACATTTACCGTTCTGCAATATTTGCTATTCTACAGTCTCCACTGGTAATACCCAGGCAAACAGGGTCTGGAGTGGACCTACAGCAAACTCCAACAGACCTGCAGCCAAGGTACCTGACTGTTAGAAGGAAAAGTAACAAACAGAAAGGAATAGCATCAACATCAACGAAAAGGACATCTACATCAAAACCCATCTGTAGGTCACCAACATCAAAGACCAAAGGTAGATAAAACCACAAAGATGGGGAGAAACCAGAGCAGAAAAGCTGAAAATTCTAAAAACCAGAGCATCTCTTCTCCAAAGAATCACAGCTCCATGCTAGCAATGGAAGAAAGCTGGACAGAGAATGACTTTGATGAGCTGACAGAAGTAGGCTTCAAAAGGTTGGTAATAACAAACTACTCTGAGCTAAAGGAGGATGTTTGAACCCATTGAAAGGAAGCTGAAAACCTTGAAAAAAGATTAGACAAATGGCTAACTAGAATAAACAGTGTAGAGAAGACCTTAAATGAGCTGATGGAGCTGAAAACCATGGCATGAGAATTACATGATGTTTGCACAAGCTCAATAGCCAATTCAATCAAGTGGAAGAAAGGGTATCAGTGATTGAAGATCAAATTAATGAAATAAAGCAAGAAGAGAAGTTTAAAGGAAAAAGAAATGAACAAAGCCTCCAAGAAATATGGAACTATGTGAAAAAACCAAATCTACATTTGATTGGTGTACCTGAAAGTGATGGGGAGAGGGCAACCAAGTTGGAAAACACTCTTCAGGATGCTTTCCAGGAGAACTTCCCCAACCTAGCAAGCCAGGCCAACATTCAAATTCAGGAAATACAGAGAACACCACAAAGATACTCCTCAGGAAGAGCAACCCCAATGCACATAATTGTCAGATTCACCAAGGTTGAAATGAAGGAAGAAATGTTAAGGGCAGACAGAGAGAAAGGTCAGGTTACCCACAAAGGGAAGCCCATCAGACTAACAGAGGATCTCTTGGCAGAAACTCTACAAGTGAGAAGAGAGTAGGGGCCAATATTCGACAGTCTTAAAGAAAAGAATTTTTGGCTGGGCACAGTGACTCACACCTGTAATCCCAACACTTTGGGAGGATGAGGCAGGTGGGTCACGAGGTCAAGAGATTGAGACCATCCTGGCTAACACAGTGAAACCCTGTCTCTACTAAAAATACAAAAAATTAGCCGGGCATGATCATGATGATGGGTGCCTGTAGTCCCAGCTACTTGGGAGGCTGAGGCAGGAGAATGGCAGGAACCTGGGAGGCAGAGCTTGCAGTGAGCCGAGATTGTGCCACTGCACTCCAGTCTGGGTAACAGAGCGAGATTCCATCTCAAAAAAAAAAAAAAAAGAAAAGAATTTTCAACCCAGAATTTCATATCCAGCCAAACTAAGCTTCATAAGTGAAGGAGAAATAAAATCCTTTACAGATAAGCAAATCCTGAGAGATTTTGTCACCACCAGGCCTGCCTTATAAGAACTCTTCAAGGAAGAACTAAACATGGAAAGGAACAACCAGTACCAGCCACTGCAAAAACTTGCCGAATTGTAAAGACCATGGATGCTATGAAGCAACTGATTCACTTAATGGGCAAAGTAACCAGCTAACATCATAATGACAGGATCAAATTCACACATAACAATATTAACCTTAAATGTAAATGGGCTAAATGCCCCAATTAAAAGACACAGGCTGGCAAATTGGATAGAGTCAAGACCCATCAGGGTGCTGTATTTAGGAGACCTATCTCACATGCAAAGACACACACAGGCTCAAAGTAAAGTGATAGAGGAAGATCTACCAAGCAAAAGAAAAGAAAAAAAAAGAAAAAAGGCGGGGGTTGCAATCCTAGTTTCTGATAAGACAGACTTTAAACCAATAAAGATCAAAAGAGAAAAAGAAGGGCATTACATAATGGTAAAGGTATCAATTCAGCAAGAAAAGCTAACTGTCCTAAATATATACGCACCCAATACAGGAGCACCCAGATTCATAAAGCAAGTCCTTAGAGACCTACGAAGAGACTTAGAGTTCCACACAATAATAATGGGAAACTTTAACACCCCACGGTCAATATTAGACAGATCAATGAGATAGAAGGTTAACAAGAATATCCCGGACTTGATCTCAGTTCTGCACCAAGCAAACCTAATAGATATCTACAGAACTCTCCATCCCAAATCAACAGAGTATACATTGTTCTCAGCACCACATTTCACTTATTCCAAAATTGACCATATAGTTGGAAGTAAGCACTCCTCAGAAAATGTAAAATAATAGAAATCACAACAAACTGTCTCTCAGACCACAGTGCAATCAAATTAGAACTCAGGATTAAGAAACTCACTCAAAACTGCACAACTAAATGGAAACTGAATCACCTGCTCCTGAATGACTACTGGGTACATAATGAAATGAAGGCAGAAACAAAGATGTTCTTTGAAACCAATGAGAACAAAGACACAATGTACCAGAATCTCTGGGATACATTTAAATCAGTGTGTAGAGGGAAATTTATAGCACTAAATGCTCACAAGAGAAAGCAGCAAAGATCTAAAATCGATGCCCTAACATCATAATTAAAAGAACTAGAGAAGCAAGAGCAAACACATTCAAAAGCTAGCAGAAGTCAAGAAATAACTAAGATCAGAGCAGAACTGAAGGAGATAGAGACACAAAAACCCTTCAAAAAATCAATGAATCCAGGAGCTGGTTTTTTGAAAAGATCAACAAAATTGATAGACCGCTAGCAAGACTAATAAAGAAGAAAAGAGAGAAGAATCAAATAGACACAATAAAAAACAATAAAGGGGATATCACCACCGATTTCACAGAAATACAAACTACCATCAGAGAATACTATAAACACCTCTATGCAAATAAACTAGAAAAATCTAGAAGAAATGGATGGATTCCCGGACACATACACCCTCTCAAGACTAAACCAGGAAGAAGTGGAATCTCTAAATAGTCCAATAACAGGCTCTGAAATGGAGGTGATAATTAATAGCCTACCAACCAAAAAAAGTGATGGACCAGGACCAGACGGATTCACAGCCGAATTATACCAGAGGTACAAAGAGGAGCTGGTACCATTCCTTCTGAAACTATTCCAATCACTAGAAAAAGAGGGAATCCTCCCTAACTCATTTTATGAGGCCAGCATCATCCTGATACCAAAGTCTGGCAGAGACACAACAAAAAAAGAATTTTAGACCAATATCCCTGGTGAACATTGATGCAAATATCCTCAATAAAATACTGGCAAACCGAATCCAGCACACATCAAAAAACCTATCCACCACTATTAAGTTGGCTTCATCCCTGGGATGCAAGGCTGGTTCAACATATGCAAATATCAATAGACATAATTCATCACATAAACAGAACCAACGACAAAAAACACATGATTATTTCAATAGATGCAGAAAAGGCCTTTGACAAAATTCAACAGCCCTTCATGCTAAAAACTCTCAATAAACTAGGTATGGATGGAATATATCTCAAAATAATAAGAGCTATTTATGACAAACTCACAGTCAATATCATACTGAATGGGCAAAAACTGGAAGCATTCCCTTTGAAAACTGGCACAAGACAGGGATGCCCTCTCTCACCACTCCTATTCAACATAGTGTTGGAAGTTCTGAGCAGGGCAATCAGGCAAGAGAAAGAAATCAAGAGTATTCAATTAAGAAAAGAGGAAGTAAAATTGTCCCTGTTTGTAGATGAAATGATTGTGTATTTAGAAAACCCCATCATCTCAGCCCAAAATCTCCTTAAGCTGATAAGCAACTTCAGTAAAGTTTCAGGATACAAAATCAATATGCAAAAATCACAAGCATTACTATACACCAATAACACACAAAGAGAGAGCCAAATCATGAGTGAACTCCCATTCACAATTGCTACAAAGAGAATAAAATACCTAGCAATCCAACTTACAAGGGATGTGAAGGACCTCTTCAAGGAGAACTACAAACCACTGCTCAATGAAATAAAAGAGGACACAAACAAATGGAAGAACATTCCATGCTCATGGACAGGAAGAATCAATATCATGAAAATGGCCATACCGCCCAAGGTAATTTATAGATTCAATGCCATCCCCATCAAGCTACCAATGACTTTCTTCACAGAATTGGAAAAAACTACTTTAAAGTTCAGATGGAACCAAAAAAGAGCCTACATTGCCAAAACAATCCTAAGCCAAAAGAATAAAGCAGGAGGCATCAAGCTACCTGACTTCAAACTATACTACAAAGCTATAGTAACCAAAACAGCATGGTACTGGTACCAAAACAGATCTATAGACCAATGGAACAGAACAGAGGCCTCAGAAATAACACCACACATCTACAACCATCTGATCTTTGACAAACCTGTTGAAAACAAGAAATTGGGAAAGGATTCCCTATTTGATAAATGGTGCTGGGAAAACTGACTAGTCATATGTGGAAAGCTGAAATTGGATCCCTTCCTTACACCTTATACAAAAATTAATTCAGGATGGATTAAAGACTTAAATGTTAGACCTAAAACCATAAAAACCCTAGAAGAAAACCTAGGCAATACCAGTCAGGACATAGGCATGGGCAAGTACTTCATGACTAAAACACCAAAAGCAATGGCAACAAAAGCCACCATAGACGAGTGGGATCTAATTAAACTAAGGAGCTTCTGAACAGCAAAAGAAACTACCATCAGAGTGAACAGGCAGCCTACAGAATGGGAGAAAATTTTTGCAGTCTACCCATCTGACAAAGGGCGAATATCCAGAATCAACAAATAACTTAAATTTTCAAGAAAAAAATCAAACAACCCCATCAAAAAATGGGCAAAGGATATGAACAGACACTTCTGAAAAGAAGACATTTATGCAGCCAACAGACACATGAAAGAGTGCTCATCATCACTGGTCATCAGAGAAATGCAAATCAAAACCACAATGAGATACCATCTCACACCAGTTAGAATGGCGATCATTAAAAAGTCAGGAAACGACAGATGATAGAGAGTATGTGGAGAAATAGGAATGCTTTTGAACTATTGGTGGGACTGTAAAGTAGTCCAACCATTGTGGAAGACAGTGCAGCAATTTCTCAAGGATCTAGAACTAGAAATACCATTTGACCCAGCCATCCCATTACTGGGTATATACCCAAAGGATATAAATCATGGTACTATAAAGACACATGCACATGTATGTTTATTGCAGCACTATTCACAATAGAAAAGACTTGGAACCAACCCAAATGTCCACCAATGATCGACTGGATTAAGAAAATGTGGCACATATACACCATGGAATACTGTGCAGCCATAAAAAAGGATAAGTTCATGTCCTTTGCAGGGACATGGATGAAGCTTGAAACCATCATTCTGAGCAAAGTATCTCAAGGAAAGGAAACCCAACACCGCATGTTCTCACTCATAGGTGGGAATTGAACAATGAGAACACTTGGACACAGGAAGGGGAAACGTCACACACCAGGGCCTGTTGTGGGTTGGGAGGCTAGGGGAGGGATACCATTAGGATAAATACCTAATGTAAATGATGAGTTAATGGGTGCAGCAAACCAACATGACACATGTATACCTGTGTAACAAACATGTACGTTGTGCACATGTACCCTAAAACTTAAAGTATAATAATTTAAAAAAAGAAGAAAAAAGGTGTTGGTGGTAGATACCTTATAATTTAGTCAATAAACTACAAAAGAGGAATTTAACTGAACTATGATTTGTAAGAACATGAATGAACATCATTCAGAGGTGAATACAGATACTGATAAAACCTGCGTTTCCTTACTTTAGGAGACAATGAGTATGGCATTATTTGTGTGAGGAATAGTTAGATCAGATTTAGCAGAATGTTGTTGCTGTCTTGTTGTTCTGAAATTTAAACATCTGCGTAATTTTATTTATGGATGCTGAGTGTCCAAAAGGATAGATGATGTCAGACATTGTTGAATCTCAGCACCATTCCTGCCTACTGAGGCCCTCCCTATATGCAGGATCTGGTTTACAAAACAGGTTTGGCTAATGACTGGCACTCATCCAAGAGTTGGAAGGTGAAAGGGAAAGATAAACCAGTATTCTCTGGCAGCAGCTCCTGGCAGACACATGGGCAGACAGCGGACATGAAATCTGCAGTAGCTTCCTGGCTAAATCCTGCAAAACACCTGCTTCTGTGCTGCAGGCACAGAAGTCCATCCGTGTCAACATCCCTGATTTTCGTTCCTTTCTGAGTTCCTGAACATCAGCAGTTTCTTGACCTCTTTTCTCCTGTCCTTCCAAAAGTTTGTAAGCATTTAATTTACTAATCTTAATTATCTTCCTGCTTGAAATAGCTACAGCTTACTTTCAGTCTTCTGATAAACTGTTGATAAATACCTGTTTTCTGTTTTTCCTCCACTATACCTATTCTGTGTTTAGCCCTGTGAGATGTGATTTAGGCATGGCTATGTCTGCTAACTACTTGTTATATAGCAAACTACCCCAAATTCAGTGACATGAAACAACAACCATTTTATTATGCTCAGAAATTCCAGGGGACAAAAATTTTGACATGATACAACATTGTGGCTTGTCTCTGCTGCATAACATCTTGGCCTTTCTGGAAAGAAACATAAACTGGAGGTGACCCTACAGCTAAAGACTGAAATCAGCTGAGTGCTTGTTCACTCATGTGTCTGGCACCTGGCTTCGGAGAACTTGCAGACTACTGTTGCCAGCTCTAATGTGCACACATGGTCTCTCTGCGTGGTTTAGCTTCCTCACAGCATGATAGCCAACGTCACTTCCACTGAACTACATTTCATGATTTCAGTTATAAGCTCTCCCAGACTGAAGGAGAGGGCCATAGACCCCTAGTTCTTGATGTTAGGGGTGACTAGAAAATTGAAGCCATGTTTTAGAACTTTAATACCATCTGATTGAGAAGATAGAACAAATATACTTGCAGTTATAGTTCCTCCTACTGGGAGAGTCTGTTTTATCATTTGGGTCTCAAACTCTTTCTTGAGAGCCTTGATCTCACACCATATAGAACAATGGTTAAGCACAGTGGCCATGAAGCCAGTATCTCAGTTTATTTTTTCATTTTTTATTGTTATTGTTATTTTATTTTATTTTATTGAGACGGAGTGTCATTCTTGTTGCCCTGGCTGGGGTACAATGTCATGATCTCAGCACACTGCCACCTCTGCCTCCCAGGTTCAAGTGATTCTCCTGCCTCAGCCTCCTGAGTAGCTGGGATTACAGGCACCTGCCACCATGCCCAGCTAATTTTTTATTTTTACAAATACATGTAAAATACATGTTGGCCAGGCTGGTCTTGAACTCTTGACCTCAGGTGATCCACCCACCTAGCCTCCCATAGTGCTGGGATTACAGGCATGAACCACTGTGCCTGGCCACTGTCTCAGTTTAAATCCCAACTGCACTGCATGCTAGGTATGTGCCCACAATTACTCTTTGTGTTCTTGAACATCTTCACATATAAGAGGATAACAATTGTACCCACTTCAGAAGCTTGGTTTAAGCCTTGTAGTGAGTTGCATGATAGACCCCAACAAAAGACACTGTCTACCTGGAACCTGTGAATGTGACCTTATTTGGGAAAAAAAGAGTCTTTGTAAGTGTAATTAAGTCAGAAATCTCAAGATGAGATTATTCTGGATTAGGACAGGCCTTTATAAAAGAACAATAAGTGCCTTTATAAAGCAACAATTGTGTTTGACTTATAAGAAGTGCTAGGCCAGGCGCGGTGGCTCACACCTGTAATCCCAGTACTTTGGGAGGCCGAGGCAGGCGGATCACAAGGTGAGGAGATGGACACCATCCTGGCTAACAGGGTGAAACCCCGTCACTACTAAAAATGCAAAAAAAATTAGCCGGACGTGGTGGCAGGCACCCGTAGTCCTAGCTACTCAGGAAGCTGAGGCAGGAGAATGGCATGAACCTGGGAGGCGGAGCTTGCAGTGAGCAGAGATGGCGACACTGCACTCCAGCATGTGTGACAGAGCAAGACTCCGTCTCAAAAAAAAATAATAATAATAGTAATAAAGAAGTGCTGTATGAGTGTTAACTATCTTTACTTCAAATATCTCCCCTTCTCACCACTCTCATCCACATGACTTTGTTTCACAGTTGCTATCACTAGTTCAAATTTTCTTGTTTCTTATTATCTTCGTTCCTATCCTAGAATACAAACACATTGATAGCAGAATCCTTGCCTGTCTTTTTCACTGTTGGATCTCCAGTTAAACATGGTGATCACTATGTACTGAATAAATGAGTAATCATATTGTCATGGGAAAAGAAAAATCACAGAAAAAGTAAGTGCTAAACTATATGGTCCAATGGAATTTCAAATGGGAAGTTCGTGACGGAATAGTTTACAAGGCTTCATAAAAGAGGTTGAAATTGAGATGGAATTTAAGGAGGATGTGAAGTTCTACATGGGAAACATATTGGAGGCTGGAAATAAGTCATTCATTTTTATAGTCCCTTTTAATAATATGGGTGTCTACAACATACAAAAAAATCAAAAATGCAATTTTAAATTTAGTTGAATTTAGGAAGGTAGGTATTCCAGGAAATGAATGGTACGAGTAATATATAAAGGAATTCTATGAGGAATCAATATATAAGTTCAATGGAAACAAACATCCTGAATCCATTTTTTTGACAGTAGGATTGGAAAATCTTTTTCATATATAAACTTCTCCTACATCTGACTTAGCACTGATTCCATTTTATTTAGAAAGAGCTTTAGTTCTCCTGGAAATATGCCCACTAAGAAGACAAACCCTGAATCTTTACTGAAACCAGTGCTTATTCCAGTTTGGTTGTTATGAAGATAGATAGCGCTTCCAGCATTTCTAATCTCTGCTTACAAAACTAATGATTCTTCATTTGGCCTGTTCATCACATCTTGTCTCTTTTCCCTGAATCAGGATGAATTTCCCCTTAAATAAATCAAGTTTGGTTTTTTTTTTTTTTAATTTTCTGTATTTTTTATAGTTCTCTTGGCTGCACATATGGTTATTGCATCATAAGGAAAATCAAAGAAAATATCAACTTTTTCTGTGTTTTCTATGACTCCAAGCTATTTGCTTTCATAAACTATTTCCTTTTATTAATAGGCAAGTGAATTGAACTGATTTTTTCAACTCAATTTCTAAGCATTTTGCTACACATCTAATTTACATCTCCCTTTATTGTTATGACAGACTAGAAGACCATTTTCCTTTCTTATCTCAGTTGTGCAATGACCTGTATAAACAAAACTACTTTTAAAATATGTCCTAACAAGTAATCAGAATTGTAAACAACTTAAATCAACATACACTGAAAATAACTCTCCAGAAAAGGCAAGCATCTTTCAGAAACACTATGTTAAAAAGGAAATCACAGAAGGAGACGTTAGAGTGTATGATACAATGACTAATTTTGCTGCCTGAATATTTCTCCTCTATTTTATGTTAACTATGTAAAATAATGTTGAATTTTAATGAGAAAAAAATCACATATAACTAATTTAAATATAGGCTGTTTATTTTCCAGCAGCCTCTTTTTCGCCTAAGATTCATCATCTGTAAAATGAAGATATTTATGGTGCTGTGTCCTGGGTTGATTCACTGTTATATAATTTTTTGGATTTTGTTTTGTTTTATTTTATCTCATTCCTGGGCATGATATTAACCCACAGATATTTACTATAATAAAAGAAAAGGCATATTGATGGCACTGAAAAAGAGCCTAATGATTTATTTTTATTTTTCTATGGGGCACTGGACCCAATCTTACCTAAACTGGAATGTAAAGAATCCTTTCTTTCTTATCCTTTCTTTTACATCTTCTCTTTATCAAATCCTATAGAGTTGGTCATTCTGGACAGTAGCTCTGCAGAGCATGACGCTGGAAGGCAGAAATGTTCATGCAAAGGTGCTTGTTTAACTCACCCTGTTGACCAATCACCACAAAGAGCCAAGGCAGATCTGCTTGAACGCGTCGTGCCACGCTGGGTTACAGTGATTACTCCTATTCAACAGAGGTGTCTCATGTAGCACACATCTTTTATTAGCTCTGAGATTATTTCTCTCCAGGGCCTTTCTACATCACTCCCTGTTTCTGTAATTAAGTTAGGTACCTAGAGATCCATCTTACTTTTTTTCTACACTGGGATATCACATAGTTGAGATCTGCTTTGTTTATTTAGATGGAGACAATGGGGAGTAGAAAACCCAGTATACCATCACCTAGTCTCAGATTTAATTGGTGAATATTCTTTTGGATGGAAGTGCATCTGCTCGGTGAAATTGTAAATGGCCACTTACCTCCTGGAACTGAATCACTTCTAGTCTGCTTTTTCTGTGTCTCCCATAATAGAACAGTAAACAATTCAAGGGCAGGGTTATTTATTCTCTTTTGCTTCCTCGGTGCTTCACCTAACATCTTCCAGCACACACCTACAGTCCTATTTAAATAACAATTATCCCACACTGAGTCAGAGCAAATAATAAAGCTTACTGCAGATTCATTTCAAGCCCCAGTGAACTGGAAGGTCAAAACCTGGGGAAAAAAAAAGTCAACCTAAAAAACAAATAACTCAGCCTCTCTCAAGCTCCAATAACAACTTGGAGAACTCAATGGCAGAAACAGTGCCTGAAATATTATTTATCACTTCAAACTATCAAATTACTTGTTTTAATTTGGAGGCAAATCTCTGAGATTACACATACTCGTAGTCCACATTATATAGCAATCAAGGCGAGATTAAACAGTGTTAGACTCATTTCCAAATACTTTACCTACACTAATTCATTCAGTGCTTACCACCACCCCATAAGATAGATACTATAATTATCTCCATTTTGCAGATGAGGAAACTGAGATGTGTAGAGGTCAGTAATGTGCTCAAAGTCACACAGATAACAATAAGATCAGAGAGGTTTAACCCTAGGTAGTGGGAAAAAAATGACAAAATAAATTTAACGGAGTTTATTTGTGGAAAGAGCTGTTTGTGAATTAGGAAGCCTTCAGGATCAGAAGAGGTTGGATAATTCTACTCTGTAACATGGGCAGTGAGTATTTATAGACAGAAAAAGAACTGAAGAAAGCAGAAAAAATAACAGAAAGCAGTTTTTTTTTTCAAAGTTACTTTCCTTGTAAAGGTTAAAGCGGAGAAAATGTCCTTATTATGCCAGCTAAAACTGGCCTGTTTTGGAACTTAGTTATTATTTCTCTTCCTCCTGATTGCTCAGAAATTCAGATAAACAACTTAGTTTTGGCTTGGTGATGTTTTATTTTAGCATGAGTGACTCCATTTTGGTTTGGTTTGTTGAGGCCTAGTTCAGGCGTTTTGTCCAAATCAATCAATGGCTTTCTATGAATTTTACTTAACAGTTATTTGGCTCTGAAACCTGGAACTCTTACCAAACAGGCTTGACCAGTACCTACTTATTGAAATGCAAATATGAGGAACATGCTTTCAAGAGTTCTCGCAATTTTGTTCCTTAATCGTGCCAGTTTCTCTATCCCTACACCTTGTCTAATATTATGTTCTTAGGAAAAGATGGGGAGTAGGTCTAAGAAGAAGTCACGGTGTAGGGAGCTGCATGTAGAGATTTGCATACATCTCTGCTCTGTGGGCAGAATATAGGTCATACAGAAAGAAGAAGAGGAAAACTTGAGTCTTGTCTTCCTGGGTGAACAGGGAGAGATATAGGAGATAAGACTGAAAGAAGAGTTGAGCCACTGGTGTTGTTATGCCCAGACCGTTTATTCCCCGAAGAAGACCACCAGAGTCCAGAGTCAAAGCTAAGCAGCAAGGATCTTTATTACAGGTTCGAACCTGGAACTCTCCCTCGCTCACGAAACGAGATGGGCAGGAGAGCTCCCCCACTGAGCTCCGAGCAGTGTTATATAGTCTAAGAAAAGTGGGCATAGAATTATTATACAAATCAGATATATGATTGGCTAGTGTTTGAACAAGGCGATTTGGCTAACTATGATTGGTTCCCGCCATTTCTGATATTTCGGTTCAACCTTTGAGGCGGGAGAGCAGGTTTATGGCAGCAATAGTTTATCTTACTTAAAACACATCTTGTGACCTTGCCTCAGAACTTACAAAATTTCTGGTACGTGCAGAAAAACAGGTACTCACGAAATCTCTGGTATGTGCAAAACAAAATCTCTGGTATGTGCAAAACAAAATCTCTGGTACGTGCAGAAAAACAGGTACTCACAGAACTTACGAAATCTCTGGTATGTGCAAAGATTAGAGAGCAGAACAAAAGGGTGTAGCGGGTGGGGGGGCGGGTACACATCTATCTTTGTGTCCTTTCAGTGTCTTAGTCTCCCTTTTTGGACTGAAGTCTGAGATGGGGAGATAAGTTAGAGAAGATGTGGGAAAACTAATAGCAGGTGAAGTTTGTCCTACATCTAGATAGAAACTTTGGGAGATGAATCTTAAGATCCCCCCTGCAATAACCTGAGGAAATTGCATGGTGAGATGGAGTGAGAGACTGACTCAGTATTCTCAATTCGTGGAAGAAACTCTGATGCTTCCCTAAGGCTCATTTGGAAGCTGATTAGAGCCTGGCTGTGTCAAACTCACTAAATGGGGTGGACCTTTAATCAAAGCCAAACTGCTGGTGGAGTACCTGAGTCCTAGGTTTACATTGGTCTTTTGGGGCACCAGTGAGAATGAAGATAAAGCTGAATCTGCAGCAGAGACTACCAGGACCTAATAAGTTGAATAAGCATGGTCAGGAATTACACAAACTGGCAAATGCCAGCAGGGTACCTGCAGGGAGGATCACAACGACCATACCTCGGCAGCACAACTAGAGACCAGCAAGGCACCAGGGGCCTCCCATTTTTGTGTTTTTAATTGGAAAAATTAAAATGGGATTTTTTTTAAACATTAAGTTATGTGCAAATGTCAGCCTGAAGCAGCAGCAAATAGCTAGAAGAGGGGTTAGTCTGAAAAAAAATTGAGTCATTTTTTTTAAAGACACTGAAGAGCCTAAAGTGACTTTAAATTATTCCATTATGCTCTGACGGAATTAAAATTAAAGTTTTATTTCCTACTACTATTGAAGTGGGATTCATGAGGAATATCAATAAAAGAGAATAAATAACTACCTTTTCTTCACCTTGGTGTTGTAGTCTTTTAAATTTTGATTTGGCTGCAAAAAAACATAGCTGGGCATGGTGGCGGCTGCCTGCAATCCCAGCTATTAAGGAGGCTGAGGCAGAGAATTGCTTGAACCCAAGAGATGGAGGTTGCAGTGAGCCAAGATCACGCCACTGCACTCCAGCCTGGGTGACAGAGTGAGACTCCATCTTTTAAAAAAAACAAAAACGAAAAAATATGAAAGGTTTTGCATACATCTCTGCTCTATGGGCAGAATATAGTGTAATGTTGCTTTTAAACTTATTTTTAAAGGGTAAATATTAGTTTAGAAATTGGCTCCTAGTAAAGGTTGAAAAGTTCTATTTATCCTCAACTCTCTTGAAGAGTGTTATTAAAGATGTGAAAAAGCCTCAAAATATTAAGTAAATGCTAAGATTATCTAAATTTTTATGGGTTAAACTATTGCTAAAATCTAATGGATCACGTAATACATCAGTTTGGTTGTCTATTGATGCATACTAAACAGCCCTAAAATTTCATAGCTTAAAATAACCATGATTTATTGTTCACAATTCTGCAATTTGAGCTGGTTCAGCTGGGTGGATCTTCTGCTGTCCTTGACTATGCTGATTCATATGAAGGCAAGCCTCTGGTGACTCAGTTGAATCTAAGATGCAGCGTCTAAGTTGGTCTCATTCAAATGTCACTTGGTGTTGGGTATTAGCTAGAACTCTCTCTCCAAGTAGTTTCTCACTATTCAGTAGTCCAGTCTGAGCTTCCACACATTGCACAAAGAATGTTACAAGAGAGTGAAGGGGAATGTTTCAAAGTCTTTTGAGGCCTGGACTCTACTGATATAAAGTTACTTCCTCTACTGTCACAGAAAGTCAAATAGCCAGCTCAGATTTGGTGCTGGCAAAAGGAATTCTACTGCTTCATGAAAGGAGCAACGAAATGTCTTGGGTATTTTTTTCAGTGCACCTCATATACCTCCCACCTGTTCTGTGGTTCTATGGTTAAAATTGAATTTAATACATATTTTAAACTCCTTAAGACCTTACTGTTAATTTTTATATGTTTACTTTTCACGTATACTTAATTTCTTATTTATGTTTTCTATCATTTTTCATTCTTTCTTCCACTCAAAAATATATATGTAAGATCATTTTTCCTTTGTCTGAAGGATTCCCCCAGTATTTTCTTTGGTGTGAGTCTGTGGTTGATTAGCTCTCTTTGTTTTTCTTGTCTGGAAATGCAAACATTTTACCTTTTGTTAAAAAATATACACTATTCTGGCTTGGGAGTTATTTTCTTTCAGAATTTTAAACATATATTTCCATCAATTTCTGACTTCCATTATTGCTAGTGAGAAGACAGATGTTAGTCTTATTTCTTTTCCTTTCAAAGGAATGTCTTTATCTCATCTGGTGCTTTTACATTTTCCATTTTTTGTTATTTTTCATTAGTTTTATTATAATGTGTCTAGATAATTTATAATCACTCTGTTTTGGGTTCTCAGAACTTGTTTCAGTGGCTTATGATCTGTGGCTTACATCTAGGGATACATTGCATTAATTTTGGAAAAAAATGTAATTTTTCTCAGCAGAAATATTTGTAAATTTGTAATTGTCGCAAGTAGAAAAATATTATGATGTCAGGCTTCTGATTCTAATAGTGACCATTATTCTTGTATTAGCAACCGAAGCAGACCAGAGAGGCATAGTTTTTAAAAACCCAGCGGAGAGCTTGCACACATATGCAAACTAAATCAGCTAAACTATAGGAAGTGATGAGACTCTCACAGAAGAGAGACTATAGTTACTTTCCCCTCTGGCAGAAAAGGAGGAGGAGAAGGAGGATAAATTCACTATAGATGAGGATCAGGAAAAGCAGTTGAATCTTCAATAAGTATTTAATGGCCGTGAGTGACTTGAAATAATACATTACCATTTCAGGGAGTTGTATCTTCATGGCGGGTTAGCACCTTTGCACCAACTATTTTTCTTACTCTTCACTCAATACTTGAGTATAGTTTTCCAAAATCTGGCAGCAGGATAGGAGAGGGGCATGGGAGATTTCCTAATTGCAAGAAAAGAGAAGGATAAGAGAGCCAAGGGGTACATTTGTTCTTTCCTTTCTTCTTTCTTTTCTCTCTTTCCATTGCTGTTGTAACAAATTACCAAAAACTTGGTGGTTTAAAATGATATAAATTTATTCTCTTAAGTTCAGAGGCCAAAATTCTGAAATCAGCTTCATTTTGCCAAAACCAATATGTCAACAGGGCTATGCACCTTCCAAAGACTCCACAAAATAATCTATTTCTTTGCCTTTTCTAGTTTCTAGAGCTGCATTTCTTGCATATATTGCCTCATGGCCCCTTAATCCATCTTTAAAGACTGAAGTGTAGCATCCTTAATCGCTCATTTTTTCTGCTAAGGTTGTCACAGCACCTTCTCTTCTGTCTCTGTCAAATCTCCCTCTGCATCCCTCTTAGTCCCTTATGATTGCATTTAGGACCTATCATCTAGAAAATCCAAGATAATTTCCTCATCTCAAGATCCTTACTTTAATCATATATGCAAGGTTACTTTTGCTATGCAAGATAACTTTCACAGCTTTCAGAGATTAGGACCTGGGTAGTTTTGAGAACTATCATTCAGTTTACAACACTGTCTTTCTCTCTCCATCCTCCTTCTAATCCTTTCCTTTTCCTTATTCCTTTTCTTGTTCTATTACCTACCTCCCTACTTCTCTGTCTCTCTTCTTTCCTTTAACAATATTTATTAAGTGCCTGCTACCTACTGGGTGATGTACTTGGCATTTATGTACAGTTTTTTAATTACACAAAATAATATCATATGTTGCCTTATGTAGTCATTGCAATCTTCTCGAGTCATAGCTGTGATCATTATATTTACAGATAAAGACATATTTGTTCTTCTATAAACTAAATGTTCATGTCCCCTCAAATTCATATGTTGAAACCTAATTCCTAATGTAATGATATTTGGCAGTGGGGCCTTTAGGAAATGTCTTGGTCCTTTTGGGCTGTTTAACAAAATGTCATAAACTTGGAAACTTATACAGGACAGAAATTTATTTTTCACAATTCGATTCTGAAAGTTAGAAAGTCCTAGATCAAAGAGTTAGCAAATTCAGAGTGTAGTAAGGCCCTACTCCCTGACTCATAAATGGTATCTTCTCACCACATCCTCACATGATTGACATGAACAAGGCAGCTCGCTGGAGTCTGTTTCATTAGGGCACTAATCCTATGTATGAGGTCTATGCCCTTATGACCTAATCACCTCCCCAAAGGTTCTGTCACCTTGGGGGTTAAGATCATAGCAGAGAGTGATCAGACTCCAAAGGGGAAACTGAGAGAAAGGGGATTAGAGTCCTTATATAAAGGCCTCAGAGAACTACCCCCTCCTTTCTGACATGTGAGGACATAGTGAAAAGATGGCGGTCTGTGAACCAGGAAAACTGGCCCTCACCAGATGCCAAATCTGCTGTTGCCTTGATCTTGGACTTACCAGCCTCCAGAACTGTGAGAAATAAACTTCTGTTTTTTATGAACCACCTCAGTCTATGACATTTTTTTAAATAACAGCCTGAATAGCTAAGACATTTCTAAATGACAGATGAGGTCTCCAAGTTAAGGTGTCTGATTTTACATGCTTTGACTTTTCCATGCATATCTGCTATATCCTTTCTCTGACTGATTATTCCTCCATAATAGGGTTTAACTCAGTTTGACTTGCCTTTTGAAAGTTATATCTTCCCTTAGCTACATGAGGAGCATGTTCTATTCATTTGGGTATCCCCAAATTTAGAATAACACTTTTTCCATATCAGGAACTAACAGATGTTTGCTAAATTGAATTAAAATGCATATTTTCTAGTTACTTCCATTTCTCTCATTGGTTCATTCCAGGAACACAGGTTGCATAGTTTGCATTATTCTGGGTCTTCTCTTCCCTGTGGTTGACCCAAATCTGGATGGTCAGTCTTTGAACTCCAACCAGTGAAGAAAGAAAACATTAGAATAAATTGCTTTTGTCTCTCTCTCAACTCTTTCACTTGTTTCACATAAAGGAAAGAATTTCATGAGTGACTGTTAGGTGAAAAGAGCTGTTATCTGTTGCTTCTAGTGTGGTCTGCAAAAGCTTAAAAAGAAGGTCTCTCTGGCTCCCTTTTGGCATTTTGGACATGCCACAGCTGAGACGTAGCACGTGCTTCTATTCCTGATCTCCCAACCATAACACCATTCAGAAAGTCTTGCTATTGACAAGCCCAGCTGATCCTCTGCTTTCTTAACGGCAGGGTGTATTTTCCTCCCCTTTCATTGAGTGGGTAAGTCAGCGTTGGACAATTCCAGAAAATGAGAGTTGAAATTACATGTAGAAGATTCCACTATTATCCCTTCTACTCTTTTTTGGGGATTCCAAAACAAATGTTGTCCTTTTTTATATTGGATTTTATGAGCTACAATAGTGGCCAGAACCCTGGAGAAGAGATATGGGAAAATCAGAGATTTCAGACCCCAGCCTCAACCCTGTGCCCCAAGCAGTCATATTACTATTCCCTTGTCTCCTTGTCATAAATTCCTTTGTTTTCCATTCCTACTGTCACTACCCTACTTTTGGTATTCATCATATCACTCCTGAATGATTGAAGTAGATGCTTAATAAGCTGTCAAGCAGGTGTACTGCATGATCAATGTAATCTTGCACGTGTGTGTGTGACCTTACTGCCATTTTTCCCATTTGGAACACACTCTTCTATGTACTTCCTTGTGAAAGATTTTTTGAAGACCTGAGTCAAGTTAAGTCAAATGTGCTTTATCCATGAACTCTTTCGCAGTAACTCAGTTATATAGTGAAGTCTTATTGTTTGTATTTCATAATATACATATAATTTAATTTACATCTGTATATATTTATTTATTACATATATTTCATTCAACCACCATTTTAAGCATCTGTCTATTAGTGTACTAGATATAAATTACACTTCATCCTTCTCTACCCAAGCACTATGTTCTAAGAAGGCTATCTCTGTGGGCTAAATCAATTATTTCCCTTGACATTGGGCTTCCAGTGGGATTAGTCAATGCAATCACCAGTGGGATTGGTCATCCATTCCTACATTAGAGTTAGGAAAGAAAGTGAGGAAGGGGAGGGTTTTTGGCCTCTGACTTTCTCCCTGCAAGATTGTTGTGGGTTGGGTATGTTCTTCTACTGATGGCCACAACTCTTATCAAGAAGGCTTCTGCAATTGCAACTGCTATTTCTGAGTTCTGGAATTTGCTCCCTCTTTGTAGTTTCAGGCTTGAAAATAGTAACGTGCAGCCATTGAAGTAGCCCTGCTTCTTGACCTTTCACACTGCCCACATGTTTGTAAATTGTCCCTTTATTAAATTTGTCACAATTAACCAGTTTGAAACTCCTCTTTCCTATCAATACACCTGCTTCGTTGTAACATGTCTTAGTATGGGCAACACAAAGTGAACCAAAAAGATAAACGGTTTTCCATTCTCCAGGGTCTTGGCCAATACTGTGTCATACAAAGGCAAAGCACAGGAGCTTACATTTGGAGGAGACATAAAATAAACAGAATACATATAAGACAGCCATAGGTGGAGTGGCTTATAAACAAGAGAAATTTATTTCTCACAATTCTAGAGGATGGGAAGTTCAAGATCAAGGCAGTGGCAGATTCACTGCCTGGTGAGGGCCTCTTTCCTGGTTCATAGAGGGCCATTTCCTCATTGTGCTCTCGCATTGTGGAATAGGTGAGATAGTTCTGGATTTCTTTTATAAGGGCACTAATCTTATACATAAGGGATCTCCCTTCATGACTTGAGCATCCTCTGAAGGCCCCACTTCCTAATACTATCATATTGGAGGCTAGGATTTCAACAGAACTTTTGAAGGACACACACTTTCAGTCTATAGCAACTAGAATTTAAAACCGTTCAACAGGCAACTTTGTCTGGTTCTGTGCTGTATTTTTAGCTCCAAGAATAGTTCTTGACACATGATAGGTCCTCAATAATTGTTTGTCAGTTGAATGAATGAATACACATACATATGCATTCCTTCATTCAACTAATACTTATTTAGTGCCCACTTTGCTGGGCACTCAGAATAATATAAAATGACAAAATTCTTGTCTTTAGGGATTTGACAACTAATATTCTTTCGATCCAACAATATTATAATTTCCTTGTTATGTATTTTATTTACTGAATTTCTTTTTATTCCCCGTCATGCTGTGGCCTTCTACACATAACAAAATAAGCAGTAAAATTAGTTGACTCTTGTTTGTGAATGACCCAATGACTTGTTTTAACAATAATGTGGATTTTATTGACTCACAGGTACAAGAAGTATTTCATAGTACAAATTTAGTTCAGGATCTGGTTGCATCCAGCCTCTCAATAAGCATTAGCTACTGGTCTTTTTCTTTTTTTGGCACTCCTCTCCCCTTTCTCTTGATGTTAGCTTAATTTTCAACTGTTCTTTGCCAATAGTGGTAGATATTTGCTCATATACCACCTCAAGCTTACAACCTTCTGCTTTGCAAATGTCTGCAGAAAAAGCTTCTTTCCTAAGAGCTCCAGCAAAAGTCTTGGGTGTATCTTCCATTGACTCATTGTGGGTCACACGCCTATCTTTGATCGAGTGATTGTAGTCAGAGAGACGGGAGTTTCTGGTTAGCTATCTCTAACTCACACATCACCTCTGGAGTCAGTCACTTACCTAAATAACTTGGACTTAGCCACGTAGCTAAAAAACTTGGATTTAGAGAAAGTCCTAAGAAAAATAAGGGTTGTATTACAAAAAAAAGAGGAATGGACACTTATCAAACAAAAGCAATAGATGTCCCAGATACTCCACTAAAAAGCTTTCTTTTTAAACTTTTTTTTTTGGGGGGTGGGGCGGGGACAGAATTTTGCTCTTGTTGCCCAGGCTACAGTCCAATGGTGCGGACTTGGCTCACCACAACCTCCGCCTCCTGGGTTCAAGCGATTCTCTTGCCTCAGTCTCCTGAGTAGCTGGGATTACAGGCATGTGCCACCACGCCCGGCTAATTTTGTATTTTTAGTGGAGACGGGGTTTTTCCATGTTGGCCAGGCTGGTCTCGAACTCCCGACCTCAGGTGATCTGCCCGCCTGGGTCTCCCAAAGTTTTGGGATTACAGGTGTGAGCCACTGCGATTGGCCCCAAAAGCTTTATTCCTTATACAGTGATATTCTAATTAAAGCTATGAATTTGAACTAATTGGGAGGTGGAAATTTTGGCTAAATTAGTGGAAGCATTTTAAAAATTGTGTTTATTTCAAATAATTTTTTTGTGAACATGCAACAGAACAAACTCACAAGACATTGCTTCCACTTCTATGAGACTTACTGCTGTAAAAAAAAAATACGTGGAGTTTGTAATTAGAATACTCTTAATTTCGATAAGAGAAAAGCTGCTTCTAAAGTATTTGAGAATGATTGAAAATTTAGTTCTTTAAGAGGTTTTGAATACTTCACTGTAATTCTTCTTACAGTATTAATTTACTTGGGCAAATTATCAGATTTTGAATTAATGAGGTTTTAATACATATGCAAATGAAAGTCTCTAGTTTGCTTTAAATAATCCTCAAGGCATAGTGTTCTCTGTAAAACATGGGGATAGTTTGGCAAATGTTTGCTGAGGTTTTTTTAAAGCAAAATCCCTTAAAGATTAGCCCATGTATTTATTTAAATTTTGTTAATTTGGTTTTAAGCATATATATTTTTTTCCTCAAGGCAAAGTAAGTCTTGCTTATTTTAGATCTCTTCCTTTAACCAGAGAATTTCCTTACTTTTTCTTGGAATAGTGTAGTGTGTTCTATAGCAGTGTCACTAAAATGTGGTCCCTAGACTACTAGAGATATGCAAAAAAAAAAAAAAAAAAGTAGAGAAATTAAGAGTATTTCAACACTTTTATAGCAATTATATATTTTTACAATATCCAAATGCATGCTCAGAGGATTAATCTGTTTAATATAGAAAAGACCCAGTTGGGTAATTTTGAACTTGCATAATGAGTCACACATGCCATGAGTTGCATCCCGGCAATGTACAGTTGGGCATCATATCGTGTGCAAGGGATTGGCAAAAAAAAAAAAAAAATAGTATCAACCCATATAATTTAAAAAGAATAATTTTGCCAAAAAAATTTATGAAGCAATCAGAAAGCTACCAAGGCAGTGAAGAATTACTCAGCCCAAATATGGAAGAAGATACCATTGTCCAAGGCCTCAAATTATCCAGGCAATTTTTTTATCGGTAGCATCTGGAGCCTAAATAAAATCATACAGGCATATGTAGAACAAGAAATGTGATTAATAATCTAAATAAGCATTAGACAATATAAATAGATATACTGACAATCCAGATCATGGAGTCATCAGATAGTTTAACTATGTTTAATATGCTCTAGATATAAGAGAAAATTGGGAATTTTGTCAGAGAACTGAAAAGTATTTTATAAAAGTATCAAAAGGAAATTATGGATTGAAAAGATACAATAATTGCAATAAATAATTCAATGAATAGATTTATCGGCAGTTTAGATGTAGCTCAGAAAAAAGAAATAGGGAAATAGAAGGTGGCTCAGATGGAAATACATAGAATGAAGCAAAGAGAGATAAAATGATTGCACAAACACGCAACTGTGAAAACATCTATGTACATGTAACTGAAGTTTCAAAAGGAGAAGAGGAAAGAAAATGGAGTCAGAGAAATATGTGAAGAGAAAATAGCTGTGATTTTTCCAAACTGACAAAAGATTTCAAGCCACAGATTCAAGATGCACTATGAAACTTAAGCCAGATAATATAAAGAAAACCAAACTAAGGCACTTCACAGCCAAATTGCTAAAAACCAAAGAAATTAGAAAAATCTTCAAAGCATCTGAAAAAGTATGTCTTGAATGAGCAACAATTAAACTAATACCTGATTTTTCACAGAAACAATGGATAAAGAATAGCAATGAAATAACATGTCAAACTGTCAAAACAGAAACAACAACCTGTTTACCTACAAGCCTATACTCTGAGGAAATACTCTTCAGAAATAACTGTAAAATCAGGGAATTTTTAGACAAACAAAAACAGGGAGAATTTATCACCAGCATATGACCCCAGAGAAAATAAAAATATTCTGCTAGTAAAATAAAAATAATCATAGTAAGAAGATCAGATTTGTAGGATGATGTGAACAACAATGCAATAGAAAATATGTGGGCAATTGAATACTAATGATGAAAAACAATATAATGTCTTATGGAATTTGAAATGCATAGAAAACTAAAACAGTAACAAGTATATTGTTACAGTCATGAGGAGGAATAAATAAAGATAAATGTTGCAAGTGCTTTCCATAGTGAGAAAAAAGAAAAAAAGTTCTCATTTATATGTTCTTATTTACATTAAAATTTTGCTGAGTCTATAGCAATGGTTCCCAACCAAGGATAATTTTGACCTTCTGAAGACATTTGACAATATCTGGAGACATTTTTTATTGTCATGAGTAGGGTGAGGTGACTGCTGCTGCTAAAATCTTACAATCCACAGGTAAGTTCCTCTCATAACAAAAGATTTTCTGGCTCAAATTGTTAATAATGCTGAGGCTGAGAAACCCTGATGTAGAATCACCCCTGAAGGATAGAATAAAAGTGTAAAAATCAAGCTAACAGAGAGGGAAAAATAATTAATTTCAATGGGGACAAAACATAGGAAAAAGGAAAACAGAGCAGGTGGAACAAGTAAAAAACAAATCATATGATAATACATTTAAATACATTTAAAATCTATTTTATCAATAATTGCTTTAGATATAAGTAGATATTTTTAAACTTCTGCAGTTTAAAAATATTATTTATATTACATAAAATAAGCACTTATAACACTTATATAAGTGCTTATTTTACGTAATGTAAATATAAATGTGCCACTTATAACTATACCTTAAAATAAAATAAATGCATTGAAATGCAGATTTTAAAATTAAAAATGTTGAATAGTTTCTGCAAAATGAATAAATGAAAAAAAATTCAGTTTTCTGTTAATCTCTAGAAATAACCATACAGTATTTTTCTCTTATCTCTCTCTTCATCTTGACATGTTAATCAAATTTTTGAACTATGACAGTCAATAGTAACTTTAGACTCAATTTTGTGATAGATTATTATCGCCACACTTAAAATAATAATGGGACAGATATTGTCAGATTATTAATTTCATGAGGGGAGAGATCTGATCTGTTTATTTATCTCCCTGCTATAAACACAGAATCTTCCATGGAGCCTGGTATATAGCAAATATTCTTTATATAGGATGAACTGAAAATGTTTGTGGCATTTCTTTATGGCATTCATTCATCTCAGTACTTTTCAAACTTTTTGGTCTCAGATCCCTTTACACTGTTAAAAAGCATTGAGGATACCATACAGCTTGTGTCATATCTGCTAATTACCATATTGGAGATTAAAATAGAAATATTTTAAAACCTTTATTAAAACTCATCAAAAATTATAAAATACTATATGTTAACATAACTTACATATTTTAATAAAAATAACTATTTTAAAAACATTAATGAGAATAATAGCATTGTTTACCATTTTGCAAATTTCTTTAATATCTGGTTCAATAGAAGACAGTTAGATTCTTGTATCTGCTTATGCATTCCATTCATTGCAATATGTTATTTTGGTTGAAGTATATAGAGAAAATTCAGTCTTACAAAATACACAGTTGGAAAAATAAAAAGAGCATTTTAATAGCCTTCTCAGAAAACAGTTGATATTACCATTTGATAGTATGCCAAAACCTGACAAAGAGTGGTTTCTTAGAGGTTAGTTGCAATATGCAATAGAAAAATATATATATTACCTCTTCTTACTCTTTTACATTAAAGTCTGTGAATCTGGCCAAGCATGGTGGCTCACGCCTGTAATCCCAGCACTTTGGGAGGCTGAGGCGGGCTGAGCACCTAAGGTCAGGAGTTCAAGACAAGCCTAACCAATATGGAGAAACCCTGTCTCTACTACAAATACAAAATTAGCCAGGTGCGGTTGTGCACGCCTGTAATCCCAGCTACTCGGGAGGCTAAGGCAAGAGAATCGCTTGAACCTGGGAGGCGGAGGTTGCAGTGAGCCAAGATTGAGCCATTGAATTCCAGCCTGGACAACAAGAGCTAAACTCCCTCTCAAAAAAATAAAAATAAATAAATAAATAAAATAAAATCTGTGGATCTGTTTTGCATTTTGGATCTTTTATTTATGCATAATTTTCTAATATCATTGGTCATTTGGAAAAAATTGGCTCACTTGAGTTATGAAGATCTTCCAAATGCTAGCATATTTTATGGTACTTTTTAAAAATTGCATTCATTAATATAACCACTAATCTGATCAGAAAATAATGGGAAGTAGTCGAGCTCATGATGTTAGGTACAAGTTTCAAAAATTCTAACTTTTGTTTGAAAGCTCAGTTTTTATCATTTGAAACATTTGTTGTCAGTTGTTGTCTTTGAAGTAACATGCTCACTTCATTAACATTGAGAAATCTCTAGCAGACGTGGCAAAGTCTGAATAATAATAATTTGTCAGTCACTTTTTTCATGTAAAAACGTTCTATGAAGAAAAGTAGCTATTTCAGCTCATAACTCAACCAACCACACAAGTACTGTTCCTTGACATAATGGTTTTACTTCTATAGACAAAAGTACTTTATGCATATTTTCAATTTTGTCAAAGAGAATATTTAAAAGACATGTACTCAAGGATCAGGATTTAGTAAAATTAGAAATGTTAACTGCTTCTTCAGGGACATTCTTAAGTGAAACCGAAAAAATATCATTCATTGTTTCTTTGCATGTATGACAATGCGGAATACAGTTACGAGCGAACATAGTTTGTCGATGTGGTCTTAATTTCTAGTAATGAACCAGCAGTTTTACTCACCATTGCTTTTGTACCGTCAGTAAAAATACAAGCACTTTTTTTTAACTATTATTATCTTATAGTTATTATGAGAATGATTTTTACCTCATGAATTATCTGAAAGGGAGGGTCTCAGAGACTCCTAGAGGTCACATGGATTTACACTTGGAGAAACACTGCTTTACGTACACACTGGTTGTCAGTTCACTGCCAAACTGACAACCTGTCCTCTGATACTCTCAGCCTCCACATGTGGTATTATCTTCAATAAGAGTGCCTCTTTCTCTCAGCTCTGCCTTTTTCAATGTGGCCTTATCCTCCCCAAGGCGTAAAGCATTGGCCGACCCTCAAAATGGATTTGATCACTCCTACTCCAAATCCTGACACTATTTAGAACATGTTTTGTGGTATAATTTCACACTCCATGGCCTCTAACTGTCCCATCACTGTTGTACTCTGAGCTTTCTAGAGGGAGGCTCTGTCTATTATTTATCTTCGAGAACTGCTTAGGGCCTACAAAAGGGTACCAGACATGTCGTATGCCCCAAATAACTGTTTATTACGTTGAAATTATTAAAACGCATAGAAGGATCCCTAGGGAATTAGATTAATTTTGAAAACCTGTTTTTATTTTATTTCAGGATAGCTATTTTCATTATTTAATCTAAAAAATTAAGTCTATTAAACTCAATGACCTGGGTGATTCAACGACAAATTAGATGATATTTCCAGAGACTGGATATTCATTCCTCCACTTACTCATTCATTATTCATTTACTCAGTTTAGTTTTTATACAAGGATTTATTTCGCTCATACCATGTGGTAGCCATGGCACGTATAGTTGCTAAACATTACATGGTGCCTCATCCAAAGAGTTTATGTGATTCAGAAACTATATGATGATCACCTACTAAGTATAAAAGCTTTGTAAACAGAGCTTTCTAAACATTTGCTAAACAAAGTTTTTGTCATCGTAAAGTGTATAAAGTATATTTAAAAGCATATACAAGTCAATAAAATATAATATGTTGGACACTATTACAAAAATGGGTACAATAAATGATGGAAACTCTGAAGAAAGAGCAAATAATTTTGTCTGGAGAAATGAATAAAAGTGTCACCAATGAGGTAACATTTAAACTAGATCTTAATTAGAAGGATTGTGATAGATAAAGAAGGAGACAAGGACAATTCTTGCAAAAACTAATGAAAGAAACATGAAATTGTGATTGGACCTATTATGTTCTTGGGATGATTAAAGTCCATAGAGATCACAGAATATGGCCAGGATGGTGTTGGGAGAGGAGGTTAGAATTAGTTTAGGTTTATATTGTTCAAGTCCAAGTGACCCATACTAAAGAGATTGAATTTTATTTACAAGCAGCAGGGATCCAATGCAACTTTTTTTATTTTCTTTTTTTAAAATTTTCTTTTTATAAAAAATAGAAAGTAGAGACTGGATTTCACCATGTTGGCGAGGCTGTTCTCAAACTCCTGGCCTCAAGTAATTCACCAGCCTCCGCCTCCGAAAATGCTGGGATTACAGATGTTAGCCACTACACCCAGCCCCAGCACAGATTTTTAAGAAGAATAGTGATATGAACACCTCTGCTTCTTTTGTAGGTCAATATGATGATGAAGCAGAAAATAGTGAGTGTGGGTGGATAATGCAGAGAGATTAGTTAAAGCAACGTGGCACTATTCAAGTCAGAAATGATGAAATTGGGACTAACATATTAACAGCAAAGAATGAAGAGAAAGAGCCAGATTGAAGAAGCATGTCTGAAGCAAATTGAATTGATATGACTTGGCAACTAATTGGATTGTCGTAGTGAGATAGAGGTGGGAAGACAAGACAAATATTCGTACACTGAGAAATTAAAAATATGTTGATGGCATTAACCAAGATAAAAAATGCAAGAGGTGGAACTGGTTAGTAATATGGGAAGAGAATTTGTATTTTAGAGGGCAGATATATTCAAAAGAAGATGGATTTCGGAAACAAGCAGTTTATGTCCAACTCTAGTTGTCTTAACTATCGTATATAATATTTAATGCATAAGATGGATATAATCAGTATCTAGTAAAGAACTTGACCTTGCTCAAGGAGAGGTCTGGCCTTTGTCCTTGGCTTCTTGGAGATAGCTTCTAAGCCTCTGGAATTTCCCAAGCAATAGGAATGTCATTTTCATTCACATTGGGTTCTTAGGACGAAACCTGAAGTTTATGCTGAGAAGGTAACTCATGTATGGTCTCCTAGGACCACATTGTATGTCAATCAATCAATCATGTCTGCTTAATGGAACCCCAGTGAACACTCTAAACACTCAGGCTCAAATGAGCTTCCAGGATTGGCATATTGCCAACAATATTGGCGTATTGCCAACAATTGTGCATATTGCCAAGCACCAATGGCAAGAAGGTAAAGCATCCTGGAAACAATGAAATCTTCACATGTGAGGCCTTCCTAGGCTCCATCATAAGCATCTCTTTCTTTGGCTCATTCTAATATGTGGCCTTTCCTTTAACAAACCATATCTGTGAGTACAATAGCTTTCACTGAGTTCTGTGAGACTGTAGCAAATTATTAAATGTGAGGTCGGTGTTGAGAAACTCCTGAACTTGCAGTTTGTGTCAGAAGTGATGATGTTCTTATGTATACTTTCCCCCTAACTTTTAGTTGCACAGTAACTCCTTGTAGTTAGAAGTGTTGAGCAGACTTGGAAGTCTGGTGGACTGTGCCCTTAACTTTACAGTTGGCTTAACTCCAGGTACTTACAGATTTGTTGTGAAGATTAATTCATTTATTCTACAAATGTTTGCAAAAACCATAGAGTAGACATGGTATCCAGCACTGGAGACATAGCAATGTAAAAACATACAGCGTCTACCCTCAAAGAGCATATAACCCAGGAATAAGTGAGGTAGGTATGTAAAGCTGTGAAGAAACTGGCATAACTCTTGATACACCGTGAGATTAAATTAAATGTTAATTCTCCTTGAACAAGTTACAGTCAGGTAGAGCTATGTAGTGGAAAATTCGAAATGAGAATTCAGAGAGTGGGAGAATAGTTTGGGGCATAAATTTTAAAATGGGAGTCATCAGCATCTAGATGGTATTTGAATCCATGGATATGGATAAGGTCATTCCGGAAACGTTTTAGACAGAGCCCTTGACTCAAGAGACATGAGTTCTCTTCAAGCTCAAAGAAAAAAAATTTAAAGATCCTGAATGAAGTGGGCGTATTTTTCCACACCTGATTCTCACCTGGAATTGAAGGTGTGCAGCTAAAACACATAATGTCTACTCATCAAAATAAGCATTTATTCCCAAGTGTGTCTAGGTAAAACAAACCCAAGTTGATGCTTCCTTAAAATATTTGCAATATAGGAGAAACACATATACAGAAAGAGAACTCTCCACAAAGAGTTAATAAGGAGTATCTTATTATTCTGATAGGCTATCCACCTCTGAATTATAATATGTCACAGCTGCAATTACACCTTTGGACCCAATGATCTTCTGGAAGCAACACAAACTTATTTTTAACATTTCAAATGCGCATGCTGGCAAGAATAAATTTTCCGAATTTGCCGAAAGAGATTTTCTGCTTTGAAAGCACTTCAGCAACCGTTTCTGATCACTTTATAAATGTCACGCACAAAAATAAAGGAACTTATCATATGTTTCATACTGAACCAGAGTATAATCAAAAGTAAGCCCGTAGAAAGGGAGTCATGGACAAAATTGATTTTTGCAGATGACTTCATGACTGGGAAAAAAATTAATTGAACTCATGTTTTTCATTCTGTGGTTTCCTAGCACCCATATTACAAAAGCCTACAATAGGCTTTTAGAGGTTCTTACGCTCTGAAAAGAGTGAGCTAGGTTTTATTTCTGAAGATGACAAAGAATGCTCTTCAAGTGATTGCTGGAGAAAATAGACAATTAACTAGCACAACTGAAATGTGGTATTGTTCTTTCCTTCAGGTTTTCATTTGTTCCTTTACTACTCATAATGCTTCAGCTCCATTCAACAAGTGACCCAGAATATGAAAACACTCTTGGATTTGATCTTATGTACAAAACAAGATACATCTTGAAAACTTACTTTTTAGAAAATCAATTGCAGAAGGAGAACAATACTGGGAACAGCTTATGATTCACCAGAAAAAACAACAACAACAACACTATTTTTCTAGTATGGAAAAAAGTAATGAAACCATATATTTTTTAAAAGAAGGCTTTGTACAATGCAAATTAACCACATTTTCAGCAAATGGAAGCTTTATAAATGCTAATAAAGAAACACTTTGTTCTTCCTGTTGTATTTAGCACTCTCAGTCAGACCTAAACATCCTTAATGAGTATAGGAAAAGTATGCAGTGAAATGAAAATCTCTGCTTTGTTTTACACCTTCCTACTAAACTTTTCAATTACAGAAATTGTCTTTGCAGGGTTTTCTCTGCTGTGTAAATTTATACATCCCAGTGCACATATTGGCTATATTGAAACTAGATGATTAAAAGTAGACAAATAATTTAAGTGCACAGGACATTATTATGTTAATATATTTGTTCCACAAAAATTTATGTCAGAGAATTTTACTAGATTCTGCATTAGGAAGAAAATTCAGAAGTGAACACCTCAAGTATACATAATGTCCTTAGAGGGGCATGAGTTCTCATGGCCGGCCTAATTTGATTTTGTATTCATAGTTGGTGAATCAGTATCAAAAGTTGCTCAAAACGATAGTAACTTCAGCTTGAATAAGTAGAGTTCACTGCATTAGGAAGGTGTATCTTGCAGAATTCATTTCAATTGTACTCAAAATGATACAAAGAATATCAAAGGTTCTTTGTATCACAAGGTCGGGAGATCAAGACCATCCTAGCTAACACGGTGAAACCCTGTCTCTACTAAAAAATACATAAAACTAGCCGGGCGAGGTGGCGGGCGCCTGTAGTCCCAGCTACTCGGGAGGCTGAGGCAGGAGAATGGCGTGAACCCGGGAGGCGGAGCTTGCAGTGAGCCGAGATCCGGCCACTGCCCTCCAGCCTGGGCGACAGAGCAAGACTCCGTCTCAAAAAAAAAAAAAAAAAAAAAAAAAAAAAAAAAAAAAAAAAAAAAAGAATATCAGAGGTTATCCTTCTTCATATTTTAAAGTTCAATTTATACAATATCAATTTTAAGTCTCTTTTTTTAAGAATGTATGTCCATATGTGGGCATACATGTACACATACATACACAGAACAATAGTTTATATGCAGTTTCATTTTAATACTTTTTATGAAGGCATTGTAATAATCATTGAGGAAACTTAAAATATTATCAAAGCTGATTTTTAGTATTACAAAGGTAATGTTCACAGACTAAATCGTTGCTTCTTTACTCTTGATTTACTAAATTTTACCGAATATGGGACATATGCATATTGTTAAAAAAAATAGGTGGGGTAAATACAATGAATATCCATTTTTTCCCCAGAATACCCAGTTCCTCTTATACACTTCCCAGATGTTATCATTGTCAATAGTTTATTGTGCCTACAGAAATATCCTATGCCTATAAGTTCATATATAATACTTGTGATGACTAAAAAAAATTTGTTTGAGTCAAGGTCTTGCTGTATTGCCCAGGCTGAAGTACAGTGGCTTACTGCAACCTCCATCTCCCAGACTCAAGTGATTCTCCCACCACCTCAGCCTCCCAAGTAGCTGGAACTACAGGTGTGCACCACCATGCCCAGCTAACTTTTTGTATTTTTTGTATTTTTTGTAGAGACAGGGTTTTGCCACATTACCCAGGCTGGTCTCAAACTCCTGGGCTCAAACAAGCCACCCACCATGGCCTTGCAAAGTGCTGGGATTATAGGCATAAGCCACCATACCCAGTTTTAAAAATTTTTATTGTGAAATAATTTTAGATTTACTGTAAAGTTACAATCATAGTGCAGATAGTTCATGTATATATTATATTTTAGTTATTCCCTCTCATGCTAACAACTTAAAGAACAATGGTACAACTATCACAGCCAAAAAATTAATATCAGGTCAATAATAATAATAATTTGACAATATAACATTTAAATTTCACCAATCTCTTGTGCTAGTGTCTTTTTTTCTATTCCAGGATACAATTTAAGTTATTGGGTCTCAGTCTCCTTTAGACTTGGGCAGTTCCTCAGTCTTTCCTTATCTTTCATTATCGTGATTTTTTTTTATGACTTCTAGTTAGTGACTTTGGAAGATGTCTATCAATTTGAGTTCCTCTGTTTCTCATGATTAGATATTTATATATCTTTGTCAAGAATTCCAGGTCTGTCTGCATCATATCAGAGGTTCATGATGCAGATATATCTTAGTAGTAGTGATGTTATATACTGACTTTTAAAAAATTTAACGCAGACTTCAGTATATTACACACAACACATTGTTATTTATTTAACTTAGCGTTCCATTTCACCATAACATTCTTCTTTATGTTCACATAGTAGTTAATTGCACTATAAACCACAATTTATGAGATCAGTCTACTCTTATTGAACACTCAGGTTATTTCTGGTCTTTTAAATTTGAAGTAACAATGCTGGAAAGAACATTCTTTTAAATACTTTTGTGCGCGTTTATGTATAAACATGTTGGATGAATTTCTAGAAGTAGAATTTCTAGATGGAAGTCTACGTGCATATTAATTTTGATAGTGCTGACAACTTTTTGGATGCTCGTTTTTAGTCATGTAGAACACTGCTCATTTTCTTATGTGCCAATACTTTATCTTTGCCAATAGGATAAAAGAAAAATGGTACAGTACTTTTTGTTTTAATTTGGATTTCTTCTGTTACGTCTATCTGTTCATAAACTATTGCATTTTTGTGAGCTCTTTATTCTTGTCTTTTGCCCATTTGGCAATCAAGTTTTCAACCTTTCTTATATTAAATGAGTGCTTTAAATGGTAATGCAATTAACCTTTTGTCATCTGGGTTGCAACATGTTTTCTTCAGTATTTGCTTTATGTTTTTTACACACTTTATAGCCCTTTACTGTGGTAAACAATATGTTCCTCCACTCAAAAGATGTTCTGAAAACCACCATATAAAATAACCTGTAGCCATGATATAATAAAATTCCTTCCTTTTATATTAATAAATGCATCTTGTTTACATTAGCTCATCATTGAATTAAAACATATAAAATAATTTTGTGATTTGTTTTCTTTTTCTAAGTCTGAACAGTCATAGTAGCAAGTAATCTGAAAAATAGTAACAGCTTTTGTATGTCAAACTATTTCACCATTTCACTCACATAGACTTTCAGTCCATTTATTTACTATTATGGTTGACTTTGGTCTCCAAACATTTATCCCTCAACTTGAATTACAGAGTATATGGAATAATGACTATCTCCTTATATACATATGTGTGTATCTACCTGTCTATATTTAAACATAGATGTTTATGTATTTACATTTATATTTAAAAGTATAGAAGTCATAAGCTGAGAAATGTGTTCTATGATATTCCTAACCTGGAAAAGTCCAATAATTTTCTTTAGGACAATATATCCTTTAAAAAAACTAGGTGTGTATCTACCACTCTATATTTAAATATATAGATGTTTATGTATTTATGTTTATGTTTAAACATATAGAAGTCGTAAGCTGAGAAATGTGTTCTCAGATATTCCTAACCTGGAAAAGTCCAACACTTTTCTGTAGGAAAATATATCCTTTAAAAAATACTAGATTGCTAGTGGTGTTCCCCAAAGTAAAAGTGATTACTGCTTAGAAAAAAATTTAGAAAGTATTTTTGCTGTCTTTTTCCTCCATTCTTCTGACTGAACCTTCCTGTATTCATCTGTGCTCATTTATTTTTGACATGATAGGTGCCAGATATAGCTGTGCTGAGTTTCTGAATCCGAATCCAGGAAGCACTTCGTTATTGGAAAGAGAGATCTATTAGAGATGGTTGAATCCTGAACTAGGGTCATCATATTAAATGTGGGACAATGTCTGCATGACATGGAAAGGAAAATTCTAGCCCTTCTTCCTGAACAGCCTTACCGCCTTTCCACAGCTGGAGCCTTTGGCATACTCCTGACCACTCAGCCTTGTTGCAAGCCATAGTACAAATTTGGAGTCTAGATAAAAGAGTGCTCTATAACTCTGTCTCTGTGGTTCTTCACCTTGGCCACAGCAAAGGAGTAGGAGAGCTAGAATTTCATATTAATAGGAGGAAAGAGACTGCAATTTATTCATTACACATAGCCAAGATGGCAGCTGGTACTTCCCAGGCCCTTCAGAAATTTGCTTAAATTTGTTAACAGTATACATGGCCTGTTACCACAAATATGCCTTTCTAACGTTTTCTGGGACTTCCTACATTTGACATCCTCATGCTTACCTCTGTTCTTATACTGCTTAGTTCTGTCTGTCCTTTGCCTATAGAGTACGTATATAAAAAGTCCATTTCCTTCACTGATTCCAAAAGAAACTTGCCCCCTTCAAGCATTTAGTGACTGCCTTGTATATGGAGAGAGGGATGTCCCTGAGATGGGAACAAATATGAAGAACAATTAGCCTGCTGACATATTCATGATAGTTCTATGAATTTTATATAATTTTTAGTTTCATTTAGAGATGAGAAGATGACAACCTTGGAACCAGAAACATTAAATACACTGACATCTATAAGATCATAGAACTCAAAGGTGTCAGAGTCAGTATTAAACCCAGATTTTATTCTGGGTATCTTATATTATCTCTCAGCAATATGTGTCTCTTTCCAACTGTCTTGTTTCAATGTAATGAGATTGACTAGATGCACATGTATCAAATCATAAAATCAGTTTTGAATGAAAAGCATGTAAATATGTAAATGCAATAAGAATATGGTTTATTTCTGCAGGCAATGCTAAAACACTGTAATGGAAAATCTAACAGGCATCATTTTCTAACTGTGAATACATAGCTCCCTACACATACAAAGCAGTCATGATAGGTTATGTCTTAAAAATGAAAGAGGAAAAAAATAAAGATGAACTAGGTCACCATGTAAAGAGATATGTGTTTGAGTATTTTACCAGTCATCATCCACTTAATTTATGAAATCTAATAATATCATAGGTTTAGGTGTAACCTCTGCCTATTAAGTATTTTCATAAAATATGCCTATGAGTCCCTAGCATCATATTGACTCATATATCTTTCCATGTTAAAAATATTTAGAAAACTCATCAGTTTGAGTACTATATGTAATTTTCCAACCTTCCTGTCCTTACCTAACTTTTTACTTTGATAAAGTGGTTTTCTCTAATGTTCCCAAGAAAGTGAAATATTTAATGTGGTTGATTGATTAATATTATAAACAAATGTAATTTATGTAGATAATGCACCAACAAATGGTTTCTGTACTCATCTCTGAATAAACAGCATACTTGTTTTAGTATGAAATTTTACTTTTCTAAGCAGAAGGCTCCCTGGGCGATAGACAGCTGTTTCTATAGGATCGTAATTAATGTTTTTTCCATTAAAAAGAATTGCTTTGCATACTTAAAAAACAAAGAATTAGCACAAGGAGTCATCTTACTTTCTAATTTTAAACCAGCTGTACTGAAACATATTAGACATAGCTTAATGTATACAATTCAGGAAGATCGTGCTGAAAAATATGTGGTTCTAACGCAGTAGTTTTCCACCTCACCAAGCCTCAGAATCTTGTAGAAGACCAATTAAAATACACAGTTTTTAATTAGCAGGTTTAGGGGTAGGTAGACCTGATAATTTACATTTTTAATAAGTTCTCAGGTGATTCTGATATCGTTGGTCCAGTATCACACTTTTAGAAACACTGCTGTTAATAGAACTGCTTTTCAAATAAATACATCTTATTTTGCACATCAAAATGAATGTCCTTAAAACTAGTATATACTTCTTCCAATAATGGTGTCATGCTAAAAAATCTCTGGAAAATTTCTCTCTTGTAATTGCATTGAGAGTCAGCTCATAAACCAGAACAGAAAATTACTCTCCATATTTAAAAATCACACACTGTCCCCTTCTTTTTCCTCTTCCTGTCCACATTTCTATGAAGGTTGGGAGCCCTGTTGGAATATGCATTTCTGGTCTTTCTCTCCATCCCCTCACTCCCTCCTCTGCTAGGCTTACTCAAGCTCTTAACTCTAGCATCTCCAGCATCAGCACCTGCACCTACAACTAACTGGATATGTCTGTAAATAAAGGTAGAAAAAAAGTAGGGCACCCTATTTGGGTGTACCCTCCCTTCCACGAGGCGGAGGACAGGTAGAATGTTATGCCTCACAGAGTCCATATTACACAATAGAGTCATACTTATTTAGCAGATTTGGGGGAGAAGTTATACCTGTTTTTGAGGGGAGCTAAGTCCATGCACAATGGGTAAACATATAAGTAACATACATCCCATGTTCACCCCGGGGTGGCGTTTTAGCATTAAAATGTGGTAGAATTTGCCTCTTTATGTCAAAAGGTGAGCTATGGGACATGACGGCAATCTGTGTGCAGCCTCTCAAAGCTGTCTGAAACTGGCTTAACATCTGCAGTAACTCATTAGGAAATAATGTTTGTGAGGCCGGTTCTCTGTCCAATCAGAGTTGCAGTGCTCTGGTTGTAGATCAGAGTTAGGAGCAGTCTGATAGCTCCTATTGTTAGGGAGCTTAGAGTCCTGGAAATTTAGAAATTTGTGCTGCTGGTGGGGCCTTGAACTCTCAACTCATAAGTAACTTCATTTTCTCAACCTTAGGGTCTGTCTTAGTTGATAAAGGGGTTCTAGTTTGGTCTCTCAAATCACATTACCATGCCAGATTCTTCAAAAGTTATAAAAGTAAATTAAACATATCATCTGCATAATATTTACATCAGTTCAAGGAAGAGAATAAAAATAACAGTGCTTAAAAGCAGTACCATCAGCTGTGTAATCCAGGAAATTAGGGGAGGTGAGATTATATTCAATTAGTAAGTTCAAGAAAAGTTCTCTGTAGAAGGCAATATTTGAGATGGGCATTGAGTGATCTTAAGACATTGAAACAAAGGGAGCTCATGAGGTTCATAAGATCAAGGAACATTTTATATGCAAACATAGCACGATATTGGGGAGTGTTGTTAAGAGACTAACTGATGTGAGCCAAGCATATGCATTAAGGAGATGCGAGAGACAGAAGGCTGGGAAGTTTGTCATGGTAGAAAGAAGGTTCTCCACCTGCAGCCTACTGCGTCTGTGCCCAGGTGCAGGAAATTTGGTTAAAAGACAGCCTCCACCTCTCAGCTGCTTCAAAGGATGCCTCAGTTGTGGAGAATCACTTTGCCCCAGGTCATGACTATTTCTAAGGTAGGTGGTTGAAGGTATTATAAATGTGAGATCATTTAAGCCTGAAGAGAGGCTTAATGGGCAATATTCTCTGGAAAGCTCCTTGATGGGATGGCCAAGGTTTTGTTAGGCTTGTATTACTTTCTGACTGATTCCTCTGCTCAATCGTTTTTCATTATCAGATGTTGACCTCTAATAAATACTCTGCAAACTGATGCCTATGTTGTGGAGGAACTTGAATTCCAGAGCGAGGCACTTTGGCAGGTGATCAGGAATGACAAATCTATCTTGAACTCAAGTGACAAGCTTGGATGTTAGGAAAACATTGGGCAGAAGCACGCACAGATGAGATTAAAGGGGAGGAACATGAACTAGAAACAGAGGTGAAAACTTTTGCTGTAAGCAAAGCAAGTGTAATAAAAGCCTAAAAAAAGATGTTTAAAAGAAAATAAGTGTGAGAGATGTTGAAAAGCAAGAATCTGCAAAACTCAGGGAGTGACTGGGTATGAGAGGGATGAGGCAGAGGTAGAATCTCAATTTTCTTCAAAGTTTTAAATTTGAGGGTCTATGAAAATGGTAGGGCCCTCAACAAAGGTAAGGGAATTGAGTACAGTAGGCTTCAGAATTAGGCAGAAAGATAATCTACAGCTTATACATTCTGGTATGTTTCCGTAACTCACATTCCCTAGGCCTCCTTCTCATATGGGGAATAAATTAATTCATAATACTAACCATAAACAGAATTGCAGCAGCAACTCTTCCTTTTCCAGATATTTCTGAGCATCCACAGGGTCCTGTCATGCAGTTAGTAATAGCCTATTTATGCTCCTAGGTCTATGACTCTCCCTTGCTCAAGTCTGATATCTATTAAACAACTTCAGATGGCATATGGAGCTCATCCTCTATCCAAGGTGCTGACACTCAGCTCTGGGTGCTGCAAACCCACCCAATGTTGCTGAACTTGCCATTGTGGTCACTTTTAAGTCTACAGTTCTGTGGTGTTCATTTCATTCACAATGTTGTGCAAATGTCACTACTATTTCCAAAACTATGGTTGTTTTTTAAACCAGTAATTAATTATAACAGGACTTTACTTTGTGGAACAGTTGAAGACTCATAGCAAAGTCAAACAGGAAGTACGAAGAGTTCCCATATCTATCCTCCCCACAAACACAGGCACTCACATGAACATCCTGTGCCAGAGTGGTACATTTGTTCAATTGATAAACCAAAATGTACACATTATCACTCAAAATTCATAATTTACGTTAGTTTTCAGTCTTGGTATTGAATGTTCTATGAGTTTTGACAAATATATGATAATAGGTATTCACCATTATAGTACCACACAGCATAGCTTCACTTTCCTAAAAATCACTATGTTCCATTTATTGGTTCCTCCTTTCCCCCAAATCCCTGAGAACCACTGGTCTTTTTACTGGTTCCATAGTTTTGCCTTTTCCAGAATGCCATATGCTGTAATTGTAAACATGTAGTATGTAGCATTTTTAGATTGGCTTACTTCTGGTAGTAATATGCATTCAAGCTTCTTTTGTGTCTTTTGGGGATTTTGTAGCTAATTTCTTTTATTTCTAAAGAAGTATTTTTGTTGTAATTTTGTCCAGCTTGACTGAAGAATAATTGACAAGTAAAAATTGTATATATGTAAGATATAAATTGTGATGTTTTAATAATACATATATATTGTGAGACAATGATCGCAATCAAGTTAATTAACGTATCTATCACACCACATAGTTGCTTTTTCCTTTTTGTGGTGGGAATACTTAAAATCTACTCTCTTGGCAATTTTTGAGTATATAGTACATCATTATTATTAACCATAGTCACAATGTTGCACAGTAGGTCTCCAGAAATTATTAATCCTTTAACTGAAAGTTTGAACCCTTTGACCAACATCACATATCACACTATTTCTACCACTGCTGCCCCCCAAAACCCAGTAACAAACCTTCCACTTTCTGTTTCTATGAGTCTGACATTTTTAGATTCCACATATGATATAGTTTGGATGTTTGTCCCCACCCAAATCTCATATTGAATTGCAATCCCCAGAGTTGGAGGTGGGACCTGGTGGGAGGTGTTTGGGCCATGGGGGTGGATTCTGCATGGTTTGATGCTGTCTTTGTGAGACAGTGAGTGAGTTCTCACAATGTCTGGTTGTTTAAAAGTGTGTGACCTCTCCTTCCCCCACTATTTCTTGTTCCTGCTCTGACCATGTGATGTGTCTGCTCACCGTTTGCTTTCTGCCATGATTGTAAGCTTCCTGAGACATCCTCAGAAGCCAAACAGATGCCAACACCATGCTTCCTGTAAAGCCTCAGAACTGGGAGCCAATTAAAACTTTTTAAAAATGAATTACCAAGTATCAGGTACTTCACTATAGCAATGCAAGAATGGCCTCATCCCACATATTTATGAGATCATGCAGTATTTGTTATCATTCGGGTCTGGGCTTATTTCACTTTGCATAGTGAAATAAGTGTCCTCCAGGTTCATCCATGCTCTCTCAAATGGCAAGATGTCCTTCTTTTTTAAGGCAGAATAACATTCTACTATTTGTGGGCCTCTGTGTGTGTGTGTGTGTGTCTCACTTTTTCTTTACGTATTCATCTGTCAAGAGACTTAGGCTGTTTTCATGTCCTGGCCATTGCGAATAATGCTTCAGTGAACTTGGGAGTGCAGCTATTTTTTTCGAGTTACTGATTTCATTTCCTTTGGAAATACCCAAGAGTAGGATTGTTGGATCATATGGTAGTTCTATTTTTAATATTTTGAGGAATATCTATATTATTTTCCATAATGTTTGTACCAATTGACATTCCCACCAGCATTATATACGTCTTCTCTTTTCTTCATGTCCTTGTCAACTCGTTATTTTTTGAATTTTTGATAGCAGCTATCTTAACAGGTGTGAGGTAATATTACATTTGCATTTCCCTGATTATAAATGATGTTGAGCATTTTTTTACACATGTATTAGCCATTTTGTATGTTTTCTTTAGAAAAATGTCCATTCAGGTCCTTTGTCCGTTTTTTATCAGATTATTATTATGACTAGTACCTGTTGACTTACATTGATTCCTTATGTATTTTAGATATCAACCTCATATCAAGTATATGCTTTCAACTATTGTCTCCCATTTCATAGATTCCCTATTCATTTTATAAATCTCTTTTTTTTCCTGTACAGAAACTTTTTAATTTGATATAAGCCCACTTTTTAATTTTTGTTTTCTTGCCTGTGCTTTTGGTGTCATACCAAAAAATCATTTCCAAGACCAAAGTTATGGAAATTTCCATCTGCATTTTCTTGTAGGAGTTTGATGGTTTCAGATCTTATGTTCAAGTCTTTAATCTATTTTGAGTTGATTTTTATGTATGGCAGAAAATAAGGATCCACTTTTAATTTTTTTTTGCATGTGGATATCCAATTTTCCCAGCAATGCTTATTGAAGAGACTATTCTACCCCTGATGTGTATTTTTGACACCTTTATCAAAGATTAGTTGATGATTGATACGGTTTGAATATTTGAACTTGCCAAAATCTCATGTTGAATTTTAATCCCTAGTGTTGGAGGTAGAGCCTGGTGAAAACTGATTGGATCATGAGAGTGGATTCCCTCATAGCTTGGTGCTGTCCTCACAATAGTGAGTAAGTTCTCCTGAGATCTAGTTGTTTAATCATGTGTAGCTCCACCCCCTGCCACTCTCTCTTGTTTCTGCTTTTGCCATGTAATGTGCCTGCTCCCACTTCACCTTCTGCCACAAGTAAAACCTCTCTGAGGCCTTTCCAGAAGCCAAATAGATGCCGACACTATGCTTGTACAGCCTGCAGAACTGGGAGCCAAGAAAACCTCTTTTCTTTGTAAATTACCCAGTCTCAGGTATTTCTTTATAACAATGCAAGAACAGCCAAATACAACAATAAAATCATGTTTATTTTGGGGGTCTCTATTCTGTTCCGTTAATCAATGTGTCTGCTTTTATGCTAGTATCATAGTGTCTTGATTTCTATAGCTTTGAAATATAATTTGGAATCAGGAAGTGTGATGCCGCATGCTTTGTTCTTCTTGCTCAATACTGCTTTAGTTATTCAGTGGTCTTTTGTGGTTTCATAAGAATTTTAGTTTTTTTTTAATTTCTGTTAAAAAAACTGGAATTTTGATAGGGATTACACTTGGTCTGTAAATCACCTTCAGTAGTGTGGATAATTTGATAATATTAATTTTTCCAATCCATGGACATGGAATATCTTTTCATTTATTTATATCTACTTCAATTTATCTTATCAATATTTTATAGTTTTTAATGTACAAATCTTTCAAGTTCTTGGTTAAATTTATTCCTATTTTATTCTTTTTGATGCTATTGTAAATGAGATTGTTTTCGTAATTTCTTTCTTGGATAGTTAATTGTCAGTATACAGAAACGCAACTGATTTTCATATGATGATTTCGTATCCTATAACTTAACTGAATTAGTTTATTAGCTCTGACATTTTTAAAAGGAGTCTTTAGGTTTTTCTATATATAGGATCATGTCATCTCCAAACAACGGACAGTTTTAGTTCTTTGGTTTTCATCTGGATTTTTTTTTTTTTTTTAACCAATTGCTCTGGTTAGTACTTCCATTAATATGTGGAATAGAAGTGGCAAAAGGGGGCTTTCAGCTTTTCTCTATGATATTATCTATGGGCTTATCATATATGGTTTTTAGTATGTTGACATATATTCCTTCTATACAAAATTTGTTGAAATTTTTATATAAATGGGTAATGAATTTTTTCAAGTGCTTTTTCTGCATCTATTGACATAATCATGTGATTTTCATTTTTTATTCTGTTAATATATTTTTTCACAGTTAATGATTTGTTTATGTTAAACCATCCTGCACACCAGGGATAAATCCCACTTAATCATGGTGTATGGTCCTTTTACTGTGCTGTTGGATTTAGTTTGCTGGTATTAGTTGAAGATTTTTTGCATCTATGCTTCATTAAGGATTTGGCCTATAGTTTTATTTTCTTGTAATATTCTTGCCTGGTTTTGTTAGCAGAGTAAAGCTGGCCTCACAGAATGAGTTTGGAATTGTTTCCTCTAATTGCATCTTTTGAAAGAGTTTAAGAAAGATTGGTATTCATTCTTCTTTAAATGTTTAGTAGAATTCACCCATGAAGCCATCAGGTCCTGGGCTTTTCATTAATGGGATATTTGATGATTGTTTCAGTCTCCTTACTTGTTACTGGTCTATTTAGATTTTCAGTTTTTCATGATTTAGTTTTGATAGGTTGTACTCTCAATAAATGGGAGTTCCTGTTGGTTTACATTCTTGTCAGCATTTGATGACAAGACTTGTCCATGTTTTGGATTTTAATCATTCTAATCGGTGTGTAGTTCTTTTAATTTGTAATTTTCCAATGACATATGAGGTTAAGCATATTTCCTATGTTTTTTGCCATTTGCACATCTTCTTGGTCTTTATTCATATATCTTACTCATTTTATAATTTTTTTAATTGCAGAGTTTTAAGAAATCTTTGAGCATTTGGCTAACAGTCATTTGTCACATACGTGTTTCACAAATATTTCTCCCAATCTGTGGCTTGGAACATGTGGCTTCTTCTTCATTCCTAAGAGAGACTCTGTAATTATTAAGCAAAAACTCCCCAGCCAGCCCCTGGTAATAACTAATCTACTTTCTGTTTCTATTAGTTTTTCTATTCTAAATATTTCATATAAATGGAATTATATAATGGTTTTCCTTTTATGTCTGGCTTATTTCACTTATAATGTTCTAAAGGTACACCCAAGTTGTAGCTGTATCAGAATTTCATTCCTTTTATGGCTAATAAAGATAATTCTATTGTCTGTATATTCCACATTTTGTTATTCATCCATCTGTTGATGAACATTTGGTTTGTTTCTACTTTTTGGCGATTGTGAGCACTGATACAATGAACATTGGCACACAACTATCTGTTTGAGTCCCTGTTTTCAATTCTTTTGGACATATACTTAGGAGTGGAATTGTTGAGTCATCTGATAATTCTATGTTTAGCTTGTTGAGGAAGTGCCAAGCAGTTTTTCACAGAAGCTGTACCATTTAACTAAATTCCTATTTTTCTACTCATCTGAAAATGGGATAATGCCCTCTCCTCCACTTGGCTGACATTTGTCAGTATGGACCTTGAAGGAGCCTGTTAAAACATGGATCTCAAAGGCTCCCTCTTGATATCTGTTCCTCCATAGACCTAGGTCACAAAGAATGTTCAGGAGCAATGACCTATTTTGAATCTACCATCTTTAACAAGCAAACATTTTAATGCTCCGATTTCAAACTAAGGTAGCTTTAATTTTCCATTTTGAAATAAAGCTATTTTAATTGCCAGTTTATAGTCATTTTTTATTTTATCTAAAAAAAATTTGGCCTGCCAAATATGGGATGCACTCTTCAGTGATGAGGAAAAAGCAGTGAACAAACAGAAAAATTTCCTGCAATTGTGGAGTTTATATTCCAGTATGAGGAAATAAAAATAAACACATTTTATAAAAAGCAAGACAATTTTAGGTTGCGATAAGTTTTAATAAGGAGGATGATATAATAAAAGGTAACTCTGAACAAACTGTTATAGATAGGGTGGTCAGTGAAGATTTATCCAAAGTGAATTTTAAAACAAGAGTTGAAGGATGAGAAGGAGCCAAACATGTCAAGAAAATGTGGTGGTGGTGGGAGTGGAGTATTTTGAAGCATAAGGAACAGTCAAGACAAAGCTCTTAAGGTTGGAAAGATCTTGGCATGTTTGAGGCACATAAAGGAGGACAGCAGAGAAAATCATAGTGAACAGTAAAGAGAGATACAAGAAGAGTTAGGGCAGCATGCAAGACTCTGCATCACATCAGAATCTGCCAGCAATTTAGAATTTATTCCAAGGGCAATTAGAAGGTTTAGATGGGAGGATAACATGCTGAAATGGTAATATGATATTTGTTTTTAGTACTGAATCTTCTGTCTTATTTGCAGAATGCCAGTCATGCCCATGACAGTCACACTGTCCAGGACATACATAAGGGAATTTCATACAGCTTTATGGTTTGAATGTGTTCCCAAAAAGCAGTGTTGGAAACTTAATTATCATTGTAACAATATTAAGAGGTGGAACTTTTAAGAGGTGATTAGGCCATGATTGCTCTACCCTCATGAATGGATTAATGCTGTTATGGAGGAATAGGTTTGTTATCAAGGGAGTAGTTTCCTTATAAAGTAAGGATTTTGGCCCCTCTCTGTCTCTTTCACTGTCTTGCCATATGATGCCTTCTGTTACGTTATGACACAGCAAGAAGGCCCTGGCAAGATGTCAACTCCTTAATCTTGGACTTTCCAGCCTCCAGAACCATAAGCCAATAAATGTCTGTTCATATAAATAACTAAGTCTGTGGTATTCTGTTATAGCAGCAAAACACAGATTAAGTCAGTGTATTAGTTTGTTCTCACACTGCTATAAAGAACTACCTGAGACTGGGTATTTTATGAAGAAAAGAGGTTTAATTAACTCACAGTTTCATAAGTTTAACAGGAAGCATGACTGGGAGACCTCAAAAGACTTATAATCATGGCGGAAGGATGAAGGAGAAGTAAGCACCTTCTTCACAGGGTGATGGGAGAGAGAGAGAATGAAGCGGGGAGTGCTACACACTTTTACACCATCAGATCTCGTGAGAACTCACCATCATGAGAACAGAACAGGGAAAATCCATCCCCGTGATCCAGTCATTTCCCATCAGGCTCCTCTCCTGATACGTGGGGATTACAATTCAACATGAGATTTGGGTGAGGACACAGCGTCAAACTATATTAGTCAGGCAAAGTGTGGCTTTTCTCTCTTTTCATATTTGGAAATTGGAGGAGTGTTTTAGGGTGGGGTTCCTTAACTAATGTTTAAAAACATTAAAAATTTATGAACTCAGAGCTTATTGTGTTATATCCCAAAAAGACATCTTCCACAAACCTAAGACAGTAGAACCAAATAGTACCAAAAAGATAATCCTTTTTTTTTCCTTTGAGACAGAGTCTCACTCTGTTGCCCAGGATGGAGCACAAAGGCAAAATACCAGCTCACTGCAGCCTCAACCTCCTGGGCCCAAGCAATCCTTTCACCTTAGCCTCCTGAGTAGCTGGGACCACAGGCATGTGCAACCATGCCAAACTTATTTATTTATTTATTTAGAGAAGGAGTCTCCCTATGTTGTCCAGGTAGGTCTGAAACTCTTGGGCTCAGGCTATTCTCACACCTCAGCCTACCAAAATGTTCAGATTACAGTCACGAGCCACCATGCCTAACCAATGTTCTTTAATTATAAGATCTATTCTGGTCATCTTTACTTTTTTGTAATTTTAATTGACACATTATAGTTGTATATATTTATGGAGTACAATGTGATGTTTTAATACATGTATATATTGTGTAACAATCAAGTCAGAATTATCATACCATCACCTAGCTATTTTGAAGTATACAATACATTCTTATAAACTGTATTCACTTTATAATAATCTTTAACATTAGTCTAGAGTTGGAATTCAGGGTTCACAGTTAATTAGTTGCAAATATGATGCTGAGGTGGCGGCAAACCTATATGGTTAGTATGTTTAGCATTTCAAAGAATGAGAAGGAGTGAGGGAGACATGAAGGAAGAGGTGAAAGAGGAGGAGGAGAAGGAGGAGTTGGGAAAGGAGGACACATACAAGACAAGAGAAATAATACAACGGGTAGGGGAAATCTGAGGCTTTGCCCCAGATTCTCCTATAAGTTGCTCCACTTAGTCTTAAAATTAAGATGGCTTCTTTCCCTTGCTTTCCATGGGACATCTTTATGATCCACCAATACATTTTGCAGTTAGGCAAAAACTAGTTTAGTAGGTTTATTTTACTTGCTACCCTAATGAGAAATAAGTCAAGGGAAAGGCATAATTTTTCATGGAGTGGGATTCCTTGGGAAATCTTTATGTATAAAGTTATGACTGGGTACACTTAGAATAAGTAGAAGAAAAAGGAAAGGAATGCCATACATGGCACCAGCAGGTCCCTATATTTAGGATGAAATCTTCCTCAATTTCAGTCAGCTGGAACTCTTCTTGCTATGAAAATATATTATAGGAGGAGATAGACAGCAAAAAGGGGAAGGAAAACACCATCTTCTTCCTGGCATGCCCTTGTATGCCCATGAATATTCACTTTCAGTGGAAACTGGAGAATTTCTTGTTCTTCCTATGTGTTACTGTTAGGATACCAAATTGCCACCTGGTGTTCAGATTGTTGCTCTGTGTCCTCACATTGGGAATTTAAAAGGACATTGCTTTTTCTTTTCAGCTTAGAGTTCAAAATGGCCTGGTGTGCCTCTCTTTGGAAAAGTTAGAAGACAAAACCTTCCATAATATGATTATAGATTTTGCTTCTATTGTGGAAGTCCCACTTTATGAGTAATAAAACATACTTAGTTGTGTGGACACGTGAGCACGCGTGTGGCCATTTTGTTTTCATGCTTAGTGCCAGAGAAGGAGTCATTGACCCCAACTCTTGGTCCTGAGACATCATTGCCATCCGAATAACCCAAGCAAGGCACATTCCTAATATTCTATGTGATCTGAAAGTAGCACTGATGATAGAAGAGTAATTGTACAGTTATAAATCACAACTGGCTTATGAAGCAGTTAGGCCTTCGGGGCACACTTGTGCCAGCTCCGAAACTCCTTGAGTTTTAGAGAGGTTTGTGGTGAACAAGCCAGTTAGAGGAATCTTATTCAGAACATATTGCTTTTATCCGTTTAAAAGTAATGACATAATGTTATACTAACATCAAGAGAAGTTCAAAAATAAATACTCCTACTATTAACTCTAAAACCTTAATATATTCTCATCACTTTCTATGTTCTCTGCCAATATACAGTAATAAATTTGCCAAGTGGCATTCATGGAGTAAGATTTTTAGGTTTTAATTTGAATATTATATAGCAAATACTTCTCATCATTAATTGTATATATGTGATTACTTTTATGTTCACAAACTTTTTATTGAAGTATACAAAGCACAGAGAAAACACAGCTCTAATTATCCCAAAGTGAACACTTATGTCACCAGCACCCAGATAAAAATCAGAGCATTACCAGCAGCCCAGGTTCCTCCCTCGTACTGCTTCCAGAAATTCTGAATGCTCCCAAGAGTAACAAGTATCCTGACTTTCACCTACCTTGATTAGTTTTGCCTGTAAATGGAATCACACAGCACATACATTTTGCACCTGCTTTTTTCAGTCAGCATTATTTATGTCAGGTCTACTGCAATGGTCTGAATAATTTTGTCCCCTGCAAGTTCATATGTTGAAATCCTACCCTCAAGGTAATGAGATTAGGAGGTGGAGCCTTTAGGAGGTGATAAGAGGCCATGAGAGTGGAACTCACATGAGCGGGATTAGTGCCCTTATAAAAGAGGCCAGGGAAAGCCCTCTCATACATTTTACCATGTGAGTACACAGCTGGAAGTGCCATCTAGGGCCCAGGAAAAAAGCCCCTCATCATACATTGAACCTGGCAGCATTTTGATCTTGGACTTGCCAACCTCCAGAACTGTGAGGAATAAATTTCTGCTGTTATAATGTGAACCCCAAATATCTGAGACAGGTCTCAGTTAATTTAGAAAGTTTATTTTGCCAAAGTTGATGATGCATGCCCTTGACACAGCCTCAGGAGATCCTGACGACGTGCCCAAGGTGGCTGGGGCACAACTTGGTTTTATACATTTTAGGGAGACATGAGATATTAATCGACATGTGTAAGATGTACATTGGTTCTGCCCAGAAAGGCGGGACAACTCGAAGCAGGGAAGGGGCTTCCAGGTCACTGGTAGATGAGAGACAAATGATGCATTCTTTTGAGTTCCTGATTAGCCTTTCCAAGAGAGGCAATGAGATATGCAGCATCTATCTCAGTGAGCAGAGGGAGATGACTATGAATAGAATGGGAGGCAGGTTAGTCCTAAGCAGTTCCCAGCTTGACTTTTCTCTTTAGATTAGTGGTTTGGGGGCCCCAATATTTGTTTTACTTTCACAATAAGCTACCCAGTCTATAGCATTTTGTTATAGCAGCCCAAGCAGACTAAGACATTCATTTGCAGTATCACAAGTACTTGCAGACTGCTCCTTTTCATTGTTGTATAGTATTCCATCATTTTAATAAATAAAAATTTATTCCAATATTAATCAGCATTTGAGTGACTTCTGGATTGGGCCATGATGAACAATGCTACCAGGAACACTCTTGGACATTGTGTGTGTGTGTGTGTGTGTGTGTGTGTGTGTCTGTCTGTCTTGAAAGTGATTATCTTTTGTGTGTATACCTAGGTGTGGTTAGTTCTAGGCAAATCATGACTAATTGATTAAAAAATAATGAAATGGTTGGTGGAAGAGTTTCCCAAGTATAAACGGTTTTTCAAAAGATATATCAAATGCTCCTTATGGATTATTTTAACATTAAATGTGATCATACACATACAAACACACACATGTTACTTAGCATAGTGCCTGGAAGGCAGGATGCACTTAATAAAGGTTAATCAAATGGGCAGACATAAACAGCTTAACAAGAAGTTGGTATTAAAGGCAACAATATGTTTTAAAGATTGGCATTTTTCTACTTAAATATATGACTTTGAAAGTTCTCCTCTTACTATAATTTGGAAATTTTTCTTGTTTTATCTTTAAATAAGAAAATTTCCTAATTTCTCCTACACTTTCTAATGGCATATTTGAGAATTGGACACAAACAGGAATATGATAATACTGGATTTAATTCTTCTCAGGTAAATTTGCTTAATACTTAGTAGTACATTGTCTAGGTGTAACCTTACTACTAAGCAGAAATAAGGTTGTGTAAAGCACACAGTAGAGATCCATAGGGCCTCTGATTACAAAGTAGATGTTTCTGCATTTGTAGAGAAACAGACTGAATGGTGCCTGTGTGCAGTAATCTTCCATGCTGCATATGCTCCCTCCCACCCCAACCAGCCTTTGCAACACAATCTCATTGCTCTTGAATTTTGCAGACAGAGTTTTGATTTTAGTATCTGGCCCATGAAACAGTGTTCATACATCTGTCCATTTGGAAAGCCTTTATTAGCAGACTAAATCCCTTAAAGCTGGCAAGAAGGGGCTGCTGGCTTTCCAAGTATTGTGGATGGATGGCTGACTGAGGGATCCAAATTTGAAAATTGGCTCTCATCTTCTTATGATGTGTCATTCTGCAAATGACTCAAAGTGAAGTAAAAAAAGAGAATTCTTAGGTTCTGTCCTTTTCCTCTTCAGTTTCTTTAGCTTGCTGTTCAAGCAACCCAAATCAAGCAAAATATAATGAAAAAACATTTTGCATATGTTTGCTTCGGCAATGTGTAATGTGTAGGATTATAGTTCCCTCAAGAAGGAGTTGTGTTTTTCTCTTGAGTCATTTTGTTCTATGAATTCAGGATCCTGCATATTCAGTGGCCCCCCCTTCGCTTTTTGAATGTTCTCAGCGTGTTTGAGGGAATACCTTGAGCAGGACAGCATAACAGGGATATGAAGTAAAATGTCTATAGGGGCCAGGAAGGTGGTAGAAAGGGGAAATTTTGCATGTAAGCTAAAGGAAGGGGCAGTGACATTTCCAGTGGAGAATGTATGCTTTCTGTGAAGGTATACAAATGCATTTTTAAAAACTCTGATACATAATTTCTACCCTATCTTCATCCACATATACCACATATACTTTATGTTCTCTCTCTCTCTCTCTCTCATTCATACTCATGCACAAGCACATATCCACCAAAGTATTTTACTATATTTTGCTGCTAGTCTGCATTTCTGGAGTGCCATTTGTTACTCCTTGTTTGGATCATAAAAGTATGATGAATTAGTACAATAGTGTTCAATGGATGTATGTGTGTGTGTGTGTATGTGTGTGTTTATAAAATTAGACTGAGTGATATCAAATTGCTTTCCAGAATCCTATACCAGCCATCCTTCTCATTAGTAGTTCACAAGGGTCTCTACATCTCTGCAGGTGCTAGGCAATGTCCAACTTTCTAATCGTGGCCAATTTAAAAGGTATAATGGGGTATATCACTGACGTCTTCATTTGCCTTTTCTGATTTCAATTTTGAATGGTCTTTCAAATTCTTGTAAGCATTTAGGGTTTCATTTTCTGTAAACTGCTTGTCTGTTTCCTTTGTTCTTTTCTAGTTGATTATAAGAATTCTCTGTAGGTTCCAGATAGTGAAATCTTAGTTTAAGGCATTATACCTATAGCCTCCCTTTCTTTCACCCATTAACTTCTTCACAAAATTCCTTAATTTCATTGAAATCAGAGTAATGTTTTTTCTTCATAGACTGTGCTTTGGGAGTTTTATTAAAGGATCCCTTTAACCCAACATGTGCTTAAGAAGGAATAGGCTCTATCCGTGTGTCCTCAGAGACTGGAGATGCTCTCAGAAATAGTCTGACAGTAACAAACTTGCAGGCAGTCCTTAGTCCATGTAGATGCCTCACCACAAATCAGTACCCCTCTTCTCCTCAGTAGGAAGATATGTTTAAATATGGGAACACTTGTCACAAAAGTGATTCTTTGTGTGCAAGATAATTAGAGAATTGTCTATTCCTCTTCTGCTGTGGCTTCCTCTCTCACAGAAGCCTCTTGAGCCATATTGGCACCCACTGCCCTCAGTCATTGAGAAGAACCCTGACAAGGTATAGAGATGCTGCAGTTCACTGTGTCCTCCAGGAGATATTCAAAACTAAAAGATCATGCAAAGGGTATATGGCCATTGTTATTTTGGATCTACTGTTCCTTGTATATTCACAGGTAGAATCTTGGTCCAACACATCAGAGAATGAAATATTAGAATATTCTATTTCTAAATGAAGACTGGGAAAACATAAGCTCATGATGTCGTTTCTAAAATTTGAGACCTATCTTTAGTGATGTTTTTAGAGACGAAAATAGCAGTACTATCCTAAGGCTTGCATGAAATGACTCCTTCTGTTAAGTAATCAGTTGGCATTGGGCATCCTAAGTCATCTAAGGAAAAGATATTATGTCCCAGGAGAGCCCACACTTGGTTAGTGAGACACAAAGACTGACAGAGATACTTAACTGAATGAAAAATACTGTGATGTAGGTTTAAGGGAATGCTATTGTTGCCATTGATACTTTTAAATATACAGAAGTTGGTTCTGCTATGAATGCTTCATCACTTTACCTGATGGAGATTATTCATCACCCAAGTAATACTGTGCAGGTTTTTGCAGGTCTTTCAGCCTGTAAACTTAAACTTTTTTTTAAACTCATTTTTCTTACTCCCAGACATCCACATTTTACACCCGCTCCCTTTTGACAAAGCATGTCACAGGAAGTTTGCCTCATCTACTGCCTGTCAGGGATACTGAATTGCATTGCTTTATAACTTTGACTTCCTTTTGAATTACTATGCGGTATATCTTTTCAACAGTGTCAAAAACACTGAAAGTAATGTTTTCATCACGTTTCCTAAAAACTGTTATGGTTTAGAATATTAGAATACAAATCTAGAATTATCAATTATACTCCAAACGATTTGGAAATTTAAAAAATCTCAAATGTAGCTTTTAATCTATGAGTAATTGCTAAACTTAATGTTAAATATTTTAGGATTTTCATCATTGATCTAAAAGTAAAAGTGGCATACAAATAAGGCATTATGAGCACTTGGAAGCTGGACTCCTTTTTTTTCTCTAAAAATGAATATCTTTAACATAGGGACAATTACTAATGCAATATCAAAACAGAATATTGCATTTTCTTACAACTGACCCCAACCAGCTGAAATGGTTAAATTAACATGAAGTTTAAGTGACTCAGTATACCAGACTCTTCCTAGACAAAACTGAGGACATTTTTTTGACCAATGAACAATGGAAATTGTTTAGCAAAGCATTTCAGACTCATTCGGTGACATTCAAGTGCAAGCTTTCAATGCTCGATTAGCATAATCACCAGGAAAATCCCTTCCTAATTATTCAAACCCCAGTTTCTTCCTCTTTGCAAAATACACCGTAAATTTCTTTACTGGTACTCTCTTACTTGGCAAGTACATTTTGTTTTTTAAATTCTAGAGGTCTTTATTTTATTCTTTGTTACATCTGTGTTGCTGTATCTATAACAATACACCACAGGAAGAAGAAGCAAGATAATTATCCAAGAGTTTTAATTTGAACATCATTAAATACTTCAATTTCTATTCCAGTATTTTCTACCACACATTGTATCCATGTGTTAATGGACAGTTGGTGTTGGAGAGTCTTCAATAGTTGTCTACTCTGCTGTCTTTCCCAACTTCTCTCCCTCTTGCTTCTCACAGGAAATTTCTTAGTAATAAAACTTGGCAGTGCAGTCCATATGTTGGCACCATTCACAATGAGAAAACTATGAAGTTGTGTACTTAACTAAAATCACTAAAATATCATAAAAAGATAGTTGGTGGGTTATTTCTTAGAGCCTGGAAATAAAACTGATCAAAATGAGAAACAGAAAGCAGGAATAATGAAAATAAAATGAATCATATTTATTGAATGCTTGCTATTGAATCCTCTTGCGGACTTTGAAAAAAGCTTCCTGAAACCAGTCCTTCCAACAACACTGGGAAGTAGCTACAACCATTTTCTCTATTTCACAGATGAGGAAATGGAGAAGCATGGAGAGAAAGACTAGTTAGCTTTGAATGGTTTAATGAACCAGTTAGACTAGGAAAAAGCCTGATTCCCAAAGCCCTTTATTTAATGGCTACATTTAGTAGTGTATTGTGTTCAGCTTGATTGTGGACAGGGCTGGCTAATTCCTGAAGATGGATTAGACAGAATTCCTAGGCTGTCACATACACAACATTGAAATTGCTTATCTTTAGGAGCAATCAACCATGAATGCCTCTGAATGAGAGGAAGAGTATTGCAGAGTGCTTGAGAAAACCTAACGAATGGAAAATTGTGGAATATATTATGGCGTGTGTAGTGGACTATGTGTTTTTGTCCTGCCCCTCCCCCTACCAATTCATATGTTTAATACTAACCCCAATAGGGTGTTATTAGAAGGTGGGGTTTGGAGAGGTAATGAGGTCAGTAGTATGAAGCCCCCATTTTGAGATTAGTGCCCTTAGAAAAGGGATTCCAGAGAGCTCTCCCATTCTCTTTCAATGAGGACAAAGTGATAAGTTGGCAGTTTTCAACCTGGAAGAGAGCACTCACCAGAACCCAAGCATGCTGACACCCTGATCTCAGACTTCCAGGCTTCCAAACTCTAAGAAATTTCTGTTGTTCGTAAGCCATCCAGTCTATGGTATGTTGTTATAGCAGTCCAAACCCACTAAGACAGTACATATACATTATAGAATATTATAACACTCTTATAATCAAGTAATAGGAGTTGACATAAGGAAGCTTCTATAACTGGTATTGTTTAATAAGAAAGATAAGATGAAGAGTAGTGTTTAATGTAAATTCATATTTTACAAAGCCATTATTTCTTTGTTTCATTCTTTTGTTTCTTTGTAAAATATGAATTTACATTAAACACTGCTCTTCATCTTATCTTTCTAAAACTAAAACTCCATGTAAATATTTGGTTCATATACATAGCATGTGTATGTGCATATATAAGTAAGAAAATGATAAACCAGGTGCTAACATGGATTACCTTAGAGCATAGTTATGGTAGTTATAGCGGATGACATAGTTGGAGAAGAGAATGAAACAAGAAACCAAAGATTACGTTGGATCCAAGTAAACAAACCAAAAACCACAGAAGCACCCACCATGCAAAATAATCCCATTTGAGTAAAATAGTAGATATATATTGTTATGGACTAAATTGCGTCCTCCAAAAATGGTATGTTGAAGTCCTGACCTCCAGTATCTCAGAATGTGAGCCTATTTGGAAAAGGGATCTTTAAAGAAGTAATCAAGTTAAAATGAAGTGATTAGGGTATGTCCAATCCAATATGACTTGTATGCTTACAAAAAGGGGGGAAACTTAGACACAGAAGGAGACACATGTGGAAGGAAGATGATGTGAAGAGACACAGGAAGAAGACAGTCATCTATAAGCCATGGAATGCTGGAGGCTGTCAGAGCTAGGAGAGATGCCTAGAACAAGGTCTCCCCTCACAGCCCTCAGAAGGAATCAGCACTGACATCACCTTGATTTCAGACTTCTAGCCTCCAGAACTATAAGATAATAAATTTCTGCTGTTTGAGTCATCTTATTTGAGGTATGTTTCTATGACAGCCTTTGCAAGCTAAAACATGGGTGTATACATTCATAATGATATTAGATGAGACAAAGACAGAGTCTAACGACTTTCATTTGTGGAGATGCCTAAGATACATTGTCAAGAGAAAAAAGAAACGGAATCAGGATAACATATGCAGCATGCTTCTATTAAACAAAAAGTGAATAAGAAAAATATATTTTTAATTAGGTGGGAGTTTAAATACCATCGTTCCTACTTCTTATCTTGTAGGAACTTGGTCACGTTACATTCGTTTTCTCATCTGTTCAGTGGGACTGATAATCCTCATGTCTTAAGATTGCTTGAGGAATAAATGGTAAAATGTTGTGTGTGGAGCTCTAGGCCTTCTTTGCTCTCCCCTGTGTCTGGAAGATATTGACACAGCTGACTCTTTACTCTACACGTCATCACGTTGGATGGCTTCTCCTGACCAGTCATTTCCCCCCTCCTTTTTTCTTCCTACAGCATCCAGTTTGTCTTTTTCATAGCACATTTCACAGCCTCACATTTTGTGTTCCTTTGATTACTGGTTCATTTCTTGTTTTCCCCATAGTACATTTACTCCATGAAGGCAATTGTTATTTTTGTCTTATTCACCATTGCACTCCAGTGCCGAGATCATTGCCAGGCACAAAAAAGGCAATCAGAAAATGTTTGTTGCAGGAATTTCTGAATGCACACAACTGCTTTGCACAGACTTATCACATTGTAGATTCATAGTAAATGTTAGCTATTATTTTTGTCGTTATTTTTATTATATAGGTATATGATCCCCTTGGTGATGTGCCATAATCCATATATGGAGAAAGAGAGGAAGGTTCCTCCAAACATCACCCACCTTGTTCACCTTCAACATGGGAAATGCGCTTCTCCTGACAGAGACAAAAAATTTGGTCTGAGCTCTATTATAGTTTAGCATTATTTGAGAACATGTTCATGGGCCACATTCCCCATAAACTATTCCAAATTAATATTATGGAGTTCTTAGGTAGGCAAATAGTTATCCAACCATCTACACATACTTTTTTACATAATGTGACCTCATTTGGCACAGGTAATTGTCAGACACATAATTATGTTTAAAAATAAAATAGGAGACCGGGCATGGTGGTTCACGCCTGTAATCCCAGCACTTTGAGAGGCTGAGGCAGGTGGATCACGAGGTCAGGAGATTGAGATCATCCTGGCTAACACGGTGAAACCCTGTCTCTACTAAAAATACAAAAAATTAGTCAGGCGTGGTGGCGGTGCCTGTAGTCTCAGCTACTTGGGAGGCTGAGGCAGGAGAATGGCGTAAACCTGGGAGGCAGAGCTTGCAGTGAGCCGAGATCATGCCACTGCACTCCAGCCTGGGTGACAGAGTGACACTCTGTCTCAAAAAATAGGAACCACTACTCTTCATCCAGAATTTGTAACAACACCTCATCTGGAGGATGATATGGTAGTTGCTGAGAAACAGCCTCGGTAGTAATAATTGTTGGATAGAGTATTAACATGAAACCCAACAAGAATGAATAGATTGAGGTGAGCAAATTATAGTGATCCAAAGGCAATTTGTTAGGATTAGTAATCTAATTGTTAGAACAGGTGTCCTGACTATTATTATTGGCAAAATGGTGCTTGGCATGTGGCTTCAAAGCCCTCAGCGTTAGCCTTTGCAGGCAATAGTTTTTGCCCTTCCTATAATTTATATCAAGTACACATGACAACTAAGCACATGAACTTGTGTGGTGTGTTGCTGTAATACTCCTTGAAGGAATCAAAATATGTCAAAGTTTTAAAAATTTAGGAGACGAAGGGGAGAACAGACTCAGACATTTTTATAGAATGTCCACAAACTTTCAGTGAGAGAAGGGAACACCTTCTCAATAGTCTCATTGCCATAATTCCTAAGTGCTAAGTAAGAATAGGCACTGTTCAATTGAGCTCCTGTTCATTCATTTGACTTCATATATAGATATATATATATTTTTTTGAGACGGAGTCTCGCTCTGTCACCCAGGCTGGAGTGCAGTGGCCAGATCTCAGTTCACTGCAAGCTCCGCCTCCTGGGTTTGTGCCATTCTCCTGCCTCAGCCTCCCGAGTAGCTGGGACTACAGGCGCCTGCCACCTCGCCCGGCTAGTTTTTTGTATTTTTTAGTAGAGACGGGGTTTCACCGTGTTTGCCAGGATGGTCTCGATCTCCTGACCTCGTGATCCGCCCGTCTCGGCCTCCCAAAGTGTTGGGATTACAGGCTTGAGCCACCGTGCCCGGCCTATTTTTATAAATTTTTTAGAATGTTTCACTATGTTGGCCAGGTTGGTCCTGAGCTCTTGGCCTCAAGCAGTCCTCCCATCTTGGCCTCCCAAAATGCTAGGATTGCAGGCATGCGCCACCATACCCAGCCTTATCTGACTTCTGATTCTGAAAAATTAGAATCTGTCTAGCCCTTCTTCCATTTGACATTGCTTTAGAAGACTGAAGCTTGTAATATGTTCCTGCTTTTCTTTAAGCTAAACGTTTCCAATGATTTTCCAACACTTATTTCTCTTGAAAGTAGAGGCTGAATTGACCCTGGATCCTGTCATGGATTTTAATCCCTTAAAAAACTAAAAGAGGCATTTGTGTAAAATTGCAACTTTAGTCAGAGTGGCCCAAACAAAGCTGGGTTAGATACTTGGACACATGCCAGGATTTTCTAACACCCTCCATGGGGGTTGGGGTCGGTACTTATAATACATTCAAATTGAGATATCATGTGAATATCCACACATAAGTCATTTTCTAAATAATTGAAATTTGTGCATCGTGCAGACAGGAAATAGGCATTAAATTGATTAGATGATTTACTCATTTAGTAGGACAAAGACATTCACAAAATTGGCCTTGTATTTTAAGTTTTATTTTCAGAATACACTGTAGAAGGATTCTTGTCATCATTAAATCACATTGTGCCAAACTGCACTCCATGCTACACAAGAGACTTTGAAGGTATTAGTAGGTAATCCTCAAAATACAGGAAACAATGAACGTATTATATCTTATGAGACTCGAAGGTCCAGAGAGCTTCTGATCATACCTCTTACTGTCATACCATGTGACAAGTGATATTTTAAAACTAAAGTTAAATAGGAAGGCCATACTATATTACTACCTGAATTTGTTTGTTTCCCAGAGAAATACATTTTACACAAATTCTCTGAATGTATGACAAGAGGTTGAGACTTTTTAGTAGTCATCTAGGATGAACTTTGCAAGTACTAAATTTGTATATTTAATATTTCCTATAATAGTACTTCATTATATATTGTATTAATACCATGTTTTTCTTTTTTATTAGTTTTGAATTTTCTTAATACTGTTAATTCTTGACATAATTTAAACACCAATAGTATCATGACAGTATATTATACCTACTTTTACTGTTTGTTACATTTGAGATATAATAATATTTAATAGCTTTTTATGTTTTACACTTTTTAAATAAAATTATCTCATTCCTTAATATAGATTATTTTCATATGAATAATTTAAAATCTTTACACACACATACACTCATTATGAATTGGTAAAACACTTAAAGTCATGGAACTATTTTGTTTTTTCTTTTGGTTTTTGTTTGTTTGTTTGTTTGTTTGTTTTTTGAGATGGAGGCTCGCTCTGTCGCCCAGGCTGGAGTGCAGTGGTGCGATCTCGGTTCACTGCAAGCTCCGCCTCCCGGGTTCACGCCATTCTCCTGCCTCAGCCTCCCGAGTAGCTGGGACTACAGGCGCCTGCCACCACGCCCGGCTAATTTTTTTGTGTTTTTCGTAGAGACGGGATTTCACCATGTTAGCCAGGATGGTCTCGATCTTCTGACCTCGTGATCTGCCCGCCTTGGCCTCCCAAAGTGCTGGGATTACAGGCATGAGCCACTGTGCCCGGCCAAAGTCATGGAACTGTTAATGGGGAATACTATTCTACAATAGGAAATACACAAAGTTTAGAAAAAAAACTCTAGGATATTCTGCCTTTCAGTTTACAGAACAGCTTCATGCCTCTAAAGTAAAGCAAGTTCCCCAGGAAACAACAAAAAGAAAGTGCTTTAGACATTTCAATATCAGCTTTTAGATCACTGTACTATTTGTTTATTTATTTATTTAATCAAGGCAGTAAATTGAAAACCCATTTTGGCAGCCACACTCAGCTGAAGACATGAAAGTGTTTTTGCCTTTTCCTTAGAGGAAGGTACTATATAAGCACCTTAAACAAATGGACTGCATAGTCTATATTTTTCACTCTCTTTGGACATTGGAAACACGTTAGAGTCTGTTTATAATGCAGTTTCAATGGTTTATGTAGCTGGAACATCTTTATAGGGAAACCACCTTGTACTGAATGAAGTTCTTTTGGTGTTTTTGTATAAAACTACTGCTACCATCTAAATATTTGTGTCCCCCAAAATTCATATGTTACATCTAATCCCCAATGCAATAATATTACCAGGTGGGGCCTTTGGGAGGTGGTTAGGTCATGGGGGTGGGGCCTTCATGAATGGGATTAGTGCCCTTATAAAAGAAGCCTAGGGAGCTTATTCAGCCTTTTCACCATGTGAGGAGACAGCAAGAAAGCATCCTCTTGGAAGCAGGCAGAAAGCTCTCACCAGATACCAAGTCTACTGGTACCTCGATATTGGACTTTCCGCTCTCCAGAACCATGAGCAATAAATTTATGTCATTTGTAAATTATCCAGTCTAAGGTAATTTGTCTTACAAGCCGAACAGACTAAGACAACTACTTTTGTGGGCCCGCAGATAGATGTATTGTCATTCCAAATTCTGAAACTCACACTTGTAATCTAAAGTTCTGTGTATAGCTCTGTCCTGTGACCTGCAATGACTCAAAAGGCACCTATCCATTGCTAGAAATAAGTCAATTTTATTTTGAATTCAGTGGATGCTATGAAACATATCTTCACTGTTCGTGTTTGTCTCTTTCTGAATCCACAAGTGATGGACACATGAATCTACTACTACTGTTCTCTTTTCTTCTTTTTCCGTCTTTCTCTCCCTTCCCACCCCTAGTTCCTGACGTTTGCCTACTCTATCATGTCTGCTGAGGTCAGGAATATTCATTTATCTTCATGCTCAAGGTAAGTGAAGCCATTAATGCTGAAAGTGTTGCATACCACTCTGCATCCTCATCTGTCTGAGACACATTCAACCACTAGGTCCTCAGCTGCTTCACTGCTGCCTGATGTTCTTTGAAGTCCAGTATAAGAGAGAACATTCTATTTTGCTAAAACTAAAAGACTACCCTTTATCTTTGCTGAGAATATGTAAAGAAAAGGGGAATGACTAGATCAGAAGGCTTATTCTGAGGTATATAGTAATGTTAATTTTTAAATAATTGTTAGGTGTTCTTCTTCATTAGGTATTCACCTTCAGTTTTCCAAGACTATGGAAAGCACCATTGGTGCATGTAGTTAACAGCAGCTTGACTCAGACGTAGAACTGCAGCCAGGACCCATCTGTTCCCATTACTCCTGCTGCCAGTTTTGCAACCAGAACTAGAGTGATTTATCCATCTCAATTTGCTCAGGACTCAGCAGAAGAGGATCCTGGGACACAAGACTTTCAGTGCTCAAACTTGGAGAGTTCTTGGCAATCACAGTTTGACTATGACTGAGAAGATTCCCAGAAAGCAGGACTTTTAATTTCAGAACTGAGAAAGTCCCAGGGCATGGGTTGTTCACCTTACTTGCAACCAACTTCTAATTCATCATGGGGGCTTTGCATAAACGTATGCTGTAGGACTAGTTCAGTCAGTCATTGCTTCAAATTAAGTAGTGTGGCAAAAGTCTGTTATTTTTCAGGAGAATTCAGGTCTGATTGTGTTAATCCTGGTTGCAATAACTTATCTCATTTCTCCATTTTCCTGTGGAAAAATTCCCAATTTCTCAACCTGGCATATTAAGCATCTGAATAGTGGCCTATGCCTTCATCCCTGTCGCTGTCTCCCTCTACTCGCCACCATGCCCCAGTCTCTTTGAACTTTGTCATTCTCCTTCAAGACTGGTGATATGGCTTGGCTGAGTCCCCACCCAAATCTCATCTTGAATTGTAGCTCCCATAATCCCCACATGTTGTGAGAGGGACCCAGTGGGAGGTAATTGAATCACGGGGTGGGTCTTTCCCATGCTGTTCTCGTGATAGTGAATAAGTCTCATGAGATCCGATGGTTTTATAAAGTGCAGTTCCCCTGCATATGCTCTCTTGCCTGCCAACATGTAAGACGTGACTTTGCTCCTCCTTCACCTTCTGTCATGATTGCGAGGCCTCCCTAGCCATGTGGAACTGTGAGTCATTAAACCTCCTTTCCTTTATAAATTACCCAGTCTTGGGTATTTCTTCGTAGCAGTATGAATATTGACTAATACAACTGGAGACCTGAGAACACAGACATTCTTTCATTCCAGATTTCTTTCTTTCTCTGTCTCCCCTACTGCTTCCATCCATTCAGCATAGTCATGTAAGAAAGTTCAAGCATCACTGACTCTGAATAACTGCTTTCATCTTCCTCAAGAAGTTATCTCCCCATCCTTTAAGCACAACTAATGCTTCGTTTATATCTTTAAAATAGAATTGATTATGTACTATATCAAATACATATGCTTTAGACCTGTCTCCTTTACTAGACTATTTCTCTGTTTAGTACACTTGCTTCTCAACAGTGATAACTTATTTTTCCTTTTATCTCTAGTGCTTAATCTTTTGCCTGGTGTACAACAAAATTTGTTGTATGAACATCTAAGTGGATACATTTTTATATATTTTAAACAGATGGGAAAACTGAAGCTTAGAGTGGTTAAATGATTTCACCAAGATCAATAGCTAGGAAATGACTGAAATGGGGCTTTAACCAAAGTCTTCCAAATCTAACACCCATGCATTCATCACCCCCTCATTTGTATACATGGATTACCAATAACACACACTCTCAACTTGCAGTAAAGAATGCCTGAAAGGGTCAGAAGAAGTATGTTTCTGGTGAAAGAGAAAGGAAGTACGTGTTTTAAGGCAACGATTTGCAACACTTAATGGAATTCCTCAAAGAGAAAATGGTCCATTTGGATTACAATAGTCTTACATTAAAAGTCACTGTTTTCTGCATATTTTGGTTAAACTTAGACCTGACTTATGTCAGCTTGCTGTACCCCAGATTACATTAACCAATATATAATATTTCTCGAACAAATCTTAGAGTACTGATTTTTGGTTATAATATCTGTTGTAAAGAAAGGTATTTTAGTAAAGGAAGATTACTGTTCTGATATATCAGATCATTCAGTTAGCACTAAATTTAAAGTCCAAGATTTTGTCACATTCCTGTCGGATTCAGTTCAGGGACACTTCATATTTTCCTCTGTTACTTTAAGCTTCAATAATTAAGATGACGAGTCAAAGTTTACGGTTGTATTGAGTCTTGTGTACCTCAAACCAATATTAATAGTTAACATCTCATTGGAAATGAGCTAGAGAATCTCAAGAAATAGTCACTTATTTTTATATTGAGTTAAAATAAGAAGTCTAGTGGTGAATTTTCTCTGCTTTTAAAGAAACATCCATGTTCCTAGTTTAACTGAGATTTATTCTGTGTGCCTGGAACATATTTCCTGACTTTTTAGATGCTTTGTTTCTCCCGCAATTAGAATAACTAAGTACTCAGTTGTCATGGAAATACTCCTCTTCATAAAAATCTTTAAAACAGAAGCTCTCTTCATTTGTCTCTCTTTGCAGAGAAGGCAATTACTACCTCTACCTTTATACTCTTCTATTTGTGTTTCTCTTTATACCTCCTGGTACTGGTATCTTCCAATTCAAATTGTTTTGTAGCAGTTTCTTCGGGCTTAAACTCTAGGTGAAAATGCCTCTTCATTCATGAGAAGCCGTAATAATATTCATATCATGTTCCAAGATTGTAGTACTTGACAATAATCACTGAAAAGGTGCGGATATGTAACAGAGGAATTGTTAGGTTGACTGCTTTGAATTTAATCCATTCTCAGAATATTCTAGTAGTTACAGTCAGCCCTTCATATCCATGGGTTCTGCATCCAAGGATTCAATCCACCCCAGATTGAAAATATTTAAAACAATTGTGTCTGTATTGAACATGCACAGACTTTTTGTTATTGTCATTATTCCCCAAACAATACAGTATAACTATGTATATAGCATTCACATGGTATGAGGTATCATAAACGAAGTAGAGATGTTTTTAAATATACAGGAAGATGTGCACAGTTTATATGCAAATAATACAACATTCTGTATCAGGGAATTGAGCATTTGAGGATTTCATATCCTAGGGGGGTTCCTGGAATCAATCTCCCAGAGATACTAAGGGTTGGCTCTACTCAGAAATAGACTGTTGTGCTCTGGAAGGTAAAAGCTGACACATCAAACCCAGAACTACACCCCATTCATCTCGATAAGGAGGTTTCGTCCCACACTAGTTGGTAAATCAACTGACATATCACCAGTGCACTTACCAGGGTGGGCACTTGATAACTATGGGTTCAACCAAAGGAATCACTGAGCAGATTCTGAAATTACAACCTATATTCTGGGGGTGTGAAGTAGGTAAAATGTTGACCTTAGAGAACTAGTGGTTTAGTGAAAACAGCATGTAAATGCAACCCATTATTTTACCTCTGTTAATTAATTTGTTTGTTTATTCATTTATTCAGCATCAACAATATGCTAGGCATTGTGCTTTGTGCTAAAAATTCAATGGTGACATCAAAGTGTGAGACAGAAGTCCAGCATAGTGGCTTTAGGCACAGAATCTGGAGCCAGATTACCTGTGTTCAAATCTAAGTGTTTTCATTTGTTAGTTCTGCAGCCTCTGTCTTCAGTTTCCTCATTTGTAAGAAATTATGATTTTACCTACTTTATAGGGTCGCCATGGGGGTTAGATGAATTCATATCTGTGTTTCAGAACAGTATCTGGCTCATAATAAATATTCTCTGTTTGTGAGATATAAATAAACTGAGACAAAATGTTGAGCAAAAGAGACAAAGTTCCTAAACTCAGGGAGCTTAAGATATTGGCAATAACTCTTCATGGTCAATATCACTCCTTAGGCACAGTATAAGCACCAGATAAAACATGTCATCAAGGCAGCTTGTGATAGAATAAATGCAAGAACAATGGGAAAACTGAACGGGAGAGAAGAGTTCACCAACACTGAGGTGTTCTTCACTTAAGCACCCACACAAAATTTCCCCTTATATTCACCAATGCCCTTGAAGAAAGGGTGATAAGAGAAGTGGTTTATAATGAATGCACAAAATTGTATATATGAATCACAGAGGTGACTTGGCAGATACAGATGCATCTCACTCAATGTAATGGATGTTTTCCTAAAAGACTATGGATCGGCTGAGGGTCTTTAAATGAAATTGTATTCATATACTCTAGGAGAACTTGTTTAAAGGAACCTATTGTGAATCCATTTATAAAGCAACTATTTATTACCTAATTTATTCAGTTTTTGTATTTTGGCTTTTGCAGTGGATTTTTAAGTCACATTTTATGTACTAGGTTTTCTTGAAAGGTAGATACTTTTAAATAACTGAATTTGTTCAAAGTTTCTGACAGCAGATACTCTCCTTTAGTAATATGAGCACTGGGCATATAAAGACATTCAAAAATTATTTGTTGAAAAATGAGTATCTAAATGCAATATCATTTAAAATGTGGAATATGTAAAATTTAAGCTGTTTCACTAACTGATGAATTTATCTTTAAATGAAGAAGAATTAAATATTTTATTAAATGTTCTAGAAAAAGAGTCAGAGATAGAAATACTTTAAAAACTGATTGAACACAAATGTATTATCACTGAAAAATGTAAGGAAATGAGTCCAGGCAAGAAAGACACAAAGTTTAGAGCTATCCATGATTTTATTCCTTCTTCCCTTCTCAGGCTGCTAATTTCTATTATCCCATCGCAGTGCTACTTAAAAATCTAGAGTTAACACAGGGGCACAGCATGTAAATACAGATTTCTTTCATGTTGAAGCAATACCCTAGGGAAAGGCTTGAGTCACCATGGAGAGGGAGGTCAAGAGCCCTGCAGAGTGTTGGAACTCTGGAAGGCACATTGGGGTTGAATGTAGTCTCTAATCCAACAGAGCACTCAACTCTACTCAGTATTCTTGTATTTTCCAATCCAGCTCTCTTCCCTAAAATCCACATGACCATTGAAATCTTCTTCAGATGACTGGAACCTTCTTACCACTTTCTGTTTCCCAGCTCCCACCATACCCAAAGTAAACAGAAAACCTCATTCCTACTTCTCAGGAAAAATGTAGAAGTCCTCATATAGAACTCTCCTCAAGCTCTTGCTGCCAGAACTCTTGCATGGACACAGGTTTTCATCGTTTCTGCTACAACAATGTCCCTTTTCCTAAGACAAATCTCTTTAGCTGTGCTATGGAGCATATATTGATCTGCTTCTTTAAGAAAATAACTACAGTGATTATTCCTTCATTTTGCCATATCTCTAAAAGAAAGGCAAAAGTTTCTAGACTTCATGTCTATTTTCAGCTATAACTTCTTCCTTCGCTGCCAACATGGCTAAGATTCTTTGAATAGTTAAATGTTCTGTCTATACATTCTCTTCATCATTTTCTCTGTTTGAGACAACTGTTTTTGCCCTTGCCACTCTATCAAAATGTTCCTCCAAGGACACCAGTGATGTTCCTGTCACAAATCCAGTGGAAACATTTCAGTTCTTACCTTGTTTAATATCTCTGCAACATGTGACATTGTTGACCTCTCCTACTTTTTGTTCTTGGTTTCATTCACTCTGTACTCTTGGACTCTTTTCTACTTCTATTCTCCATCTCATTTCTCTTAACTATTCCTTAAATGTTGATAATTCTCCACTTTTACCTTCATCCCTTATTCATGAGAGGTAAATATTGACTCTCTTCTATGTGCCAGGCACTGTCTAGAACCTACTTTCTTCTTTCTTCTAACCTACATACTGTCCTTGCTAATACCATCCATTGCTATGGCTTAAATTATCAAATATACTTAATGTTGGCAGCTTTGGCAAATAAAACTACAAGAAATTATTTCAAAGTCACTCAAATTTAATTGGGCATCATATATTTTATTCTGTAACCCTAACTATATCAGAAGTCACACACCCAAATGCCTTCAGGAGCAAGTTAGTTAATGGAATGTGCAAACCAGAAAGGGAAAGGACAAGTAACAGTGAGGATCACAGCCAACTGAGGAGTAAATGCCCCATCAGAAGACCTTATAATTCAGTGTCTTTTACATCCTTGCAGGCAAACAAGTCAAGTCTGTGGGCCACATCTGATCCAAGGTGACACATTTGGAAATTCTAAAGTCTGTACCCCAACGATTTCTTCCATTCCTGTGTATACAACTATATCCTGTATATCTTCACTTGGATACCCTCCCGGTAATTCAAGGTGTACAAAAAATAGTCTTCACACTATAGCCAGAGTTATCATTCCAAAGTAGAAATTAGGTTATGCCACTTTCCCATTTAAACCCATAAGTCCTTCTTCATTGCCTTCAAGATAAAATTCAAACTTCTTGATAGGTTTTACAAGGAATTTTATGTGTTTCCAGGTTGCTGCCTTTAGAGTCATCTCTTATTTTCATTATGCTATTCAATACTTAAACCCTTACCAAACTAACCTCACTAACCTCAACAAATGACTTTCTCTCTGGCATCTGAGACATCGCTGGTTGGAGCCATTCCCTCTGCATGTGTCCAGTCCACCTCTGTTGCCATGTGACTTGTTTTGGCCAATAAGATATGAACAGGAGGGACATATGCAAATTCTGGAAAGAAGTATTAAGCACTATGCATGCTTTGCCATGCCAGCTTTTCTCTACCTCTGTAGGAACAAGTCTTTTTCTAGGTCAAAAGTACTCTGGAAACTAAACAGTGCTTCTTTGGATTAGGGCCTGCACAGGGACAGTGAGAAGTTCAGTGTGCATCATAGGTGCTTGTTACAAAATATCCATTGCAAGCCACAGATGTCACCTCAACCAGAAAAGACAAAGAAAAGTTTTATACTTCTCATGCACTTAAAATATTATATATATTTAATATTATAATATTATATATATTAGATATATGTATATATCTTGAGGATCATTGATTTCATTTCCTGTGTTACTGTTAGGAAACAAAAAATGTTGGGATATAATGGGGGCATTCCAGTACCACAAACACATGCCTTGGAATAAGTCAGACAAATTCTCATGACAAACTGGAAGAATTTTCTCTAAGGCAGTTAAATTTCTTATCATACTTTTTAAAAAACTTTTAAGTTCAGCAATATATGTGCATGTTTGTTACACAGATAAACTTGTGTCATGGGGGTTTGTTGTACAGATTATTTTATCACCCAGGTATTAAGCCTTGTACCCATTAGTTATATTTCTTGATCCTCTCCCTCCTCCCATCCTCCACCCGCTGATCGGCCCCAGTGTGTGCTGTTCCTTTCTGTGTGTTCATGTGTTCTCATCATTTAGTTCCCACTTATAAGAGAGAACACATAGTATTTAGTTTTCTGTTCCTCCATCAGTTTGCTAAGGATTATGACTCCCAGCTCCATCCATATCCCTGCAAAGGACATGATCTCATTCCTTTTTATGGCTGCGTAGTATTCCATGGTGTATATGTACCAGATTTTCTTTATCCAGTCTATCATTGATGGACATTTAGGTTGGTTACATGTCTTTGCTACTGCGAAGAGTGCTGCAATGAACATAACAAGTGCATGTGTTTTTATAATTGAACAATTTATATCCTTTGGGAATATACCCAGTAATGGGATTGCTGGGTTGAATGGTATTTCTGTTTTTAGGTCTTTGAGGAATGGCTACATTGTAGCCACAATGGTTGAACTAACTAATTTACACTCCCACCAACCATGTATAAGTGTTCCTTCTTCTCAACAACCTTGATAGCATGTTATTTTTTGATTTTTTGATTTTTTAATGATAGTCATTCTGACTGGTATGAGATGGTATTTCATTGTGGTTTTGATTTGCATTTCTTTAATGATCAGTGATGTTGAGATTTTTTCCATTTTCTTGTTGGCTGCATGTAGGTCTTCTTTTGAGAAGTGTCTGTTCACCTCCTTGGCCCACTTTTTAATGGAGTTTTTTTTTTCTTGTTAATTTGTTGAAGTTCCTTATAGATGTTGGATATTAGACCTTTGTTGGGTGCATAGTTTGCAAAATTTTTTTTCCTGTTCTATAGGTTGTCTGTTTACTCTGTTGATAGTTTATTTTGCTGTGCAGAAACTCTTTAGCTTAATTAGATCCCATTTGTCAATTTTTGTTTTTGTTGCAATTGCTTTTGGCGTCTTCATCATGAAATTGTTGTCTGTTCCTATGTCCAGGATGGTACTGCCTAGGTTTTCCAAGGTTTTTATAGTTTTTGGTTTTACATTGAAGTCTTTAATCCATCTTGGGTTAATTTTTGTATATAGCATAAGGAAAGGGTTCAGTGTCAGTCTTCTGCATATAGCTAGCCAGTTATCCCAGCACCATTTATTGAATAGGAAGTCCTTTTCCTATTGCTTATTCTTGTCAGCTTTGCTGAAATCAGATAGTTGTAGGTGTGTGGTCTTATTTCGGGGTTCTCTATTCTGTTCCATTGGTTTATGTGTTTGTTTTTGTACCAGTACCACGCTGTTCTGGTTACTCTAGCCCAGTAATATAGTTTGAAGTTGGGTAGCAGGATGTCTGCAGCTTTGTTCTTTTTGCTAAGGATTGCCTTGGCAACTGGCTCTTTTTTGGTTTTATATGTACATCTTCTTTATGAGGCTATTTTAGCACTGGGTCCTAAAGAAAAACGGAGCTCTTAAATGAGCTAGGTTCTATGCTAGGTATTTTTTACCACTTGATTTTTACAACAGTGCTATGAGACAGAAATTATGTCTGTTGAACAGATGAGAAAACCAAGTGTTACAGGGGTTAAGTTCACTGCCTAAAGTCATGTGCCTTTTACAAGTCAGAGCTGAGGTTTGAACTCGAGTTCATCTGGTTTCTTTAGTGGTCAATTTGCTGCTAAACTTGAGGTCCCCTCTGACTCACACTGAGGGTCTAACCAACAATAGATTTTCATTTAAGATTCATTGACTTTTCTTTGTTGAAAATCTAACCATCAGTATCTCACTCTTCACATTGAAGGCAAAATTAACCTTTTCATTGCATTTCATTTTTTAATTCTGCTCCTCATCTCAAAGACTGGATTTTTACACACATTGAATGTCTCTTTTCAACTGTCAAATGACTATAATAATTCTTTCACTGACACAGATTATTATTATCCAAATACAATGCCAGTACTTAATAATTAAACTGTATTTTTTTCTTGAAATACCAGTTGATCCTGAGCTTATCACCTACCTCTCTGGAGAAAAGGCTTGAAATCAGTAGCTTCCAACCCTAAAATTTCAGCAGTTCTAGAGTAGGGATCCATCATCCATATATGTGTGAATATTTCCCCATTCAAGTCTGCTATCATCTGGGTTTAGGGATGTAAGCTTTAAAGGATATCTAGTAATATTCTTTAGTCCATATCACTTTATTGTGAGGTTCCTCATAAAACATTTCTCTCTACATTGTGGAAGTTAAAAAATGCTTAATAATAAACGAGTCTAGCAGTATAACTTAAGTGATAGCATTCAATGTTGATAAAATGTTAGAGTGTGACTCCAAAGGAAAGGGTAGGGGATAGATTGTGGGAGGCCAGGTACATCCTTCACAGGAGGGTGGGCTTCATCCTGAAGGCACTATAGAGTCCTTGAAGGGCTTTCTTGATGAATGAATGAGATGACAATAAACAAAAGGGGAGAAACTATTGAGAGTGAAAAAAATTAAGTTGTTTCATTTGATGTACCAAAAAAAATTATTACATCTTTTTGAGGTGTGATCTGAACTGTAAATGCCGTATTTGCTAATTCCAAGTTTTGTCTACTGCTGTTTTCTGGCGTGTGTATTCAAATGCTCATTTGCATTATCTCAATACTTTTGCTTCCTTGTTTACCCTCTTTGGAGGAAGTGTCACCCCAAGGTGACAGATGTAGTACAATGGCATTTTGATTTTTGGATGTCTTTTATCGTTAATTAATTCCTTTGATGATCAGTGGAAATACTTAGAAATTTTCAGGCTAACCTATGCCATTATAATGCCAAAATGATCCAGAGAAATCAGCTGACAAGCTAAATGCATCATCAGTTATCTTTTTATTGAAGGGAGACAACTGTGCATTGTTTTGCACAGAAATGATAACCCTAGAAAAAAAAAATCCAACTTTTTATTCAACCAATCTTTACTGATAGCTATTTTGTGCTAGACACTGAGCCTAGCACTATATATCTATTTGAAAAAAAAAATGTAGTGCTGTCTTCTAGGAGATAACAGTTGTGTGTGTTGGGGAGGAGATAATTATTAAACAAATAAATACACACCCAAAAATATGTATTTGCAATTTGTGATAAAGGCCATGAAAGAAAGGAACAAGATAGTCTGAAAGATAAAGAAAAATGAGAACATAGGGAATATATACTTTAGCCCAGTCAGTCAGGAATTTTCTGAGGAAGTGATATTTGTAATAAAACCTGAAGAATGGGAAGGAACAACTTAAAAGAGGAACGGAGAACATTCCTGGCACAGGGAATCATGTGGAAAATCGTGAGGTTGGAAAGGAGACCAGTGAGCTGAAATAATAGAGACACAAGAGGTATGTGCTTGAAGAAGGCAAGGGGTGTCAAGGTCCAACAGCCGCCAAATTGTCTTGGCTGCAACTGGAACTAACTGGGCCGTCTTGGTCAAGTTGCTCTAAGTCTTTGTGATGTTTGGTACCTTGTCTGTAAAAGTAGGTATTTGAACTCAATGCTAAGACCTTGCAAAAAAAAAAATAGGGCTTATTAACTATATTTTCATATAAAGAGTAAACTGATAAAGGAATAAGCTATTTGGATTGTCGAAAGCCTTGGTTTTTGGCAAATATTTATTGAGGACTCGATTTATACAGAGTGCCGGGGGACCTGGGAAAGTAAAACTCATTGGCATCTGCTCTCTGAGCAAGGCTGTCACTTCTGCCCCATCTCTCATGCCTCTGGAGGCTGTAGTGGGAAGGATCCCCAAATACCACCACCCACGGACAACTTTTACAGGATCACTGAGAAGCTCTGTGCAGCTTCTGAATATTACAACTCCTCCCCACCAAGACCTCAAGATGTCACTTGTGACTTCTTGACTTTCCCTCTCCAAAGACTGGATATGATGCACTTGGGGGAGTGTGGGAGATGGTGTTGCTTCATGTCCCTGGTCACTCCAGTGCTCAGCTGCTGCAATATTTTATCTTCAGGGTGGGAAAGGTGAAGAGTGGGAGGAACTGGTCAGTGAAGCCTTAACACACTGAAAGTTTTCTGCAGTGTCTGCTGTTGGGAAGTGATTTAAAATAACTAGATGTAGCTGAGAATGATTTCTGGAGAAAACCATGTGATTCTCTCCAACACCTAAACATATCCCAGAAAAAGAGAATCTGGATGGTGGGTGGAGAGACTGCTAACCAAAATGCCTCGAGAGTGTGTGTTCCTTGACATAAAGAGAGAGAATTTAGCTCAAGATTGTTCAGATAGGAATGTCAGGATGTAAAGTTAATCTTTGACGTTTCCATTTGTGTCACACTATTTTCATCCTGTTGTCCCAGTCATCATGTGGCAGGAGGGAGTACATTCAGCTGCCTCAGTTGTTTTTTTGTCTGAAGTGATGTTCTAAATGGGACCTATTTTCTTGCTCTTCATTGCTAAATGACAATCACGTGTGAGGAAAGGCAGACGATCATTTCTATAGCAGTCTTTACTCGTGTTCTTATCAACGAGCCAAAGAAAGTACATATTAAGTGAATGTGAGGTGACACAAGACCAGAGATAGCCCTCCAGGGATAATGTCTAAACTCTTCATTCCTATTTGATTTTCTTTGCCTTTACAATTTTATTTGCTGAACTGTAAAATTTCTTATTATAATTTCCTAATTACAAATAAATATTCTTCTGGGAAGGAAAACAGTATTGTCAGTGAAATTAAAAGTAAATATATTAGACATATCCTAGCAAATGTTAATGAAGGCAATTTCTCAACACTTTATGTGTATACATGCATATACATATATATATTTTCTCATGTGTATAAAAAACAATGAGATTGACTTATTTTTAATAAGAGTCATGAAAAAAATGATAAAGGCTTCCCAAAACAAAACAACCTAGTTGTTCCAACCTAGTTGGAACTTCAAAATAACAGGCTGTTTTGAAGCTCCAACCAGGTTCTGACCTGTCAAAGTTTTGTCATCCAGACTGATAACTCCTTTTGTCCTGTTTTTTAAATGATATTTCCTTAGGCTTTAAAACTAGTTGTTGTAACTCAGATGAATTTATGCCAAAGGCATGCTGAATCCCTGCCTGGTTAAGAAAGGAGCAAAACAAGGATGAGGCAAGCTGGAGCCCCAGAAAACAAAGCTTCAGCTCTGGTCCCCAAAGAAGGGTGTTAGATAATGCACATGATAGTGTCTAACGGGACCCAGGAGTCTGGGCCTTGAGTTAGCACTTGACAAGCCATAAAAGCCTTTTGAATGTATTCATACGAGATGTCAGGCAAAACAGAAGTTAATTTTTTTCTACCTCATGAAGCTCTGTCTGCACAAGGTTTTCTTATGTTTGGTAAATCATAGTCTGGTGTTAGTTGTTCTCTTTTTCTGTTTCTCCAAGTATTTCTGAGAGAAACCTGCCCTTATTTACCTTTAACTCTGAGGATATCTAGTCTTTTTATACCTTTCAGTCACAGTTCTAGTAATTATTCCCTGCTCTGAGAGGTGGATAGAAACATAGGAAGCATTTAGAATTGGCAGCATTTCTTTGGTGGATCATAAAGACTCATTTGGCTTATTGAGATGAGGATGAGAACACAGAATTTCCCAGTAGATATTGCAGACATTTTCATTAGGATCCAATTTCAAAGAATGCTGTTAGCATAGTTGTATTTCAGGAGACAAAAATCTCTTCCTCTCTTGAGGAACAGGTTCTGATTTTCCTCCTGATGATACTAATTTAGGCCATGTGTGATCAGAACCTTCCTGATTATTCACCAAATTTCGATCTTAGAGACAAGAAGATAATAAGAGGAAAAATATAAGATATACCCTGGGTAGGGACCTGGGAGGAAGAGATTTTAGAGGAAGCATTGAGATTATGAGGGGCCAGGAAAGTGGTCAGAAGGTAGTGCTCCCTACCAGCGTATCTCAGGTGAGTCAGGAGGACAGTTGTTAGGGCCACTGCTCATGAGTTCAAGACTGGATTAGATCATTGTTCTCACCTGAACTTCACCTAGGTCCTTGTTATTCATCCCTCTGGGCTTCTTGTAAATGGGAACTTTAATTATCTGTATCTATCTTTGCCAGCAAAGCAGACAATAACTTTAGGAGAGAAAATAACCATCAATAGCTGTTCAGAGAGGATGGTCTTCAATGCCTCCAAGACAAGTATGATAAAAACGAACGTGGACATACGGTTCTGGGCTGGGGAGAGGCACCTGCACTTAGAGGTTGAACTGAGCATGCCACAACTGAGTTACTGGGGACTGGGCATCTCTGTTAATGCTTCTTTAAGTTCCCTGAATAGTTCTGGGAGGTCAGCACTCCACAACACCCTCCCCACCCACCGCTGTCCCTGTACAATCAGTATGCCCATCAGTCTCAATAACGTTTTCTGTAAAGCTTACAAAATATTGTACGTTCACTGTGTGAACATAGTGATATTGTGTCCTTGTCTATGCATGGTGCCTTGAGGTGTAGCAGAAATGATAACCCAGAAACGGAAGACTCATTCATTCTTTTACTCAGACTTTTATTGAGTGGATATTTTGTTTTAGGCACTAAGACTGGTATTAGATATTCATTTGTCAATAAACCAAATGCGATTTCAGCCCTCCCAGAGACTACAGGAGTGCGTGTGTGTGTCTGTGTGTGTGTCTATGTTGGGAGATGACCACTAAATAATTTGATACACAAAAGATATGTATTTATAATTTGTGACAAATCATAGGCAATAAAGGAAGAAAACATTGTGATGGAGAAAAAAAATGGAGTGAAAGGGAGGGTGCCTCTGTCTACTTTAGACTGGGCAGTCAGGAATTTTGCATTGATTTAACACATTTACTTGTTACAATGCTGACAGCATGTTTTTCATCTCTAGTATATTTTTGTGCACTACTATTCACTATCAGAAAATGACCTTTACTTCCAAACATGGTTTGCACTCATTTCTAATATTCTAAAACTATTGCATTTGGGTTGGTTACCAAAAACAATAATGATTATGTTTTACTTTTACCATCTGCTTAGTTATTGATTCATGATGATGTGCCATTAGTTAAATTTCTATTAATTAAAAAAATTGTTCTCATGCTCACCTAGCTTCACAAATTGTCTCATTATCATTATTCTTTTGATGATAGAATAATCATCAACTTTAATTCATTGGACAGATGGATCATACTGAATTGTTCTAAGATCTAACATATAATAATGTCCAAATTACTAAGCGCTTTTTCACATACCATCACACTTAATTCTCATTTCACCCCGGAGATGTCTTGCTACTCCCACATTACAGATGAGAAAACTAATGGTAAAAGAAGTTAAACATCAGTTCAAAGTTATACCAATATGACTGGCAAACATAAAAACCCAACTCTTTTCACTTCAGAGCCAGTGCAGGTTCCCTGTTGGCCCAGCTTTCTCCACTACCCGTACTGGTTTGCTTTTGGGCCCCACCAATGTTCTGCTTCCACACACTGGTTATTCTTACCTTGATATATTTTTAACTTTTTTTTTTTTTGGACTTAATCCTGTATATCCACTTATTTGGTATTTCTGGATAATCACCTGCTCAGTGGAGCTAGCTGCATTGGTAAGACACTTCTACTTCCCTTGCCTCAGTCATTTCTTCTGGAAAGTGAGAATTTGGTAGCATCTTCCTCAAATAAGTATTCAATGAGGTAATACATAATACATATAATATATATCTTTTTAAAGTGCCTGCCACCTAAGTGTTCAGCAAATACTAGTTTTTAATCTCTTCTCTCAATACGAGAAATAAGACCATTATTTCTTTTCAAACATGGCTTTGCAATGTTTACATAGTATAAAAAGCTCCATTATGCAAGAAGGAACGCTCCATATTAGGGATTATCTCCTGTTCACTGTAGATCTTCCACCGTTCAAGTGCCATCAAAATGCCCTCGCTGGTAAGCACAGGAACTGGATAAAAAGGCACTGAGGTCAGACAAAAGGGATCTTGTAGTTAGCAAAAGCTCCAGACTCCACTTGCCAACATCCACTTCAGAACTCCTCTTTGGAAAGTCTTCTCAGTCCCTGATTTAGTTGTGTAAATGAACTTCCCCTCCAAGTAATTTTAGACGGGAGACTGGATGTGGACAGTTGAACTGGCCACATCATAAAATATAGAATGCTGGTTTCAGTACCTGTGCCTCAGCAGGAAAGCGACTGGCAAGAAGCATTGTCCTCCCTTTTCCAGCTCTCCCTTCTCCAACAAAAGGAGTAAGACATCAGTATCCTTCCTTCTTCCTTATCCTGTCTTCAGCTTTTGACCTTTTTATGACTTATTAAAACATCTCCACAAGCAAAGGCAGAGAATGCTTGAATGTCTATGCTTTAGAAACACCAGCCAAAATTGTGAAGGCAGCCCACATTGGAAAAAAATTGATAAAAATGAGATCCTTGAATCAACAGATATGGTTTAGGACATTCCTTCTTTTCTCATAGGAATGCAAGGGGGACTGCAGAGTGTAGTGAATAAACAAAACTAAACAAAAAACAAAGTCTGTGAACCTGGTGAGTTTTGAAGCAGCATGTTAGTTTTGTCAATGATCAGACTTATGATTTCAGATAACTGCTCTAAGCCTGGGTATCTTCACTTGTCAAATGGAAAGGAAATCTGCTACATTGTAGGTAGTTGTCAGACATAATAAGAAGTGCCAATTACAGAACTTGGCATATGATAGGTGCTCAAAAAACGGTAGCTCTTAGTATTATCTGGAAATACCAATTATACACAATGATAGCCTGGAAAATAAAACAATGTTAACTTTCAGAGCGCAATCTTAAATATATGAACAAGGAATTTCTTGCTAATCCTTGTAGGAAGGTGATTAATGATATCCTTATTCCTAAATACTATCAATAAGTTATTTCAGGTTTTGGTGTCCTTGACATCTTGTTACCTCTTGTAACTAAGCCTCCTTGGAAAATTATCTTTGCTTGGTTTCATGGCACAGGGATAGCCAGAATTCTGATAAAATTCATTTAAAAATTGGCTCCAATCCTGTGCCCCCTCTCGGTTCTTCAGTGGGGCAGACTAACATAATTATCTTCTATGGAGGAGCAATAGGTTTAATGGGATGGAATTAAAAAGGGCTTCTGCCCTCCGCTTTGGGGTTATTTGGGACTTTTTCAGTTTAGTGTATTATCTGTTATTGTAATGTAATTTTCACTATTTTGTGTTTTTTTTGTGTGTGTGATTGTGCATAATGAATGAGTGTGTATTTTTTCCCAGCTACTTCACAATGATACAACCCTACATTTCTCACCAACTGACATTTTTTGAAGACTGCACTTTTGTACCTCGTTCACCATGGTAAGCCAAAGTTAGTATTTGTATTGTGCAGTATTCTGCAGTAGAATCCTTCCTCATTCTGTACAGAGGAGCGGTATAACTTCATGATTAGCAGCATAAGCTCTAGAGCCAGATTACCCAGGTTTGAATGCTGGCTCTACCACTGTGCACCTTAATAACAGTGTGCCTTAATTTTCTCACCTGTAAAATGAGTATAACAGTATTACCTCATAGACTCGTGAAAATTAAACTAGTTAGATAATGTAAAGTGTTTTGAAATTGTTCAAGGTAAAGAAAAATGCCTATTAAATGCAATGTATTATGGACATACACTTTCCCTAGACACTCTTCTGTATACTGGTGTACTCTTTTAGTCTGTTCTCACACTACTATAAAGAACTACCTGAGACTGGCTAATATATGAAGAAAAGAGGTTTTATTGACTCAACGTTCCAGAGGCTATATAGGAAGCATGGCTGGGAAGCCTCAGGAAACTTACAATCATGGTGGAAGGGTGAAGGGGAAACAAGCGCCTTCTTCACATGGTGGCAGGAGAGAGAGAGTGAAACAGGAAGTGTGATACACTTTTAAACCATCAGATCTTGTGAGAATTCACTCACTATCACGAGAATAGCAAGGGGGATTCTGGCCCCATGATCCAATCACCTCCCACCAGGCCCCTCCTCCAATTTGACCTGAGATTTGGGTGGGGACACAAATTCAAACCCTATCAACTGATGACATTTGGATCTATTTCTTCAACCCAGTCTCTCTCTGGAACTCCAGGGTAATTCCCATTTCACAGTTGAATATATTCATTTTCATATGCAAATGAGAAGATGTCATTTCCTTCTCTGAAATGCCTTTATTTGTAACCTCCATGGTTCAGGAAATGTACCCTCATCCAAGCAGCATCTCAGCCAGAACTCGGGCATCATCATTCTGACTCCTTCATCACATTTACTAGTCATTATGTCTTGCCTTCTAATTATCTTTCTAGTGTGTCTTTTTTTAAATCCCCATTGCCTCTCCCTTACTTCAGGCCATCAGACTTTATTGTTTCGTCACTGGATGACCCTTGGAAATGAATCTACCCGTTTGCCCCATGTTGCCTGATTCCATTCTTTTCATGACTGCCAGAGTGATTAATCTGAAGCCACAATCTAAACCTATTATTCCTTGGACTAAATTTTTTCAGTGGTCTGCTGATGTCTCTGATTAAAACTTAAGTTCAAAGCTTGGTTTTAAGACTGCCACAGTCTGGTCACAGCTCACCTCTCCTGCCACAGAACTTGCTCTCTAGCCCAGGGAACTACTTGCAGCTCTCTGCACCATAAACTTTTTTTCAATCTCTGGTACTTTGCATATGTGGTCTGTTTTAAGACAATGTTTCTCCTCTTTCTTCCTTCTCAAGTGGTTGATACATGCTTGTCCATTAGGATTCAGAATTGACATTAGGTTCATCTATGAAAGCTTCCCTATTACCCAAGATTGAATTGAGGGCTTTTCTTATATGTTCTCACAGCACAGGAATCAGCCCTTTGTGGCATTTGCAATATAGTATAGTAGGTAGCTTCTTGGTGATGAAGTCAGACTGCCTTGTTTGAATCTTGGCTTTGTCACTTAGTAGCTCAATAAGCTTTAACTTAAGCTTTAAGTTCTTTAACCTCTCTGTGCCTCACGGTGATATTAATAGTTCCTGGGGTAGATAGAGAAAATGACTACAAATTCTTTCCTTCTCTGTATCTACCTTGCCTTAGATTTTTCAGGCTGTTATAACAAAATGCCACACACTGAGTAGTTTAGAAATAACAGAAATTTAATTCTCACTGTTCTGGAGATTGAAAAGTCCAAGATCAAAGTGCCAGCAGATCCAGTGTCTGGTGAAGCCCAGATTTCTAGCTCATAGTTGGTTCCTTCTCACTGTGTCCTTACATGGTAGAAGGAATGAGTTAGTCCTCTGGTCTCTTTTTAATAAGGGCATTAATCCCATTTATGAAGGAAGAGCCCGTATTACCACATAACCTCACAAAAGACCACCTTCAAACACCATTGCCTTAGGGGTTGGGATTTCAACATATGAATTTGGGGGTACACAAACACTGAAACTATAGCATATCCCTTTCCAACATGCCATTGTAATTTCCTCCATCAAAGTTAAACTCTTTCTTCCTCCCTTGAATCTGGGCTGGTCTTGTCACTTGCTCTGGCCAATGGGACAGTAGCAAAGGTGTCCCAGGCAGAGGCTTGGAAAATGCTGTACCATGGCACCTACTCCCTCTTGCTGCTCTTGGGAACTCTGCAGCTACCATGAAATGAAGAAGTACAGGCTAGTCATCAGGATGGTGATAGAGACATGGTCCAGTTGTACCCATTACTCCAACCACTTGCATGACATGTAAGATGATCATATCATTGCCAGCTGGCCACAGATGCCTGAGTGATCCCAGATGAGCACAGCCTACATTGGCAGACCACAGAACTGTGAGCTAAATAAATAATTATGTTAAGCCATTACGTTTGGGGGAGGTTTCTTATATAGCAAAAACTAACATATGACTCATGGGTCATGAATATTGGATAAGTTAACACATACAAAATACATAGAGAGTGCTACATAAGCATTCATTTTTCTTATTAAAGTTGCTTATTTCTTTGTGCAAATCTACCACTAGAATGCTGGCTCCTTGAAGGGACTCTTTCTTTTCCCCTATTACATCTTCCTGACACAGTGCCTGGCTTGACATGTGGTACGAATGATTCAAGATTCTTAGGTCATTGTCAAAAATCAACACAGGAAATAAAATATAAATGACTTCTCACATCAGATGACCTTGTTATCCAGTAGTCCATGATCTTATTTCTTTATCCCCAGTCCCCTCACCACCACCATCCCTGAGTTCTTACTGACAACTTGAAACCTAATGAGACAATAAACAGTTGAATCCATATGAGTACAACCGACACAAAAGTGAAACAAAGTTGTCTCACGAAAGTGCAGTGAATTGATTGTGATTGTGTCTTTAAAACTGAGTCTGTTCCCATGAAGAGGGGTGTATCTTTCATTGCATGTTCCCCAACTCTCCCTAAATCCAAGTGTGCTTGTTCTGTAAGTATTCACTCTTCCAACATAGTTAGGTTTTCTCTTTTTGATACCATTTTATCACATCACCTATCTAAAAGACTCTGGACTTTAAAAAATCTAATGGCATTGACACTTAGACGGTCTCAGTCTTTCTTTTCCATTATTTCCTTCATTTGTTGGCAGGTTGTTAACTAACACCTGAATTTGAGTGTTCTTCATCTATTTTAATGTGTACATGCGGCAGTTTCACTATTCAAGTCTGACAGACTGTTAGACGGAGTTTTGGATTTTCTAGGCCCAGACTGTGGCATTTTTGTTTTTTTACCTTACTCTGAAGAAATAGGTTCTCAGTCTTCCTATAATACCTATAATTTGTATAAAGAATTTTAATTTTACTAATGAATTTTCAAACAAAATAAATTAAACATTAATTCCCCAAAGTACCAATTTAATGAATAAAGCTTAAATATACCCAGATAATTAACTTCCTTATCAACAATATTATATAGTGCTTTGAGCCACGCACGCATCAGAAATACATATTTCTCCTATTTCTTTTTTCCTTTTCAAAGACTTGATGTCTTTCAATTAGATTTTGGAAGAAAACAGTCATTTAGAATAGCTTTCAGCTATGTCCAACTTTTGGTTAAAAAGAATATTCTAGGCCCAGTGCGGTGGCTCATGCCTGTAATCCCAGCACTTTGGAAGGCCGAGGTGGGTGGATCGCCTGAGGTCAGGAGTTCGAGACCAGCCTGGCCAACATGGAGAAACCCTGTCTCTACTAAAACCACAAAAAATTAGCCAGGCATGGTAGCAGGCACTTATAATCCCAGCTACTTGGGAGGCTGAGGCAGGAGAATCACTTGAACCTGGGAGGTGGAGGTTGCAGTGAGCAGACATCGCACCATTGCACTCCAGCCTGGGTAATAAGAGCAAATCTCTGTCTCCAAAAACAACAACAAAAAAGAATATTCTAGAAACGGATTCATTTAGTCATAACAAAATCTCTTTGGGACAGTTTTATTCAAACTGTTAGCAGACAAACCGGTAAATTCTTACTATTCAAGGATTGACTTTTAGTCTTCATGCAGGAAAATGAGCAATTAAAGAAAATACAAGGATGAAAGATATAAAGTGATTTGGAATTTAATGAACCTATCTACTAATTATAACATATTTAAGTATAGAACCTAGAGATACGGAATTCAGGTAAAATATTTTCGGCATTAACCTCGTTAATGATATTTAAGTTTTTGCAGAGCTGTCTGGTTAAACTAAATCTCCATTCTGAAGCGAATCCTCTAATCACCTCTCCTGCTACCTACAGAATGTAGCCAGTGGATTTCCTGAAGTCCGCAAGTCAGGGGTCATTGCAGTGAAGTGAAATAATGACTTACATTTGTAATATGGACTCATCCTGCAAGACAAAGTTGCAAGGCAAACCTGAATTTTGATGCTTAGAGACTTACACTTCATTTGGCAGTATTCCAGCTTTTAGAAACTTGGCAAACCTTATAGAAGCAAGTGCTGAAAGATATCAGACGATGAAGGTTTGTGACCTGGCTGCATCCCACGTGTCTTGTGAAAATAAGTCTCTTAATCTCCACGGGCTTCAGTTTCTTCTTCTGCAAAATGGGGATTATAAAATTTGAGCTGTCAACTTTTCAGAGTTGTAAAGATCAGATGAGGAATTGAATATAAAAATCCCACAGGAAGGTTGGAATTAACTTGGCAGCTCTAAAATGTTTACCTCATTTTTGTTTCATTATGGCATATTAATATTTCCTTTAATGTTAGGATCTCAAAGGAGATTATTTTACCTGATTATTATAATACAAGAGATTAAGAATCATAAATTTGCAAGTGTAGTCCAATGATCAAGGTTAGGTTGAAACCTAATGAGATAATAAGTGATTCCATTCACGTGAGTAGGGCTGGCATAAAAGTGAAGCTGGATTGTCTCATTAGGGTAAAGTACACTGAGCTGATTGTAACACTAGCCTCTTCTGCTCAGTGGGCTCTGCATGGCTGCAAGGGAGCCTAAGGTAAATAAGTAAACAGCACAAAGCTGTGTCCAGTGTGCTGTTGAGCAGGACTTCCCACTTTTTTTTTTTTAAGGCAGGGTTTTTCACTCTGTTACCTAGGCTGGAGTGCAGTGGTGCCATCATAGCTCACTGCAGCCTCGACCTCCTGGGCTCAGGCAATCCTCCTCTCTCAGTCTCTTGAGTAGCTGGGCGCCACTATGCACAGGTGTAAGCCATTACGCCTGGCCAATTATTTTTGAATTATTTGTAGAGACAGGGTTTACTATGTTGACCAGACTGGTCTCAAACTCCTGAGCTCAATCAGCCTTCCTACCTCAGCCTCCCAAAGTGCTGGGATTACAGGCATGAGCTACCATGCCCAGCCTTCTCACATTGTAATATGCTTACCTGGAACCACCTGAGGATGTTGTTAAAATGATGATAGTGATGAAGGAGATCTGAGACAGGGCCCCAGATTCTGAATGCCTGACAAGCTCACAGGTGATGCAGATGTTGGTGGATTTCAGACCACACTTTCTTGCCTCTAGTGTAGAGTAGTGATTTCTCAAAGTATGATCTTAGGGTATGTATTAGTCTGCTTGGGCTACCACAACAAAATACTACAGGCTATGTGGTTTAAACAACAGAAGTTTACCTTCCCACAGTTCTGCAGGCTGGAAGTCCAAGATTAAGGTGTCAGTAGAGTTCTGTTTACACTGAAGGCTGTCTTCCTGGCTTGCAGATGGCTGCTGTGTCCTCACATGGCCTTTCTTCTGAGTGATTTCTCTTTTTTCCTCTTCCTCTAAGGCCACTTCTTCCTCTAAGATTAGGCTTCCTATCTAAACGATGGACTTCAGTTAAAAATAATGTATCATTGGCTCAATTGTAAAAACGTACCACACTAATACCAGATGTTAACAATGGGAAAACTCGGGGAGGGGTTCCTGGAGAGGGGGTACACGGGAACTCTGTATGCTCATTTTTTTTTTTTTTGAAAACCAGAAAGTGCTCTAAAAGTCTATTAAAAAATAAATTATATTCTAAGACCTCCCCGCCAAACTCAGTGAATCCATCCATAGGCTGTAGCAGAGGAGTTTTTAATCTAACAGTTTAGGTGATTATTATGTATGTTAAAGTTTGAGAACCATCAAGAAGCAATTGGAAGCTCTCGTGTTTTAATCAGATAAATGTGAGTTCAAATCTCAGCTGCACCTCTTCACAGCTGGCTGTCCTTGGGCTACTTAACCTCTCTGAGTCTCAGTCTCATTTTAAAATCAGGGTAAGAATAAGTATATATGATGATTTTTCTTAGAACGAATTCATACAATGACATAGAGTTTTTAACACAGTGCATAGATGCATAGTGTAAGTGCTCAACAATTATGAAATAATAGAAGTTTTACTATTACTGCCTAAGTTATGGTGAGCCAGGGAGAATTGTGCCAAAATGTAAGGGGCTTTCGGAAAAGACAAAGCAATAAAGGTAATAGGCAATACAAAATCAGAAAACAATAAAAGTAATCCTGGTTGCTTCTATAACATTCCATTGTTTACATATAGCTTTCACTTTCATTCCCTGACTTGATCCTGACAATGACCTTGTGAGGCAGAAATTCCCCTTTTTACAGAAGAGGAACTGAAGCTTAGAAATGATCAGTGACTTTCTGGAGGACGTAGAACCAGGCAATGTCAGAGTCTAGAGCATCAAAATTCTAGTCCAAGGTGACAGTACAGTGTAGTAATTAAATTTGGGGGCTCTTGAGTCAGACTGTCGGATTCAAGGCCCAGAGATACTGATTACTATTATAAAACTGGCAAACCAGTTCCCTTCTCTGAGGCTTAATTTCTTCACTAGTTAAATAGGGATAATAACAGTACTTATCTCCCAGGGCTTTGTAAAGATTAAATGAAATAATGTTCATAAAGTCTGAGATTCATGGCTGGCACATGGTGAGTCTTCTGTTTCTGCACTCAATTTTTAATATGGTTCCTTGAGGGAAAAATATGCATCCATGCTATACAGAGAGTAATCTAGGGTTAGTCAGAGAAGGTGGAAATCTGTGTATGTGTCTTGAGGATGGGAAGAGGGGCTAGGATTGCTACAGCCTCGGAGGAGTAATAAGATGCTGGCACAGCACGCTGTGGCCTGTGAAGCTCTTCTCTATAACCATTTGAAGTACGTAAAGAGCCAATAAAGAGATAGTACAAGCAAGACAGAGACATCCTGGACTTTCGGTCCCAAATATCAAAAATAATGGTAAATGCGGCAGTAAAAAGATAATTATTCTGTGATGTTTGACAATGACTAAGAATCCAAGTAAAAAGGTCTGGACTTGGAATTTATAGTAGATAAAATCCCATGTGAATATTTTGGAAATATATTAATGTAGTATTATATATTAATTATATTATATAATATATAAATTATATAATATATAATACAATACATATTTATATATTAATATATTACAAACTTCTTCAGCATAGTGTCTACTTTACATGATTTGGTTGTCTTCTTTATAATTAGTCAAGGGGTAAACATTTAATAGGGCCAACATGGGCAGATACTTATTGGATAAGATTTGAAAGGTAGTTTGGTCCAACAAAATGTTCTGCATATTTTGGAGATGAAGAAGGAGTTGTGTATTACCTCCCACACTGTGAGGGAAGGTTGCTTAGACCTGTTATCGAATATAGTGGTGCCATTTCTTCTTTGAGTTCATCATGACAAAATATGATGATGATGATAATGGTGATAACTGTTACGATGGTAGCCCTTACTGACTCTATGTGCCAGGAGCCATCCTAAACACTACATATGCTACCTCATAGAATCAATCTTTCCCAACAGTTAAGTAGACCGTCCCCTCCCCTTTCCTTTCCTTTTTTTGTTTTTTGAGACGTAGTCTTGCACCGTTGCCCAGGCTGGAGTGCAACAGCATGATCTCGGCTCATTGCAACCTCCGCCTCCCAGGTTCAAGCAATTCTCCTGCCTCAGCCTCTTGAGTAGCTGGGATTATAGGCATGTGCCACCACACCTAGCTAATTTTTGTATCGTTAGTAGAGACTGGGTTTCACCATGTTGACCAGGCTGGTCTCGAACTCCTGACCTCAGGCGATCCCCTCATCTCGGCCTCCCAAAGTGTTGGGATTACAGGCGTGAGCCACCTTGCCCGGCTGACACTATTATTTTCTTCATTTTAGAGTAAGAAAATTAAGGCAGGTTATTAGTCCTCAAACATACAGCTTGTTCACAGTTGGAACTGGAATTCCAACCCAGGCTGCAGAATCCAAACCAGCATGCTCAGGTAGCTTTAGCTTTAGAAGTCATCATATAGAAGATAAAATTTTGAGTTGGACAAGTATTAGTGATTCAAAGTTGTGGGTGGTTTCTGGAAAGACTGCTAGTTACAGAAAAAGAGAAAGAAGTAGTTGGTCAGTAAGTTGGAAGTTTGCTATGAGAAGTCAGCAGAAGAGGGAGAAGGTGGCATGTGACAGAATCGAATGATTAAATCTGATAGAATGGGCAGAGAAAAGACTTGTTATAAGGAAGCTGGCAAGTGGAAAGAATGCATTGCCTGTAAAAGTATGCAGACAAAATTCAATAAACGTTTACACTGCATATGATCCCATCCTCTCTGACTCTCTCTCCTGTTACCCTTTCCTTCTCTCAATGTACTTCAGCCCTGTCAGCCTCCTAGCTGCCCTGCAAACATGCTGTTCTTATGTTAGTTCTTGCTGTTCTCTTTGCTTGGAAGTTCTTTTCCCCTTGAGATGTCCACGGCTGGCTCCTCACTTTCATCAGGATTCCACTTAACTGTTGCCTCTTTCATAAAGCCCTCCTGTACCCCCTATATAAAAGTGATCTCCCCAGCAGATCACTTCTGATTCCTTGATTTATTGTCAGTCTCTGCCTTCTAGATAGAAAGCCAATAACTGAGGGTCTTTGTTGTATTCACTGTGGTATCCCAATGCCTGCAACTGTGCCTTGTACACAGTAGTTACTAGATGTTTGCAGAATAATGAAAAAAACAAATGTTTAGGGAAGACTAACTATGTGCAAGGAACTTTTCTATTGCTTTGTCAATACAATATTGTTCTTAACTTCAAGAATCAGGGTTGCCTATCTTTATACAGTGATTGGCTACATGCCAGCCATAGCCCTAAGCCCTTTGCATCTATTCATTTTCTTAAATCCTCACAACAAAACAATAATGTAGGTACCAGTTATAGCTGATATTTGTACCAGGCGACACGATTATGCAGTAGTGGAACTAGGATTTGAACCCAGACAATGGGAGTGTCAGCATCTGTTTCCTTAACAATGAACTAAAAGGAGAGGAAGAGGCTCTCAAGAAATATACAAATACAAGCTATAAGGGCTCAAAGGACTAAGTAAATCGTTCGTGGTTTTGGGGATGGGGAGAAGGGTAATAAGGTGTCAATTGAGACCTACTTGGAGAAAGGGGGAAGACTTCACTTGGTGACAGTGTGTATAAATAATCCAGCAGCCACAGGGAGGGCAAATAGTTTCACAAACACTTAGAAATGGTTTCCACGCAAGTCATGGCCAACTGGCCTTGCAGCTGAGAGTGAGAGGGAATTTTAATTCAGTTTGCCTGGAGAACGGGTCAACTTGACCTTTCTTCTGAAAAGAGAGGCTTTATGCATTTGACTCCTGGGGACACAGAAGTCTGCATTTTAATTTTGACTTCTCAAACAGTAACCATGGCCACAAGTGGTCTTATTGGTTTCTCTTTACCTTCCCAACTATTCCCGGCCTTACTGTGCTTCAGAAGGGCAAATGACCCTGGGGGTGGTGAGCGATAGCTGCTGGTTGACCTGCCTGGGAGATCTCAAATGAAACCCCCCACAAGGATGCTTCTCCAAAATGCCACCGGTCTATGCCACCCCCTCTCTCCAAGGTGGTATTCTTCACCTCCGCCCTGCCCTGCGATGCTCACCTGGAGTCTAGAGCCAGTGTTTCCCCACACTTAGCTGAGTCGCATGACCGGTTCTAGCTTCAATGGGAAGTTTCCTGTCTAGGAGTTCCTGGCGCTCTGCCCGGCTCGGGAGAAGGGCATCTCCTTGCGCTTCCCCTCTGGTGTCCTTCAAACTCAGCCTAACTTTGGCACCAGTATTTCCAGTCTAGCTGTCCGAGTTGGAGCCCCTGGGGGACGCAGCGGCGTTCTTTGAAAAGGCGCGGCGCCTTCGAGCCCTCCCCAGAGCAGGCGCTGCTCGCAGTGACAAGGGGTCCTAGAGGCGTCCACTGAGAGCCGCTGGCAACTCCCGGGGGTGCCCTGCCCAGCCCGAAGTCACCTCGGGTCTCTTTCAGGTCCATCTGCTCTGTCGCCAGAGGCACCGCACCACCAGCTGCGTTTTCCCATCCCCGTACCCCCCCCCCCGGACCCCCCAGTCCGGTGACTCGGCAGCAGGTGGCAGGGGCGGCGCCCACGCGGGCGAGGGGCTGGGGTCCCCGCACTGTAGCCGCCGGTGCAGCTCCCCCGCTTCCAGCCGCTGTCGCCGAGCTGCCAGCGCCTCGGTCGCCCCCCGCGCGCCCCGCGCGCCCCCGCCGCCAAGGGCCGCGCAGCGCCCCCGGCGCCCCCCGCCGGCCTCCGCCTGCACCTGCAGCCGGCTCCGCGCGCCCTGCCCGCCACCGCCGCCGCCGAAGCTCTCTCTCCCAGCTCCACGGACGCCCCCGGGCCGAGCGGCGGTGCGCTCCCGTGCAGACCCGTCGACAGACGCCCCTGGCCGGTGGATTCCCGAGTCTCACTCCTGCACCCTGCGTCCCCAGACATGAATGTGAGGAGAGTGGAAAGCATTTCGGCTCAGCTGGAGGAGGCCAGCTCCACAGGCGGTAGGATGCAATAAGCTTGCGAGCGGGCGCCCGCTTCCGCCCTCCTTCCCTCGCGAGCCGAGACGGCTGCCCCTTCCCCTCCTCGGCTAGGGACGCTTGTTGCCTTCGCTGCATGAGACATAGTCACCTGGCGGGACTGGGAAGGGGAGGTGGGAGCGGCGGGCATGGGGTGCAAAGGAGAGGGGGGTGCATGCAAGATCCAGGTCGGGGAAGAAAAGATGTTTGAAGTGTGTTTGAAACTCGCCGGTGGCAGGGTCCCCTGCGATCCTGTGCGTACTTTTGCCTTCTCTGAAAATTTCCGAGGTTGTTTATGCATCTGCCAGATGACTCCAGACCGCACGCTTCCTTCCCCTAACACCTGGGGATTAATGAGCTGAAATAGTATTGATCGTCTCCTTCCACTTTTCCTTTACGCCTCCAAACGTTTCTTCATTACAATTGTATTTTTGTCCCCTGGTAATATACTGGCGGTATCTTGCCCATGTCGGATTCTTCAGCCGGAGCGTATGGCTTGTTTTATGGCTAGCTTCAGTTTAGTGTGTTCAGAGAAAATGGTCCTCAGTGACACTTGGAAATAATTTATATACAGTACAGCCTTGGAAAGGTATCGGGCACTGTGTTAGAATCTTGGCTTTCAGAGAAACGTGCGTTCTGCGAAAGCAGGGAGAAATGTTTTGCTGTTTGGTGGGATCCATAGAGAAATAGGGGACGATGCCCTCCCACAAAGAGTCTTGGGTTGCATCGATTTGTTATTAGGTGGTTTTGATGTGTACAGAGTATTTTACAGGAGCCAGAAATAGAATGGAAGTGATTTTGGGGCACATGAGAGTGATACTGGACCTCTCCCGGATTACATAAGCTAAGGGGTCACATATGGCTATAGCATAGTTTGGGTTTAGAGGGTGAAAAACTTGGACTTGAGGGTTGCAAACTTGCAAGGAAAGAGGTGTTTCCACTCGCTGTATTATTTAGTACTCAGGGAAATGGAGTCACCTCAACAACTTGAGTCAATCATTCGAATGTATGGCCATGAGAAATGGAAATGAACACCCTCCCTTTCTTTTCTTCACTCCAAAAGTTAAGGTCATTGTAACTGGGAGGACACTAGTCTCACCTGAATACGAAATTTTAAAGAGAACAGTCTTAATCCTTTTGGACTGGAAAAGGTAATATGAACATCACCTGTAATGCCCCACATTTGACTTGTAACTGTATTTAGTTCTGTTTTCACTTATGCCTGGAGATGCCCACTCATTATGAGCCAAGCATATGTAGAATATCTCTTGTGAGAAATACTTACAGTCTTTAAGAGATCAAATGTTTCCTGAGTGGCGTGTTTAGTGTAGAGGGCTGAGTAGTTGTTGGGTGTTGAGTTGAGTTCGTAGGGTCTCTGTCTTTGCAGTTCTTTAGAATAAACATAGGGTAGAGGGCTAGTTGTCGTACTAGAGACTCATTCACACACATGGCAGCCCAGGGAACTCAAGGCTGGAGCAGATGGCAGGAATGTCGTCTCCGGAACTGGAAGGCTTGCATTGCTTGGCTCCTCAGTGACCACAGCTTTTTGACTGTGCCTGTTCTTCCAGCAACTGGATGGGGATTGAATCAGCATGTCTAGTGTATGCACAGGGCCATAGGTGGCCATAATCACTATAAATGAGAAATGAAATTGAAGTCACACCTGGGGAGTACTATACATTTAAAAAAGCAAACCGTTTAGTGCTATCTCCAGAATCAGCAAGTGTTCACTGTTTATTTAGAGAACAGAAATATGCTGATGTATACTTTGGCTAAGGTGAGACCGAAGTGATTAGTTTTCTGGCTGAGAATTGATTTGACACCTGTTTCTTGAATTGTATTCACACATTTTTAGCTAGTTGTCATATGATGGGAAGAATAAAGAAAAAATAGTTTGGATTATCATTTTTATTCTTGTTGATATTGCTTCAAAGCTAATATTAGAGACTGATCCCCAAATATGTAATATTATTTTCACCAAACATATGCATAAGTACTTTGCTTACTCGTGATCAGATATAGGGTGGTCTTTACTAATCCTGGGATGAGAAAGGATGATTTTTAAAGGCTTAAACTCTATCTTCCATTTTTGTTTTAAAATAATAGTCCTGATATCTTGTTCTCTTTCCAATAAGTAGGCTGTTTATATAACTTCCAAACTATCTTGTACTATGATACAGTGTTTTCCTTGAATATATATCTCTGGGATGGAGGTTTATAAGATGATTTATCTGGAATCTAAGCAAAATTTAACTGGAAGCTCTAGCTGAGAGAAATGTATGTATATGATAGAGAAATCGGAAATTGGAGAAGTGTGAGTCTGTGTGTGTGTGTGTGTGTGTGTGTGTGTATTTTATTACCTGACTTGGAGATAGAACACTGTGAAAAATGATTTACTGAAAGGCAAAGGATGAAACTATATGAATGGAAAGTAGAGAGGAAATGTTGGAAATGACAGAACAGAGTCGAGTTGCAATTCTGAAACTTTATAATTTAGTTTAAAAAGTTCATTCCATACACTCTTCTCAACAAGTAAAAGCACCTAATATGCTAACTGATGAGCACCACCTGTAAATCACTGTAATTGACATTGTTAATGCCAGAGAGGACAGAAAATGGGTGAGTTGTGTGTAAGTACATACAAGTAGAGAAGGTTTCTTACAAATTAGAGTGCTCACTTTTGCCCCGCCAGCTTCCATGTTAAACCCAAAGCCTGACCAAAATACATTTTTTATTTCATTGTCTAATCCCATTATTTTGCACTCCTGCGAGGTAATCCTGCTAACAGTGGGGAGAAAGAGGGAGTTGATAATTCAGCTGTGTGTTTGAAAGATAATCAGAAATAAGGTCAGAGGAAAAAAAAACCTACAAAATTATTCATTGGTGTCCTTAATTTGTGCCATCTAACTTAGGGATGGCAGATGTTATGTGATGTAATCTACAACTAAAAGTGAGGAGGAAAATGTATGTTTCAATAGTAGAGTAAAAAAAATCTCTTCAATTTTGAATTGTCATTTGATGGATGTATCATGGCTTTGGCTTAAGTTTTGTGTTTATTAAAGATAAGGCAAACTCAAATTAGTAATTCCACAAGGGTAATATTGAAAAATCCATTTATTCTGAATCCATGAAAAGTTTTTCATCATACATTCATTATTTTATTTTCTTTATGTCATATAAATGTAAGGAGTGTACTAAACAAATGATAGGATGAAGTGTTGAAATTCAGCCACCCTCTCTCCCCAGGCCTAAAGCTTATGCCATCTCATAAAATAAAGCTATGGATGGTTTGGAAATTAATGAGCCATGCAATATAAAATATGTATGCAAGATTTCTGCAGAATTGTAGACCAGACAGTGGTTGATTGTTTTGAAGAAATATTTCTGGGCTTAAATTATTAAGCCCTTACTATTTTTTGTCCTTTTATTTATTTTTCGTGTTCTCACTTTTTCCAGAACATGTGAATAATATTGCTTTTCAATAATACATAGCAGAATGTGTTTCTTACTAAATAGCCTCTCTTCTTAGTGACTATTTCAAGTAGATTAATGTGTGAGGTGGGGAGGGGGTTGTGGGAAGATGAGTATCTTATTTGTTCAAGGAGCCTTTGCAAGTCTGAAAAATCTTTTAAAATTCTACAACTGCACCCATTATTATAAATTAATTCACCCTTGGGCATTGAATCACCCATTTGTTTTCCAAAAGTATTCATTTGGTTAAAGTTCCTGAGGGCCTTTTCTCAATTCATATCCTACTGAACTCACTGGGTTGTTTCTTGCTGTTTACCAACATGTCCTGGGAAATTGTGAGCTCTGTGAGAGCAGAGGTTTTCTGTTCTGTTCGCCACTTCATCCCCAGTATTGAGCATGAAGTCTGACTTGTAATATTTGCTCAACAACAGATACTGAATGAAAGAAGCCTTCCCAACTTGCATTGAATTATTCTATTTTCTCTGATTTCTCCCGGATCTTGTTTTTTGTTTGTTTGTTTTGTTTTGTTTGTTTGTTTGAGATGGAGTCTCATTCTGTCACCCAGGCTGGAGTGCAGTGGTGTGACCTTGGCTCGCTGCAATCTCTGCCTCCTAGGTTCAAGTGATTCTCCTGCCTCAGCCTTCCAAGTAGCTAGGATTACAGGAGCACCCGCCACCATGCCCGACTAATTTTTTTTTTTTTTTTTTTTTTTTGGAGTTTTAGTAGAGATGGCGTTTCACCATGTTGACCAGGCTGGTTTTGAACTCCTGACCTCAAGTGATCCAACCGCCTCGGCCTCCCAAAGTGCTAGGATTACAGGCGTGAGCTACCGTGCCCAGCCAGATCTCCTTTTATGACACTTATTTCCTCTTTTTTGCCCATTTTGTGCAGCCTTTCACATGGTTGTCTTTTAATTATCTTCTCCCTCTGTACTCTCTTCCTAATCAAAGTGTGGCTTTGATTCTTATTTTGATGGGGGAGTATCTCTTGAGTCTATAGTCTGCTCCATTTCTCTTCTGCTGGTCAGACTCATAAGAAAGTTTTACCAACACCTTAAAGTCAGTATGTCAAAAAGGACATCATGCTCTGTCTTCTAAAAACAGTTATTGTGGCAATATTTTTTGAGACATGTTGTTAAAAAAAAAAAAAAAAGCAAAAGAGTCTCCTTCTCTATGGTATTCTCATCATGACGAATAAGTCACCAAGACTTACTGGTTCTCTTCTGTCTTTTATGTCTGTCTCTTCCTTCAATTTCCATTTCCACCACCAAGATTTTGTTCTCAGCATCCTTTCTAGGCCATGATGGTTACATCCTGTTTGCACTGACTGCTACCCCCCACTCAAAACCAACCAAATTTACTGAAACCTAACTTGAGTCATAGAATTCTCCTGCACAAAATCTTTTAATGCCCCCCCCATTACTTATAGAATCAAAAATACAAATTCCTTAGCTTGATTTTCAAGGCTCCTACAATGCAGTGATAGCTCTCCATCCTAACATTTTCTTTCATGATGCTGCTAGGTCTACACCCTGATCTGGCTAAACTGGACTGTTCCCTGGTCTCCAAACATATCTCTTTTTTTCTTTTTTTCACTTTCTTTTAAGTCAGAGTCTCACTCTGTTGCCCAGGCTGGAGTGCAGTGGTGCCGTTATGGGTCACTGCAGCCTCGAACTCCTGGCCTCAAGCTGTCCTCCCACCTCAGCCTCCCAAGTAGCTGGGACCATAACCAGCTGTATCTCCTGTTTTACCCACTGCTTAGAATTAACTTCCTGCCCTCACATTGCCCGGTGAACATCTGTATATCCATCAAGACATATCTGAAATGTAGTGTCCTTCTCTTGTAGCCTCACTGATTTCTCCCTGACTCCTCCTCAAATAATTATTCTTTGAATTTTCTTAACTTGCTTTTCTTTTATTGTTGATATAGATCTGAATGACAAGGCAGAATTAACTAGACATAATGTGTCTCATTTGCAGATATTCAGTTGTAACTTTTTGATGGCAAGTAGTACCATGCAAGAATTACTAATTTTTGTACCCCTAGTAAGCACTTGTACAATGCTTCATAAACTAGTAGACATTTAGACCAGGCGTGGTGGCCCACGCTTGTAATCCCAGAACTTTGGGAGGCCGAGGCTGGCAGATCGCCTGAGGTCAGGAGTTTAAGACCAGCCTGGCCAACGTGACGAAACCCATTCTCTTCTAAAAATACAAAAATTAGCTGGGCGTGGTGGCGGGCGCCTGTAATCCTAGCTACTTGGGAGGCTGAGGCAGGGAGAATCGCTTGCTCCCAGGAGGCAGAGGTTGCAGTGAGCCTAGATGGCGCCACTGCACTGCAGCCTAGGCAACAGAGTGAGACTCTGTCTCAAAAACAAAACAAAACAAAAACTAGTAGACATTTAAAGCTATTGATGAAATTAAATCACATTGTCCCATGGTAGACCCACCAAAGACCAAAGTTACAATTCACATTTGATTGCATGTTAAGCCGTTGGCTGAAAGTGACTTTTGGCTCCATGTCTTTCCATTCAGTGGACTGAGTTTATGAGCACAGTACATGACATCAAGATAATGCTCCCTTGAACTGTGCATGTTCTTGCATCTATAGCACCATGACTATCAGAGTACACACTGTTTCTGGAAACTAGCTTAACAGATGCCCAGTGATTTTGTACATTTAGGGCAGTCGCCATTGTCATCTTTGGATGTTGTTGCTGTGACGTTCCCTCGTTCTCCCTTCCAGATCGATGATCACCTCCAACATCGGTAGTCTGAGGGGCCTCACATCTCCTGGCCCCTAACCCCACAAGTGGTCCTTTGTAAATTTCCCCTCTGTGAGTGAATGCCTACACCACCACATCCACCACCATTATTCTCATCAGATGATAGATCCTTGCATTATGGCAGTAGATGTGGAAAGGAATGGGAAAATTTAAAAAGGCATGGAGACGTCATTCAGTGTATACACACCCATTTCCTTAGGTGCACTTCCTTTTACATCTGATTTCACAGTGAAACATCAGGCTGTATTGAGAGGGAAGTAAGAGGGAAGTGAAAAGTGTGTCAAGACTGAGAGAGGCAGAAGTTCAGCTCCTTTACTGTCATTGCTGTGGCTGTACCTCCTCTTCTTGCCCAGTCTTTTCACTATAGGCTGTGCTATATGTGCACACATGCACATAGCATTAGAGAACCTGAAAAAGGGCTGTCAGTATTTAAACATAAAGGCTCTTCACACACTCTGACAATATAAAGAATAATTTGAACATGGATATAAATATAGAATTTTCCATATTGAACATTTGGCCTTCATGCTCATGTTAGGGGCTGATTTTTCTTCCTGAATGAACACAGCCAGTGTGGTTGAGTGGCTCTCTCATTGGAAATAGGTTGTCAGTTTATATACCCTTTGGATATGTTATTGACCTTTTAGAAACTTCTCTCCCTCTACCTGCCCCACCCACACTATTTATTTAGGTAAAAATAAATCATCAAAACATTTTACAGCAACAATTTATAGCTTTTTGATTACCTGAAATCTCTATTGGCTTCGGGAAATGTCCCCTCTTGTATTCAGGCAGCATCTGCTCATGAAAAGTCTTTAGGGAATTAGATCTGGATTTAAAAAAATTTTTTTAATAGGTCTTTATTTTAAAAAAGTTTTGGAGGAAAAATAAACTTCCATCTCCAGATGTCAACAGTTCTTAATATTTTGAAGGATCTTTTGAGTTAAGCAGTTTATTTAAGAAGTGTCATTGCCCAGATGGGAATGAAAATCAGATTGGACTGATAACAGTAACTACTGCAGTCTAATGACAATTTCCCCACAATCCATGTCTTTTTTTTTGTTGTGCTGTGTGTACATTGTTACATATGGTAAGATATCTCAAAATCTTATTTTGTTTTTTACGAGAAAAGACATGACTTCTAAATGTCTTCATGAGTTTCTTAATAATATCGGGTACATATAGCACATGCAGCTCTTAAACTGATCTATATCTCCCAATAGATATTCTGCCAAGGGTTTTATTTCGGGTTATAACTTTTTATAATTTAATGAATATTCATTATGATAGCATGGGAAACTACTTTAAAAAATGGTCTAGCCCATACCTTTTATCCATGCTTTGCATTTGGTAATTCACTCCGTGAATAAAAGTGTCTTATGGTTACATCTAAAGGCAAAGATACAGGGATGTACTCCAACCCATTCTACTGTAATGGAACTGATCCCCCAGTCTTCTTGTGTCCACAGGGAATTTGAGGAAAAAAAGGTAATATAGAACTAACTAACGGACATTTATAAAATAACTCTGTGAGATATAGTATGAAGAACAAGTTAAATTTGGAGAGAAGCTTAATTTAGAGAAATTTTAATTTAGGAAGGTGAGAATATACAAAGTAGTCATTGAGTTTAATGTTGCTGTTTCTTTCTTTCTTCCGCTGTGGTGGTAATGATATCTACTTGTAGCTTATAAAGATCCTGTAATGATGAAATAAGATTAATTCAGCAAATATCTACAAAGAAACTACTTAGTATTGGGATGACTGAGACGTAGAGTCTGCTTCTAGAGAGCTTACTGTTTATGCAAGAGTTAGTAACTGAATGTGCACGAGGCATTGATAGTCAAGTTGAGGAGAAAATAAATGCCTAAACGTGTTTATTTTAAAATATTCATTCCCATAACAGAGTTAAGGATGAAGTGAGATGGATGTTTAAAAGCAAAATTACTTCCAGTTGGTATAAGTGCTGTTTCTTTCCGAATGGAAGCACACAGTGATATTGAACTTGACCTTTTCCTCTTTGGGGTCCTGTAGAATAAAGCTATGAGAAGAACTGGGCTTGAAGTTCTGTGTTTGTTCTATTGTCCATTTCTTCCTGCCCTCTACCAATTTTTCTAACTGTAATCTGGGTTTATCTTTCAGTCACCTAAAGACATTACATTATCTAAGCTATTTTAAAGATTTTAAAAACCTTCTTTGATGCTGGAAGTCTGTAAAAAATGCACTTTTTTCCTAAAACAAATATGATTTGGAAGCTTGGAGAATGCAAATGAGTTATATCTTCTGTTTAAAGACAATCCTAAAGGAATTGAAAATGCTCATGTCTGTTATTGGGAATTTACATGATGTTCTGATGTAGGCAGAGGCACTTCAAATTGGTGTAGGAATTTTCAAATTAAATAGGATGTTTCTCTAATTTTTAAACTTAATTTTGGGGATCACTTATTATAAGGATGTTATACATCATCTAATATTTCAAGCACTTGTGAAAGTCACATTCTGCTCAACTTTTCTCACATCCTTTCCAAGAATTTTAAATCACTTTTTCCATATCATCTATTTTAATAAACTTCCTTTAATTTGCAGATGAGCCTTTTATACGGTGATGCACAGTATTATTGCAGTGGTTATCTGTTCCTTGTCTGCTCATGGTCCAGTTTCATCAGGATTTTCTGCTGAAGTCATGATATCTGAGAGAGTTGGCACAGACTCTGAAACGCAGGTGCACTGCGTTAATTTAAAAGTTGTGAGGAGGAAAATTTTGGGGACAAGTATAAAACAATCAGAGTATAGAGCCAGGCATTGAGAAACATGGAAAAAGGAAGCAGAAAACTGTAAAATACAATATCCAGGGACATGGAGTGAGGGAATTCTCTTGCTGTGGGTTTATAGAATAAATCTCATTTTTTAAATGGAGATGTTGTAAGGTAGTTTTTAAGAAAGGGCACACATCTAAACTGGGAAGCTGGAAGGTAATAAATGCTAGCACTTCTGGTGTAATTTAAGTACAGAAGTCACCGCTACACCCCATAAGTCCTCCTAGTTAAAGTTATGGATGTAACCTCCAAATGAAAATTGGTCATTAAAAAGTACTTTGAAAATTGTTGTTCACCTCTCAGAATAAACAGTGAGAATGAAAAATCTACCACCGCTACACTGGGAAGATTAAACTGTAAAATTAACTTGTTATAAGCATTGCAATTGAAAACATAGCTTTATTTATCCTTGGATCCCTGAGCATGGGATTGTGGCCTTCCATAACTATTATTAGAGCAAAATTTTAGATCTCAATGACAGTTATAACTTCAGCCTTAATGCAATTTGTGTTGTGATAGTTTTAGAAATATTTTTGAGAATGTTATTAAACAATCATTCATTTAAAATGCATTTATCAATCACCTACGATATGAGAGACACTGTGCTAGTAAATGTTTCAGAGTATAAAGATATGTTAATTGTTTAAGTTATAGGAATTAAACATTTAAATTATATCTTCCTTCTCTACCCCAGACTTCTACTTGACCCAAATTATGTATTAATTACATAGTGTATGTCAGTTTACTTCATCTTCAAAGGCATGTGCTAAATACCTTCCTAGGACCCCATCATATGTTCTTAATGAGGAATATCAGTAGCTATAGTCCTTGTCTTCTGTGAAATAATAAGCTGAAGGAACACTCAGTAAATCTATCATAATCACATGGTTTGTTATTGAGTCATAGTGCTTTTTTAGAATCATGTATAATACAACACAATCATGTATAATACAGAATCGTGTATAATACGGAATCATGTATAATACAACACAAACCTTATGTAGAAAAAGAGCATTATTCTGTAGACTAAATAATGTTAGTACTCCTTCATATCAGTGGGGGTTTCCCCAAATATGAGCCAATTGATTCTTTCACAAAACATATACTGAACATTCATTTCCCAAGTATTCTTCTAAGTACTAGAATGCAGAGTTGAAAAATATCCCATGGAAAAGAAGCCCTGAATCTAAAGAGATAGACATGAGAGATGAAAATTAGAACTTCAAAAGCCCTGTAATAACACCAGGCACAGACTGCTTTGGAAACAGATATAAGTCACACTTTGCAGGCGGGACAGAGTCATAGAAAGCTACTTAGACTAGGTAGGACTGGAGGATGAGAATGAATTTTTCAGGGAGAGATGGCAGGTGAATTATGAAAGTTTCAGGCAGGGAGGGCTGTGGTCCCAAGGCTGGACCAAGAGAACATGATACTACAATCAGGGAACAGTAAGAATTTTGTGTGGTTTTGTGAATGTGTGGGGAAGAAGAAAATTGTGAGATGGGAAGCTGGACAGTAGTCACGGTCAAGATGTGATGCAGTATGAAAACTACTGATAGATTTCAATCAAGAGCGGAGCATCACCACATTTGCACACTGGGAAGATAACTGGTGATGTCGCCAATGGACAAAAAGGGAGTAAAACAGCAGGCAGAGACCTGCTGTGGCATAGCTGCAGGTGAGACATAATGAAGGACAGAGCAAGGCATTGGTCATGCAGTGGAAGGCAGAGAGTACACATGAGACAAATAGAGGACAAGAGCAACTCTTGGTTTCTGGCCAGGGGAACTGTGGCGTGGCATACATTTACCAAGATGGAAAATACAGAGAAGGAGGTTCGGTTGAAAAAAACCTGAATGGTCAGTTTTGGAGAACAATGAAATTTAAGGGCTTCTTGGATATCAAAGTGGAGAAGATGCCCAATAGGTATTGGGCCATATGGGTTGCAACAGGATACTGAGCTTAAATTTTGTGCATAGAAGACCATCAAATTTCACAAAAAGTGACAGAATGAAGGGAATTAATTTTGCATAGCTGTGTAGGAAGTACCATCAGTTGGGATATATTGAGGAGGCGGTCCCATTAGTCTAGGCAAGAGAAAACAAACGTTTGAACAAGGGTAAAGGCAATGGGAATGGAAAGGTGAGATGGCTGTTGTGGGGGAGAAAGTTGGCAAGGTTGGTGACTGTGATACTTTGTGGTGCTGCTGTGAGTGACAAGGAATATAGGAGGAGGGACAGGTTTTGGATGGAAGATAATGTGTTCATTTTTAGAAATATTGATTTTGAGATGCTGGGAAAACATCCAGGTCAAACTGTCCCAAAGGCAGATGGAAATGTAGAGTTCAAATTTAATCTATTTCAGAGAGGCACTCATTTATTTCACATCCAGCATTGTGATGAGTATTAGGAATAGAGAGATGAATGAGGCACAGTCTTGCACCCAAGAAACTGGCCATCAAATTAAACTGGGACCCCAGTTTAGGAATTAGTTGCAGAAAGATGATGGTAATTGAAGTCATGAACTGGATGAGGAATAGAGTCTAGAGTCAGAACTGTAAAGAATAAGGGTGGGAGATGGATGTGAAACCATGGAAACGTGTTATACCTGGAGAAGAAATTGGAGAGGTAGATGACTTCTAATGAATGGAGGTCAGTGCCTGGCATGTAGAAGGTCCATATTTGTTAACTAATGGGGAAAAAGGGAGTTTTAAAAATCCAGAGCTGGCTAATAGAATGAACTGCTGCAGAACATTAATAGAAGGTGAGGACTGGTGGCTAAGGATAAGACTTTGGAGTCAGAATTAGGATTCACATACTGTGCCTGCTATCGCATGACCTTGAGAAGTCACATGGTCTCTCTGTAGTTTAGTTTCTTAATGTGTTCCTGGACCATTCTCACCCCATAATTCTGTTGGCTTTCCTCCTCACTTCCTTTGGGTCTCTGTTGATATGGTACTTCTCTGATGACTTCATCTAATATGACAACCCATCCTATTTCTCTTGTATTAGCCTGTTCTCACGCTGCTAATAAAGACATATCTGAGACTGGGTAATTTATAAAGGAAAGAGGTTTGATTGACTCACGTTCCACATGGCTGGGGAGACCTCACAATCATGGCAGAAGGCAAGGAGGAGCAAAGTCACATCTTATATGGTGGCAGGTAAAGAGAATGAGAGCCAAGCAAAAGGGGAAACCCCTTGTAAAACCATCAGATCTTGTGAGACTTATTCACCATCACGAGAACAGTATGAGGGAAACCACCCCATGATTCAGTTCTCTCTCACTGAGTTCCATGTGGGAATTATGGGAGCTGCATTTCAAGATGAGATTTGGGTGGGGACACAGCCAAACCGTATCATCCTTCAATCCCTATCATCTCTCAATCTCTTTACCCTGCTTTGCTTTCCTTCATAGTTTTTATATACTTTGTAAAATAAAAAATATAGGCGTATGATATATGCTATACTACTATTTTATAATGCTGTTTTATATATACTATATGTATGTAGATATATGTGTGTGCACATATATATCTATCTTTATTTCTTTGGGGTTTATTTGTTTATTTTCCATTATCTTTCTATGAAAATGTACTCAAATCTATGTTGAGTTGTGAATCGCTGAAGAGAATCTATATCACCAGGTTGCACTGAGGATTAACTGAATTAATGCATATGTAGTGCTTAGCACAGTGCTTGACAATTAGATACGGCCCTATAAATGTGAGTTGTGGTCATTTTTATAATTATATGGCCTGAGAGAAATGTTCTTTAATCATGAGGATGAGAAGTGAGGAGAGAGGAAAAACTGGGAATATGTGGGGGTCACGGAGGGAGAGAGTTCTGAGGAAGTGACATTTGCCCTCTGGAAGGGATAAATCTGGTCCTCTAGTGCAGAAGAGAACAGGAGGTCACTCTGGGGTGACTTGTTAGGGAATATTCTGTGGAAGAGCTGGACTCTAAATAGCCAGTGGAGTTCAGAGGGATTGAGAAGAAGCATTTAGTGGGGAGTCATGAATAACTGTGTGTGGACAGTAGTTTGGGTGGCATGGATGGTGATCTGAGAAGTGATGAGGCTGAGACATGAGATTGGAGAGTCTAAGAAATGTGGATTTTATGCGGTGGGTAGGCATTTAAGGTTTCTGAGGACAATAATGCCATAATAAAAGTGATGCTTTAGGAAGACTCCTCTTGTCTGATGTAAATGGAAGATTAAAGAAGGGAGAGTCTCCAGGTGGAAAGGTCATTGAGAAGTCATCAAAGTTGTTGAGGCATTAGGTGGGAGGGTCTAGTTCGAGAAGGGTGTTGGTGGCAGGTTCTTGGGGCATTGTGATTGGTCTTTGTAACTGATTGAATGTGGAGGTGGAGTTAAGTGGGAGATCAAGGAGGAGTAGGGGTCAAGGCATGCACCTAGGCAGGCTCTGTACTCCAACTGGGGTGACTGATGAAGGTCTTTGCTTATGGTGATGGGAGGATATTATTCAGATGACAGAAGACAGAAGGAAATTGTGTGGGTCTTTGTACATGTGCATGCACATAGGGTCAAAAGCATTGAGTTCAATATTGTATTTGGGGTGCTAGAGGAATACCCTGGTAAGAGGGACCCTCAAGCAGTTTTGAATATCCTTTTTATTTATAAGTAAATTGAGGCTCAAAGGGGTTAAGCAACTTGCCCAAAGTCACACATCTGGTGATTGAGAGAGTGGGTGTATTTATTAACCAAGGCATCGTGGTTCCACAGCCTGTACTCTGAACTCTTATTTCTCGACTGTCCTGCCTGGACAGGGAAGAGCAGGGGAAGAGTGGAGGGTGGCACGTGGTACTCTGAGCTGAGCTGGAATCGCTCTGGGAGGGCTGGGCTTGGCTTAGTTGAATTAGTGCTTGTTGTCTAGTTTGGTGGTACATGCAGTTCAAGAACAAATGAACTGGAAAACCTCCCTGTGGGTTTCTATATTATATACAGTATAGAGAGGTCTTATATAGTTTGTATATTTCTCCCCTTCAAATCTTATGTTTAATTGTGACCTCCAGTGTTGAAGGTGGAGCCTGGTGGGGTGACTGGATCATGGGGCAGATCTCTCATGAATGGCTCAGTGCCATCACCTTGGTGATGAGTAAGTTCTTACTCAGTTGGTTCATGTGCAACTTGGTTGCTTAGAAGAGTGTGCATCTCCTCCCTCTTCTCTCTCTTGCTCCCACTCTTGTCATGTGATGTGCCTATTCTCCCCTTTTGTATAGCAATGCAAAAACTGCCTAATACAAGATCAAGACCATACCAAGTGCTCTTGCATGGGAAGAGGAAACCTTAGTACCTAGCTTTGTGGGTTGGGAAAAAGAACCATTAAATGCTTGAGGGGTTTGGATGGCAATGAAGGTAACCTGCAGGGCCTCCCTGAGCTTGAGTTGAAGGAATTGATGAAAATGACCACTGGACAAACTAGTGCCTGATAAGAGTCTGGGGCAGCCTAGTCGTGGGAAGTGCAGTGCATAGGCAAGCTTCTGAAGGATGTATCTCATACTGTGCAAAGAGATTTTTATCTGGAGCATTGCATTTGCATAGCTGCTTGTACTCCCTTCTCTCCACTGTTTGATCATGCACCTGCATTTCCAACCCCCTCCAAGGACAATGGGCACAGAGAATCTTGCTAAGACTAACCAACTAAGAATATATAACATTACTGCAATGAACTTGAGCCATCCTCTGTCCTGCCAGAATAAGTCATGAATCCTTTCAATATTGTGCCTTAATGAAAGCAGTTTTTTTTTTTTTTTTTTTTGAGACGGAGTCTTGCTCTGTGCCCCAGGCTGGAGTGCAGTGGCGCGATCTCGGCTCACTGCAAGCTCCGCCTCCCGGGTTTACGCCATTCTCCTGCCTCAGCCTCCCGAGTAGCTGGGACTACAGGCGCCTGCCACCACGCCCGGCTAATTTTCTTGTATTTTTATTAGAGACGGAGTTTCACTGTGTTAGCCAGGATGGTCTCGATCTCCTGACCTCGTGATCCGCCCGTCTCGGCCTCCCAAAGTGCTGGGATTACAGGCTTGAGCCACCGCGCCCGGCCAATGAAAGCAGTTTTAATCAATTGTTTGGTGTCTGCCAACCCAGAGTAAAGACACCATAGCACTTTCAAGACCCATTGAGGCACTCAAATATTTGTTGACCAGTGGAATATGAAGTGCCTTTAAACGTACTGATAAAACAGCCGTCAAATATTATTTTAACGATTAGGTAAGTATCATATTTCTGCCATCATCATATTAAATTAGCAAGTACGTAGGCAGCTCAGAGGCAAACTGTTTTTCTCTCTGGGTGTCAGGACACATTTCATTCAACTTCACTCCAGTGAACACATTTATTTATCACTTCTTATAAATCAAACATTGTGCTGTGTGCTTTGGGGTTACAGATACCTTCCCTATCCTCACAGATGGCTAGCAAGGAAGAAAGACCTTGAAAAATACATTCTGAGAATGCTGAGTTTCTCAGGAAAGCAAGCACAGGAGGCTATAGGAACATATGGGAAAAAGACTCAATATGTTTTAGAGGTCAGAGAATAATGATTAAAGGAATTAGAAATTGGGTCGACATTTGATTTACACTTAGAGATAGACAAGAACAAGGTTAGAGAACATACATGAAATGAGGAGGTCCTTCCCTTCCCCCCATTCTACCCCTGCAAAAAGACAGAAAGTGACAAAAGATAATGATGGAGAGGTAGGCAAGGTCCAGATGGTTGAATGTCTAAGAGTTTTATTAAATATTTGGACTTTATTCTAAGAGCAATGAGAAGTGATCACAGGTTTTAAACAGGGGAACAAGATAACCAAATAGTCACATCACATTATCTGATCTTGGTCCCTGCACTCAGCAAAAACCAGAAGACAATATTTCTATAATCAGCAAACTGTGGATCGTGTCTTTGCACTGCTTGCCTTTGTGATATCTGGAATAATTTTTTCATTCTCTCTGTTTTGGTGTTCTGTTTTTGTTTTTTCCATTTACCTTTTCTTTTCTGCTTTGCTTTACCTCTGAAATCTGACTGTGGTCTGTTACTTAGAACTCACGATTAGTCATCTGGTGTCTAGGTCAGCAGTCTCCAAAATGTTTTGATCATGGACCTCTATCTGTAAAAAATCTAGGGCATGTTCTTCATTTTTATAGACTTTTTTCATTGATTATACATGTATACATTTAGAAGTATGTATGCTAATTAGTAATAGAGCTTGTCTCCTCTTTTTCTTAGATAATAATAGACACAATGGTGGTAGTAATATTTTATTGCTGATTCCAGATGTACACATCCAGTGATTATCACACCAGACTTAGAATTCCACTGGTCTGGTTCACTTCATCCTTGTATCTGACCTTTAAAGTAAGGCATGCTCAGTTGACTGGCCCGAAAGTTTTGATTTCTGTCAGGACACCAGTAAAACGATACCGGTAACCTCTTCTACAGGCCTTTCTCTTTATGCTTTACTAGTATAAAGAGAAAAGTCTGATATAGAAGACTTTAAAGCCTAAAACAAACCAGTGAACAGCAAAGAACTATCAGCAATGTGCAATTGTATCAGCAGGTAACTTCCCTATATATTTATCTGTTCGCTAACACAAATAGCAAGTATCACAGAGGTAATGCTACCTTGCAATCTCTTATTAACTATTCCTCCTTCCTCAAGGCTTCAGGCCAGTTGCTGTTGTTCCTGTTCCAACTGAGAACTTTTCTGCATGGATCAGACTCTGCATTGTCCTTTTTTGTTTTCTGAGTTTCTCACTGTTTCACTCATGACACATGTACCAGTTACAGAGAAGCCTAAATCTCTCTGTCTACAAGATACTCGAAGATTACATTAGATACTCATGGTACTAGTGCCTATTTTAAAAAGGCGTGTGGTATAGGTTACCACTCTAACATGTGGACATTTTCTGACTCAACCATACAGAGCTTGTCTGCAGTTATTTCTGTTTCTTGAATCCATGCAGTGTGGGTCTGATGTCTGCTGACTTGTGGAGAAACTGAGTCAGTATTGGTCCATCCAACTACAATGTGCAATTGTATACTGTCTCTTGGCGAGGTTCCCACAGGCATCTAAAGAAAAGGACAGTTTTCATTTAAAAAAAAAAAAAGAAAGCTGAGCTTCAATCATTTAAAGCTCCTATAGTATGTGCATATTTCTGTCACTGGTGCAAAGAAGTAAAAGATAGGCTCTAGCTAGAGGTGTTGTGCTATAATGACATACAAAAGCTGCCACAGTAAGACTTGTTAACACTCTGATTTTGTAATGGCCTTACTGATGATTTAAAAATCTCCAAATCATGACTGAGGTTTGCTAATCATAATTTGGTTCTCAGAAATTTAGACTCCATGAGTTTAGAGTTTGTCTGTTTTGTTCAGTATATGGCATAAGCCTAGAACAGGGCCTCTTGATGGTTGGCTCTCAAATACTCATTGAATTAATAAACCGTCACAAAAGCCTAGCACCTGCTTGCAATTCATTGGGAAAGAAGAGACATGTGGACAAGTAGCTCTTAGAAAAACATGACGTAAGTGCTAAATTAGAGCCAGCTACAAAGTTTCATGGAAGCAAAGGTGCAGGAATAACTACCTACTTAGAGAAGCTAATGAAACGTTGCAGAAGGAAATGACATCTCAATGGGATCTTAAAAACCTGTGTTGAGATGTATCAATTGGAGGAGAGAGAAAGGGATTTAGAGGTAGGATCAGCCTGTACAAAGGCTCAGATTTGTGTGAAAAATCATGCCATAGTCAGGGAATGGTGAGAGGTCCATGTGGTTTGAATCCTGGCAGTGTAGAAAGAGGTATCCAAAAGTAAGATTGGAAAGGTAGATGGTAGTAGATTATTTCAGAGCCTTGCCTTAAATGACTGAGGAGTTTAAACTAAAATCTGCAGGTGCTTGAATGGTGTTACGCAAGGTGAAGTTAATTGCTTCTCTTTAGCAGGAAATTATGAGGCAGTTCCATAGAAGTCTTGGAAACTAGTTAGAAAAATGGTACAAACAATGTGGACCAGGAGACCTGAATTAAAACGGTGTGGAAGGTAGAGAAGAGGTGTTGCATTCAAGAGATACAGTAGTAGGTATAATCAAGAAGACATTCTGTATCAGAATAAGAGGAAGAAAAGTAGGAGTAGAGAAGTTTTCTGCACGTCTAACTTAATCTTCAGTGGAATCTTTGAGGACATGGCTACTTTGGCACATATTGAGGTTGGGATACTTGCAAAGAATGTAAGCTAGCCAGCTGACAGTTGAAGGTGTGTGTCTTGATCCCAGAAGGGGCTAGAAATACACATTTAGGAGTCAGTGGATTGCAGATACGGCCATGCGAACAGAAGAGGTCACTTAGGGAGATAACGGAACTTAGAATGTACTACTAGAGGAAGCAGACTAGAATTAAGTGACTGCAACAGGAGATGGAATCAGAGATGGAACATGTAGGGAAGTAAAAGGAATGACAGCCAAGAGTAGAACTGTGGACGCCAAGGGAAGGGAAATTCTCCAATATTTGGCCAATTATCTTAAGTGCTTTGCATGGTTAAGTAAAATGAGAATGGAAAGGATTTGGCAGTTAGGAGGTTGAAGCAATTTAAGTGGGGCAGAAGCCAGCTTGCAGTGGGCTTGGATATGAGTGAGGAGATTAAGGAGATGTGGGAGAGCAGGTGTAGACAATTCCTTTAAGAAGTTTAGCTGAGAAAGAAAAGGAATAGACTGAGCAGTTCTCAGGAGTAACTACTGGCAGATTCATTTTGTTTAGCTGGAAAAATTTGGGCATGTTTATAGGCATTGGCCTCATTAGAACAGTGGTTGAGTAGTGGAGAACGGTGGCGTAAAAGCATAACAGAAAGAACTATTGTTTTTTTAGAGCACTATTGTACCTTGTATACCATATAGACACATGGTGCAATTGGCTATTTCAATTTTAACTGCTTATAAAAATGCTGAAAAATGTAGACAGTAACAAATACCTGGGGATTCCTGCCCCAAATTGCTACTTAACAGTTATCAAAAATATTTGCCTCCAGCCTTTTTTCCATAAAATAAGTAAAATGTTAGCAATAAAGTTGACATATTTATTATCACCTACAACATTACCTTTTCAATCACCTCTCCTCTGCCGTTACAACCACTACCATGAATTTGGTGTGTATCTTTTCAATTAATTTTAATATCCTTTATCTGGACATGTCAGTATGCATGAGCAGTGTTTAATATGTTTTATGTGTATGTTTTTTAAAAAAATTTTCTAGGAAAATACAGTTTACTAAAATTGACCTCAGTATACATAGAACAATTAAACACACCAATATTCATAAACAAAGTGATCAAAATTATCAAAGAACTAGTTAACAATGCCCCTCCCCTCAAAAGAAAGAGAAATACTAGGCCCAGGCACTTTTACAAGGGAATTCTAACAATCTTTCATGGAACAGATATCCCCAATGATATTTATTTATTTATTTATTTTTATTTTTTTATTATTATTATACTTTAAGTTCTAGGGTACATGTGCACAATGTGCAGGTTTGTTACATATGTATACATGTGCCATGTTGGTGTGCTGAACCCATTAACTCGTCATTTACATTAGGTATATCTCCTAATGCTATCCCTCCCCCCTCCCCACAATAGGCCCCCATGTGTGATGTTCCCCTTCCTGTGTCCAAGTGATCTCATTGTTCAATTCCCACCTATGAGTGAGAACATGTGGTGTTTGGTTTTCTGTTCTTGCGATAGTTTGCTGAGAATGATGGTTTCCAGCTGCATCCATGTCCCTACAAAGGACATGAACTCATCCTTTTTTATGGCTGCATAGTATTCCATGGTGTATATGTGCCACATTTTCTTAATCCAGTCTGTCACTGATGGACATTTGGGTCGATTCCAAGTCTTTTCTATTGTGAATAGTGCCGCAATAAACATAAGTGTGCATGTGTCTTTATAGCAGCATGATTTATAGTCCTTTGGGTATATACCCAGTAATGGGATGGCTGGGTCAAATGGTATTTCTAGTTCTAGATCCTTGAGGAATCGCCACACTGTTTTCCACAATGGTTGAACTAGTTTACAGTCCCCCCAACAGTGTAAAAGTGTTCCTATTTCTCCACATCCTCTCCAGCACCTGTTGTTTCCTGATTTTTTAATGATTGCCATTCTAACTGGTGTGGGATGGTATCTCATTGTGGTTTTGATTTGCATTTCTCTGATGGAGAGTGATGATGAGCATTTTTTCATGTGTCTGTTGGCTGTATGAATGTCTTCTTCTTTTGAGAAGTGTCTGTTCATATCCTTTGCCCACTTTTTGATGGGGTTGTTTGTTTTTTTCTTGTAAATTTGTTTGAGTTCTTCGTAGGTTCTGGATATTAGCCCTTTGTCAGATGAGTACACAAATGGTGCATTTTAAGACTTTTTCACTTGGCATTATGTTTTTGAGATCTAGCTGCATTGGTGGATATAGTTTACTTTTCCTAATGCTGAATATTATTTGTGCAATACTTTTTTGCTCTGTATGTCTCTCTAAGAGAGTGAGTTGTTCTTGGGCAGGGATGGGATGTTGTTCATGTTTGTACATTTTATAGATGTACATTGATCAGTTTATAGATATACATTGACTAAGTTAATAAGTGGGTAGTTAGGTTGATCTTGGGAAGGAGTATGGGGTATTGAGGCTCTTCTTGGAGACATTAGGGAAGACATTTGGTTTGGGGAGTACTTATGCAACAGATTTACATTCTGTGAAATAGGAGGAGCATCATTTTCAGAGAAGGGGGATTAGAATTTGAGAAGTGTGTCATGGATTTATAATCCTTTGCTTAATCAGGGGGAGATTATCCCAAATAGATACTGTTTCTTCAGGAGTCAGACATACACTGTAGGCTCTCTTCATTTGGGCTTTATGAATGATTAGAACTAGAAAACACCAACTAGCTTCTAAAATATTAGTTTGTTTGCCACAAACTCTTCTAATTTATATGTTCTTTTAGCATTAGGTAAAATGGTGACTTATTCTTTGGTTACAGACTATGTTGTGATTTAAATCTGTCTTAAGTTTTCTGGAAAGCATTCATCTAGTTGTCACTTGTACTCTTATTGAAGATATTTTTATGCTGGATGTGATGAATTGGGCTGTTTCATGTATTTTAATCTATTTTGTATGTTAATAGCCCACCATGGCTTATATGCAAGATCATTTTTAAGTTTCGCAGTCTATGTGTGGGTATTGTGAAGTCATCTAGCAGTGTTCAAGGGCTCCAGAGGGTGTCTCAGGGAATTAGGTCTTGCTAGCCCAAGCTGAGTCTTTAATTAATTCATCACTGATCCAAACCAGGGGTTTATTCTCTAGATCCAAGGGAAAAGAAAACTTCAGTATGGTTTTATATATATATATATATATATATATATATATATATATAAATGTCTAATCTGGACTAGGCACTTTTCCAGTTACTGAGTGGGTGAGAAGAGAAAGGATCCAAAAATGAAGATCACATTTTTGCTATGATTATTATACTTATAACCCATGTAGGCAGACTGCTTGGAGAGGGCTTAACATTTATTTTGCTCTCGTAGGTGTCAGGCCCTGTTTTAGAGTGTACATGTATAAATGGTTTAGATCCTTACATCCACATCGTGTGGGTGAGAATTGTCATCATTCCACAGATAGAGGTACTGAGGCTCATGCAGCAATTGTTAGAGCATGTGGATAATGGATTTAATGTCCACCTGACTCCAAAGCCTTTGTTCTTTTTACTCTTCGTCAGATTCTCCCAAATTTGTATAGAAGACTAATACATCTCCCATATTCATTAGAAACAAGGTAATGCGAGGTGAATATTACACATGAAAATAAAAAAAGAAACCGATTACTTGTAACTCATTCTCTAGCTACAGCATTATAAATACACTATGTTGAAATTTGTTGGTATGCCCCAGCTCTAAGGTGGGTTATGGCCATTCATGAGGCCAAAACATGGATACAGGTCTCCAGGAGCTCTCACTTTTGCTCTCTTTTTAATTTCTAGGCCTCCTCTGCTGTGTCTTGAGGGTTCCATTCAGTCCCTGGTATTTGAAGGTTGCTGAGTATTGCTTTTCTTCCCAGAGAATGTTAGGAGATAAGGTGGAGTGGGCCCCTAGCAGATCTGTTGTTTTGGTGTGATGAGCAGACTAAAGGACCCCCACAGATGTCCATATTCCTTATTCCTGGAACTTGTGCATATGTCACCTCAAATGGCTAAAGGGACCTCGCAGATATAATCAAGTTAAGGACCTTGATATGGGGCAATTACCCAGGATGATCAGGTGTCAGTGGGCCCAGTCTGATCACATGGGTCCTTATAGGTAAAAATCCTTTCCTGCTGTAGTCAGAGAGAGATGTCACTAAAGAAGAATGCTTAATGAGATTCAAAGTTTTTGGCTTTGAAGATAGAAGGGAAACACAGCCCCAGGAATGTAGGTGGCTTTAAAAGCTGGAAAAGACAAATGAGTTCTTTCCTAGAGCCTCCAGAAAGGAACCCAGCACTAGCACTTCAAATGCTTTAGTCTTAGTTCAGTGTTAGAATTCTGACCTGCCACACTGTATGATAATAAATTCGTGATAATAAAATGTTTTGATAAGGCTTCTCAGTATAGGTTCTTAGAGGCAGTCTAAGATGTAGTAGTTCAAAGAGCACAGCTTTGGAGTTAAAGAGAGGTGGGATCAACCCTAGCCTTGAAGCTCAAGTTATAGGGAGACAGATTGTTTGATTTGTTCTTGCTGAGTCTCATTTTCTCATTGGTAAAGTGATGGTTTTGGAGAAATTTAGGACTGGACACTGTAAAGTGCCTATCCTGGAGACTGGCACAGAAGACTCACTTAACAAATGGTCACGGTGATTATGAGGGTTCTTTAAAATGTTGGATTCTTCTCAGTGATTCAGATAGTGAAACCACCTTGCTTATCAGCTTTATACTAGCCTCTTGAGCAAAGTTATAGTTTGTCTGTTACAAAAACTGAACTCTCTTCTAAGAAATAGAGTTGAATTTGTAGTAATTGGGGGTAGGCTTGTTGTGGTCTCACTTAAACTTTGGTGTCTGTTGTAATTTGAATCTCAGATTCATCACTTACTTTGTGACTTAATTGTCTCCGCCTGTAAAGAGGCTTCATAATAACAATACTGACCTAGAAGTATTGTAAAAGTTAGCATTATGGGAGATAATGCATAGAAAGCTTTTAGCCACAGCAATTGCCTATTAAGTATTGGCTCTATATAGCTTAGTGAATCTTATGACTATCTTTAGTCAATTAAAAATAATAGGTAAATTGTATAACTCTTTCCAAGTTACCAACTCTTTGACTGAATATATATCATTTTGTTCTTTCAGTATACTAGGAGTGGGTGATGATAATGCCCTTTCTGAAGATTAAGACATTGAGGATCTGTGAGATAAGTGATTTGTCCAAGGTCACAGTAAACAAAAATGGGGCTCCAACCTAGGTCTTCCAGCTCCAGTGTCCCACTATCATTTATTAATTCAACAAATTTCTTCAGTATGAACTATATGCCAGACACAGGAATTTGCTGGGATCGCCAATCACCAAGAGAGACACAGTCTCTCTTATCTTGGGGTCTTGATATATAGTGGACCTCTAGATATTAAATTATTTTTATTAGTATTACCAAAGAAAGTTCATGATCATCATTAAAGACTATATCAGAGGAATCTAAAGTTTCCTAGAGACCTTCATGAAGAAGTAACATTTAATTGGAAGAAGTGAGAGTTAGGCAGACAATAGACGGTGGGGAGAAAAGGAATTTCATGTGGTGGGAATCTCCTGAGTGCAGTCCTGGAGGATGAAAAAGAAATGACATATTCTAAGAGTTGAAAGAAATCAAGTATGACTGGAGTAGAGTGAGTGAGGAGGAGAGAGAAGAGAGGTGATACCAGAAAGATTAGGAAAATGCATGCTAGAGATCACTGACCACTATCTTTTTTACTTTTTTTCTTTTTTTTTTTTTTGAGATGGAGTCTCACTCTGTCGCCCAGGCTGGAGTGCAGTGGCGCACTCTTGGTTCACTGCAAGCTCCACCTCCTGGGTTCACACCATTCTCCGGCCTCAGCCTCCCAAGTAGCTGGGACTATAGGCTCCCGCCACCACGCCCAGCTAATTTTTTGTAGTTTCAGTAGAGACAGGGTTTCATCATGTTAACCAGGATGGTCTCGATCTCCTGACCTCGTGATCTGCCTGCCTCAGCCTCCCAAAGTGCTGGGATTACAGGTGTGAGCCGCTGCGTCCAGCCCACTCACCACTATCTTAAGGACTCAGGACATTTCACTTAAGAGCAGCAGAAGCTACCAATGGAGTAGCATAATAAAATTCAACTTAAACAATTGGGGATGGGGGAGGAGTGGTAGGTTATGGAAGAGTGACAGAGGAGGATAGAGGAGAGAGAGGAGAGGGGTATAGGAAAGGGACCCTAGGACAGCAGCCTGAGTAACTCTTTCCACTGTGAGTGTTGAGAAAATTATTTGAAATCAACAGCTTATCTACTCCATATCTATGCTTGGGGAATCAGCACTGACCCTTGTGAAATTGGTAAAGACAGCAGCCAATTGCTCTTGCAGATAAGAGAAAAAGTTTTTTGTCTGTCGTTAATCCAGAAGCCTAATCCAAAGACCATGTGGCTGAATTACATAGAAATATATTCATTAATAGAAATTGTCCTCCTTGTCTACAGAAACCATTTGCAGTTATATTACTATTCAGTTAAAGGAGTTTATTTTTCTTTCTTCAACAAGAAGCATTAATTTATCTCAGAGAGTATTCGTATCTGCTAATTTTCTGGATATGTGATTACTGACACCTAAAATGTTTGGTCTAAGTGTAAAAGAAATTGCATTGTAGAAGTAGAGACCCAATCATTGGTTTAACCTACACCTGTCTCCCTTCTGTGGCACCATGACAAAACATGTTCATTTGCAGGTAAAATGCTGGGATTTGGGAACTAGTCACTTCCACTGTTTTTTTTGTTTTTTTTGTTTTTTTTGTTTTTTTTTTTTTTTTTTTTTTTATGGGTATAGGTAGACAAGAACTAGAAGACAGAGCCACCATATATAAAAATTAAATAATCTAGTTAGGAGATTGTTAAAACTCAGATACATGAACATTTAAACAATTCCAGGAGGTTTGTAAAAAGCTGCAAAGAGCCAGCAGAGGCAGTGAATGCTGTGGGTGGTTGGAGAAGGATGAGCTCATGGTGGGCTAGAGTGACTGGAGGGGAAGGCTTCATGGAGGAGATGAGCCCCTTGAACTTGAAGAATTGGTTAGTATTTGAATGTTAGAAGCAAGAAGGAAAAGTATTTTATTTTATTTTATTTTATTCTATTTTATTTTATTTTATTTAGGGACAGAGTCTCACTCTGTCACCTAGGCTGGAGTGCAATGGCACAATCTTGGCTCACTTCAGTCTCCACCTCTTAGGTTCAAGCAATTCTCCTACCTCAGCCTCCCAAGTAGCTGGGATTACAGGCATGTACCACCACGCCAGCTAATTTTGGTATTTTTAGTAGAGATGGGGTTTTACCATGTTGGCCAGGCTGGTCTTGAACTCCTGACCTCAGATGATCCACCTGCCTCAGCCTCCCAAAGTGCTGGGCTTACAGGTGTGAGCCACCATAGCTGGCATAAGAAGAAAAGGTATTTTAAATGGGTAGTTGGGTTGAGAATGTGAGATTGAGTAAGGCACATTTGAAGGCCAGTGGGCAGGCCAGTCTGTTGGTAGAAGCTTAGTACTATTTCCTTTAGTACTATTTTCTTAGTACTATTATCAGAGATCAGTGTAATGGGAAGCCATGGGACATGGGCAGTGGGTGGTGATAGAGAGGTGCAGTGGAAGCTGGCAGAGAATAGGGTGGCAGCTGTGAGAGGGAGGATAAATTGAGAGAGTATCTATTTTATGGCAGTTCTATGTAATCTGTCACCTTGCATTATGATAATATAGAATTGTGTGTAATTGAATCACATAAGATCCTTGGAAGCAGTGTCCTTGAATTCAGTAAAACTTGACTTTCAGGTTATAATAACATTGTGACATACAAAGAAAAATCTCTCCTTCTGTAATTGTGACTTTGGAGGGCATCATTGTATGGGATTGAGAAATTAAACAAATGCAGTGTTTTCTCCTTGTAGCTTATAGAACTCAACCTCTGACTCATTTATGTATAGCAAATGCCATCCTTCTTCTGTATTCATTACTGATTTTTGTTTCACTCCACTTCTGGCCCCCTTTGCACAAGGCCACATTAGTAGGTATCTTAGTAGTTTGATTGATCTCAGTTTATATTGTACTTACTCATTTTCATGTCATTCTCTACCACTAGATAATGAATCTGCTGTCTCATTTTTCTTTGTATAGCAAAATGTTTGGCACAGTAAATATTTCTTGATTGAATGAATAAAGAATTGGCTCCAAAATGTCTTTTCTGATTAATCTTAAAACCATAAAGAATATAAAAGAAAATACTTTTCCTAAGGTAGAGGAGCTAAGGGAATTTTAGGAAGAGGTTCCCTAATACATAAGAACCCAATAAACTTATTTGCAATTCACCAGATATTTATTGGGCATCTGTAACGTGTCTAGGAAATGGGCACACATCAATGACAGAGTCAGGCAAAGTCCCTGCCCTCAAGGAGTGTAGGTTATTTTGGAGGAAGACAGTGCTTGCTGGGAAGGAAGGAAGGAAAGCAGCATCATGGGCCAAGAACAGTAGGGTGGCTTGTTGAGGTTTATTGGTCACAGAGGGCTTCTGTGAAGAGTTGACTTTGAGCAGAGGCCTAGATTATAAGTAAAATTCATCTATATGACTATCTGGAGGAAAAGTTTTCCAAAGAGAAGACACAACTCATGCAAAGACTCTGAAGCAGAATAAACGGGGATTATATGAGGATGAGAAAAGAGGACAGAGAAGTTAGCGCATAGGGAGTGAGACAGAGAGATGTGAGATGAGTCAGTGAGGTAGGTGGGAGCCAGATCATCCAGAGAGAACCTTGGAGGCTAGAAGACAGCATCTGGATTTGAATCTAAATGTGTTAGGACACTGTAAGGAAAGTTTTATGCAGAGAAGTGATGGGATATAATTTACATTTTTAAAAAGACCACTCTGGCTGATTTATGGGAAATGGATATTGAGATGGAGAGAAAAGAAGCAGGAGGATGAGTTAGGAGGTTATGGTGGTATCCCAGGCAGGAGGTGTTGGTGGCTGAATTAGATTGAGATGTCAATGGAATTAGGTAGATTCAAGATGTGTTGTGTGGGTAGAGTAAGCAGACTTGTTGATGAGTTAAATGTGAACTGAGAGGAAGGAAGGATGACTTCCAGGCATTTGGCTTGAGCTACTGCATGGGTGGTGGCCTTGTGTACTGACATGGGGAAAACTGAGGGAAGAGAAGAATGGAAAGGGGCTGAAAAACCAGTTCGGTTTTGGATATGTCAGAGTCAAGGTATCTCTAGATATCTGAGTAGAAATTTCAACTAGGGAATTGGATATATTAGATAATATATTTTAGAGTAGAGATTAGGATTGAAGATATTAATGTTTGAGTCTTATAATGTATATCTTCTTTAAAATTGGGACAGAACATGATTACTCATGGTAAGATCATGCATAGAGAAGAGAAGAAGGTGAGGCGTATGTCTTGGGACTTCTTAACATTTAGAGATAGAGCAAAGAAGGACACAGCAAAAGCACCAAGAGTAAATGTCAGAGTTGGAGAAGAAAAATCAAAAGAGTGTGATGTCATGGAAACCAAGAAGGAAGGCGTGACAGCTGAGTCAAATGCTACTGAGAATCTTAATTAGTTAGAGAAGAAACAAACTGTTAAATAAAAATGAATAGATAAAGTATTAAGCAGAGTAAAAGAAGTAAAATTGAAAAAAAAAAATCAGAGAAGCTAAACAAGGAAAACTCAAACACTTAAAGGAAAATATCTTCTAAAACTGGCCTTAAAAGTAAAAGTCCAGTGATGAGAGAGACAGCACTTACCAGGATGCATTCTGAAAGTCTGTAAAATCCTGTGGGATGTGAAAAGATTAACATGAGGTAGAACTAGACAGCTTCTAGGAAGCTGCTTTTAAGCAAATAAAGAAAATGTATGGTACACTTCTTAACAGGTTTTCAACTGTAGGTGTCCATTAGTATCTGACTATATCTGCAGCCTGCTGGTAACAGTTCAGTAAATACAGTTGTCCCTTGCTATCCGTAGGGGATTGGTTATAGGATGTCCATTGGATATCAAAATCCATGGATGCTCAAGTCCCTGATATAAAATGGTGTAGTATTTTTGCATGTAACCTATGTACATTCTCCCATGTACTTTATTGTTTAATTATAATTACTTTTTATTTCAATAGGTTGGGGTACAAGTGATTTTGGGGTACATGGATAAGTTCAGTAGTGTTGAATTCTGAGATTTCAGTGCACCCTTCACCAGATAAGTGTACACTGTACTCACTATGAAGCCTTTTTATTCCTCACCCACCTCCCAAACAATACCCCCAAATTTCCAAAATCCACTATATCACTCTGTATACTTGAATTCATCTCTAGAGTACTCATAATCTCTAATACAGGGCAAATTCTGTGTAAATAGTTGTAATTCTATATTGTTTAGGAAATGATGACACATAAAAGTCTGTACATATTTAGTACAGACACTTTTTAAAAATATATTTTCAATTCTTGGTTGGTTCCAAGGTTGTGGAGCCTACAGATACAAAGAGTCAACTATACTCAATTCTATTTAGTAAAGTGTTTTGTCTATTTTGGTATGATTTGACCCTTTGTATATTTGTTAACAGTTCCACATGCTACATAAATTCAGCATCAGTTTAAAGAAAAAATAATACTGTGTGAAAATAACAGTTTCAAGAACGGTATAGACAATAGTCTTTAAATAAGTCAGGATTCAGAAAGACTTGATCATCATCTTTGCCCCCTATTCTTCAAATATGTGTCCTTCTTCCATATGCTACATACAGTTTATGAATTGGTTTTTTAATTAGACCTTTTTTTAACTGTAACATAAATCTCTACTGTGACATCAATTATAAAGTTGATTTACTTAACGAGAAATCTGATCCAGATTCTCTCACTTTTCTGCAATCTGCAGCATGTGAGTTTTTTTATCCTTGCATTGATTGCTTGCTTCATAATCACAAAATGACTTCCGCATTTTTCTAAGTATAGAAAAGAAAGGGAAATATTCCCTTTATCAGAGTATAGAACTTTTCCACCCCGATATTCTCACCCTTAGGTCTCATTTGGCTACCTGAAGCTGCAAGGTGAGTGGGAAAGTGAATATTTGGCAAAAGGCTATGGGAACCCCATGATTTATCTAGATAGACTCATCATAATTTATCCCAGGAGCTGGGCATATTGCCACCTTAAACATAACCATATTTCTGTTATCAAGGAGGAAAGGAGAAATGGCCATTGGGTAGGCTACTAATGCTGAATGCTATGGTTCATCCATTGGGCTGTCTCACATCCATATCAAAGCTTCTTCCCAAATGTATATTTAACATTACCAAAGCTACTTAGAATGTGCTTACCCTCTCCTTGAGAGTGACCATGCCAAATTTCATCCAGTTGTTTCTCTTAGAATCCAAGATCTCTGGGTGTTTTATGGTCATCTCAATCATAACTGGATATGGATTTTCATAGTTGTTCAATGTAGTTAAAAGTTAATTGGCCCCCAATATTCTGAGTATGCAATTGTAAACTGCAATTAGATTCCCATTTGGAAAAAGACAGGAAGGGAACACACTATAGTCTACAGTCTGCAGCACACACATCTTGCTGGACAGGGGCAGAACTGTTAAGACAAAACTCTCTACCGTGACAGTGGATTAAATTCTTTAGTCAGTTATTGGGCAGCCTAGGTGGTCTGCTTTCTGGACGGATCTCTTTTGTTCATCATCCCCTTTGGCCTCTGGTTCTGTCTTATAAGATGTTCTTTGTTTATATTTCTCCATGGTCCCAACTGGGGTCAATTATAGGTAAGGATGTGCTTCACAGGTCTACCCAAATATAACAGCACAGGTCCCCAAAAAAGGAGTTCCAAGATCTCAGGAATGACTTAGGGAAAGGTGGCTAGTTTTGGGGTTTCCTTGGCAAAACGTTTTCCTCATATATTTAGTAGGCTTCCAGTGTATTTTTTCACCCCTGAAAATTTCATCCCATAATCACCATCATTAGTGATCTGAACACACACTGTCTTAAAGCCAAAGGTTTCTTTTTTTTTTTAGCTAAATGGCCACTCCCTAAGAAAACTAGAAATTTGTTTCAAATGAAAAGCACCACTGTTATTTCTGTATTTGCTGGCAGGACATCTTACTCTGGTTAGTATTCTTCTGCCTTGGTGGGCATAAGATCTCCAAGTCAAGGTAAATCAGGTGACAATTTGACCAATCATGTTACTGTCAGTGGAGGGGAGTGTCACAGTCCTAGCCTGGACCACCTGACTTTTCCATGTTCTTCAACCCACTGACTCCACTCAGCAAATCCACAGTTTCTTGTCTATGCCTGTGGAACTCTTTTTCTAATACGATGTGCATGGAAAGAACTAGTTTTCCAATCTTATCATTTCTACCTCCTGTTGAGCTCCAGTTTTCCTAAATCTCTCCCTTACTGTGGGGTGGTACAAAAATATACTTTTTTCATGCAGCAAGATTCCGAAGTGTGAGATGTACAGCATTCAAAGTGACTGTTTTTATCACAGTTATATTTCCATTATTTTTGGTTTTGCTCTGATGTAGGTTCATTTCTCTTAAAGGACATTTCTGAAGGCTGAAAGATATAGCCAGTGTTGACTTTTTCCTAATACTACAACCTTGGTGGGCATAAGGCCTCTAAGTCAAGGTAAAATAGGCCACAATTTTACCAAACATGTTGCCACCACCCAGTGGGGGTGTCAAAGCCCTAGCTCTTCCCTGTTCTTGAACCCAATAACACCGTCAGTTAATTCATATTTTAGTGTCCATCTTGTGGCACTCTCTTTCTAAGAGCCAAATGCACTGCAAGGAGGAGTGTCTACTGTATCTATCTAATAACAGAATTTGAGATCATTTCTGAATGAGAGATTTCAGTTGATTCTGAGAGAAACTACCATGTACCTCTTGCTTTTGCCAATCCAGTACTCATTCATTTGTTTTGTAATTGCAACCTTCTTTCGTTTTATTTGAAAAATCGACCCTCTTTTATTAGATATAGTGTTAATAAAACTGTAACGGATGCTGCCTTATTCTCTCTGGCAAAAGGTGGAATCTGACCTAAGCTATATCAATCAGATATTGTATCTGAGAAATAGAAATTTTGCATGGAATGACACAACAAAGTGACATATGGGTTAGAGAGTCCAGGGTTTGAATCATCAATCTACCCCTTAGTAGCTCTTTGGATGTGGTCCAGTCCTTAACTTCTCTAAGCCTTTTTTGTTTTGTTTTCATTTGCGGTGTATCTGTGTGCCTTTGAATTAATTAGTAGTGCATAAAAATACGTATACTCTGCCGGGTGTGGTGGTTTATGCCGGTAAATCCTAGCACTTTGGGATGCCAAGCTGGGTGGATCACAAGGTCAGGAGTTTGAGACCAGTCTGGCTAATATAGTGAAACCCTCTCTCTACTAAAAATACAAAAAATTAGCCAGGTGTGGTGGTGTGCGCCTGTAATCCCAGCTACTCAGGAGGCTAAGGCAGGAGAATCTTGTGAACCTGGGAGGTGAAGGTTGCAGTGAGCCGAGACCACACCATTGCACTCCAGCCTGGGCGACAGAGTGAGACTGTCTGAAACAAACAAACAAACAAAAAACCAAAACTGTACTAAATAAATATTAGTTCTTGTTAATGACATGATCACACTAGTCGATTATTTAATGAATGGGCCACAGAGGAGCAAACCTGAAGGAAAGAAGTCACAAGGTTGATGAATCTGTTGCATCTATGCTATTGAGAATTCTCAGAGGCCTCAGGTGGTAGAAGAGAGAGGTGCAGGAGGAGAGGATGGAAGAACGATTTAGGATATAAGAAAGAGAACTTAACAGTAAAGTTGACTCCCTTGACTCAGAGGATGAAACACAAGGAGAAGCTTTGATATTGCTGATAGGAAGGAGTATCCTAATTCTTGACTGGCCCCAATTCTGCTGGAGACAGAACTCTGGCCAAGGCAAGCTAGGTAACAAATATGTCATTTGAGTTGTTATTTGAAAATCCTCAAAGCCCAGCTTTTTCCCAGAATAGCATTCACTTTGATTTACAACACAGTGACCCATGCTAAATACTGAAAGTGGTGGTTCTTTGAAAATAACAGACAAAATATTCCCTATACGACTTTTTCTTTTTATAGATAGAATAGGATATTGATAGACCGTACACTGATAATGTGAAATATTGATTGCTTCTGTTGAGACTGTAATGGGATAAGGAAACATGTGATCATGGAGAATTTCTATGAAATAATCCCATACTGTAAATTGTATAGGTACAGGCTGCTGAATAAAGTTTTAAAAGTGAAGAATAGTCTCAGATTGCTTATGACATCAGGACTTTTTCCTTTTCCTCAAACAATTTTCTCGAATATTGATGTTATTGCATAAAAAGTAACTGGAAAAAAGGCATAATTGTAATTTGGAGATATAATTTTAATAACTAGATAAGAAATATAGGAGATTTTTATTGGTTAAACTCTAAGTCACACAGGACAATGCTGGAGAGAAGCAGATATTTTAAAAATTGGACTCAAGAGTCACATATATTCACATCTTTACTCTTAAACCTGTCTGAAAAACACTTAGAGAAATAGCATTCTTGATATTATGTTGGTCCAATGAGGATGAGAAGGTATTTTGACCCAAACATATGGATGCAGGCTTCAAGGACACGGTGAATTATACCATCTGAAGAAACGGGAAACAAAAAGCTGTGTGGCTGGGAATCGGCAGTTTGTAACAACAGCTGTTGCTGTGGGCAGCAGTCTAATGGGGAAACTACTCAGCAGCAAGCCTTGCACACAGACAAAACAAAATCCACACCTGTGGTTGTTTACGAAGGGCAGAAGGGGCCACGGAAGACACATCATTAATATGGTGGAGAGCCCCATTAGCGGTTCTAGCAAAATAAAAAAGAACATGACATACTTTGAAATTCAGAGCCTGACATTAACAAGTTACAGTTTTGACAAATCATAGAAAGAGATGGTCTCTACGATTTTGAATCTCCAGCACATTTCACAATGCCTGCCTGGCACATACTATGTACTAGGTAAATGTTTGTGGAATTGAAATCAACATATATATGTCATATGCACAAATGTTTATACCTCGCTCCAAAAAAGGATAGGAAGGTATTTTGTGGTTATAAGGGAAGAAATGATAAAAACATAAATGTTGGTCATGGAGATTTGGAGGAGAAAGACCTCCTGGGTTTAAAGCCTGACTCCTTAACTGTATGACCTAGATAAGTTATTTTTCCTCTTGGAACTCTTAATTTTTGTAAAATGTTCATAATGATGCTTATCTACTGGAATTGTTAAAAAGATTGGATGCATTTTGTAGACAAAGGATCTTGCAAAAGGTCTAGCACGTAGAAGAGTCTCAATAAGATTAGATCCTCTTCTTTACATGCTTCAATTGTGTGTCACTCTTTTTTACCTTTATTAGATTAGTCTAAAGCAGGAGTCAGCAAACCATCCCTCTCTGGCCAATTTCAGCCTATTTTGGAAGTAAAATTTTATTGTAACACTGGCATGTCCACGTGTTTATGTGTTGTCTGTGGCAGCTTTATGTTTATAACAGCGAGGTTGAGTAGTTGCAGCAGCGTCCTTACGGCTTGCAAAGCCTAAAATACTGACTCTCCGGGCCTCTTCAGCGCCCTGGTCTAAAGTAAACATTTTATTAGAAGATTCAACTGCTCTCATTTTTGTCTTTGTCTTCTTTTGATTTTTTTTTCCCCAAATGCATACCTTTCTGTTTTTAATTTGTGTGTCTCCAAAAACAAGAACCTTTTATATTTGGCAGCTTCACGACTAAGCTTTAAATCCTGTATGTAATTTGTTACCCAGTTCCTCTGCTCATCCATCCATTCATTCAAAAAATATTTGTTGAGGATTTGCAAGGGGCTGGAAACAGAGTGGTGAACCTTGAGAGTGAGGCTGCTGCTCTTGGGGAACTCAGTGATGACTCTCCCCATGTATGTAAATAAACATGTAAACGGAAGTGTGGATAAACCAACTTCTGAGCAAATTAACATGTATGTGATTTACAAGTAAGATGATTTGCAAGAGAGGAGCTGGTGAAGGTGTGTTATCAAGATCGGCCTAGGATGATCAGGGAAGCCCTTCCTAGGTTGGTGACATGTGAGCAGAAAGACCTGCCTGAAGAGAAGGGATAAACCAGCAAAGGCCTGGAGGAAGCATTTTAGACAGAGAGACACGTGCTGCAGAGACCATGAGCTGAGAAAGAGCCTGGCATGTTCAGGGGCTGACAGAACACTGGTAATGTCACAGGGTGTGGGAGCACTGGCACAGGTGAGGTCAGAGCACATAAAAAGGGCAGGTTGTAAGGGATTTTGCATCTCACAACGTGGTCCACTGGACCGTTCTCCCTTCCGCCACCCACCCCTATGCACACATCCAAGCAGTGATAAGTTCTGTCCATTCTACATATTTGATGTCTCTCAGATTCCTACTTTTTCCACTACTTTAACAGGCACCGTCATCTTTTGGCTTATGCTCAATGTTTGCTAGCTGACTTCCCTGTCTCCCAGTGACTTCCTTCCTAACCATCTTCCACAATGCCAAACATGATAGTTCTAATTTACTCACCTGCTTAAAGCCCTTTGCATAGCTCTTGGATGAAGAGCCAAATTCTTAGCTTTGCACAGGCCTTTGTTTCATGCAGTAGCCTCTGCTGGCTCTAGTCTTGTCTTCCTTGGCTCTCTACACTGAAACTTTCATTCGGGCCCTGGGGATGTGGTTCCTGAAACCTTCTTCTACATCTGCTTTCCGACATCCCTCCACCCATCTTCCCATCCTTATATTATTTGGACTATCCCACTTATGCTCAAGTGTTTTTTCCTCTTCTCAGGAGTCTTCATTCCCTCCCCAGGCTGATTTAGACCACTCTGTGATTCTCTGTTACACTCAGAACATAACCCCATCAACACTCCCAAATGCTATGATCTCTTACCCTGCCATATTTTTTTCAACAGTCCTTGTTATCACACAACATACAATGCTTGCTTGATTACTTCTGTTGTCTTTTGTTTCTCCAGCTAGACTGATGGCTTTTTCATGGCAAGGAGTTTGCCTTATTCAGTGCTAAATCCTGGTTCAATGCTTGGCACAAGAAATTGCCTATCTTAATTTGTCTGTGTGGCTATAACAAAATATCTGAAATGCATAATTTATAAAGAACAGAAATTTATTTCTCACAGTTCTGGAGGCTGGGAAGTCCAAGATCAGGGTGGTTGAAGGACACTCTCTGCTTCCAAGATGGCTCCCCTCACGGTGAGGAGGAATACTGTGTCCTCACATGGCAGAAGGCAGAAGGGCAAGACAGTCAAATACTATCTTTTTTTAAAAAAAAAGAAAAGGAAAAAGAAAAAAAAAACCAAAATACAAATCAGGGTCTCACTCTGTCACCAGGCTGGAGTGCAGTTGTAGCATCATAGCTCACTGCAGCCTCCAACTCCTGGACTCAAGTGATCCTCCTGCCTCAGCCTCCCAAATAGCTGGTCTGTAGGCATGTACCACCATGCCTGGCTACCAAACCCCTTTTTTATAAGAAACATTAAAAGGAAAGCACTCTTATGGCCTAACTACCTCTTAACGGCCCACTACTTAATACTATTAAAACACAGGTTGCAACAACTGCATTTTGGAGGGGACACATTCAAAAGGCACCATAGCTCAGTGATTGTTTTTGCTAAATAAGTAGATGGTCTAACCCACCATTATTACCTAGATTACCACAATAGCCCCCACTCCTCTCTTCTTCAGTTTACTCTGTACATGATATTCAGAGGGGAATTTTAAAAATATGTAAATATAGTCCACAACCTAAAGGAATGTCAGTGGCCTCGTATTGCAATGAAGGGAATATATATTATGTCATTGTGTATATATATTATATATTATATAAAACATATATATTTAATATTATATTAATAGTATTACATTATATATAATGTATATTACATATATATTATATTACATATGTATATGTAATATTACATATAATATTAATATTACATTATATATAGTATATATCTTGCAGCACTCTTTGCTTTCTCTGTTAAGCTTTAGTCACACTGGCCTTAGACTTTCCTATCCTGAGCTATAGCCTTCTTTCAGCCTCAGGACCTTTGTACATAGCCATCTCATTCTATGTTTCCAGATCTGCTCCTACCTCACCTTCTTGGGGGAGCCTTTATAGCCATCTCACTGTTGAGCCCTGCCCCTTCCAGTATATTGTATTTCTTTATCCACATTATTTCTGTCATAGCTCTGACTCGATTTGACTTTTAAAATTATGCTTACTTGAGTGCTTATTGTTTGTTTTCTATACTAGATTGTAAACTCCATGAACATGTGGACAAAGACAAGAACTGATTTCTTCACCATTGTATACCTGACACTTAACATGGTGACTAATGCATATGAGGTGCTTAAATAGTTGCTAAGTAAATAAATGATGAAACTTTTCATACACTACTAAAAACAACAATCAGATTCTCCATTTTCCTGACTAGATAACAAACCCCTTGAACAGAGGGACAATACCATACTCATCTTTGTATCCCCAATGCCCATAACAATATTCAACACATTATAGGGATTTGATAAGTGTTCATTATAGTTAAAAAAATGAGAGTTTTGAAAAGCCAGGGATGTTCTTGATGTGTTATCATGGAAATAATGTTGCAGTTATGGTTATAGCACAAGTCAATTGCTTGATGTAAAAGAGATAAACAAATGTTACCACCTAATTTTTAGGAAGCCAGGAGATCAGTGAGGGTGAGTTAGTGCTTTGCAAATATTGTAGAATTAGTGACATGAAAGTATGTGTTAGTATCTTCAGATGTAAAGGGAATTTTTATGTGGAGGGGCAAGAACTAAAAAGAGAGATTGTTATCTTGGCCAAACAGGCAATGATGATGAAGAATCCATGTCTGTACTGAGGAAGACTGGAGGGCTGTGCCTGAATTAGGATCCATGAAAACATTAATGATTGAATTACAAGATGGAACCAAGCACCAGCTACTAAAGGACCCTGCTATTGCTGATGATACTGGGCAGGGGTCTGGCAGTTATGTCACCAATCCCAGACGTGTGTGTGTGTGTGTGTGTGTGTGTGTGTGTGTGTGTGGGGTGTGTGTGTGAATATCAATTCTTTCCACCTTTCAGGGCTTAGGAATATTTTCAGAAATCCCATCTTAAAAAGTCAAGTGCCTCTCAGGATTGGAATTGTAAAAACTTCTCACTCTCTTTTTCTCTTCACTTGAAAGCTCAGGTGGTTTCACTGCATGAACATAGACGTTAGGAAGTACTAGACAGTTAAAATGAGAGAATCTTATAACCAGCTCGCTTTTTCTTTGTAAAGCCATTAAAGCATTTTTGTAGAATGTATAAATGCTGCCACGTTATGCACAGAAAACTTGTATCTTGTCTACTTGACAAGTGTAGGAACATTGCAGTAGATGTTAGGGGTTGGCTATCTTTTTATGAACCATCCATCTTTCACATCTTAATTAAAAAAGCAGCAACACCTTAGCAGAGACTATTGTTTGAGCTCCTTTTTGTACAGAGGACTTTTTAATTTGAAGATTCTAAAGTTGCCAAAATTGATTCTTTTTAAAAATTAAATTAGTTCTTTGGTTAGTTGAGGTTGTCAGCTTATTGTATGCAACAGAAAAAAAAAAATTAAAAAAAAACTGTAAACAGTCAATAAAAAATAAGATTGCTTTCTACTTCTATTTGGAATAGCTATTTAAAAAAATGAATAACAGATTTCAGCTATTTATTATTTATTATTTATTTTAATTAAGGCATCTTATTGACTAAGCTAGGGTAAATCAGAGTAAATGAATGACCTCGGCTTCTTAAAAATACTAATCACTTAACAAATGATCTTAAAAAGCGAATTCAAGTTCAAATCTACATTTAATAATAGTTCATGTGACTTTTTTAATCTTCTGAGAAAAAGTAAATTAAACACAGAAGCTGAAAAGTAACTGGCCGAATAATCAAATTTCATTTGCCTCTTAACTCAGAGTGAGTTAGATTACAGAGTAATGAAAAGCCTCCCTTACATAATTTAGTTCCTTATGGCTTTGATTTTTCCCAAATTACAGCTTTATTGGAGAGCAGGCATCTGTAGATGTCACGCTTAATCATGGTTGTTTTTAGAACTAAAGTCTGTAATTTCAGAATGAATTTTGAGGGAATCTCTGGGGCCTCACAAGATCCTCCTAAATGAGGCCTTATATTTAATTCTATGTTGAAATCAGGAGACTGGATCTGTAGAAGCCTCCAGTCTGCTTTGGCTTTGTTTTCTGATGACCTTGAAAAGACCCAGAATTTCATGAGAAATCACATAAGCTGCTTGGAATAAAATACTTTCGTATGTTTTGCTTGTGTATTTTTCTTGAAAAATGTTTTAAATTTTAGTTTGATGATAAATTGATGTAATTTAGACCTTAGAGACAACACATTTGCATTGATGCTGATGACTCCAGCTGGCTATCCTGCTGGCTGGAAGAGAAGATTGAATACTACCTGACGGCCTCATCTCCTTCTTTTGGGTAGATTTGTCAGTGTTTGAGCCTTTTATCAGAGAGGGACACTGTAGTTCCTCTGAGTTCTCCTTATGGGCTCTGTGCCCTCCCCTGCACAGGTAACTATGCTTTCAGGGTAGAATCATCTTTGTTTGTTTATTCACCTAATGTTTATTAAGTATGTGATATGATTTGGCTGTGTCCCCGTCCAAATCTCATCGTGAATTGTAGCTCCCATAATTCCCACATGTTGTGGGAGGGACCTGGTGGGAGATAATTGAATCATGGGAGCATTTTCCCCCATACTATCCTCTGGGTAGTGAATAAGTCTCATGAGATCTGTTGGTTTCATGAGGGGAAACTCCTTTCACTTGGCTCTCATTCTGTCTTTGCCTGCCGCCATGTAAGACGTGCCTTTCGCCTTCCACCATGATTGTGAGGCCTCCCCATCCGCTTGGAACTGTGAATTCATTAAGCCTCTTTTTCTTTATAAATTACCCAGTGCCAGGCATGTTTTTATCAGCAGCATGAAAACAGACTAATACAGTATATGTTCTGAACCAGTTATTGCAGCTTACATACATAAAGAAGTTAACACACAAGTAAACCCAAAGCAAATTAAGAAACACGTTCTGAGCCTAGAATGAAGATTATGAAGTAAATAAGCAGCAGAAAGTAGTAACTGGATTTGGAGGTATCAGTAGGTTAGGCTTAAATAGGCTTTTCAGATAGAGTTTCTCTGAGGAGGTGATGTGTGAGACAAGGTGAGAAAGATAAGGAAACCCTTAAGTAAAGATGTGGGAGAAGAAAATTCCAGGCAGGGAGAGAAGCCTGGGGTTACCAAAGAATTCAGAGACATTTACTTGGCTGGAGGATGATGAGGGAGGGGCATGGGAATATGAGATTAGAGAGAGAGTAGGGATCATTCAGTCTCTTAGAGGGTTTAGAAAGGACTTTGAAGCTTATCCTAAATTTAATAATAAAGTGTATTATTTCTATAGTGTCATATCTCTTTTTCTCTCCCAGAAATAAACTATTGATATGGTTCTTTTTTTTCTTTTGATTTCCTTTCAAGCAGTGATTACTGAACATTTACTCTGCATTACACCAAATCCTACCTTCCTGAAGTTTAATTTTCAGGTAATAAGTTGGACATTAATCTAATGACACATAAACTAGAGTTCGTATGGACTAAAACTCAAGAAAACTTATCCCATGACACACAAACTCAGAATTGTAGAACCAGTTATAACATAGTTGATTTTGATGCTTGATCCAGTGTTCATTCTCCATTCTCAATTTCCAGTTCTTAATTTCTTAGGGCAAACATCATTAAGAAGTTGAAAGGAAACTTCAACTCCTTAATGAGGTTTAGTAGTTCAGTAGTTTTTCCAACTACTTCATGATTGGGGAATTAAAAAAAATGATAAGACACTGTAGAAATAAAATGATTTCTCATTAAATTGAGAATAAGCTTTAAAATCCTTCCTAAACCTTTTAAGGAACTGAATGATCCCTGACTCCCTTTCCAATCTCATTGTTGTTTGGAACTCTTAGTTTAGTCCATTGTATTCCATATACCCTTCACTGTGCTTATCTTTCTGCTTTCTGTGACAGTAAAGAGAAACTGAAAAGTAATGTTTTTCCACAAACTTCACTCTAACATGATCCCACATTTTATATGATTGAATGGCAAACCTGATTTATTGCCTGGTGATGGACTTGACTGTATTACAAGGATAAGGGTGCTACACAGGAAGCCATCACAGGGGAATTTGGTCTTGATGGGGAGCTTGGGGAAGGATTCCTTAAACAGGTGGCACTTGAGCCAAGACCTGAAGGAGGGTAAGGATGTTCCTCTTGGAGCAATAGGGAATGAAAGAAGGCCAGGATAGCTGGAGCTGAAGGAATGAGGGGAAGTGTGGAATAGTTCCTGCTTTATAGAGGTAGGCAGATACAGCAGAAAACCACCCAAAGGATGTATGACTCTTTTGTGCCAGTGTTCATATATTCTGAAGAAAAGAGGCATTAAAGTGGTAGAATTGCCAGCTTTGCTTGGAATTCTATTTATTTTTATTACTTTTTATTACAGGCAGAGACTTTTGGAGCAGGAAGAGGCCACAGAGAGAGTAGCCTCCCATTTAATGAACAAAAAAAGTTTGCACGAGAGTTAAAATGGTTGACCTAAAGTCACACACAGTTAATCCAATGATTTTTTGCCAATACTCCAGCTGCATACCAGATACAATTTAAACTATGTCTTTAAAAATTCTTTTGTTATTATTTTTGGTGTTTTTTTTAATCATAAACTTGCTTCCTTATTTTCACTGTGAGTATGAAGTTGGGGAGTTAACATTTATAATACATTGTCTACTATGGCAAGCTTTATTCTAAAGAGCAAATGCTTACTTCATACACGTGGAAAAAATATTTAAAAACCTGCTTATGTCAAGGGTTGGTGAGGATTGGGGAAACAGGAACACAGAAACGCTACTGATTGCAGTGTAATTTATTGAATTCCTTTCAAAGGCAGTTGACATCATAAAGCTGAAGAGACATATTCTCTGTAAAGTTCATTTCTAAATAAAAATCCTGGAGTTATCTTTACAATTGTGCATAAGAGAGATATATGTAAGAAAGTTCATAATAGTACTTGTCTTCCTCTGTTTTCTGTTTCTGTAACAATACCTGAGGCTGGATAATTTGTAGCGATGAAAAAGTTTATTTTGGCTTGTAGTTCTGGAGGCTAGAAAGTCCAAGAACATGGTGGCAGCTTCTGGTGAGGGCTTTCATACTATGTCATAACATGGTGGAAAAGCAGAAGAGCAAGGTAGTGTGTGTGAAAGAGACAACACATGGGGGGTGGCCTTGCCTTATAGCAACCTACTCTTTTCAGTAACTAATCCAGTCCTGCAAGAGCAAGAGCTCATTCACTTACTGCTGTGAGAATTAACCCAGTCCCTCAAGAGTGGCATTAATTCCTTTTTTTTTCTTCTTTTCTAATACAAGTATTTATTTTTTTTAATATATTTTTTTTATTATTATTATACTTTAAGTTCTAGGGTACATGTGCATAGCGTGCAGGTTTGTTAAACATATGTATACTTGTGCCATGTTGGTGTGCTGCACCCATCAACTCGTCAGCACCCATCAACTCGTCATTTACATCAGGTATAACTCCCAATGCAATCCCTCCCGCCCCCCCCATGAAAGGCCCCTGTGTGTGATGTTCCCCTTCCCGAGTCCAAGTGATCTCATTGTTCAGTTCCCACCTATGAGTGAGAACATGTGGTGCTTGGTTTTCTGTTCTTGTGATAGTTTGCTAAGAATGATGGTTTCCAGCTGCATCCATGTCCCTACAAAGGACACAAACTCATCCTTTTTTATGGCTGCATAGTATTCCATGGTGTATATGTGCCACATTTTCTTAATCCAGTCTGTCACTGATGGACATTTGGGTTGATTCCAAGTCTTTTCTATTGTGAATAGTGCCGCAATAAACATACGTGTGCATGTGTCTTTATAGCAGCATGATTTATAATCCTTTGGGTATATACCCAGTAATGGGATGGCTGGGTCATATGGTACATCTAGTTCTAGATCCTTGAGGAATCGCCATACTGTTTTCCATAATGGTTGAACTAGTTTACAATCCCACCAACAGTGTAAAAGTGTTCCTATTTCTCCACATCCTCTCCAGCACCTGTTGTTTCCTGACTTTTTAATGATTGCCATTCTAACTTGTGTGGGATGGTATCTCATTGTGGTTTTGATTTGCATTTCTCTGATGGCCAGTGATGATGAGCATTTTTTCATATGTCTGTTGGCTGTATGAATGTCTTCTTTTGAGAAATGTCTGTTCCTATCCTTTGCCCACTTTTTGATGGGGTTGTTTGTTTTTTTCTTGTAAATTTGTTTGAGTTCTTTGTAGGTTCTGGATATTAGCCCTTTGTCAGATGAGTAGATTGCAAAAATTTTCTCCCATTCTGTAGGTTGCCTGTTCACTCTGATGGTAGTTTCTTTTGCTGTGCAGAAGCTCTTTAGTTTAATGAGATCCCATTTGTCAATTTTGGCTTTTGCTGCTGTTGCTTTAGGTGTTTTAGACATGAAGTCTTTGCCCATGCCTATGTCCTGAATGGTACTACCTAGGTTTTCCTCTAGGGTTTTTATGGTATTAGGTCTAACATTTAAGTCTCTAATCCATCTGGAATTAATTTTCGTATAAGGAGTAAGGAATGGATCCAGTTTCAGCTTTCTACTTATGGCTAGCCAATTTTCCCAGCACCATTTATTAAATAGGGAATCCTTTCCCCGTTTCTTGTTTCTCTCAGGTTTGTCAAAGATCAGATGGCTGTAGATGTGTGGTATTATTTCTGAGGGCTCTATTCTGTTCCATTGGTCTATATCTCTGTTTTGGTACCAGTACCATGCTGTTTTGGTTACTGTAGCCTTGTAGTATAGTTTGAAGTCAGGTAGCGTGATGCCTCCAGCTTTGTTCTTTTGACTTAGGATTGTCTTGGAGATGCGGGCTCTTTTTTGGTTCCATATGCACTTTAAAGCAGTTTTTTCCAATTCTGTGAAGAAACTCATTGGTAGCTTGATGGGGATGGCATTGAATCTATAAATAACCTTGGGCAGTATGGCCATTTTCACGATATTGATTCTTCCTATCCATGAGCATGGTATGCTCTTCCATTTGTTTGTGTCCTCTTTTATTTCACTGAGCAGTGGTTTGTAGTTCTCCTTGAAGAGGTCCTTTACATCCCTTGTAAGTTGGATTCCTAGGTATTTTATTCTCTTTGAAGCAATTGTGAATGGAAGTTCATTCATGATTTGGCTCTCTGTTTGTCTGTTACTGGTGCATTAATTCCTCTTAATGCCCTAATCACCTCTCAGCGACCCACCAGCCAACATTGCCATTCCAAGGGCCCCATTTCCAACACATGAATTGTGGGGGACACACTCAAAGTATAGCAGTACTCTTCATCATAATGAGAATGAGAAATACTTTAGTGTCCATCCATAGCAGAGTAAATAAAGGAATTGTGATATACTAAAATGTTGAGAGAAACTAAAAGCTTCGTGTATCAAGGGGATAAATCTTAAAAATATTGTAGTGAGCTAGAAAAGCAACTTTTAGAAGGTTACATAGAAATATACCTTTTATGTAAAATGCAACCTACTCTAGATGATACTGTTTTGCTTTGGATGCATACCTTATTGATATATGTAAAAAGATGTAGACAGGCTTGGTAAATATCACATTTAGATGTTATCAGGGAAGGGTATGCAGATGGCTTTTATAGTGTGTGTAAAGATTTTCTTCCTTGTGTTGGGTGGTAGATATGTGCATTGATTGGTACAGGTTTCGCCTGTTGCAGAAAACTTTTTCTGTAAAAGGCCAGAGTATTAATGTCCTGGGACCACTTTAAATAAACTACCCTGAACTTGGTGGCTTCTAACAGAAATTTATTCTCTCACAGTTCTGGAAGCCAAAAGTCCAATATCAAGGTGCCAGCATGGGCTCTGAAGGGCCAGGATCCTACCCGGCAGGCTGTGGGGGAGAGCACTTCCTTGCCTCTTCCAGAGTCTGGTGACTGCCAACATGTCTTGACATTCCTTGGCTTGTGGCTACATTACAGCAATCTTTGCCTTTATCTTCACGTTAGCTTTTCCTCCTCTGGGTGTGTCTAATCTCCCTCTACCTGTCTCATACAAGGACACTTTGGCTGTCATTTAGGGCTCACCCAGATACACCAGAAGGATCTGACCTCAGGATCCTTGACTTATTTATTACACCTGCAAAGTCTCTCTTCCCAAATAAGGTAACATTCACAAATTAGAACATAGCACTGACTTTGGGAGTCATTATCAGATTACCACAACTAGGTAGTAAAAATTTTAGGATTTGTGGGTCATATAGTTTCTGCCACTTAATATTGCCACTGTAGCCTGAAACACTCAAAGATGAATGAAACAAATGAATGTAGCTATGTTTCAATAACACTTTATTTGGAAAAGAGATGAAGGCCTGGATTTGACTGGGAGTGAGTGGCTGCTGAAGTTTGCAGTCCTGTGGTCTATGGAAACAAGTGTTATGTGTGGCAAGTCAGTGGGATCTTTTGGGATATTACTGATGGCTCACTACTAATATCACCCTCTAATGCCCATGGGGGAGTCTGATGCAATCAACTTACATATAAAGTTTTGTTTTTATAATACATTTCTAACTTTCAGAGAAAGTCAAGAATCTACTAATTCCATCCTAAATTTTGCTATCATTTATTTGTGACACCTACACTTTTGAAGCATACACAGAAGATGTGCACACATGCTGGTCACATGGTAGATTTGGCAGAAGGCTGTTTGAAAGAAAGGAGAGACTGAAAGAAGTGGTAGCCATGCACAAGCTGCATCAGCCCTGCATGAGGCCCAAACTGGTATAACTCAGTGCAGAGTTGAGCTATTCCCATTGCTCAGCCTGCTTCCTGAGCAGCATGATGTAACCTTGCTTTAAGAGACACAGCATAGCACCAACTAGGAAAGACAGGATGGTTCCTAGAAGGAGGTCAGGCAGAGCAGGATGCCAGCATCGCCTTATACCCAAGGTCCAAATGAATATTTGCCCAGAAAGAATTATATCTAATCATTTTATTTTTGGTGGCTTTGGGGTCATTATGGAAAGATCTGGCTCCTCTTTGAGCAGTTTCTTTACTGTCACTGATGCTTATGTATAATATTGAAGAGACAACATAATCAGAAATGCAGTCCTGAATTTTATACCTGGGTAAAAACTAATAACTAACATCTATTGAAAATTACTGTGTTCTAGGTGCTATGTTAAGTAATTTTCAAGTTACTTATTTGAATCCAGTAGTTCTCAATGGAGGCTTAGTTTGTTCCCCAGAATAAATTGGGCAATGTCTGGAGATGTTTTTGGTTGTTATGACTTGGGATGGAGCTACTTACACCATCTATTGAGTAGAGGCTGGTCATGCTGCTAAATATCATAGAATTATCAAGACAACCCCCTACAACAAAAAACGATCTCGTCCAAAATATCTATAATTCTGAGACTGAGAAATTCTGCTGTCACCTAGCGAAATAGGCTGTGGTACTGTTCATCTTACTGACAAGGAAATAGGCTTTGAAAGTTTATGTCTTCTCTCCAAGATAATTCAGGATGACTCCACTGTTTTGACCCTAAACTTCTGAAGTAGATTTCTAGAATTTGAAAAGGTATTTGGTGAGACACAGGTTCAGTCAGCCAGATTTTGAAAATGTATGCCAACTGACTTTTAAGGAAAGCAAAATGAATATTTATGGAACAGCTAATGTCTGCTAAGTATCCTATTAGATCCTGTCACATACACTGTATATGGTTCCTGAGGAATATCTTTGTGTCTGTTTTCCGGAGTGGAAAGCTGAGGCCCACAAGTGGTTAATAACTTATTTATTCAAGCACATAATTATAGTATTAATAAATGGAGGAACAAGAATTTGAATCCAGGTATGTCTGACTCTAGAACCTATTTGGTTCTTATGTCATGAGCCTGTTCTCTTGGTAAGAGGTGAAGCTAGGGAGGGGATGGAATAATTATTTTTCCTGTTTATTTTTAATGCAATGTCCCTATGGCAGGATTATATCAAAGAATATTCAGGATGTCTGAAATTTTGGACTACCCATGGCCTTTTCTGTTTCCAGTCTTAAAAATTGTAATTCCTAAAGGTGAAAGATAACAATGAAGTAAAGCAAAATCAAGTTAGTCCATTTTCTATGTTGTTAATTGCTAGGCAAGTCCCATTTATTTTTAACAAACTGCAAAATGTATTTTGAAGATATGAGACTATAAAGTTGTTTAATTGTTTAAAATGAAAATAAAATGCCTTGGAAATATGTAGTGAAAGAATGAAACTTCTGAAATTTATGATAATGAATAAAACTATTAGGGCATAGACATTAGGGTGATATGGGATTTATATTACTCAAAGGGGAAACGTTTACATAACTTCCTAATGGTTCTTCCATTTATGATTCAATAGTTCTTTTCCCATTTAAAAAATAAATTGCATATTTCATGATAGCCTATTATCTTTCCTTCTGTTGATTTTGTAAGATTTCTATAACTTACTCTATATTTATAAAGAATAATAAATGAGTTTAATAATGTTCTCAAGCCTCTTAGCATTTACTTTTTCTCTTTTCACGCCACTATTTTTAAAAATCAGTGCCTGTAGTCTTCCTAAATTAATTAAAAATAGCCATTTCTGTTCAAGCTTTGAAAGACCAATTAATATTGAAGTGACTTCATTCAGTCTTTTCTGCACTAATCTTATTAGTAGCAGAATTAGTGTAGCAATAAAGTGGATTTTCCATATGGTTAATAACATTATATCATCAGATTTTCTTTTTGGCACGAGATTGAGTTGAATTTCAGTTATTTGTTATTTATCATTCCTATACTTGGTCTATTCAAAGAAAAAAGAAGGGTTCTTTCTGTGACCTGCATTATCCATGTCAAAAAAATCTCAAATTGAGAGGAAGATGGCTTCAGAAGGAATAAAGAAATAAGCTATCATTCTATACTTCTATCAAATTTAAACATACTGTGGATGTTGTAGACACAATCAGAGATTAGAGACACTGAATTTCATTTGATTAGCAGTTTGCACCAGTGGCTACATGATGAAGTAGGATGTGAATGACCGATGATCACTCTGGTTTACTTGGTAACCATGCTCTATCACATTGCTTAGTCATTAGACATTATGGACAGGCCGACCATTTGATAGCCTCTCCCTCCAATTCCTGCTACCTAGGACTTATGAAGATGCCCAGAAATAGTGACATTTATGACTTCCATGTGAACTCACCTTTCTGGGTTCCTCTCTTCCAAGGGAAAATACGGTGGCTTCCTATATGTACTGAAGTCACGGCCGTCCTGCTTCTACAAAGTCCCTTCCATTATAACCTTTCCCAAATCCCTCCAAGCCTCAACCATATATTTCTGTCTATGAGTCTCCAGATATCTCTCTACTTGATAACTTAATTTCTACCCACCTTTCCAACTTCATTCTCACACCATTCTCCCACTTGTTCACTTCATTATAGCCAGGTGATCTCTCAGAGCTTCTCATACTACCAGTCCTGTGTCATAGCCTCTCACTTGCCATTTCCTTGACCTGAAAGTTTTTCCTTTCACTCTATAATATCTAGCACCTTTTTGCCCTGGGATTCAGCTGGAATGTCTCTTTCCCAGAAGGTCTTTCTGTGAACATTTCATCTTACATAAGGGCTCCTTATCTTTCTCTCTCAGACCACCGTGTTCTTTTATAACAAATTTGAAAATATGGATTTATTTACTTTATTTTCTCATTTTATTGACTTATTAAATTGTAAGAGCCATGAGGACAAAACTTCAAATACTTAATTCACTTCTATATACCCAGTGTAACTTTATGTTTATAACTTACCTGAGTATACCAAAAATATTTGTAATATAAATAAATGGATGATAATGTCCTCTGTATGATGAAGGAAATGCCCTGTATTCGTGAGGCTTTAACTCCCAGATCTTATATGACACCACCCGAGCAGGCATCACTTCTGTTTATTCCTTCCCTCTTGGCAGAAATTTCTCAGAGAATTTTCCCATCCCTTCCCCCAGGTTTCTAACAAAGCACATGTTCTTCAAACATTCGGTAATTGAAAGAATATAGCTGATGACTTAACAATGGCTCAGACACAGTTTGTAACATCCTCAAATCCTCTTCGTAATTGTGATTCTATTAAATTTATAAAGTATCTATAGTTAGTTGTATCTGAGGCATTCCATGACACTTTTTGAGAGTGTGTATTTTGGCAGACCAGTGGGATCAGGGGAGGGAATAGGAGGGCCTATTTTGAACATGGAAACTTCCCCAGATTTTTCAACCTACATTCACCAATTTAAATTTTTATATTGTCTCTCTTTGGGCCTTTCAAATGACCCCTTGTATGAAAACAAAGGTTTGTGGAGGGAGTAATGAATCTAGTTTGCAGTATTAAAGAATGAGTAGTAATAGATTTCATCATAGCAGTTTTAACTTCTAGTAATTAATGCATTTATTATTATTCTGAAAATAAAAATGATTTGTTCATTTTTGCAAAATGTGGGCACTGCCAATATGTAAAAGAGAATATAAAATCAGCCATAATTCCAGCCCCACTTTACCTCTAGAGGGCATGAACTTTGTCTTATTTAACATTCTATCTCTAGCACCTCATGGAGTGTGGGCACATGAAGAGCACACAATAAATATTGTTTAATAAATAACCTACACATTGCTTGTGTCAACAACTTGATATATGGCTCTTACTTTATGTATATAAATTTATGTAATTAAAAGCAGTGGCCCCCTCAGGTGTAAGCACAAGAGGGTGCGTTGTTTGAAGGGAATTTAATAGCAATAGTAAAACCAACTAACAGTGGGTCTGCTTTTTGTTATCACCATGCTTAGGCATTTCTAAACAATGGCAGTGATAAAATCATTCTTCTCCAGCCAGACCACTCCCACCCCCTCACTTTGTACTTCACAGGTTAAGTGCACACCATATGTTAAATTTTATCCTCAGGTTTTTAAATAACATTTTATCATAAGCAGTTTCCAGCTGAAAACTTTTACAACTTCTGGTGAAAGCGCTTGGCAATATATCTCAATAACTGAAAGTATTCATGATCTTTGAATCTTTCTGCTGGGATTCTACTATAAAAGTAGCATAAAATGCAAATGAAGATGTATGGAAAATGATATTCATGGAAACAGTATTTATTATAACAAAAGAGTAGAAGTAGTCTGAATGTTGAACACTGAAGAAATGAGCTATTAATGGTACATTCATAAGATGAACTATTATAGTCATTAAAGTGACATTTATGCACAGAAAACTCAGTATATTTTGAAGTGGATCTGAATCTGAAGTATGTACTTACTGGTCAGAATTACATTCAATGGAGAACACATAAAATAGAAACATGACGGGAAAAAAGTAGAAAGCTATAGATTATTGCTAGAGTAATAATGTTTACACTATTCCTAGGGACTAGACATGCAATCAGAAATCAGAACTTAAGATGCACATTTTTACAACTGTAGTGTATTCAAAGTATAGTTGTAGAAAAGCTTGAAAATGACATATTTAGTAAAATGCAGTTAATCCACTAAATATGGAAAGTTCCTGGTTCCCAGTCTTTTGATGGCCTATAGGACATATCCCAAAAGCTATGGCAGCGTCGATGCAGAGGACCAAGTCCATTGCAGCTTTCTGAATTGGCACTACTTTCTCATTTTAGGGAGCCAGGCAAGAAGGACCTTTCTCTTGGCTAAAGTAAAGGCAGGCAAAGGTGTGGATTACTCATTCAGGAAATGAATTGGTCAACCAAATTAGTGGAGAAGCTCTATTATTTTCAATAGGCTTCCGTCAGTCTTATCAGATAGGACACTCTGGTTTTCTATTCACATGATTGCTTTTTTCTGTTAAATTGAAGTGTCTCCAAATTTTCTAATTACTTTTAAGTCAGACTTATTTTAGTAAACCATCTGCAAATTCTCTTAGTGGTTAATTTTGTGAACCCAGATTTACAGAAACAATGAAAACTTGATATGTTTTCACATTTGAAATATATGTTGAGATTTTTCTATCATTTAAAAAGAAACTATTGCAATTAGAAATGAAACCAAAGAATCGAAAACAAAATATCCCATAGGTCTATGTGTCTGCTTTTATGCTAGTACCATACTGTTTTGGTTACTGTATCTCTGTAGTTTAATTTGAAGTCAGAATGTGATTCCTCCAGGTTTTTTTTTTTTTTTTTTTCCATTTGTATTCAGGATAGCTTTGACTTTTGTGGTTCCATGTTAATTTGATGAAGAATGTCATTGATATTTGAATAGAGATTGCATTGAATCTGTAGATTACTTATGTAGTATAGACATTTTAACCATGTGATTCTTCCAATCCATGAACATGGGATATCTTTCTGTTTTTGTGTGTCCTCTTTAATTTATTGCATCAATGCTTTGTAGTTTTCAGTGTAGAATTCTTTCCTTTCTTTAATTAAGGTTGCATCTAAGTGCTTTATTTTATTTGTAGCTCTTGCAAATGGGATTACTTTTTTTATTCCTTTTTCAGATTGTTCATTGTTGACATATGGAAATGCTAGTGATTTTTCTGTGTTTTGTATCCTGCAACTTCGCTGAATTTTTTATCAGTTCTAACAATTTTTTTGATGGAGTCCTTAGGTTTTTTCAACTATAAGATCATATTATCTTCAAACAATGATAATTTGACTTCTTTCTTTCCTATATTGATGCCCTTTACTTTTTTCTCTTGTCTGATTGCTGTAGCTAGGACTTCTAGTACTATGTTGAATAACAGTGGTGAAAGTGGGCATCCTTGTCTTGTTCCAGATCTTACAGGAAAAGCTTTCAGTTTTTCTCCATTCAGCACGATACCTTCTGGGGATTTGTTCTTTATTTGGCTTTTATGTGATAAAGGTATATTCCTTTTATACACAGTTTTTTGAGGGTTTTTATCATGAAGGGATGTTGATTTTATCAAATTCCTTTTTTTGAGATCTGTTAAAATAATCATTTGGATTTTGCTCTTCATTCTTTTGACATTATGTATTAGATTGATTGATTTGTGTGTTTTGAACTATCCTTGCATCCCTGGAATAAATCCCACTTAGTCATGATGAAGTTTACTTGTTGTTCTATTCTACTGTGACTAAGCTGACACAAATCACAATACAAATTCATTCCCACTCTTTTCTCCCCTTTCCACATGCAAAGGTGCCTCTCCCTATGACCACAACCACCATCAGCTCACGGTGGGGTTCTGCCAGGCCAGCACCATTCAGGGCACTGGGCTTCCCTCTGGCCCAGGGCAGGTCCAGAAATGCTGTCCAAGAGCCTAGGCCTATACCTGGGGACCACAAGAGTGTGCTTGTTGCTGTACCTCACTGTGGCTGAGCTGGTACCCAAACTGTAAGACATAGTCCCCTTTACTTCTCTTTCCTTCCCTCAAACAGAAGTCGTCGCTTCCCATAGCCATCCCAGCTGGGATTATTCTGGGTCACACCTGAAGTTTGCACAGCTCTGAGTCTCACCCAAGGCCCTCAGCAAGTACTGCCTGGGTATGATTGCTGATTATTCAGGGCCCAAGTGCTTATTAGTCAGCAGGTGATGAGTCCTGCCAGGACTGGCTCTTTCTATTCAAGGCAGTGGGTTCCTTTCTGGCCTAGACTGTGTCTAGAAATGTTATTGGGGAGCTAAGGCTTGAAATGGGAGTCTCAGGACTCTGCCTGGTACCCTGTCCTGCTGTGGCTGAACTGGTATACAGGTTGCAAGACAAAGTCCTCTTTACTCTTCCCTCACCTCTCAAGCAAAAGGAAGGAGTCTCTCCTGGAACTGCGAGCTGTTCTGCCTGGAGTTGGGGAAGCATGATGATGCAGTCATTCCCTTGGCTGCCCCAGCTGGCGTCTCGCTAGGTCGTGTGCATCCCAAGTACACTGGCTTCAAGCCCAGCACAGCACCAGGACTTGCCCAGAAATTGCAGTACTTGGGGCCTATACTGCCTTCCAAGTTGATTGAGGACCCCTGGGCACTTTAGTGCATGGTGGCAAGGCTTGCAGGAACTCAGGGACCACCAGGATGGACAGTTTGCCTCTGGCTAAGGCTTGTCTACATGCTCCCTCCATCCACACTGGCTGAGTTCTTCCTTGTCCTGCTTTCTGAGTTCTGCTTTCCACTGTGACAGGGCAGCACTGCATTCTTTCTTTTTTTTTTTTTTTTTTTGAGTTTGATGGACATGATTTTTTTTTTTTTAACTTAAGTTCTAGGGTACATGTGCATAACGTGCAGGTTTGTTACATATGTATATATGTGCCATGTTGGTGTGCTGCACCCATTAACTCATCATTTACATTAGATATATCTCCTAGTGCTATCCCTCCCCCTCCCCCCCTCCCCACAATAGGACCCGGTGTGTGATGTTCCCCTTCCTGTGTCCAAGTGATCTCATTGTTCAATTCCCACCTATGAGTGAGAACATGTGGTGTTTGGTTTTCTGTTCTTGTGACAGTTTGCTGAGAATGATGGTTTCCAGCTGCATCCATGTCCCTACAAAGGACACAAACTCATCCTTTTTTACGGCTGCATAGTATTCCATGGTGTATATGTGCCACATTTTCTTAATCCAGTCTGTCACTGATGGACATTTGGGTTGATTCCAAGTCTTTTCTATTGTGAATAGTGCTGCAATAAACATAAGTGTGCATGTGTCTTTATAGCAGCATGATTTATAATCCTTTGGGTATATACCCAGTAATGGGATGGCTGGGTCAAATGGTATTTCTAGTTCTGGATCCTTGAGGAATCGCCACTCTGTTTTCCACAATGGTTGAACTAGTTTACAGTCCCTGCAGCAGTGTAAAAGTGTTCCTATTTCTCCACATCCTCTCCAGCACCTGTTGTTTTCTGATTTCTTAATGATTGCCATTCTAACTGGTGTGGGATGGTATCTCATTGTGGTTTTGATTTGCATTTCTCTGATGGCCAGTGATGATGAGCATTTTTTCATGTGTCTGTTGGTTGTATGAATGTCTTCTTTTGAGAAGTGTCTGTTCCTATCCTTTGCCCACTTTTTGATGGGGTTGTTTGTTTTTTTCTTGTAAATTTGATTGAGTTATTTGTAGGTTCTGGATATTAGGCCTTTGTCAGATGAGTAGTTTGCAAAAATTTTCTCCCATTCTGTAGGTTGCCTGTTCACTCTGATAGTAGTTTCTTTTGCTTTGCAGAAGGTCTTTCAATGCAAAGTCCCATAATCACTGTGCTTTCCCTCCCCCAAACACACAGATTCTCCCTCCACACCACGTGCCTGCTGCCAGGGGATGGGGATGGAGTGGTGTAGGCCGTACAAGACTGTCTTCCTCCTGTATTCAGTGCCTGTTTCCTTAATATGATGTTAAAACCAGGTGATGTGATTGCCCACCTGATATTTGGTTCTTATGAAGTTGTTTTTTTCGTGTGTATAGTTGCTCAATTTGGTGTTCCTGTGGGGAAGACAATCACTGGAGGCTTCTAGTTGATCATCCTTCTCTGCTCTCTAAGAGTGTTTCATTTTCATTCCTGGAAGTCCTTTATTCATTCTAAAGCCCTTTCACAGTTATTAGCCCTATTTTTTTTTTTAAGTTTCTTGCCCTCCAAACTCTAAATATATCTCTTTCCCCTTCTTATTTCACACTATGGCATGTTGCCTAGCACTTAGGTATAAAGGAATTAAAATCACACTGAATTATGACTAGGTCAAAGTTTTAAGAACATTGTGTTACATAAATCTATTTACTCTTCGAGGATTTTTACAGCAAAGGCAAGAAAAAAAAAACTCTGACACTTGTGTTGGAAGAAATAGAAGTTGAAGATCTCATGGCCAATTAAGTTGGTATGTAAATTAGAACCTTGCTTTTACAGGCATGCTATTCTTTTGCTGTCTTATTAGAACTTCTGAAATACTAAAATGTAGGCAAAAAGGAAAAAAAAATTATTCTTATTCTGAAATCTCTATTTCTATAGGCAATGCCTTTACTATCTTTTCTTGAGGATTATAAATATCCTTTAAAAAGGAAACGTGGCTAAAGGTCTTACTGTTCTCTTATGGTAAAAATAAAGTATATATTTTAAAGTCTTGTATAAAGCTTTATACAAAAATATCACAAAAGAGAGGCTGAAGAGTTAAATGCAAGAGAGAGGGGCAATATCCAATCTGTACACTATAGCCAGGGTATAAACAAATATAAGCATGTTATTTCCATGATTAAAGTATTTATTTATTTATTTATTATTTATGTATTTTTTTGAGAGTTTACCCTGTTGCCCAAGCTGGAGTACAGTGTCATAGTCTTGGCCCACTGCAACTCTGTCTCCTGGGTTCAAGCAATTTTCCTCCCTCAGCCTTCCAATTAGCTAGGATGACAGGTGTGAGCCACCACACCCAGCTAATTTTTGTATTTTTAGTAGAGACAGGTTTTCACCATGTGGCCAGCCTGATCTTGAACTCCTAACCTCAAATGATCTTCCCGCCTCGGCCTCCCAAAGTGCTGGGATTACAGGTATGAGCCACCGTACCTGACCTGATTAAAATATTTAAATGGCTGTGAATTGTCATATGCATCATGCCTAAAATATTTAATGTGATCCTGAGGCCTTTCATGATAGCCTCAACAGATCGCACTCACATTTTCCGTTGTCCTTACTCCTCTTCTCTCTCTGACTTCCAACAAGCCAGATCTTCTGTCATATCCTAGAATGTGCCATGATACCTTCTACCCCAGCTTCATTGCAAACACAAGTCCTTTTTCTTAGATATCCCCATGGGCTACCAACTATATGTTTACATATACTTTGTCCTTCTGTAGTCTCTAAAACCAGGTTTCCATATAATATGAACTGATAGTACCTTGTGGAGCTCCTTTAGGTGTGTATAATAATTTTAAGCATGCTATTTTATTAATAGGGTTAAATGTGTTTTCTCTATGAGAGTGTGCATTCTAAGAGAGTGGTGACTGTATCTGGATAATTTTTATCTGAACTTTAAGTGTCTGGCAAATAGCGAACTTTCATATGTAAGATGGAGAAATGATGAACTCTGTTGCATAGAATAGTTATAAGGAGGAAGTGAGACTATGTATGGAAAGGTCTTAGCATGGATTAGAGCAAAGAAACTTATAGTAAAATATCTGAAACCCTGGATTAGTGATGGAGTTGGCAAAGCCTCGTCAGTACAGACCAAACAGCTTTCCACCAACCCTTTATTTATTCTTTAGGAGTGTCTGGATGGTTCAGGCACCCCAGAATCACCCTAGAACTTAGCATCACTTAGCAGCATTGAGGTACCTTGATAGAAAAAGAGAGGTGTAAATCAATCAATCTGAGTTTTATTGAATGTTGTTAGATGGCCACCAATTGGAAGAGTACAGGGGGAGGGTCTTTTCCCATTCCCAATCTGAGGACAGATGCTGTGGGCCACTTTCTAATTAGTTCCTTTTTGTTCATGCAAAGTATAGTGTAGTCACTTTCTTGTTGTAGTTCTCACTATCCAGACTACAGATACTTATCTTGCTTTTGCTGGCCTAATGAAACACAAAATATATTAAAATAATTTAATATTTGAACATTTATGTTCTGCTAGGGCCTATTCTAGGTGCCTTAAATGTGTGGACTTATTTAATTCTTGTGGTGAGCCTACAAAATAGGATTTATTATCATTCCTAATACTGACATAAAGAGGTAGCTGTGGTTACACAGCTAATAAGTGGTACAACTGATGTTTGAATGTAGATAGTGTAACTCTTAGTATCTCATGCTTTCAACTACAGTATTGTGCTGATGAAATGGTTTTAAAGGCAACTCTGTTGTTCACAGCACCTTTAAACCTATATTTCAACTACCATTTGAGAGAGTTTTATCTTTTGTCCTTATCACATACCTAGAGAAAAAGAAATGTTGAAAGCAGTTGGCCGGGCGCGGTGGCTCAAGCCTGTAATCCCAGCACTTTGGGAGGCCGAGACGGATGGATCACGAGGTCAGGAGATCGAGACCATCCTGGCTAACACGGTGAAACCCCATCTCTACTAAAACATACAAAAAAACTAGCCGGGCGAGGTGGCGGGCGCCTGTAGTCCCAGCTACTCGGGAGGCTGAGGCAGGAGAATGGAGTGAACCCGGGAGGCGGAGCTTAAGCAGTTGTCTGTCTCATTTTGACCAAAAGTAAACTCACCTTTCTAGAGCTTTGCTTGATCAAGATTATCTTATCACCAAAACAAAGAAGAAAACAAAACAAAACAAACAAAACCCCTGGGGCCTATCAAAGTTTAGCAAGACAACAAAGATGTCCCACAGAATTGTCCAACTGATGCATCTTCCAATTGAGAAATGTAAGGCAGCCGTCCCACTATGGATGGAAAGCCCACCAGCTCACCTGGAAAATGAGGGAAGGAAGTCGGGGGAAGAAGAGAGAAGAGATAAGAGAACATGGATTAGAGGGACAGAGACAATGAGAGACAGCTGCAGAAATAAGCCAGGAAAAACTGAGTCAGCTCTGCAGGAATGATAGTCGATCTTCAGATGGCTTCTAGAAGCAACAGAAAGGAAAGAGATGGAGTACTAAGGTATCAAGACATTTAACTCAGCATCTTTTCTGCACTAAATAGTAGGAGGATTTTATCCCTACACAGTGTAAAAGATTAAAGTTTAGATTTTCTTTGAAGATGGGAAAAAAACAACTTTTGTTGGAGAATCCATACCTTAGCAATGTCAAATAACAGAACAGCACCAAACTTTTATTTAAATTATTTATAAGTGATAAAATAACACTAATCAGAATGTAAATTTTTAATGTTTGCTGTTGAATATTCTATAATTCTCTGTATTATGTCTTTGATGACATGATGTGTTGAAAACGGAAAATGGCATTATTTCTATATTACTACTTGGTTTCTTTTTTTGTAAGCTCTGTGTTTCCTTAGATAGTCACAAATGATGTACCTATTAATTTTGTAGTGCCTTAGTTTTTAGAACAGGTAGGAATTAATGAACCATACCTAATTAATTATAAGCAAGTTTCTAAGAAAAATTTGAGGAGAGATTGCGTTAAAAAGTAGCTTTTCATATTTATGTATTTATTTATTTTATTCATTTAAGACCGGGTCTCACTTTGTCACCCAGGGTGGAGTGCAGTAGTGCAATCTTGGCTCACTTCAGCCTCTACCTCCTAATTTAAGTGATCCTCCTGCCTCAGCTTCCCAAGTATCTTGTACTACAGGCACGTGCCACCATATACAGCTAATTTTTTTTTTTTTTTTTTTTTTGTATTTTTAGTAGAGACAGGGTTTTACCATGTTGCCTAGGCTGGTCTTGAACTCCTGAGCTCTAGCAGTCTGTCCGCCTTGGCCTCCCAAAGTACTAAGATTACATGCATGAGCCACCCTGCCTGGCCTCATTATTTTATTTTTAAAAAATTCAGAATGTGATCTTGGTGACAGGTTATTCCATAACGTATATATGGTAAAAGTGTAGAATGATACTGGACCAGATTATTTTCAAGGTTATGAATAATGCTAAACAGGATCCTAAAGCAGGAAGTAAGGGAAACCTTTAATATGCACACAGCAGCACTGAAAATTCAATTCAGATGTAATCCTCTCTAAAACTATATGTTGGCCAATAAAAATATGCAAGTACAGCTTTCATGTATTTGAGGAAGAGTTGGTTTTAACTGCATTTCAACAACAAGGCAATATAAAATCTAGTACCTTATTTTTGGCTATAGGAAATGATCTAGTCTCAAAATGACTATTCTGTTAAATTCAATCATTATTCAGTAGGTACTGTTGGGGCAACATGTACACAAGTAAATTGCAAATGTTGGATTGCTTTGCTCTGAACTCTTTCTTGTGTGTAATGAATTTGTCTAAGGAGAAAATTAGGGGGAGATGAATGATGCAATTTGAATATCATAGGGATTCAAAGAAGAACTCCAAGCCATTCTGATTTTATCATTTTACTCATTGATGGGAATTGATATACTTCTTGAGGTCTAGTAATTTTATAAGTCTAAGAAGCCTCATTGTTGGAACAACATACTATTAAAAACATGAAAAGGATATCAAAAGAAATGTTATAAAAAACTGTTTCGACAACTGGTGTTCATTTCTCAAGTGGAGGGAAAACAAAACCAAAGCATAAATTGGATCATGATTTCTGGCATAGATATACAATGGCATGTACTCAGGCTTTGGATATTACTAGGAAGGCATTCTGCCTTTATAATTTATTTGTGAGTTTTACACACACACACACACACACACACACACACACACACAAACAATTTTTGCTTCTGGGTACCTGGTTTAATATAAGATATCTTTTTGCTCATTAAGGTTCTTGCTTACTCATCAGATATTTGTTATCTAAATGCATTAGACTTCCTGAAATTTTATTGTGTCTGTAACTTGTGATTGGCAAAATGTAGATGAGTTATGCAGATCTCAGAAACAAAACCGAAATGGGGTATTAACTTTTGAAATAAGAAGATATTTTCTAAATCAATGGCCCAAAGCTGTGGCTATATTGCCTGTGGAACTGCTGAAAATAGAGATGCACTGGCTTTTTTCCAGACCTAGGAAATCAAAATCTGTAGGGTAGTGGGAATAACATGCCTATTTAGTTGTCCCTGTTAATCTTCTTAGGTGAGTCTTATTCACAGCAAGGGTTGCAAACCACTGGTTTAAATAATTAACAGTTGTACAGAACTTTATAATTTGCAAAGCGTATTACAATTTGTAATCTATTTTAATCCATTGTGATAGGCATCTATTTTATAGACAACTTAATTAAGATTTACAGAGGTTAAGTGATCACCTAAGATTCTATAACCTGTTGGGACCTAATTTTTAAGGTAGACTTTTGATGCAAAATCAACAGTTTTATTTTTTGCTTTTGCATTTTTTTAAGCCATAATATACATACAGAAAATGGTCATGCCATTAATGTAGAGCCCCAGGAATTTTCACAAAACGAACATACACACTCTAAGGAGCACCACAAAAACTTCCCTACTGTTCTAGAACAGTCACTAATTGCCCTGCCCTGTGAGGGTAATCACAGTGCTGACTTCTAGCAGCCTAACTTAGATTCACCCTTTTTTTTCTTTTCTTTTCTTTTCTCTTTTCTTTTCTTTTCTTTTCTTTCCTTTCTTCCTTCCTTCCTTCTTTCTTTCTTTCTTTCTTTCTTTCTTTCTTTCTTTCTTTCTTTCTTTCTTTCTTTCTTTCTTTCTTTCTTTCTTTCTTTCTTTCTTTCTTTGTATTTGGATAAATCTAATCACCTCATACAAACTCTTTCGTGTAGGCCTTTTTTTGTTGATCATGACATCTGACATCTGTCAAATTCATCCATGTTGTTTTATGTAGCAATAGTTAATCTACCCTTGGTTCTTATAGTGAATAAGTTCTTGGTTCTTGAATATTGGTTTTGGAATTACCGGTGGCATTGATGAATTTGTTGGTGGTATCCACGATGGAATTGGTGGTGGTACTGGTGTGGAATTCTAATGGGATTGCTGGTCATATTGATAGACGCATTGTGGTAGTACTACTATTCACTAGAGTAGAAACACAGTGAATGTTTACTGATGATCCCCCTCTAAATGAAGACCTGTCTTTTTTTTTTTTTCCTTTGAGACGGAGTCTGGCTCTGTCACCCAGGCTGGAGTGCAGTAGCGCCATCTCGGCTCACTGCAAGCTCTTGGTTCTTGGTTCTTTGCATGAATATACAACAATTATTTTATCTATTCTAGTATCAGTGGAAAATTTTGGCAGTTTCAGCTTTTTAACTATTGACAGCAGCGTTCTCTCAACAGTCTGGAACATATCTTTGGTAAGCATGTACATATTTCTATTAGGGATATACCTGGGTAAATCCAGAGATTTTCACACTGTAATTTTTAAACTGTAAGTTGACAGAAATCACCCCTAGCCTTTCCCTTCCAAACTTTCCCCTTCTTTATTAATTATAATTCTTACCACAACTCTCAACTTAATTAATCAAAGCTGTTCTGAAAAAGAGACAAAGGCAAATTAATTTACTCTACATTATACCATGCCTAGTAATTCCTAATTTGTTTGTAAGGCTAGTGCTTTGATTTAAAGGGACAACTTTCTGATTGTAGAATTTCAGAAACCAGTGAGTCAGGCATAAAAGAATTATTGGTAGAGTTCAGCAAATGGTTTTCTCTAATTTGGTACAGATTTTTGCATGAAATTCCTTTGGACAAAATGTTATGAGAAAAACACAAAATGATTAATGAATTAATGGGTTACTCGTTGAGGTTAACAGATCATTGTTTCACCCTGTGCACTTAGACAGGTCTTCCATTCCCTCCAGGTCCTGGCCTCACTCTACACAATACACTGGTAAAAATCGGTCACCCTGCTCAGAGAGGGTGTGCCCATATGTACTTCAGAGTCATCACCAGTGTCTCTCCTTCAGGTGTTTCTTTGTCCCTGACTCCTTTTTTAGGGATCCGAAGAACCATGTGGAACTTTCCTATGGAATTCTCACCCATAGACCCCGGATCCTTAGCTTTAAGTTTCATCGATGTATTATGCAATACTTAAATATTTCCCAGGGTCTTTATACAAGGAGCAAGGCGGGAGATGAGATTCATGAATGGCAAGTTGTATGGCAGATGTACCTGACAGCGGTCACTTAATTTAAGCATACCCTGAATTCTATTCTTAGACCCTATGGGGAGTCTGAGAAATCCAAGAGTGTTCAACCCAGGGATTCATTCCTTATCTATGAGGAACATCTAAGAAATCCAAGAGTGTTCAACCCAGGGATTCTTTCCTTATCTATGAGGAACATCTGAACCTCCAGCCAGTCCCTTGGAAAACAGGCCATACAGAGTATCTAGGCTGTTTGTTTTGGGTTAAATGAAGATTGCCAGGTGGAGGTTGCTGGAAGAGAAAGCTAAGTAAAAATGCTGTATAAACTGTATGCTGTTTACAAGTAGTCACAGTTCTCCTGTCTACCCTGCCACCACTGAACTGCCCTGTATGTAAGTCTCCTCAATAAACCCTATGTTTCATTCTCTGGCTCTGGGTTTCTTCTTCAACTTCTTGAACATTATACCATCACTATTGAAATCCGTCGGGATCTGGCTGACATGAACCCATGCTTTTCCCAAGAGGAAAGGCAGTTCTCTAGGCCTCAGTTTCCTCAAGTATAAAATTGGAATAATAACATTTCCATTAGATTAGATAATATAATGACATGATGTGCTTAATACAAGTATGTGGTGCTGAATAAGTGGTATCATTAGATGAATACAAAGTTCAGGGACTGTGTCTTCCTCATCCTTGTAGTAGTATCTGGTATGAAGCTGCCTGTAAATTTTTAAGAGACTTTGTGATTTATAACATTCTCATGAAAGAGGATATTTTCTGGTCCCTTTCCCCATTTGGATGAATACCAAATTACTAATAGAAATATAAAATTGATCTTTAGGCTCTTCAAATCTGTTATTACTATGAAGAACATTCACAGATGACATCACACTTAAGGGATTCAAGGAGAGTCAGACTGTGTTTACACAAGAGTTAGAGCATATTCCAGAAGTACAGAAAGAATTTTGCTGGGGATGTGGTCATTAAGGAACATAAATTATTTAAATTCAGCTTTTCCAAATTCTTAAGTCTGCCTCTGGTCAGGCATGTTAATAAAATCAGGTGAATCATTTTAATTGCTTTTCACCTTCTCATCTAGGCTTCAGTGTTAACTATCATTTGCCTCTGAATGATATGAATTATAACATATGATGCATTGAGACAGGTCTTCCGGGCACCTGTAGTCCCAGCTACTCGGGAGGCTGAGGCAGGAGAATGGCGTGAACCCGGGAGGCGGAGCTTGCAGTGAGCCTAGATGGCGCTACCGCACTCCAGCCTGGGTGACAGAGCTAGACTCCATCTCAAAGAAAAAAAAAAAAAAGACAGATCTTCATTTAGAGGGGGATGATCAGTAAACATTCACTGTGTTTCTACTCTAGTGAATAGTAGTACTACCACAATGCCTCTGTCAATAGGACCAGCAATCCCATCAGAATTCCATCGCCAGTACCACCACCAATTCCATCGTGGATACCACCAACAAATTCATCATCAGTGCCACCAGTAATTCCAAAACCAATATTCAAACTAACACTAAGGGTGAGCAAATATGCTAGACTCTGGGAGCCCACATGAATCAAATGTGGAAACATGGTTTATGGCATTACTGAGTACATAGTTGAGTGGAGGAAATACATCATGAAGCCAGCATTATTCAGTCTTGCCTGGCCTGCATGGTCCCTTCTTGGGCCACTCTGCTACTCTGTCCCTCACAGGTTTTTCTCTAGCCACATTAGCTTATTGTTAGTTCTAGGTCCTACTTGAAAACCTTTACATGTTCTGAACCATCTGCCTGGGGTAGTTGTTTCTAGTATTCACAAGTTGAAACCCTTTTTGTACTTAAGCTATCGGCTCAAATGTCGTTCCCCAAGAGAAACCTTCTCTGGTCTCCCTTGTGTATTAGGAACATAGGGATGATAGCTCTTGCCTTACATGGTTGATCTACATTTGTGATAAATGAGTGTTGAGTACCTAATGGAATGCCTGCAGGCAGCTATTGATAGTACAGGTTTAGTATCCCTTATCCAAAATGCTCAGAGATCAGAGGTGTTTCAGAATTCAGTTTTTTTTTTTTTCAGATTTTAGATATTTGCATATGCATAATTAATGAGATATCTTGGGGATGGGACCCAAATCTAAACATGAGATTCATTTATGATTTATATATACATTATACACATAACTCAAGGGTAATTTTATACAATATTTTACGTAATTTTTGTATATAAAACAAAGTTTCCATACACTGGCCTATGGAGAAGCAAAAGCGTCACTGTCTCAGCCGCCTGTGTGGATAACCTGTGGTTGGTTGGCACCACTGTCACTCCTGACTCTAAATTTATATTGTACCTATAAGCAATCATTTTCTTACACTCATTCACATGTAAATACTTAGCAATAAAAATATGACATGCCATTAATATAGTGAAAAAATAGTGCGTTCAGGCTAACTTGTCGTGTCATGTTGATGTTCAAACAGTTTTGAATTTTGGAGCATTTCAAGTTTCAGGTTTTCAGATTAGATATGCTCAACTTGTAGTAGTAAAAGTAAAACTTGATGGGTGATCCATGGGACTGTATAAAAAGAGCTAAACTGAATATGAAGCCAAAGACCAAAAAGGCTCAGCGAAATAGAAGTTTCAGATTGGAGACGAGGAAGCAAAGCCTTGAGCTTTGCTTGAGTCATGAAGAGAGCAGCTGTAGACCAGCTCTGAGCAGGATCAGAAGCCCTTCAGAAGGTGTGGACAGTTATAATAGCATGGTGAATGCAATGAAACAGAGCATACAAAATATGAAAGTAGCAAAGGGGAGGGTACAGAATTAACTGCTTCTGGCATGATTGCACCTGAGGGCAAAGGAAAACGGTTGAGGAGAGTGGCTCCTAATCACCCTTATGTGTCCTGGTCTTTTTGAAAGTCTTGTTTCTTTCTAGTTTCCTTTTATCTTCTTGTGTTTGCAAGGCTTTGAGTGCAACATGATTATGGAAATATGAACCTGAAGTTTTGACTCATTTTTATTGCTTCTGAATCCTTTGAGTCTAGGCACAGGGAGAATTTAGTCACCAGTTCTACTTTGGTTGTTAAAAGATAAACATTATCCAACACACTTTGCATAATGTTCCACAGAGAAGCTTCATAAGTAATTCTTGTGGCCTGCACAGGTTTTCCCTTACTCTTCTTTAAGTTATTCTGTGTATGAGTCAGAGTGTTAAATTTGTTTTATTTATCCTTATTCAGAATCGATTTAGTTTAGTGAGTTTAAGAGCAAAGATTGAATCCCAGCTCTGTGAGACCTTGGGGTAAGTCACTTAACTTCTCTCTGTGTTAATTTTCTTCTCTGTAAAGCGGTGATAAGAATCATACCTAATAATATGTAAGTCATAAAGTTGTTGTGACAATAAAATGAAATAATGAACAAGAATGAGAACAGTACCTGGCACATAATAAGTGTTACATAAATATGAACTATCATAGTTGAACAACTAATGATAAAACACTAGGTAGAAAGTTTTACCAAGAGTTTCTTTTTTTTCAGTTGCCCTAAGTTTACATTTGAAATTCAAAAAGTAATTGCAAAGACTTTTTATGATCAGCAAGTATTCTGCAAAATCAAGTGGTTTCAATCATCGGCAATATTTTCTTTATGAGTTAGAATATATCAAGGATGGTTACAACCTCTTTTAAGCTTTTCAATTATATAACCTCATCTATAATAATAACTGTGTTAGTTAAGGAAATCATTCAGAAGGCTGAATCATCTCCATGCAAATGAGTTCAGCATAATTTCCTAAAGCATGACAATGACTAAAGAGAAAAATATTCATTTTCTTTCGTAAGTCTCTGTGTTTGAAACAATTTAGGAAGGTAAATGGGGGAAGGGTGAAATTCATCATTCGAAATCTCTTTGGAGCATCCTGTCCCCAGGTGATATGGACTAAGTGTTTGTGTTCCCCCACAATTCATACATTGAAATTGAATCCTGAATGTGATGGTATTTTGAAGTAAGGCCTTTAGGAGGTGATTAGGTCTTAGGGGTGGAACACTCATGAATGAGATTAGTGTCCTTGTAAGAAGAGACGAGAGAGCTAACTCTTTTTCCTCCGCTCCAACTGAGGATACATCCAGAATATGGCCAACTGCAAACTAGGAAGAGAGTCCTCACCAGAACCTGACCATGCTGGAACCCTGATCTCAGACTTCCAGCCTGCAGAACTATGACAAATACATCTCTGTTGTTTAAGCCACCTTGTCCATGGTACTTTTGTTATAGAAGCCCAGACTGACTAAGACACCAGGCCATTATCATCTACTCTTAAAGACAGCATTTTCTATGTATTTTGTGTCTGGAGTCTATCTTTTACACAAAGTCAGTTTTCTCTTTTAAAAAAAAGTTGTACTTTATCTTTGTTCTGAAGCTGACAATGATGTCAATAGGTTGCTACTTAGTATATTTTTAATTAAGACCAGGGCTTTTAGCCTGTATTCCTGACCATTTGATTTCATGCAGTTTTTTCAGTGGTCTTCAAACTTTTGTGATTGTGTGTCCTCAAACTGTAATCGTTTGAACACTCACACCCTATAAAGCAAAAGCATTTATCATACACAGCTTAGTTTCCTAATGTAACGAACATTTTAACATGAAGAAAAATGAAAAAAGGAAGAAGAGCTTTTGTAATTTAGCCAAATGTAATCTGTGTGTGTGTGTGTGTGTGCCCTCAATGATTGCCACAGGTATCGGGCGCATTTACTTCACCGAGAATATCACTGATCTTGAAGTCAGTCTTTGGAGATATTTAAAGTTATTAAATGTCACATCTCTTGGTAAGACACAAAGATCATGATCACACTTTTCAATATGGAAAACCTTTGCATTCACAGATTTGGGATTTACAGTTGCGATGGAAGCTTTATGTAGACCCTGTCTCTCACCCCCTGTGGGAACCGTTTATAGCTCCCTGGTGCTGGCAGAAACCCATCCGCTTACTCCCTTTGTAAAAATACATTAGGGTTAAGTGTTGAAGGGGGACAGTACATTTTAGTAACTGAGAAACCTTCCTTGATATAATTAGAGAAATGGAAGGACCTTCAGAAAACAGCCTTGGAGAGAAGATAGGAGGTAGTGTGAAAAATGCTTGTGTTGGGCAAAAACATTTCCAAGTATCTGCTTTTTATTTGTTTTCTAGCATCTTGAAAGCTTTTGGCACTTTTGGAGCTTAATTTCACCCCCAATGAATTGGAAAATTATGCTGTATAAATCAGTTTATAACATAACTTTTCAGTCATAATGATTAGATTCTAAACATTAAACCTGGAAAATCAAAATATGTTTCAGTAAAATTTCCAAAACATTTCTAAAACTGCATGAATCTCATTCATTCCAAACAATACAGAATTTCATGTTCTAAAAAACTGCTTACTTATGTAAGAAATACGACATGTTATATAATAGTAAGAAAAAAATAATCCACAAGCCTCATCCACATGAGAAGGGGATTATGGATTGTTGTAAGAATGAGTAATGATACTTGAAAACTGCAGGCGTAATAGAAGACACAAACCAATAGATTTGCCTTTTAAGAACGGATGTCTATCCTTTGGATTTCAGTGCAAATATTCTCATCTTCGTGGCAGTCAGGACAAAGAAGCAAGCTTCATGTGATCATCAGGATGCCCATTAGTAGCATATGGAAAAAAACATAATATTCTTAGTACTTTCCACAAACTAGCAATCTATTTTATTGGAAGGAAGTGTCTCCTCCCCCTTAATTATTCCGTCTGAAAATCTAGTCCTGACATTTAAAGCAAAGCACGTTCAAATTTCCTTTGAAATTTAAAGTTTGTGCTAAATTAGGGTTGTTTGGTGGGAAGTGAGTTTTGCATTTGTTAAGGAGATTTGGTTATAAAAGTTTGATTGACTTAAGATGCTTAAGTGGGTGAATAGAACCCGTGGCAAGAAAACAAGAAATAGAAGTTGGTGGGGAAGTGATTCATTTCTATTTCCTGCAGTTCTTAGTCTACAAGACAAAGACAGAGTTGTAGATCAGGGGTCGAGAAATGAAGACGTGGCTGCGTTTTTTAGTATTTTGCAATAACAATGAAGCAAAATACTACTCATGTACTAAATATGGCATCTGTATTTTTCATGAGACTTTCTTCATGGATAGAACAATGTTCAGTTCTACAAAATGCAGTGGCTTCCTGCAGTCAATAATAATTGCTTAATAAATGAATATTGAATGAAATTATGGAAGACTTTTATAAAATAAGATAAATGCTGCAAATATTTCTTCCTCGGCCTCTGTTTCCTTTCCTCCCTCTTGCTTTCTGTATTTATTTATTGGACCTCAGTTACATCCCAGGAATTGCAGAAGGTACTAGAGATGCCATAGTGAACAACACAAAACTGTGCTTGCCCTCATGGAGCTTATATTCTAATGGGCAAAGTGGAACATAAGGAAGTAAATGGATTAAACATACAAATTGTGACAAGTGCCATGAAGGACCCAATTAAATAATCAAGTTTGAAAATAACAGTAGTGGAGGGGAGGCTACTCTACTTTGCTTGGCAGAGAATCACTGAGGTGGACTCCTGAGTAGTGAGCTGGAGCCAGGAGCCATTGAAGACCTGGGGGTAGAGTTTCAGGAAGAGGGAAGGCAGTGACTGTGGTGGTGACGACGTCATCATCTTTCAGAATCTGTAAGAGAGAGAATGACTAGAAAGTAGTGAGAGAGGGGGACAGTAGCAAGTGATGATGTTGGCATTCCTTTTCTTCTGGTTGGCCCTAGCAACATGTCCTGAAGACAAGCTGTCTAAGCCTTTATCATAAATCACCTGGTGAGTAGATTCTCTCCATCCCTCCTTTTCTTCCTTCCTCTTTTTCTTCCAGCTTATTTGATTATTGTAAATAACAAAATTTAGAGCCCTCAATGGTAGCTCCATTGGGGAATTAATAAGAAATAAGTCCCATTTATCCTGTTTGGAATTTTGTAAAGATAATGAGTTCAATCCATCTGGCCATCTTGGGGAACTACTGTGCTGAGACCAGACCTCTAACTGCGGGGCTAGACGAGGAGGGCATTTCTTCTAAGGACAATGGCTCCATTGTGCTTTCTTGTCTGGAAGTGCTCCTCTCAAGGTTGGTGGGCATTGTAGCACTCAAAACTGAGTGGCCGTCTGAGTACAACCTTTCTCCATGCTCTATTCCCTATCTTCTTCCTTTGAAATAAAGTGTTATGCTGCATAGTAGCCTGTCATCAAGAACTGGCCATTATGTCACCAGCAAATGGGAAGCACTTGTGCTTTGAAACAAATGTATGTTATTGTTATTGGGCTTATTATCATCCTAAAATATATCTTCCTACAGCTCCCTCGGATAGGTTAGATTCGCTTATGCTATTAACAGTAAATAGGATGAAGGGCTGTCAGTTTGGAGGAAGCCTACAAAGCAATTTTGATCTATTAATTACCTTACATTTGAGTTCCTGCTACTATATTCCTAGCAAATAATGATGTGACCTATTCCTGAATATTTCTAACTACAGAAATGTTTAATGTGTGTTTAGCTTATTCCAAAAAGAAGTCTCTATTGGGTCATTTATTTGGTTACCCTATCCATTCTCCATTCACTTCATTCATTCATCAGTCAATTGAAAGGTTGTTTCATCAGTAAGCTATTTAGTGATTGCTATGGGCCAGGAATTTGTTAGTCACTAATGTAAAGACAAACACCATGGAAAGACCTCCACCCTATTTTCAATAAGCCTATAGCCGAAAAAAGATACAGAATGTGGATAGTCAGTGGCACTGTGGATGACTTTTGCTAAAATGGAAATATGTTCAAAGTTAATTGCGATTATTTGTCTGCCAAAGTAGTAGTCACAAGGAAAGTAAGTTCTTTGCTTTTAGATCAAAGAGAACACAGGAGCAATGGTTCATCACACATGACTGTGTATCTAAGATTTTTTAAAAATAAAATCTGATATTAATATACCTTTGTCAGTCTAATCGAACTCTCCCCAACTTTAAAAATGTTTTAGGCCAGACACTGTGGCTCTTGTCTGTAATCACAACACTTTGGGAGGCCAAGGCAAAAAAATCACTTGAAGCCAAGTGTTTGAGACCAGCTTGGGTAACTAGTAAGCCCTCATTTCTAAAAAATTTTTTAAAATAATTAGCTAGGCATGGTGGTGCTTGCCTACAGTTCTAGCTACTTGGGAGGCTGACGCAGCGGGATCTCTTGAGGCCAGGAGTTTAAGGCTGCAGCAAGCTGTGATTGCCGCTGCATTCCAGCCTCAGTGACAGAGGCAGACCTTGTCTCTTAAAAAAAGAAAACCTCAAAAACAAAATTTTAGTTTGTCCATTTAAATGTCTTTTATAAAGTTTATTTGCCTTTCTTTGACATCTACACTTTGGTCTTAGAATGTTATTTCTTGGGCGTAGAGAGCATAGAATATAAGGTCTATTCAGGGTACATTTTAATTTTATTTCCATATTCTAAATAACTACGTGGAATTTAAGTGAATTTCAGGGAAAAAAATCAGGTATTAAAAAGTTCTATTGAGCTCTTTAATATTTGTTTTTACTACATTAGCAAAACTATAGTACCTCAGAAGGTCACATGGCAACATCTGGTTATTCTGGAAAAGAAGTTCTCAAGACCCTCCTTAGGAAAAACCACTCATGGATGAGGCTTCCGTTTCATTTTTGCTGATGAGCTCTCCATGCATTTAAATAAAGCCCAAGCTTCCTGAAGTCCACACTAGTTCAAACTCCCTCTGCTCTTTTCCTATAGAAGTCAGGGACTCAGCCACTTGAAAGACTGCTCTAGGCTACTTTTGGTGCAATCTCTCAGTTTCTATTTTGATTCTGTCTGGTCTCCTACATGCTTCCGTTTCTTCTTCTGCGAGCTTTTCCTCTGCCCGACTACTTAGATTTCCGTGTCCCAACTCCAAAAATTCTTCTCCTTTTCTTCTCCTTGAAATGCATATTTTTCTTAGCTTTGAACTTTGCCTTGGAGACGTTAAAGATCAGCTAAGTCTCAAAACACAAAATTTGAAAAACTCTTCATGTTTTGTAAAATGCTTTTTTCACTGTCTTCTGCTTCTTTCTATCTTCTTTAGTGGCTGTTCAAGCCCTTGCCTACCAGATTTGAATGCTGTGTGACTTTGAGCAAATTAATCACTCTGAGCCTCATATTTTTACTCACAGTGGTGAGACAGTAATGCTCACTTGATGAGTCAGTTGAGCATTGAATAAGCCAATGTTAAATGTCATAACACAGTGCTTTCCTTCTTATGAATCTTACTCTTTGATGTCTATTAAACTGTGCAGTAATTCCAGAGAGAGGAGGTAACATCTCACATACATCCTATACTTAATTGCACTCACTTTCATATGAGAAAAGACACAACTATAAATGTAGCAGATACAGTTTCTGCTTAATAAGTATTAGTAGATTCAAATTTCCTTTGATTGGAACCAGCCTTGATCCTTCCCAGTTTGTATGGAAATAATCTTTTCCAGGCGTAGTATCTTTTTCCATCTTAATATGTTCATGGGATATGGGTCTATAGTAAATGAGAGTGGCAGGTTCTCAGATTTCTGTGAGTACCTGGTAGCATTTGTTTTATATGAAGCAGCAGAAAAATATTGAGCTAAGTTTGGGTCAAGGCTAAGATGTTTCAAAGATTTTAAAGTTGATGTTTTAGGAAACCGTCATTAACAATGGGCTACCTGCAACTCACCCAAAACATATTTAGAAATGTATTAATATTTACAGTGTTAGTTTTTATTACTGGGCAATTTCCACAAACCCAGATATACTACTGCTTTATAACTCTGCTTAATACTGTGTGTGTATCAATGTGTGCAACTTAATGATTACTATATAGTTGTGATCAAGGCAGTTTAGTCTATTCACCAGAATCATTAGATCAGGTCAAAAACCCTTGAAAACTCAAGGACAGTGACCTAGTTATAGTAGTACATTTTCCTGAATGGGTTTGAAATTAAGGTTTCTAATACTCATCATAATTTTATAGATTGAAAATAATATTTACTATTTTATCCTAGGGTACTATTTTTCTTTCACTGCCTTCACATTTAGCTTCTAAACCCTATATATAATCCAAAATATTAACATTAGGAAGAAAAGCTGGCTTCTCTACATTTACCCAATTGTGATAGCACATTTATTCATTTGCATTATTTCGATATAAAGAGTTAATTTCTCTTTGAATAATGTCTTTAGCGAAAAACAAATGATGGCCATATTTGCAAGAAAAATATTAGTCAAGAGAGAACAGCAAAATTTTTCTAGAGTGAAATCAAGGAATTTTTTTTTAGAATAATGCCAGGAAATTAAGAACTTGGAGACTTTAAAAAATATTGTAATTCACTGTAAGGATTTAAAAATGAACTATATTCCAATGACAATTACAACTTAACAATTTAACATCACAAATGTCTTCCCAAAGGAAGAAGCAGGTATTCTTGGGGAAGGAAGAATGGAAAACTATCAATTAATAAGGGTTTTATCTTTATTTTTGCAACTTCTGGTTTGGTGTTACCCTTGACAAATCCACGTAAGAAGTAAGAGGTTAAAACTATAGAGCCATTGTTAAGTTGCATACATTGATAGCATTCCTGAAAGTGTACCAGACTGTGAAGCTCAAGGTTTTCAAGACAGACACACCTGGTTTGGATTCTAGTATTTCAGTTTACTGGGAAACCTAGATGGCTATCCACCAGAATAATTATGAGTGCTACTACAAGACTGGAATAAAGCTCTATGCATGCCATACAGTACATTATCATTAATATCATTTTATTCTCTTCCCTTTACCTTAGAAATAAACAGAATAACAACGTTATATTGAAAAAACTTCATTCAACCTGTGTAACAATGACCAAGGAAGAGCTATGACTAATAAAGATCAAATGTATTCAACCTCAGTAGGTTTTAATGATGAAAATATAAAAATAACTAGCTGCTGGCTTTTCAGTTTTCAAATTAACTATGGTTAAGAATAAGTACCAATATGGGAGATACAGACATTCTTATATTGATGGTAAGAGTATAAATTAGGAGAACTAATGTACATTGACTACATGGAATGCCTTAAAATTTCATACCTTTCAACTCAACAATTCTGCTAATTTGTTTACCATGATAATTATGTTTTCTTACAAAGGTTTATAAACAAACATTTCCATTAGGCTATTTTTAAATAATAAAAAAAATTATATGATAAAACATTTTTGGTCAACAAATGCAGTTATTTCAGAGAATTCTTAATAGCATGACAAAAGTCTCCCCATGCCATATGTCCTTAAAAAGCAAGACAGTCAACTATACATAGATGTATTAGTCCATTCTCACGCCACTAATAAAGACATACCCGAGACTGAGTAATTTATAAAGGAAAGAGGTTCAATTGACTCACTTCCGCAGGGCTGGGGAAGCCTCAGTAAACTTACAATCATGGTGGAAGGGGAAGCAAACACATCCTTCTTTGCATTATGGCAGGAAGGAGAAGTGCAGAGTGAAAGTGGGGAAAAGCTCCTTATAAAACCATCAGATCTTGTGAAAACTTACGATCATGAGACTAATCTGGAGGTAACTGCCCCCGTGATTCCATTACCTACCACCAGGTCCCTCCCATGACATGTGGGGATTATGGGAACTATAATTCAAGATAAGATTTGGGTGAGGACACAGCCAAACCATATCAATAGATTATTATTCAAATTATATAAAAATAAAAATAATGTATGAATTATCAAAACAAGAAAATCATAAAGGGAAAAATTGGTTGTCTTTAATGGTGGGTTATTGATGAGTTCCGTTTTCCTTCTTGATACTTTCCTGTGTTTTCTAAAGCTTTACAGTATGCAAGACCTGATTTTATGTTCAGAAAAACAGAACAAAATGACGAAGTCAGTCTATTGAGTTAAAGTTTGGACAAGAAGCCTGAATGCAGGTGTCCAGGGAACTGTTCAGCCAACAGTCAGGCTTGCCTGAAGGGGGCAGCCATGCTGGTCGGATTGGCCTCTGGTTTGAGAGGAGTGACTCACAGGTCCGCGGCCTCTGACAAGGAGGTGATGCTGAGGGATAGGGGTGAGAAACACTGCCAAAACATTCCAATTCATGGGGTTTTCTTGGTTTCAATATGATACCTTTGAGCTTCCAAGACAACTAAGAGTTCAACTATGCTCAGAAACTGTTTTGCCTTATGACAAGGATCTAAGCTTTTCAGACCTCTCTAAGTTCCTTGAGGGTGTGCAATTTTTTTAAAAAGTGGACTGTGATCACATGGCATATGTTCATATTTTCATTTTGTAATATAAAGGACCTAATGGGGGAAAACTACTGTCTATAATCATCATGATTTTATAAAAGAAAGAGCTCTATTAAAAAATGTAGACAGCACATGATAATCTAAGGATGCAAAACAATATTTTAGTTGGATAAAGTTTGTCTTCTGAAAAATTCATTGCCTATTTCTTTGAATTTCATCATAAGTACGTGAAAGTATTACCATGGACCCACAAGGGTCTAGGAACTCCCACTTAAGGAACCACTAAGTAGTACTCACTCATTTCTTTATTTTCATCTCACTTCATTCTAATAACGTCTACTGTCCTTTTGTAGAAATGAGAGCACTGAGGCCCACAAGGTGTAGGAAGTACATGTAGCTTGCTTGTCTGACCATATTTCATTGTATTGTCTATGAGTCTTCATGTATGTGTTCACGTTGTCCAGAACAAAAAGAAAATAAAATAATTGATTTAAATATAGAAATTGCCTTAAGAGTGACCTAAGATTTAAAGTAGTAAATTTGCTGAATTAAATTGTTGAAAGCATTGCTTATTGTCATCTTGGGTATTGCTAGGTTTAGCTGGAAGGGACCAGGAACATTAATTTATAGAGAGAGTACATATTTCTTGAAAGGGTGATGGTAGTAGATAAAAGGATGCAGACCAATAGCAGAAAACAATATGAACTTAATTAATATAGACAGAAGATGCAAAAACTATTCTGTATGCAGAAAGTGTTGATCAGAGGACACAGTGATCTTCAAAACAAAAGGGCAAGGCCGGGTACTGTGGCTCATGCCTGTAATCCCAGCACTTTGGGAGGTCCAGGTGGGTGGATCACTTGAGGTCAGGAGTTAGAGACCAGCCTGGCCAACATGGTGAAACTCCATCTCTTCTAAAAATACAAAAATTAGCTGTGCATGGTGGTACGTGCCTGTAATCTCAGCTACTCGGGAGGCTGAGGCAGGAGAATGACTTGCATCTGGAAGGTGGAGGCTACAGTGAGCTGAGACCATACCACTGGTTACAGTGAGCTGAGACTGTGTCGCTGCACTCCAGCCTCGGCAAGAGAGCGAGACAGCATCTCAAAAAACAAACAAACAAACAAACAAAACCCAAAACACAAACATACAAAAGTGCAAGATTCCATGGGCCTTGTGTTCTCCAGAAGTTCTTACCCTCTTGTTCTCAGAAATCTCTCTGTGCTCACTCAGCATATCTGAATTGTTCTGAGAAGCCTCTGTCTCTTTTTCCACAACCCCAGAACATTCCTCAGTGTCTACTATGAGATTGTGTGACATGGAGAGAAAAGGCCTTCTAGGTTTTTGCTGGACCAAGAATTAATATCTAAGAGATATTCTTGTAAAATGAGAAGGGTTAGAAACAGAAGCGGGATGGGAGAACACCTGGTGGTCCAGAAAGAATGGAGGCATCTGCAGGGTGATTAGTTATGTGTACTAAAATGGCACAAAGTTCTTCAGGTTAGAGTACGCAGTGGTGAAAAATCAGGTAGGTGGGAGGGCAGTCATTGCCAGAGAACAAAGGAGAGTGGTAGGAAAAACTAAGAACCCCGAAATTCACTGTGGCCATTGAAAAGAGGGAAATTAGGAGGAGAAACTTAAGATACAGAAAAACTAGATTGTTACTATGGTGACCATTTGGTCTTGTTAAGTCATACTTACTATATTCCCTCTAAATTCCTGATCCATTCTAGGGGGATACCATAAAACCAACCTTGGTACTATGTTATACATTTAATGAGAATGATAACTCAGTATTTGGTTTTATTTATTTATTTATTTATTTATTTATTTATTTATTTATTTTTGAGATGGAGTTTTGCTTTTGTTGCCGAGGCTGCAGTGCAGTGGTGCCATCTCGGCTTACTGCAACTACCATCTCTTGGGTGCAAGCAATTCTCCTGCCTTAGCCTCCCAAGTAGCTGTGATTACAGGGACCCGCCACCACACTCAGCTAATTTTTGCATTTTTAGTATAGACGTGGTTTCACCATGTTGGTCAGACTGGTCTTGAACTCCTTACCTCAGGTGATCCACCGCCTCGGCTTCCCAAAGTGCTGGGATTACAGGTGTGAACCTCTGCACCCAGCCCAGTATTTGGTTTTAATGGACCTATTTTAAAATCTGCTGATATTGTTCTTGGTCAGTGTATTTTTGCTGATCTTTAATCCTTTTTTCCCCCCCTAATCCAGGCAATTGAGTGGTGCCTGTCTAAGATTGTCTGGCCACTAACAGATGGGCTGGCTTGCACATGTTATCACTACAAATTTGAGAGTGTGCTAACATAAATAATCCAAACGCAAGTCTCCCATTGACAAAATGTGTTTGCTTTTATCATGTATATAAAATAAGTGTATAGTCCTACCATTTTCTTTCTTTGAACTTTCACTCACTTTTTATGATGAAATATACATTAGAAATTTTAAAAAACACTTCATCCTGTCAGTCACTTCAAAATTCAGCACATTCTGTTTTCAAAGACTTTCATGAGGCAGTCTGCTTGAAATCTATTTTCACTTATTTTTTTAAAATAGCATTTTATTTTGCTCTGTGGAGCAAGAGTATATTTGGCTCTACAATTAATTCCATTCGAACAGCCCCAGTTTTCTTTTGCACTTAGTCTTGGAGAAAGGAAGTATTTTCTTTCCCCCTCTCTTTCTGATTAATGTATTTCCTCATTTAGTACTCCACTTACAATCCTGCTTCTGTTTCTTAACCTAGGACCCACCAATAGAATTTAAGGGTTCAATGAACTTACATAGGAATAAAAATTTCATCTTTATTTTACTAACTTCTTTTTAATTTAAGGTCCTTAAATTATGGGTGTGTAAGCAAAAAAGCACAGAAATTATGCGTAACTTTGCCTCCAGTAAAATCATAGATAGAATCATCATCATAATATCACATTGCAGTTGTTGCAGATATAGTTAAAAATTACGGTATTTGACTCACTTCTACATCTTGATAGTTAATACGTTTATAGTGAAGTGTGTCACTATATCACAAATTACTTTTGTAATATTTGTATAGCTTTTTTCAATATAATTAATTTTCTTTGTAGACATATGTATTTTCTTTTATTCATTGGAAAACATTGTTTTGAGAAGAAGGCCATAGGCTTCATAAAACTGTGAAAGGGATCCATGGTTCAAAAACGATTAAGAACTTAAATTGATTTTTTTGAAGTCTCCTTTTTCTATGTGGACCATAATTTGAATGTATTTTACTTGTCCTGAAATGCCTCTAAGTCAGTAAGCTTGTATTTTCTTCTGAAATTCTATGATCTGAAATATTTTCATATGGCATGTGAAGTAAAAGCATTTCTTAGTGCCAATTAGAAAAAATGCATCTGACATTAAATTAGCATTTATTGTGATAAAATCAGACATGTGTGATTAATACAGTACAATTATACTTATCTGAAAATTTGCTATATTTAATTTTTCAGCATCAAATAATCAAAAATCTTCTTTGTTTGTGAAGGATAAAATGCTCTTATCTAAGTGCTGAACACTGGCATTGATTTCTGGTGACAAGAAGGCTTCTATAACAACTTAATTGATTATAATATTTATTAAGTGCTTACAACACACATTGTGCCAAAAAAATCACTTTTACTGGTATAGAAATGCCTAATCCAACTCACAGATATGAAGTGGTAAGTGCAACTTGCCCAAATCACCATAGACTATTTCAAAGTAGAAAAGCATTTTGTGAGTAAATAGATGAAAAAATGAATACTTATTTCTGTCTATTTATTTGTCTGAATTTAATTCCAGAATTAATCAAATCCTATCTCTGTTGGCCGCTGGTTACTCTGTGTCTAATGAAGAATCAGCTCCATTTGCAGCAGTTGGCTCACTGGAGCAATAGTCATGGTGTCCATTATGAGTGACCGTCTCAAATAGTGGGAAAGGGCCTGAACTCAGGAGTCAGAAAGACCCAGGTCTGCATCATGGCTTTTCTACTGACTAGTTCTGTGACCCTGTTTAAGTTACATTTGTGCCTCAGATTCCTTATCTTAAGAAAATACAATAATAAGTTATAACTTACAAGGTAGTTATGGAAAACACAAGACTTATAGGGAAAATGTCTGTCACAGTTGTCTGGCAGATACTGAGCTCTCAACAGCTTTTAGTTGTCATTGTTTGTTGTCAGAACTCTACTCAAATATGCATCCTTCCCAGTAATAAGAATTCAATAACCACATCAATTCCTACACTTTGTTGAAATCTTATCATAAGCCCAGAGGCACACTCCTTGTCTCAGAGAAATACAATCAAGTTAGAAATTACAAATTTATACAGGAATCAGATGGGAAATATGGAAAGGTAGTAATAAATAGTAAAAAATGCTAAATATTGTGATACATATTTATATAAATAGAATCCTGGCATGAAATAGGGTGATTGAAGAGAGGTTAAGTGAAAGAACAATTTACCAATATGTGGGCAAAAAAGAGAATCAAACTTACCAATATGTGGGTAAAAACAATTCACCGATATGTGGGTGAAAAAGAGAATCAAAATAGAGTGAAGTAGCACCCAAGGAGTAGCAAATATCAGGAGCCATTACTACCCTATGGAACTGGGAGGGGAAGAAGCCTTTTCCAGAATCCGGAGAGAGCTGTGGCTATCACTGTAGGGGAGTACCTCCTGATAGGAGTTACAGCCTTTTTCTAAGGGAGCACAGCCCATCTCTCTCCCTCTGTGGGTCAGATCCCAGAGAACATACACTAATGTCTGTCTCCATCAACCCCCAAACCAACTGAAAGCTAGAGAGCTCAGGAACCCAGGTAAAGCAGTCTGGACAGACGGCCTCATACAGCATGATGGAGAAGGACAGAGAGTGAATGTGAAGAGGCAATCAAGATTAGTCAGCAAAATATTATAAGATTCATTTAGCAATTTAGAGAAGGAGGGAGCAATAAGGATTCAAGCAGTCTTAGGAAGCTGCTCTAACAATGAAAGTTGGGTTCTATAAATAATTCGTGCTTTAGACTTAACATGTGTACCTTGTAATCGAATGTGACATAATCATTCTGCTCCAACAATTCCACCCAACGATATGGTTAGGTGCCCCCTTTGAATAACAGCGCTACTCCTTGTTGCAGCTATGCTTATCAGTCACAGTGAACGTAATACAGCTTGGCAAGAGCCCAGGATTTTAGCCTTGCAAGTCTTCAGGAAATGTAGAGAGAGCAAGCAAATTATCTTGTGTGAGCAGAGTGAACAAAATGCATGGGGAGGTAGAATTTCAGTTAGCTTGACAGTAAGTCTCAGCCTTGTTCACCTTCCTGCCCTCAAATGGCCAAGGAATCTGTTCAAAGATAAATGCTCTGTGTTGTTTAGAAACCTGCTGAATCTTTCACCCGGATACCATTGATTACTCCTACAAGACCTATTTATTTGAAACTTCCTATTGATCTGTTTACAGAATTCACTTCAGGACTTATTTTGTAACTGGGATGCTTTCAATTAGGGATTCCTTTGGGTCTTATTTTTATAATTTTGTTGTGGTTGGCAAAGCTGTTTGTATGTTCAAATAGATTGTCCCAAATGTTTAGTCTCATGATTTTGTCCAATAGTAATAATTCAGTCTTTCAACAGTCAATTCAGTGACTCATTCATTGACCAAACATTTTCTCAGTGACTATTTTGTGCCAGGCACTGTGGTATGTATGTATTAGCTAACTCTAAAGGGCCAAATTATTTTCATTTCTTTTAATTCTGATGGACTGATAATACTGTCTTTACATTGTTCTCTTGAGGAAGATTTTCAGGTCCATCTAGGGCTCAGCAGAAACGAGTTCTGTAATTGATGGGCATGGCTATGAGGCAGTAAGTACTTTAAACTGTGGGTCAGTTGAGTGGTTGGTTTGCATAATGCATTGTAACGTTTAGGTTTAGTAACACTCATTTTCTATGAGAGGAAACCTTTTACTACAAGCTCATTTCAAGTATATATCACCTTGTATCTGGAAGGCTCTCTAAATCTTTGTTGAATAAATTTAATATTTAAACATTCAAAGAGATTGGATTTTATTTGGACAACATGTGATTTTCTACTTTCTACTTCTGTCATACTTTGAAAAGTGGCAGAGAAAATGTACGTAAAAAATGGTGGATACCTTTCTGTGGTTCACATTTCTAAAGATTTTTACTAATGATATCAATGTATCTATATATGAATGTTGGAGCTAATGGACCATGTTGGAAATCATGAGTGATTAGGTTTTCAGCTCTGGACCACTTCCAAGTGAAATCTAAGAAACAATTGTAAGGTGAAGGTTACATTTTCTGTCTGTGACAACTATATGGATGTGTTCTATACTGGCTTCATTGAAAAAGTTAATGCTATATTTGCCCTTTGGTTAGAAATAATGAAGCTTGGCCGGGCGCAGTGGCTCAAGCCTGTAATCCCAGCACTTTGGGAGGCCAAGGCGGGCGGATCACGAGGTCAGGAGATCGAGACCATCCTGGCTACCGCGGTGAAACCCCGTCTCTACTAAAAAATACAAAAAACTAGCCGGGCTAGGTGGCGGGCGCCTGTAGTCCCAGCTACTCGGGAGGCTGAGGCAGGAGAATGGCATGAACCTGGGAGGCGGAGCTTGCAGTGAGCCGAGATCCGGCCACTGCACTCCAGCCTGGGCGACAGAGCGAGACTCCGTCTCAAAAAAAAAAAAAAAAAAAAAAAAAAAAAAAAAAAGAAATAATGACGCTTTACAACTGCAGGACAATTTTAACAATTCTTGAAAAATATTTGCCAATACATCTCTTCAGGCATGCTCACCTTGCTGAAATGAAATAAATTAGATCTTAGGGTTGGATGCATATTCTTTGAGACACAGAAAGAGTGAAATACATTCATGGTAACTGAATCTATTACCTGTTCCTTCTTAAGATAACTTCTATCAAGTGGTCTTTACATCTGCTTTCTCTCTGTCCCTCCTTTCTTCATGTATTCTAAGGCATTATAAAAATCTCATTTTTGGATCACTAGCCTTTGGGTCACGATTCTGTGCTTCAACCTGGGATGAAACAAGAGTCTATTCATACCTACAATGGTCAAAATGCCTGCTGCTTCTCTTTAGCCTGTGGATCACTCCTGCCTTTAGGGGAGATTATCAAAATATTCAACACTCTGAAGGACAAAGGCAGCAACCTGATAGAATAAATGCTGGCCCATAGCACTGGAGTAGGAGTTCAGAAGCCCCGAGTATGAATGATGAATGCCAGACATTTACATTTCTCGGGGGGCCTGTGAGAAAAAATAAGGTAAGTGGGTTGGAGGGGATTTTGTTCCTGGGGATAAGACAGTGACTATGAAGTAGTTCAGAAATATCAACCGTTTATAGTCAGAATCAGCTGGGTACTTCTGGCTCTTCCCTTCTCTGAGGGCTGCAGAGATTTCCAGGTCAGGGAACTGCAGCTGATAGGACACTTAAGCTCTCTCTTCTACTAGGGGACAAGGCATCATCATTTCTCATTGCTTTTTCTCTTTCTTCATGTTAAAGAAAAATTATTCAGACACTTGTTAAAATGATAAGGCAGACTTTATTCAGGAGTATTCCAATAGGCGCAGGGACAACTGCAGTGCAGTTTTGCAGCAGGGGAGAAAGACTGGGTTCAACCCTGAATATAAGAAGAAACAATGGGAAATCAAAGGCAAGGAGAAGAGAGGAGGAGAGGGGATCAGTTAACAGAAAATTACTAAGAGGAAATCTCAGTGGTAAGGGGGGAATCTGGCCAAACTGACGTAACAGGATTATTGCTAAAGATAAACCTGAGTGATCAAATTCACTAGGAGATGGTGGAGGACGAGAAATTGGATCAGATATTGAGGGTGATAAGATATTGATAGATTCTGGCAAAAGCAAATGGAGAAGAATCTTGCTAAAACTGGGCACTTTGTTCAATTCCCACCTATGAGTGGGAACATGTGGTGTTTGGTTTTCTGTCTTTGCCATTGTTTGCTCAGAATGATGGTTTCCAGCTTCATCCATGTCCCTATGAAGGAGATGAACTCATCCTTTTATATGGCTGCATAGTATTCCGTGGTGTATATGTGCCACATTTTCTTAATCCAGTCTATTATTGATGGACATTGGGGTTGGTTGCAAGTCTTTGCTATTGTGAATAGTGCTGGAATAAACATACGTGTGCATGTGTCTTTATAGCAGCATGATTTATATGGGGAACATCACACACTGGGGCGTGTCATGGGGTGGGGGGAGGGGGGAGGGATAGCATTAGGAGATATACCTAATGTAAATGATGAGTTAATGGGTGCAGCACACCAACATGGCACATGTATACCTATGTAGCAAACCTGCATGTTGTGCACATGTACCCTACAACTTAAAATATAATAATAATAATAATAAAAAAACTGGGTTCTTGAAGGACATGCTCATGAATGGGCTTAATTGGGCTCAGAGGATCCTGATTAAAATTTAGTCAAGGAGAGAATTTTTGTCAACCACATGTTTTTCTGTCTATTCTTTTTTTCCTTTACTTATATTTGCTATTTTTTTCTTACCCGATTTGAATTTGGTTAGCTATTAATTTTTATTAATACTTACTCTAATTCATGTAGTATATTAATTGCCTTATGTGCCTCATCTTGTTTAATCCTGCCAACAAATTTGAACTATGACTGCCTCTGTCATAAATGAGCAAATGAGTTTCAGAAAGGTTCCCAAGATCTTACCTTGTCCAAGAATGTGTTGTTGGTGGGCTGGTTTGGGTTCTTCACTTTGCCACACGAAATAATTTGAGAGCAAGTCTAAAGTCAGAGTAAACAAAGAAGCTTATTGGAAAACAAAAGTATACTCTGAGAGATGAAGCAAGCTGCTCAAAGGGAGAGATGGCGGATAGTACCTTAAGAGGAATTCTTTTTATGGGAGTTGTTCATACATACTCATACTGATGAGGTCAAGTATGCAAAGGCAGACCTGCAGTTGGAGCATTTACTTAGCATCTACATGTTCTAACATGCATCACATGTATCAGTAGCATGTAAAATCTCTACCTAGGGGTGTGTTTTTTACTATTATGACATAAAGGTTACTATAAGCTAGACCTTGAGACTAGCTGTGCATACAGGACCCCAGAGAAGTCTGTAGCCCCCACAAGGCAGAAATCTGTAACTAATAGTTTCCTGGACTTTCAGTGCTGATGGGCTGGAGATTGGAGAAGTTACATCACAAATAAGAGAGTTTTATTCTCTTTCCTAGGCCTTACTAGGTGTTGAGAACATGTAGCCATCTGGCGGTCTGCTGGTATCCTATAGGAATGCTTACGTTGCAAAGGAGTTAGATGCTGACACACTAAGGTGACACTAAGGTGCAAGGGACCTAGATTCCTCTGGGCTTCTTACAAAGGGAAAAGCCAGTATGGCCTCCTAATCTTACTTATCCTGCTGCAGATACACAGCTGGTGTAAGACCGTCCTGGGGTGTGATCCAGCCAGATTTTGCTGACTAAAAACCCCATTTATTTACTATGACAGAATATGCAGGCATTTCATGTGTTAAATTTAAATGCATTTAGACTGGCTGGTTATCTCCCAAATACTCCTCATTGCCTAAGCCAGGCATCAGGCTTGTATGTGTGTGGTATGTGTGTATGCGATATACCTATCTATAGTGATATCTATCTATCTATCTATCTATCTATCTATCTATCTATCTATCTATCTATCTATCTATCTCCTTATCTCTCTATGTGGGGTTGGGGGTGGGGAAGAGCGAGAGAGAGAGAGAGATATTAAACAAGTGTAAGCCCAAAAGGAAAAAAAAAAAAGTCCCTAAAAGTGAAAATATAAGAGAGAAAGAAAAGAATTGTTTTGTGTAATACAGGAACAGGGAATTTAGGTTCACCCTGGCCGTTCAACAAAGTCTGGGGCCCTGGAATTTGGGAAGAAATAGGGGACTTGAAAGGTTTTTAGAAGGATCATGGCCGAGGTTGAAACCTAGGAGGAGAATGAATAGTAAGAAATAAAACCTTGAAGACAGGAAGGCCTAGACACTTAGAAATGTCAAATAATACAATTTAGATTTGGTTTTGTTTTGGATTCTACCTCAAGTGTCATTCTCAACCTTCTAGGAGCCTACTGGGAGGAGGATGTGCTCTAGAGAATAAAGGAAAAGGAGTTCTCCATACTCCACACATGGGTTGAGTCAAGGAGCTATGAGAGGAACACAGGATGTGTACCGATCAATGACGATCTAGCTGGGAGGAGAAAGTTGGGGTAGAAATGACAAGAAAATTTAGGCTCCCTCCCTCAGGTTGCTCAGAAATAATAGCAGCAGTGCAGGAAGTCTCCCAAGCAAATAGGATAGAGAATGGGGTCAGGTTGCTTGGATATTAAAGAAACTCGCTTGGATATTAAAGACTGGAATAGATAGGGTCAACTTAGGTTACAGGGTTTTCAGTGTTCTGAGAAAGTGAAGAGTTGCTTCTCCTCAGACTTATTTTGGAACTTCTACTTGTTGTCCCAGTGAGAACATTTAAACAAATAATCCTTTTGCCATTAGCCTATTTTATAAACACCTTTTGCTATCAACCTGTCATGTAAATATCTGGTCAAAGAAAGATCAGCTCCAATAGACTTTTATCATTTTTATTTATGGTACTATGTTCTGGAGGCATGAGATGAAACCACCCCATGCTCTATACCACCTGCCTTTGTGAATATTTTCTAAATTGTGTTCCCTGAAATGTGTTTCAGGATGGATTCTCATTATCTCCAAATCAACAGTCAATTACTACTTTTTAAGGATCTCAGCACGTCTGTGTTTCCTTGAGGAAATGGAATTAGATTCAGTAACAATAGTTAGCATTTAACTGGGTGCCTATGAGCCAGACGCTCTTTCAGTACCTTAGTGTTAACTATCAAATAGTAGAGGCTGCTACTATTCTTACTTCCATTTTACTAATAAAGAAACCAAGGGTGTAGAAGTTAGGTCTTCTGAAAAATGTGTCATAGCAGTGATCAGTAGCAGACTTAGTCACAAATTTAGGCTATCAGGTCCCACTCAGCCTATACAACCTCTTTTTAAAATTTTAATTTTTTAGTTATTATGGATAAATAATTGTTGTACATATTTATGGGGTACAAGTATACACATATAAAATACATAATGTATACATCCCTTGATAAAATAACTTTGGGTTGTTGGCAATAGTATGGTTTTTGATAATCCCATTTTATTGTTCTGAAGCCCTAAACTTTCAATAAAATATCTATGCTATTTTGTCAATGGTGGTCAGGAATGAATGTGTTCCGATGTTGGCCTTTGTGAGTTTAAGTTACTGAATACACATGAAAATGCTATCTATTGGAATTCAGAGACTGAAAAGATTAATTATCACTTCCCTCTGATTATACTAGGAGCAATTCAAGCAAGACTTCTAGGTTGAAAAATATTTTTGGCTAGATAAGGAGTTCTCAGTCTTATTTTTTATTGCAGTGAAGGATGATTTTAAAATGAAGGTAACTGACAAAAATATAGGGTGCACTAACTAGGGAGAATGACCCAAAAGGATTCTTGAAGATCATTTGGACATCTTTTAACAAAAGGCCATCTCTGTAAATTAGGAGGTACAAATGCTTTTCTTTTATTGGCTCACTGTGATGAAAACATGCCTCTAAAAAGATTGAGAAGATTGATATTGATGAAAATATTTATTTAGAATATGTTATTAAATTTGAGGGATTCCTGTAACTATTGTTTCTGTGGTTTAGGGGATTCTCACTTACTCAACTGATTTGGTGAGAACCGTTTTTCCATGTAGAGGTCTTGGCCTGGTTGTGACTTGTGCTATGGGATGCTCCAGCATCTCTGCTTTCTGTCTTGAGAAAACTCAGTGACTAGCTTCATCAGTGATCCTTTGCTCTGCAGAGGTCAATCCTGGCCTAACCTGTGGTATGATCTGTTGTAAGGAATTGGAAGAATGCTACTGGTCTGTAGAAGCTGCCGTCTAGTATTGTGCACATTTTGGATTCTAGAGACAAAGAATGTAGTAGTAGAGAATTTGCAAGCTAACTCTGACTCTAGTAATTCATATCAAGACTTTATGAGGGAAAACTTGGTATACTTGCTCTCCACAGCCCCCACCCCTGGTAGATTTTTTTATGAAAAGCGAGACTCATTTCTATTTCTACATTGGGTGATTTACTTAAATGAACCCTTCCTTCAAATTGTTGCACTGAATTCATTACATTAAATTCAACAGTTTATTGCACCTCTAGTATTTGCAATATGTCGTGGAGGCAGACCTTGGTTTAGAGTACAATTTTTAATAAAATTTAGCAAGAAAGACACATAGTTAAATTTAATTCTGATACAAATTAACACTAAAGTTGAAGCATTAGAATTCCTGGCTATGCTATGGAATTCACTTTGAATAGGTGTGAAATGAGATTGAGAGTTTTACATTTTTCTGAAACAGAAATATAGTTTGACCAGTATTTATGGACCAAGTACTTTGTTGCCATTGTCAATGTGCATGGATAAGGACAGCATACTTCCTACCTGCTTTTCCTTTCTCTTCTAGTATCTTGTATGCATTATGCACGTGATCATTTCTACTCTTTAAGTGTAGATTCCTAAAAAACAGAAGAGACTCTCTTTCCTAATTCCTTCTACATGTCATGGCCAGACTACACCTCATTTGGGCTGCCTGTCCTATGAATGGGCGCAGCAACTCCCTACAGATATGGCAAAAGACAACAGGTTTATCTATGGTAGTGGAACTGCTTTCTGCTTTTTTCCCTGCAGAAACAGAGCTTGACCCTGGTCCACCTCAGAGAAGTGGAGAAGGCAATTTTACATAACAAATTTCATTTACTTGTGCAAATGGAGAAGACTTGCTGTGATTTGCCTGAATCTAGAGAAGATGTGCAAAGTCTCAGTGTTTGTACCAATTTCAATTTAAGCTGCTGATTATCTGTATGTTTTTATAACATTTAGAAAAAACAAATGATTTCAATTACCAAGCCTTAGGAATGCAACTCTGCAAGTTTTATTTAAATCCACAGTGCAGCCATGGCAATCATTTCTGAAATAACCCTTCTAGTTTCATTGCATTTATTTTTGTATTGGTATTTATTTTTTATTAAGTTTGTCAAAGTCACTTCATAGATAGATGCTCTATATATATATGGTTTTTTTTTTTTTTTTTTTTTTTTTTTTTGGTAACTGTATGATTGAAACCTTTCTGGTTGTTTTAAAAGAGTCTCTTTTGTTGGCCGGGCACCGACAAATGGTGGCTCACGCCTGTAATCCCAGCACTTTGGGAGGCCAAGGCAGGCAGATCACCTGAGGTCAGAAGTTCAAAACCAGCCTGGCCAACATGGTAAAACCCCATCTCTACTAATGATACACAAATTAGTTGGGTGTGGTGGCGCATGCCTGTAATCCCAGCTACTGCAGAGGCTGAGGCAGGAGAATCACTTGAACCCGGGAGGCGGAGGTTGCAGTGAGCTGAGATCACGCCACTGCAGTCCAGCTTGGGCAACAAGAGTGAAACTCTGTCTCAAATAAATAAATAAATAAATAAATTAAATAAACATTAAAAAAGAATCTCATTTGTCATATTTTGATGTGAAATTCAGAAATCGGTACAACATTATGAGTTAGGTTGATTTCTTTTCTGTGTACTTTTCCTTTTTCCTTTCCTTTCCTTTTATCTCCTGTCTTATCCTGTCTTGTTCTATCCTTTCCTTTCCCCTTCCTCTTTTCGTTTCTTCCCCCCTTCCTCACTCACTTATTTTTATTTCTTCTTCTTTTTTTTTGTTTGTGTTTGTTTTTGTTGATGATGGAATTGGTCATGAATTGTGAGTGAGCCACTGAATCATCTTTTGCTTCCTATAGGGATCTATCTTTCAGGAGTCAAATAGATAAATTATCATCTTGAAAAGAAAGTTACTTGTTAGTTAGGAGTTTTTTTCTCTCTTCTCATGAATGAGCTGTTTTTTGTTTTTTGGGTTTTTTAAAATTTGACTTAAATTTTTCAAGTATGAAACAGCAGGAAAAAAAAAAAAGAGAGAGGCAATGTTCTCTTATAGCTCCTTGGGACCATGCATGGAGTTCCATCACTAAGTGGTGATATTTCTTTTTAACTTTATTTCAGTCATCTAGTTTATTCCAGCATCACCTTGTCAATGTCCAGATCATCAGCAGGTGGCATGTGCTGAACTGAGTTGCTTGCTGCTTCTGCATATGTCTGGTAGGAAACCCAACTTTCTGCATTTATGCCTATTACCCAGCATCCTTTCTCTCTTTTATTTCACTGTAAGGTAATTAAAATTGCTTTCATCAACCAGTCTTCATGGGACTTTGGATTTTTGCATAAGGGTTTAGTGTTCAGTATGAGGGATTCTGGGAGCTCTTTCTTTTTGACAAATCTAAATTCTAGCCCTGGCACCCTTTTCTCAGTAGCAGACATGTGGAAAAAAGTAGATGCTTGAGAGAGGGAAGGAAATATTTCTCATTCCTCATCAACTGAAAAATATATAGCTTGTTCTAATCTTTTTATTTTCTGGAATCCCAGGAATAAACATGTGTGACAGATATCTAATAACTGGAGGAATCCTGAGATTTTTCAGTCTGGCAGTTTTGATGTGAGTCACACAAATGAACATCTTCTCATTGTTTTTTCATATAAGGCATTATCATGTTCAACCCAATTTTCTTAAAGCACACATGTAAAAATGAAATGGTCCTACAAACCTGGTTGTTATGGAGAAGCATGTTTCTATCATTATGAGACAAAATAAAATGTAGTGATCTTGTGAATATCCTTGATAATAAATAAAATAATTCTATATTACCTATTGTATTTGCCTTGCTTATAAATGTTTGAGAATATTTTGGGTTTATGCAGAATATATTGTGATATTATCCATGGAAATTAAGAAGCAGCAAAAATGGAATTTAAGCAGTTTAACCATCTCATATTGAGAAAGTGTGCTAAAAACTATAACCCATCTTTGGATTATTATATTATGACAATGAGTTGATGGCAATATGGAAATATTAATCTGATGCTAGTCATGTAAGAAAGTCACTATTCGCCAGAGTTTCATAGAATTATTACATTTCCACTGTGGAAAAAAATTAATTCAGGTCTTCATTAGTATATTACAGGAAAATCAAAGACTATTACAGGAAAATCAAAGACTAATTTTTTTTTGTTAAAAAAAATTATAATTGTAGTTTGCTTAATATTTGCGTTTGCCAAGGAAAACCGAGACACCTTAGCCTCTGCACATATAATAAATAATCCTTTATTTTGTAACTGTTTTCATAGGACAGCTTTAGTCACAAAGCTTAGAGACCAATTTCAACTTTCACAGCTAATAGAGGAAATGGATCTGTGGTTATAGTTGCAGGTATGGTTGGATCTAGGAGTTCAAGCAAGATCATGAGGGTTCTTTTTCTCTTTTTTCCCCTTTCTACTTTTTGTTTCTCCATTTCTTCTCCTGCTCTAAACCCTGTGTGTCACTGCATTGCTTTGGGTCTGGCCTCACTCTCTTCATGCATTGGGTAAGATGGATTCTAGCATTGTCCTATTCGTTGCATTCCTCTCTTCCTTCTTCAGAAAAGAGAAGCAATACCTTCCCCCTCCACATCTATATATCAAAAATAGCGGCAGGGCACTGATTGTCCTTACTCGGTTAATGAAGCCATCCCCTTACCGACAAATTGAGAGGAGATGGTGCATATTTGATGGTTCAGGTTTATGTGACATACTCCCACAGGCCAGAAAGTGGAATGCTGTTGCTATCTACTTCATCCAGGAATATTTAAAATAGTCTTTTCCATCTATTTCTATCTGCTGAACTCCTTCTAAATAGACCATCTGCAAAAAAAAAAAAAAAAAAAAAAAAAAAAAAAAATCAATCTATGGGATTTATTAGCCATATATATAGGTAACACACTTAACGAAAGCTGCCTAGGAATTACCTGAAATGATTCTGGATTGCTTTTGATAAAGAATAACGATTTCATAGAATAACAGGTTTGTTTTTTTTCGTTTTGTTTTTTTTTGCCACTTCAGCAAAAATAGTAGTATGAACACTTAATTTTTTGCCCTTATTGTTGGTGATGATGATGAAACTGGTGGGATTAACAGTATCAATATATGGAAAAAATCACTTAAGGTAAATGTTTGAGAATTCTACCTTAATTCTGTTTATGTATTCATTTAACACATATTTATTGAACACCTACTATCTGGCTGGGATCATCAGTGATCAAGACAAATACAGCCCTTCCCTTACTTAAATGTCACTTTCTTTTTTAATTATACTTTAAGTTCTAGGGTACATGTGCACAACGTGCAGGTTTGTTACATATATATACATGTGCCATGTTGGTGTGCTGCACCTATTAACTCATCATTTACATTAGTCACTTTCTCAATGAAGCCTTGTGTGTCTGCTATACTGAAAACTCCCACCCCTCTGCTCTGCTTTTAACCGTCAGCATTCTCTATTCTCCTTTCCTGCCTTTTCATCTTTGTGGCAGTTACCACCATTTGATTGTATTTTACTTATTTATTCTTATCTCTTTTGATGAGAGCTTAAGCTCTTTAGAACAGAGAATTTTATTTTATTATTATATTGTCAGTGTCTAGGACTATGCCTGGCACGAAGAAATAAATAACAATATTTGTTGAAGAATTGATGAGGTCCTGCCTGTGGTCTCCCTGTTTCTGTTGCCGATGGATGGACGCTAAGCATGCTAGCTAGCTAGATGCTGACCTCCTTCTAAGAAACAAAGTAAAGCAGCCTAAAGTAACAGAGAGTGATGGGAAAGGGGCTAATTTGGATTAGATGGCCAGAGAGGTCTTGCCGTTGAGTTGATATTTGGCACTGAATGATGTGAGGGTATGGTCCAGGCTACTTCCTGGGGAGGAGACTTCACAGCAAAGGGAAGAACAGATGAAAATCTCAGAGTGGAATTGTCCCTAGCTGTAGTCAAGGAGCAGCAAGATGTTTAAGGAGGCTTTGCGGGGGGTGGGAGTCAGTGAGAGGCAAAGAGAGAAGAAATAGAGTAGGGGCCAGATCAAGCATGCCGTGGTTAAGATGGGGTTTTACTCTGAGTGAGATAAGTTATAAAGAATTCTTTTTTTTTTTTTTTTTTTTTTTTTTTTTTTTGAGATGGAGTCTTGCTCTGTCGCCCGGGCTGGAGTGCAGTGGCCGGATCTCAGCTCACTGCAAGCTCCGCCTCCCGGGTTTACGCCATTCTCCTGCCTCAGCCTCCTGAGTAGCTGGGACTACAGGCACCCGCCACCACGCCCGGCTAGTTTTTTGTATTTTTTGTAGAGACGGGGTTTCACCGGGTTAGCCAGGATGGTCTCGATCTCTTGACCTCGTGATCCGCCCGTCTCGGCCTCCCAAAGTGCTGGGATTACAGGCTTGAGCCACCGCGCCCGGCAAAGAATTCTTAAGCAAAAAAGTGACGTGATCTGACCTGTGTTTGCTGGGACTATGTTTGTCAATCAAGAAAGAAAAATAGTTGGAAGAAAGAACAATAGTTGGTGGCCACTGTATGAGTCCAGGTGTGAGACAGAGGCTATGGACTCCATAATAGTGGTGCCAGCAGTGAAAGTAGATTCTAAGATTTTGTTTGTTTGTTTGTTTTTTGAGACAGAGTCTCGCTCTGTCACCCAGGCTGGAATGCAGTGGCATGATCTCAGCTCACTGTTACCTCCACTTCCCAGGTCCCAGTTCAAGTGATTCTCCTGCCTCACCCTCCCAAGTAGCTGGAATTACAGGAACAAATGACCATGCCCAGCTAATTTTTGTATTTTTAGTAGAGACAGGGTTTCACCATGTTGGCCAGGCTGGTCTCAAACTCCTGACTTCAGGTGATCCACCTGCCTCGGCCTCCCAAAGTAGGGAATATTTTTAAAGCTTGAGCTGAAGAAATTTCCTAATAGATTGGATGCAAAGTGATAAAGAGAGCGCTCAAAGATGACTCCAAGGTTTAATTTGACTTTTTAATTTGAATTATTATATAAATTTACCAAAACATTAATATCCCTTGAAACCAGTGAGTTCTGTTAACTCCCTTTGTGTGGTTATACTTGAAAGATATCTTTAAGGAAATAAGTTATACTTTGTAATATTTGAAATATGAAAAGCCTTGCTAGAATGAGCATGTGAAATTATCGAAGAGATGACTTAAGTTCTGGGATTTTACAACTTGAATAATTGATGACAAAATACTCTATCTTTAACAGCTGTGGGCATCTGACAACTGCCCCATTTTTGATAGTTTTGAATAGTTTGTTCTGCTGTGGAAAATATACTTGCCGTTTGTAGCACTTAGAGTTTTTGAATGGAGTGGCTGTTGGCTGAGTGGGAGGAACAGGCAGTTTTGGGGCTGAGAAAAAAATTTCAGAATTTTCTATAGGGGAAGAAATTAATCAGTTTCAAGATTTAGCAAAGTAAAAGAATGAATATTTGTAGACTGGGACACTAGCACGTTACTGGAGCCATAGTTATGTCACATGTGTATCTATACGTCTGCATAAGCTATGTGTATAACTTGAGTTGTGTATATGAGCATCCATGTTGAGATCTGGGCTCTAAATATCCTTTAAAAACGAAATGTTGTATCTGATTTTTTTTTTTAAATTGTCAGTAGAAATCTGAGTCTATATGACAGGCCAATTATCTTAAAAGTGTTTTAAAAGATCTCAGAATTCAAATTCTACTGTTCAAGTATCAAACTTCTTTTTAAGCATATTTAGGTGAGATAAAATAATTATATTCTTTTAGCAAAATTGGGGGAAAAAGTCATAACATTTAAAATTATAGCCATCTCAAATGTGAAACATTTTAAACTCTTCTTAATTCTTGACAAATCTGGTCAGGCACAGTGACTCATGTCTGTAATACTAGCACTTTGGGAGGCTGAGGCGGGCGGATCACTTGAGGTCAGGAGTTGGAGACCAGCCTGGCTAACATAGTGAAACCCTGTCTCTACTAAAAATACAAAAATCAGCCGGGTGTGGTGGCACATGCCTGTAATCTCAGCTACTTGGGAGGCTGAGGCACAAGAATTGCTTGAACCCAGAAGGCAGAAGTTGCAGTGAGCTGAGATTGTGCCACTGCACTACAGCCTGGGTGACAGAGTGAGACTTCATCTCAAAAAAACAAAACAAAAATTATTGACAAATCTTCCCCTTGATCATAAATACATGAATTTAAAAATTATGTTTGATTCAATACCCTTTTGAATCAGTTGATGCTTTTTAAATAGCATCTCTCAGTTGTCCCGCCTGGAGTGCAGTGGCACTATCACAGCTCATTACAGCCTAGACCTCCAGGGCTCAAGCAATCCTTCCACCTCAGCCTCCCAAGTAGCGAGTAGCTGGGACTACAGGCATGCACCAGCAATTTTTTTTTATAATGGTTATTATTTGTAGAGATAAATCTCACTCTGTTGCCTTGCTAGTCTCCAACGCCCGGGCTCCAGTGATCTTCTCACCTCAGCTTCCCAAAGTGCTGGGATTACAGGCATGAGCCGCCACTCCCATCTGAATCAATTTTTTAAACTCCCTTCAGATACTAATTGATAGCTGTACTCTCTAGTTGCAGAAGTAAGCCTTTTGACATTATTCCTTAGGTAAATGAGAAGGTAAATGAGAGCACTTTTTTTTTTTTTTTAAGACAGAGTCTCATTCTGTTGCCTAGGCTGGAGTGCAGTGGTGTGCTCTCGGCTCACTGCAAGCTCTGCCTCCCAGGTTCATGCCATTCTGCTGCCTCAGCCTCCTGAGTAGCTGGGACTACAGGTGCCTGCCACCACGCCTGGCTAATTTTTTTGGTATTTTTAATAGAGATGGGGTTTCACCATGTTAGCCAGGATGGTCTCAATCTCCTGACCTCGTGATCTGCCCTAGAGCACTATTCTTGAGAAGTGGTTAGTCTAACAACACCTTATAGGCCAATTAAGCCAAGTGAAAGAGTCCTCAAAGGGATAGCAGGACAGAGATGAAGGGGAGTCAAGTGTCTGTCTCTCTCGACCATTCTGCCTGCTTCCACAGAAAATCTGGAAATGTCTTGCCCTTTGCCAAATGTACATAGGGATGACTAGTTCAGCAATTTGTGACAAGTTGCCAGAAGATTGTTTATTTATGTTTGGCTGAAGTTTGTTACTCACAGTTATTCCTTTTGGTCTTATATTCTATGTCTGATAAAATTCCCTTATCTAAGAGCAGTGATTTCGAGGATCTTCCTTGTGTCTGATTTTGCTGTGAGGGTTGGATAATCCTGTATATTCCCATCTCTTCTCCTTTACTCTCACACAGTTTTATTATAACATTGTGTTTGTTTTTCCAAATTTCCTGTGTTTTCTAAATTTGGAGCCTAAGAACTATAAACAATTAATATTCTATATGAATATGGCTTAGGATACTATGGTTTCAACCAACAGCCACAATAACTTTAGGAAAGTAAGTTGTATTAAAACTGTAATCAGTAGGATTTCCTAAATACTGTTTAAAAAGGAAATTAGTTGATTTTGATTTATGAGAAAATTTTTAAGCTGTGTTAAAATTTTATCTAAAAAGCACATACAATTAGGAGTGATAGCAAGTTACCTTGCTTTTAACTTTATTTTGGTGGTACCTTATTATAAATTAAATATATTAAAAATGTCAATGACATTAAAAATGTCAAATATATTAAAAATTACTTGTAAAAGTAATTTTTATTGTAATATTACAGTGAACCTTTTGAGTTGAATTCTTCATTGCATAACCATAATTTCTACATAAACTCCATGAAGAGTTAGGGAATGAAATGAGGGAGAAATTGGGCCACTAGGGTTTTAAGTTAAATTTCATTTCAGAGAAAGCTGAGACACTTTCATTTTTTCTTGTGCTAGTAATCAATTCAGAAAATGACAAGAAAAGCGCTTCTTAGAGTTATCAAGAAATTAAACTTTTTGCCAGCCATTTTTCTTCTTTGTTCTCTTTCACACTGAAAATATCCAATTATAGAAGTGACCGTGACAAAACTTGATAATGTTATGAGATCCCTGGGGTGTCACTTCACCAGCCGGAAACCTCTGTGGCCAGTGGCGCCTTTGCCTGAGTTTTGCTCTTGCCCACTGGGCCCACTCGGCCTGGCAGGCTGAGCTCAGCTCACGCTACTGGCCTGGATCCCATATCTGTCAAGGGTGAGTGGAGCGGCAAGGGTTGTGTGAGTGAGTGAGCGTGGGGTCCGGCCACTGTGCGCAGCCAAGCATGCTGGCTGTGGTGGGGCGGCAGCTCCAGGCACCACCATGGGTGCTACCTCCCTGTGAGGCTGCTGTTGGACCAGATGTACAGCAAGCAGCTTCCACAGCTGGCACTGGGAAATGCGGTGGCACTCAAGCTTGAAGACACCAGGAACTGCAGAAACCCAAAGAGAGTGAGTGTCACAGCCCTGGCTTGGGGAGCTACTAAGTCTGGGCTCCCTGAAGGGCCACAGCCCTTCTCTCCTTGTTGCCTGCAATGTGGAGAGCAAGGGGTGGTGTTTCACCCCTGTTTGTGTTACAGGTCCTTCAGCCCCACCATTCAGGAGGACCTGAGTTCTTGTCCTGCAGCCAGAAAGAATGAAGTATGCAAACAAGTGGAGAATGAGCAAGGCAAAGATGAGCTTTATTGAGTGATAGAACAACTCAGAGGAGACTCACAGTGGGTAGCTCCTTTCCTCAGGCAGGGTGTCCTGAAGAGTGTTCAGCTGTCAGCAGAGAGGAGGCCCTGGAGTGGGTAGCTCCTCTTCACAGGTCCATTTTCCCATTGTCTTCTCAGCTCTCAGGAGAGAGAAAACCCTGGTGTGGATAGCTCCTCTCCACAGCTGGTCATTCCATCATCTTCTCAGCTCTCAGCAGAGAAGAGACCCTGATGTGGGTAGCTCCTCTCCACAGCTGGTGGTCCTGTCATCTATTTTCAGCTCTCAGCAGAGGAGACCCTGGCATGGGTAGCTCCTTTCTACAGCTGGTCATCTTGTGATGCCTTTTTAGTTCTCCGCAGAGAGGAGACCCTGGGGTAAGTAGTTCCTTTCTGCAGCTGGTGGTCATGCCATCTCTTTTTGAATCTGGCTAAGTCCTGGGGTTTTTATGGACTTCAAAAGAGAGGAAGTATGTGCTGATTGGTCCATGTGAGGCCATGGGCAGGCCCAGAAAAAGCATTATAAGTTCCCACTCTGCAGGACTGGTAGCCCTGCCCCCAGGCTTCAGGCCTTTCCCCACTTGAAGATGGGGCTTTACCAGAGACCTGTGTCTTTCCACCCAGGAGCCTATCTGCCTCCTACTGCTATTCATGATGCCAAGACTGTTTGTGTTGAGGGATGCCAGCAGGCCAGCTCTGAGCTGCCTTCAGCCTCCCTCAGCCTCCATCCTATGCTCCTCAGTGCCCAAAGTCTGGAGGAGTCCAAGGCAGCAGGGGGCTGGTGTGTCAGTGCTCCCCAAGAGTGCACATACCTGGCCAGGTTGCAATGGCGCCCAGGTTCAGCCTCCACTTTGCTCTGATATTGGAGTGGGTGCTTGGAGTGGGTGCTTGGAGTGGGGAGAGGACAGGTGGAAGGAGCAGGCACCCTCAGGCACTTGGAGTAGGGAGAGGCCAGGCGGTGGGAGAGGGGCTTCCAGGGTTCCTGAGAGTGGAGAGATGCTCAAATTTATAGCTACAGCTTGGGCAGCTGCGGGTGTGCCAGGGAGAGTGGGGCTCCCGCCTACTTCCAGCCCCCAAGAGCACAGGCATGCCCAGGTCTGCAGCCACAGCTGGGTGTCACAGCTGCGCTTGGGGCGCAGAAGTCTCCTGCCCTGCCAACTCAGAAGGGGGTGGAGCTTCCGCCTGTTCCTGGCTTTCGCTGACTCCATGGTGGCAGCCCTGGCCAGTCCTCTCCCACTGTTTCCAGCGTTGTGGCAGCAGCCACTCCAGATGGGCTGCCACTGGCGTCAATAAGATGTTTACTAAAATGTCTGTAAAGAGAGCCACTCACAACTTTATATTCATCTACAAGAACCCTCAAATAAATTTAATCCCCATTTGGGCTTATCCCTCAAATGTAGCTCTGAGTACTTATAAGTTATTATTCTGGTATCCCTACATCTAATAAGATATAGAGTGGAGTGTACACAGTGTCCAGGAATCAACTAGCCTGTAAATGAGTGAAGTCTTCTGGTGATATATCAGCACCATGATAAATGGCCCCACCCAAGGTGATGTCAAAATATTAACATTAGTGAGTGGGACAGACCGTGGCAACAGGAGCAGCTTCTGTCCTTTCCTTATGGGGCAGCTACTAGTCAGCTCCAGCCAATTGTGACCGTATAGGAACGGTGGCCTAGAATTGCCAGAACCGTTAAGTAAAAAATCTCATTTTAATGGAAATACTCTGATTTTTCAATGTTGTTAATTGATTTAAATTTTAAAAGAATGTATGTGGGCTAAAAGGTTTCATTGACAATATTTGAAGGAAAAGCCCAACTAGATAGAATCTTGTGGCAATTCTAGTAAGTATGTGGAAGATGGAGGGAAGAAGGGCAAGAGTGTAAACAGGAAGATAGTTTCAGACTGTCCAGATGGATTATAATGGTGGCGAGTATTGGAACAGTAGAAAGCATTCTGGAGACAGAATAAAGTAAGAATAAAGAGTGGGCTAGCGACTTTCAGGGGATAGAACAGGTAGAACCCAGAAGCCAATTGTGTATGGATAAACATTTATAGAAGAATAGAAGTTTCAAGTTTCTCTAGAGTCCCAGAAAAAAGAAACTGCTAGGGCTCAGGTGGAATGTGCATATTTTTAACAGTACTCTGAAATCTAATTATCTGCCTTCTGCAAGTGCAGATACCACTCCTGCACATACAGAATAATTATACTATCTATGGACTCACTTTTTATTTTTCAATCAGAGGATGCGCTGGTACCATTGCTACATTTGCTTGAAAGGTCACAGCTTCAGTGGTTTAGACGCTGGAAAACAAAGATGAAAATAGAATGCCAGAGCGATTTTGTAAAACAGATTGAAGAAAAGCTAACGGAGGTCAGACTACAGTCACTGGCAGGAGAGAAGAGTGAGCGAGGCAAAGTCATAAACTAAAATCTCTGCTGTAGACTGTGATGCTAGAAAAATGGGAAAGTGGAGATACAGGGGCAATTCTTCCCTTTCTGACTTAGCTAGATACTGAAAAATGAACAACGGATGGATCTCCATTGAACGTCCCTGTAGGGGGAAGATTCTGTCTGTTGCTTAAAGACGATGTTTAAATGACCTTTAAAATCCTGGGGATATCTGTCATCTCTATTCTAAGACAAGAATAAGAAGAGTTGGCAGGGGCAAATGATAGAACAGGGAATGAAAAGCAACAGCCATTTCCATTCAATAGTATTCACTGGAAACTGTCAGATACAAGAAAAGGCCCTAATGATCCACTATTGATTAAAACACAGTCCAAACTCTCAAGGCAGATACACATTTAAGTGTCTGATAGCAATGAAATAGAACGAATATTGTATTAGCCCTCTTAGAGAGGGTGAGCTTCAGAGTCCCAGGAAGAAATAATGAGATCCAAGTGGCCATGTCCGGTTGTTGGAAAGAAGAGCCTGGTTTCCAAAAGAGACGTCAAGGCTCAACACAATCGCTTAGAATGTGGTTTAGGACTTAATTCTAGCAAACATTAGAGATGACTGGTATTTCTCGAAGAGAAAATGGACAGCACAAAGAATGCTGTACCAAGGGTAGATCCCAGACAATTCTCAAAGTCTGGTAGACAGCGGTTTACCAGATTCACACAGGATAGGCAATGCCTTTGTCATTCTTCACCTGTACATTGAGGGAAATTTAAGCAGTTGGGGTCATAAACACTCAAAAGTGGAGAAGACCAATGTAGGTTTGGGAATGATTAAGTTAAATATAACATTGATGGCAAAAAAAGTAAAAACTCTGCTCTGCAATTAATATGTGGGATGAGAAGCAGTTTGACATTCAACATAATTTTATATGTTGTACGGAATCCCCTCCATTTAGCTATCTCATCTTCTAGGTTTAAATTCTGTCCCAACTCCTTCATGAAGCCTTAGATAATCCAGAAAACAGGTTGTTAATTTTTGCACTGCTGAGTGCAGGAGCAGTTATGTCTGTCACTTTCTTGAGAGTTACCGTTTTGTCATCTTGCCTTATCAGCTTGTGCGTATATGCCGGATTACTAGGGTGATGGTTATATGTGGGCATTCAAACTGGAACACTTTGGAGAGTGAAACTTAGAAAGAGAGAGTGCTATTGGGGCTATGAACAGTTACTGAGGACAACAGGCATAAATAGACACTGCCCTGAGCAACCTAGGCTGTGTGATTCCTGAACTTATTACCATACCTGGGTCATATGGTTCTTCTGTCATCTCAAGGCCTTGCACAGAGCAGCACTTAATGACAACATTAGATACTATTAAAAGGACCATGGATAGCACATGACCCCAAACTCTTTATTTGACAGACGAATAAACTGAGGTCCAGGGAAGTTAAGTGACTTGCCTGTGGCTGCACAGCTAGTTCTTACCTTGAAGGTTCATTATCTTCATGCTTAACTTTGTTTTCTTACTGATACCCTAGATAGCTAGCTTTTCTCAGATATTCCCCTATGCTTATGGCCTGGTGGATTAATAATGTTTTCTTGACTCTGGTCAGATTCTGATGTGTAACTTTTGCATGATCTGAGTGTTTCTGTTGTATCCTTCAAATTCATGTGTTGAAACCTAATAAGCAATGTGATAGTATTAGTAAGTGAGGTTTTAGGAAGTGATTGGGTCATGAAGGTGCTCAGAAAATGTTAATTGAATTAACAAATGATCATGGAAACACTGATTCCTATAAATGAATGGGACTTAAAAATAATGTAGTCAGGTTCTCTAATAAGTAGGAAGAAACAAGCTCAGAAAATATTACATGACTTATTCGAGGTCAATCAGCCACTGATAAATCCAGATGAAAACTTGTTCTCCTGTGTCTTTCGTTTCCCAGACCAGTGTTTTGCCTACAATGTCCCACTATTTCAAAAGTGATTGACAGTAAAATATTAGAGCCCTATATTTTAAAGTGACTTCGTAATCATTTTTGTTTTTTCTTACAACTTTCCAAATGCCGCCTGATGTTACTGGACTCCCCACTACAAACCTGTGAGTCTGGCAGGAAGCTGAATAGCTTTACAAATTAGGCAATCAAGACTCAAGATTTAAGTGACTTGGACTGAATTGGCTCAATTTCTTCAAATATAGAGAGCACAAAGAAACCTGGTCAATCTTACTACTGTCCTTGAAAGAATGTTTTTTCCTAATTCAGCAAGGCGAAACTGTTAGCAAAAATGTTCTTCAACAAGGGATTTGTGATTGTATGTTAAAAAGCTTTCTCTAAGGCACTTATCACTTAAGTAACAGTGACCTGATTCATTGTTGTTTTTGTGGGGAATTGTAACAGTAGGGAAATCATGGTTCTTCATTGTTTTAGTGAGATAGGTGAATTTGGAATTGTGTACCAACTGAGCTAAGGCAAAGGTCTACAGTAAAACAGTTAGAATTCTAATTAAAAATATGAATAGAAAATGCAGAAAATAAGTAAATAAAAATAAATCTACAGATCAGTTGCATGCAGAGTGAGTATGAACGTGTCATGTATGATGCTGAGTTACTGATGTGACACTGAGCACATGTGACCCTGTGGGCTCACCCCACAGGACTTGGTATTTTCTGCTGGGTTCACACTATCTCTAATTAGGGAACATTTAAGCTTATGTTTGCTGTGTTAGAGAACATCGACTTAAATCTACCCTATTAACAAATAGAGTTTCCCAGGTTGTTTTGTTGCTTTGCTCTGCTGAAGTTCAATTTAGACTATTTCTAATTAAATTAAACGTGAATGAGAGAAGACTGTTAGAAGAAGTAAACATTCTCCATTCTTCCAGAATCCTTCCTAAAAAGTAGCTGAACCACCCTTTCCCTGGGGTGTAGCAGAGATTGTGAGTTGCCTCGTGGAAGGCAGGGGCCATGTTTTGTTGACAATCTTTATTTCCAGAACCTCAATGAGCTCAAAGCTTATAAAAAGCACTCAGTACACACTGGCTGAATAAACTAATGAGCTGCAGTCTGGAAGCCTTCCCGGGACAGACTCTCTGGACTTTAGTAAGATGGAGAGCTTCCTTGGAGGTCCCCACACACTTATCTTGACAGTGACCTTACTAGTTTGTAATGAATTGTTGATGTTTCTTTCCCACTAGAAAGTTATCTCCCAGAAGTTATTTTTTGCCAGCTGTGAATCTCTGTAATCTGTAAACACACACACACACACACACACACACACTTAGTATATTAATTGAATTGTAGAGGTTTTATATGTCTAGACTTCTTATACTAAGAGGGCACCATAGACAGCATATAGGCATGAAACGATTGACTCAAAAGCAAAAATATTATTAAGACAGAACTGAGATGAGGGTTCCAGTATCTTGAGAGTCTCCCCTGGCCAGTGTTTTGTCTCCTTCACCTATGCACCCATCTGACAATTAAAAAAACTAAAGCTTGGAGACTCATGTTGGCAATTTTGTATTATCAGTGTATGTGGTATATATAGCTTTCCCCTAATTTGGTTGGAGATATATTTTGCTAGCTTCCCAGAAATTAGCACCTTTCACCAAAGTGGGAGCTGTCTTAAGGTGTGCCCCCTTACCTTGGGATAAAGCTATGGGCTATGGAATCGCACACGCCCGTGTTTGTATTTTTTTTTTAATTTTAATTTTTAAACACTTGTATAAAATTAAGGGGTAAAGTGCAGTTTGGCTTCCTGGATCTATTGCTTTAGAAGTCTGGGCTTTTAGTGTAACCATCACCTGAATAATGTACATTGTACCCATTAAGTAATTTCTCATCCCTCAACCTCTCCCACCCTCCCACCCATCTGAGACTCCAGTGTGATTGTTCCACACTGTACGTCCACATGTATACGTTATTTAGCTCCCCCTTATACAGGAGAACATGCAGTGTTGGATTTTCAGAAAGCCTTTCTGAGCCTTGGTTTTCTCATCTGTGTAACTGGGATTTGAATGCCTTCCTGAGGGACTCTCAACCCTGGCTTAACCCCTCTCCTGTCCTGCCTCCCTGCACTAATGCCTGTAGCTCTCTTCTGTCTGCTAAGGCGGGATCAAAAGTTAAAAATATCAGCATATTTCAACCTCATTTCAGTGTTCTTGATGTTGTTTTCGAAACTTGAGTGTTACTCCTCCCTTTACCACAGCTAGGTTGTCGTGTTCTTTCACAGTGCTTTTAGTGTTGCTTTTTTTTTTTTTTCCCTATGTCATTATGTTCTGTGTTAGTCTGCCCTGCAAGACTCTAAGCTTTATGATGATTAGAGACTTTGTCTGCTTTATTTATGCATGACTAACAATCAGTTTTGAATCTTGCACAAATGTTGAGTGCACGGTTAATGAGGGAATATGTAGTGTTTGGGTTAAAAGGCATGAGCTCCACAGCAAGCCTGAGCGCGGAGTCAGTGAGCTGAGGTGAATGGGACCATCTTCAGTTTCAAGATGATCTTATCGGGATCAAACTGATGTAAAAAACCTTATTTTGTACTACAATAAAAGTTTAAAACTGAAAAAAAAAAAATCATAGAATTGAAGTTAAATGAGATTAATCTGTTTTCTGTGGTTTATAACAAAATACTTGCAACTGGGCAATTTATAAAGAAAAGGAATTTATTTCTTACGGTTATGGAGGTTGAAAAGTCCAAGGTTGAAGGGCCTTCTTGCTGGTGGGGACTCTGTAGAGTCCCGAGGTGACACAGGGCATCACACAGTGAGGGGACTGAGCATGCTAGCTTAGTTCTTTCTTCCTCTTCTTATGAAGCCACTGGTCCCATGCCCTTAAAACCCATTAAACCATTAACCCGGGAATTAAGTTTCAACATGAGTTTTGGAGGCGACAGATATTCAAATCATAGCATGAGCCCTACACCAAGGCCACTGTGTCACCCAGGTTAGTAACACGTACATTTTTCATTAGTGTCTCTCAGTTACTGAAGTATGAGGATCCTGCCTGATACCTTTCGTCTGTATTATTATTGGTGGTCGGGATGATATTATTTTATATGTCCTAAACAACACCAAATATAAAGATCTCTATAATGCCCTTAATTTTTTTTTTCAATTTAGCTTTTAAAGTTACTTGAGGTTTGTACATTTTGCTGTTTATCTCACAAAATAACTCTGTTTCAGTTACTGCGTCTTGAACTTACTATTTTCACCAGTTTAAATGTGTTGTAGGAATACTGGATTAGAATTCAGCATATGTAAGTTCTAGGCCCACTTTTCTTTTTTAGTCAATAAGCTTTGCCATTATACTTACATTTACATTGCTTATGCCCTCAAAGCCTAAGTCTTATTTGTGTAGTGAATAGGAACACACACACACATACACATTTATCAAAATTTGATAATATATAATTAATTTAGTAGTATCAACTTGGGAATTACTGAATTCTCTTGCTGTGCATAAAGATTATTGAAAATCAGCATCTACTCCCTTAGAATTTTCACATCTAGTATTCTTTCTTTATATAGTTAAAATAATTTTAATAATGATCTAAATTGGATATAAATTCAGGTAATTATTGCCATCATTTTGTATAAGTACTGTCATATCTGGTACTAGTTGTCTCTGACAGCAAAATAAAACATGATGATCAATATTTCTGATTGATTTTTTTTTCCGCTGGGATGGTGTGAGCAGATCCTGTTCACAGCTGATTTTTGCTGCTGATCAGTCTCTATGAGGCAAAATTTCAATAATTGTTTTGTTTTTAGGTGACTTTCTTCTCTGATGTCCAGACCGATTTGCAGATTGCAAAGATCCACTTTGATAATAGAAAGAGATGCCATTAGATTAGGAAAAAAGCCAAAGCCACTTATCGCAAGAATTATGTGCTAACACAGTGGTTCACCTTAATGTTCTCTCTTTATAATGCCCCCTTTCAAGATGTGCATAATTGATATTGCCGTAAGCACTCTCCTGTTCTTTTGGCACAGCTAAAAGAATAGAGCGGATTAGAATACAGAATAAAGTCTCAGGATTGCACAACGGAATTACTCATATTCTATGTCATAAAATATTGCATTCATTAGAAATGAATATTTTCATTGCAAGTGAACTGAGACAGGCAGGTAGACTGAGTGATTCCTTTTATTTTGTTTCTCTTAGAAGGAAGGAATGATTCCAACAGCTGGTAAAAACACAACTAAGCTTTGGCATGTGCCAATCAACTATTTCACAATATATTTTTTTTTAGAGGAAAACACGTATATATCACAAAGTAACCCTTTTCTCTTGTGGCAATCTCCTTAGGTCCCATTCATTTTTAGAACCCACATGTATTCTTAGCACCCTGTGATACTTGCTGCCAGAGTGAACATATTTTCCCAGCCACAACCTGATTGCATGTTCTGGATTATACTCATATTCTCCAGAAATAATTTAAGGATTGAGATCAATAATGGTGCTCCCGAGGTGGGTGCCGTCGGAAATCTAACACATAATGTTTACCTGTAGGGATGATCAAGAACCTCTCTTGAAAAAATTAGGCCCTTATGGATATTTTAGAGCAACGTTTAGATTTTTTAAATAACAAAAATGATGATAAAGAACCTCTGTTGAAAGAATTAGGCCTTTATGGATATTTTAGAGCAATGTTTAGATTTTTTTAAATAACAAAAATGATAATGAGAATGATGATAGATTCTGCTTGTTGAGTGCTTTTTGTCTTCATAAATTTACATGAGAAGGGTGTTAATGTGTCCATTTTATGAATTAGTCATCTGACCCTCAGAACACCTAAATAACTTGACACAGCTGGGTGAGCAATGGAGCCAGAATTTGACCTCCACACTGCCTGATTATGAAGCTGTGTATTCTGTCTGCTTTTAGCTGCTGCCTCTTATTTCTAGTTCCAAGGTCAGTCTAAAACAGTCCTCCCAAACACCCACATATGTTGAATCCTTGTGCTGAAGGCAGGTGGTGCCATGGGCTTTTCAGGGTGAGTGCTTTATTTTTCAAGAAGCATAGAGAATTAATTCATTAAGTGGAACTTGAGAGGCTACTCAAATATCTGAGCTGCTGAGAAGTTCAACCTTTTTAATTATGTGGAGTGAGACTTCCCACAATGTTAAACCTTCGGAATGGTGCCAAACTCAGAAGCTCCTCTGCAGTGATTCTGAATTGACTGAATAGAGTCAAATAGCTGACATGAAGTCAAGATCTGAACATTCCAACTGGCATGTTGCAGTGGTTCTGCCACACAGGAAAAAGGAAAGGTGGGCTTTTGTTGCTAGTGAAAGGATAATGACCAATGAAAAAAATAAAACTGAGCAAAGAGAGACAAAGAAGGAAATGAGACAGTGAGAGAGAGAGAGAGAAAATGTAGAGATGAGCATAAAATCTGCAGAGAAAGTGAGTAAACGGTGGTGTCAGAAAAGGTAAAAGAAGGTGAAATATTTTGTGTAAGGGATGACAACAGGGTGCCATGTGACAGCTATTCTAAGAGCAGAAAAGAAATCTAAGACTAAAGAAAGAAATCATTTTTGTGATCAAGAGAAGGATTAGGAAACAAAAAACAATTTAATTATTACAGATAATATTACTAATTATTTTCATTACACATACAAAGTACTTCTGCATGTAATATTTCATTTAATTCCCTCACAATATTCCTGTGTAATTGGTTAAGTGGATATTTCAGACTTTCTTTTAGAAATATGGAAACTTAGTGTCTGACTTATCTAATTTCTTATTTTTTTGGAAGATATATTTTCTTACAGCTTCAAAAATCACCAACATGGCACATGTATACATATGTAACAAACCTGTACATTTGCACATGTACCCTAGAACTTAAAGTATCATTTAAATAAATAAATAAATAAATAAATGACTTGTCTAATTTCTAAAATAAGTGGTAGAGTTGAAACAAGAAAATGTGTGTTTTTTTTTTTTTTTTTTCTCACTATGTGCTGCTGGACGTTGTTGTGTGTTGTTAAAAGTACATCTGCCATAACACAGCTTTACCACATATGCTTGGGGGCATTTAATTACTGGGCTAGTCTGGTCTTCATTTGAAATAACCCTAGGGCATAGTGACATGTAAAATGTACAGCACTGAGTGTATTTCAACTATTGCATTTTACTAACCTGAGACTGTCGGGGTGCTTTTATTATAAAATGGAGATCAAGTATGGAAAAAAGGTATTACTTCTGTTATGACAGCTTGGGTGGTTATAGAAGGTGATGAACTGAAACATCAGGACTTGTGGATTTGGCAATAGAGACAAGGCCAAACTGACCCACCTGCAGAATAAAAAACGGGTGATGTCTATAAAGAGAATTGTGAATAACTGTGCTCGTCTGTTCTTTCTGTTTACCCAGGATCTCTTTCCTCAGCTTCTTCGTTGTCAATACATTAGGTGGTGTTGACTTATCTCCCCTTCTCTATCCAACATTGATTGGCGTATGCTTTGCACAGGGCCAGTGTTCTCCTTGGCTACTTTCTGCCAGAGTACATGGAAAAAACAGATATTGCTCAGTTGTATATGGGTCTGGGGTGGCCACTTACCATTTTATTTTTGGGAGCCTGATGGAAAACCCAGGACAGCTGGAACCCTTGGGCCCACTAATTGAGCCTCTAGAAAATAGAATCACCTGAATCCATGGACTTGCCATTTGGGGTAACAAATAAATCCTCAAGCTGGTATAAGTTGAGATTTGGTCACTGTAAATCAGTCAAATACAAATGCAGGGAGTTGGTGCATCATAATAATAACCAACATTTATTGAATGTATGTATGAATTACGCTAGTAATCATTCTTTAATCATTTCATTCTCACAGCAATCCTATGGTGTGCATATCATTACTGTCTCCATTTTGCAGGAAGAAACAGAGACAGAGTGGTTAGATGATTTGTTAAAGATCAGAGATAAGAAGAAGCAGAGCTGGGATTTGAACTCAGGAAGTCTAGCTGTACTCTGTGAACTCTAGTCATTATCTATCTGCCTCTCTTTGTGTATATCACCTTGCCATATATGTGTAAATGTCTTTATCTTTCTGTATCTGTATCTGTATCTGTCTGTTATCTCTCTGAAATATGCAAATTCTTGGCAAGAATGGAATTTATGTTACAAATTAGAATATTAATGTTGATTCTGTGCATGGAAATTAGTATCTCGAATCTCATCCCAGTGTTGTGGACAATTAATAGAAATTACTACTAGAGCTTAAAAAGAAACTGTAGATCTATGAGTGTTTTCAAAAGAGTATAATAGGAAAATTAAAATAATTAAGTATAATATTGAAGCATCCATATTATATGACATTAAGTCTCAGTAAGAGACTGAGTTGGTTAGCTGATCAAATCTTTTTGCAGTTAAAACAAAACAAACAAAAGAACAGAGGCAATCACGTATAAGCACTAGGGCATATTTAATGTGACTATTATTGAGGAGAAGATTGCAGTGGGGAAGAACAGATACTTAGTAAAAACTAAAATATCTGTGAGTCAGAACATTTAGCCAATCCAGGTACTAAGACATTTTAAAGTCAGATGAGTTATTACAAAGCTAGAAGGCAAAAGACACTGTACTGGGGAAGCTGTCTAATTTAGTTAATCCTAACTTAGACAGTTAGTGAATCCGGTGCCAAGATAACATGTCGAATTAAAAGGGTTAACTTTTTCACCGTGCATCACTGATATAAGGTGCTCTGAAAAATAAATCTTATTACTAATAAGTGTCAAGGTCCTATGTAACTTCCTTTTGCAAGAAAAAAAGCAAGAAAACGAGGTAAACACTTAAAAAAATCTGCTCTTATGCTTTTGGAAAAAAGAATTGTCTAAGAATCATGGTGATAATTTAGGACAGGGGTAGGCAAATGGGCCAAATCTGGCCCACCACCTGTTCTTGTAAGGCCTGTGTACTTGGAACGATTTTTATGTTTATAAATGGTTGATAAAAGCCACAAGAAGAATAATATTGTTACTGGTGAAAATTATATGAAATTTTAATTTTAATGTCCATACATAAGTTTTATTGGAATATAGCCACAGTAATTTCCATATTGTCTATGACTGCTTTTGTGCTATGCCAGCAGAGTTGAGTAATTGTGATAAAGATTGTATAACTCGCAAAGCCTAAAACATGTACTGATCCTTTACAGAAGCAATTTACCAATCCTCTATTTGTATAATAGAGCAATGGTACTGGGAGGTACTTGAAATGTTGTAAGGAAGCAGAGTTAGTGCCTAGAAACAAACAAACAAAGTGACAAATAAGTGAGTGTATGTGGGTAGGTTTTAAACATCCTTCCCATTGTCTCGATATTGCTTCCTGAATTAAAATGATAAACCAAAATTGCATCCAAATATGCAGTGCAGTTTTAGAACTTCATTTTTTTGTGACAAGTTTACACAACCTTCTTTGGGAGGTGATGTAGTGGGTTATCGATTTCAGCATAACACAGAACACATGTATTTAATAATAGAATGATTTCATGAACACTATATCCTATTGAAATATGTAGTCTCATAAAGATAAAGCAGGGACACATTTGGGTTTTGCAATGAAGTTTTTTTTAAATACCCGTGTTAATTCTGAAAACGTAGCCATTCTTGGACTTCATTCACCTCATCAATGGACTTGGAAAGGGAAGCAGGATTCAAAAAATGCAGGTCAGCTAGCAGAAAGATTATGATCCCCGTTCGCCATTGTACTGCAATCTAGAAATTACAGTTAGAATGGTGTGGACATAGGAGAGGCAAAGAAAAAAGTACTAAAAAAGGGCCAAGTAATTCCAGATTTTGGAGTTGACTGTCAGATTGTTGTGCTTATGCTGTTTGTCTGTTTATAATTACCAACCAGCTTTTTTTCTTATCTCTACATTTATAAATTCTACCCGTGTATTATATTTATTTAAAAACAATTGAAGCATATACTATATGCAAAATGTACATCTCACTGTGCAGGCTGAAGAATGATAATCAACTTTTTCATGTACCCATCTTTAATTTCTCAAACACTGTTTCCTCTGTGTTCTTAGGAAATACTTTTTCTATTTTCTATTCTAATTGCTTGTGCATATGTGTCCTAAATTCTTCTGAAATACTGTGAGTTTCTTCAATGTGTGATTCTTGACTCATTCATGTTTGGTTCCCATTACCTTCAACATGTAAGGATTTAAATATGTGTAGAGTGAGTGAGTGAATGCATTGTAAGCTGTCTGTGGTAAGAAATCATTTATTATCTGACTATTCCTTGTAGATACTGTGCTTAGGGGCAATTAGCAAATGTTGGAATTGAATGCATTGAAAGATCCTGTCTGTCTATCTAGGCACCTCTTGAATGTTTGTGCACAGGTACTGTGCTGTGTTATGTGTTGTTCATTCGTTTTCATGAGAGTAATAAGTAAAATATAAAACTTACTGAGGAGTTTGAGACTCCCTGCCTGTTCATTGAAGACCTCATATTGTCATATTAATTGCAATTGTAATTGTCATAATCTTTCTTTCTCTTTCTAACTATTTCTGGTAGTCATGTCAAGTTGAGTTTATATGCTAGGTTTGATGAAGAGGTGGGTAGCCATGGAGTGTGATTGGAAAAATGGAGTGTGATCTAATGGAAATAAACTGGGGAGAACTTAGCAGGGCCAGTTGGTCCAGATTCTCTTCTGCATCCTGTTTCTTCAGAGATAGGATTTTCCTTTCTTCTGGGAATATGGAAGGCACCTCTGGAATGAGGATCTTAGGACCTGCTTCAAGGGAAGGTCGGAAAAATCCTTCCTGGATTTTAGGACCAAATTTGAGGGGAATATGAGAATGACTTTCCTGCTTCTGCTATAGTCTCCAGTGTCAAGGTGTGATATTTTGGGGGGAACATGTCTTAAACCCCATCAAACTGTATTATCTAACCCTTGGTTTCCTTGTCTGCAAAATGGAAATGAAAACATCAGTTGTATAATGCTAATGGAAAGATTAATCAAGATAAAATATAAGATCCTTGACAAAGTCCTCATAATATAAAAGGTGTTCAAGAAGTGGAAGCTATTATTGGTAGTTGAGTTTTATTTTTTACATTCTCCCAATAAATAACTATAGCTTTTAATAAGTGTTAATTTAGTTTTCAGAAGATGCTAATTTACAGGATGAATCACATATTTTGTACAAATTTGGGGCTTTTACCCTTCTTTAAGAGGATTTGAGTAACATCTACTTTAAAATAATATAAATCAAAACATTTATTTTCTGATAATAAAGTTTTAATTCTGAAATATGGGTATGAAACACTAATTTTTACTGAGCACTTATTATTTGCCAGATACTGTTCTAAGTACTTTACAAGGAATTAACTCTAAATCTCACAACATCCCAGTGAGGTTGGTAGAATGGCTGTCTTTACAGATGAGGACATTAAGGTACAGAAAGGAATAGAAATGGCAGAGCCTAGAGGAAAACCCAAGCTGCTTTACTCTTAGCCCTACGTTAATAATCGTTGTAATAATGTTACCTCAATATGAAAGAAAGCAGTATTTGAAGTAACAACTATCAGAGACAATTTAGAAGACTATTACTTCTTAAAAATCTGTATTAGGTGAAAATATATGCCAGATTGAAATGGCAACATACAATATGTAGAAAAAGCAAACGTATCTCCACAGAGCTCTAAAAATTTAATGTTAAAATATTTGTACATAAAATGTGTAAAATTATTTACACATAAAATATAGTATTTGTACATAAAACCTAGTGTCAAAGTATTTGTACATAAAAAGCATTTGTCCATCATTGAGTACTGTTAATATAGGAGAGAGTAATATTTGAAGTAATGACTTCTATTCAGAGACAAATATTGCTTGCTAGGAATCTGTATTAGGTGAAAAATGTGCCAATTTGAAATGGCAACATAGACTGTTTTAAAAAAGCAAAAGCATCTCATTGGAGCTCTAAAAATCTAGTGTAAAAGTATTTGTATATAAAATGTAGGTCAAATTAGTAATAAGGTATGAGGAGCTTCTTGTCAGAGACATATGGTAGGCATTTAAAAAATCTTACTGAACTCTGAGTCAACTTTATGCATGTTATGGTTATTACTCTGAAAATTTTCAAGATATAGGTAATCATTTTGGGGCATGAATTGGCAAATAATATATTTTATTGATGAATAATAAATCCCGGCAAATGTTCAAAGCATTTTACTTTTTCGGCACTTACAGATTCTGCCAAGGTGTGTGGTTTCTTGTGATTGCCATCAATTTCTGAGAGAGGGGTTCCTAAAAAGGAGGAGAGTTTCCAGTGGTCTTCAGCATAGACTTTGCTGCTGAAGGACACTCTTTTTTTTTTTTTTTTTTTTTTTTTTTTTGAGATGGAGTCTCGCTCTGTCGCCCAGGCTGGGGTGCAGTGGCCAGATCTCGGCTCACTGCAAGCTCCACCTCCCAGGTTTACGCCATTCTCCTGCCTCAGCCTCCAGAGTAGCTGGGACTACAGGGGCCCGCCACCTCGCCGGGCTAGTTTTTTGTATTTTTTTAGTAGAGACGGGGTTTCACTGTGTTAGCCAGGATGGTCTCGATCTCCTGACCTCGCGATCCGCCCGTCTCGGCCTCCCAAAGTGCTAGGACACCACTTTTAACCAGCTGCTGCACAAAAGAAGCAACGTTTTTTGAGAACCTGAAGTTATAACTTGTTTTCAGATAATCTTAAGTGCACTGACTCTTAGGAAATTATTGTTTTAAGGGAACCACCACAATATTTTACAAACAACGAATCCTTACTCATTGTTTATTTTGGAGCTAATTTAAAAAAAATATCATTTAGGTTTTCTGACACCCTGTATATCTCCAATCACTTTAAGAACCCTTCAGAAAATTTCAAAACAACCTATAGATTTTGACCTATAGATTTCGTATGGTTCAAATGATTTGCTTGGAATACTTTTAGGAGAACAGGGATATGTTCCATGAAATTGGACAGTCATCTTAAAATCTTTGAAGGGTAGCCAGATGCCAGTGATCACTTACGTAGAAATAAAATTTATAGGCAGAAGTTCCTGGATGCATATGAAGGGGAAAAGAGGCATTGGGAGAAAGAATAAGGTTGGAAATCACATTCTTTTTCAACACAAAGAAGAACATTCTCATGATAAAATCTTATAAAATTGTGATGGATTGGTCAAATAAACTAATAGTTGCCTGCTGACAAGTGTTTAAAAAGAGACCAGTTAACCATCTGTTAGGTATAATATGGGAAGAATTCCTTTTGGGCTGCTGAGTTTGGATTAAATGATCTGTATGGACCTTTTCAAATGCAATGACCTGAGAAAGCAAAATGGTAGCATGTTCTGATGTTAAGAATGTTGATGATCTCTGCCTTAGTTCATAAGCATTATGAGAATTCTAAGAAATAACATGCCTCAGAGTTCTCCCTAAAAGTTTCCAAGGATAGCTTCAGCAGGAAAAAATAATTTTATAGTTATTTTAAAAATAAATTTTATGAAACAAACATTAGGAAGGCACATAAAAAGCAATTTATAATGGTTTCTTTCACATGCTCAGTAGCAACCATTAATTTCAAAGCAGATGGAGCTCTGTTAGGAAAATATCCCCATGATATAAGTTAGTTTAATTTGGTTGTCAGCAATAGAAACTGGTGATGCATGATGTAATCAATAAAGAAATTTATTGATGAGACAGGATAGCTCACAGCACTGAAGAAAATTCTGAGACATTGACTTTCAAGTAAACCAGAGCCTTTATGCAGATTTGGCTATAACAAATTAATACATAGTGTCTTCAAGATGCCATTAAGGTGATGAATTCTGGGCATTTTATGTATTTGTTTCACTCTGTTCAAGACTCAAGTTTTAGTGAAAAAGTATTAAGAGAATATAGTTTCAAAGCCTTGCTCATGTCTTGGTTTGGGAAAGAAAAACTCTTTAACAACCCCACCAACATATTATTCAAGGGGCAGGGATACCCTCTCAAAGCAAAATTGGGGTGCCATTATTGGAAAAAGAGGGATGTAAGTTGGTCAGAAGAAAACACAGATGTGCACCATCTTGAGCCACTTTGGTTTGAAATATGAGTTTTCAACCCTATTTAACTTCTTTCAACATTGCCTCTTCCTCAAAATGCCTATTTAGTAAGAGCAGGGCACAACAGAAGAGAAACAGCTGTTCTGCACATAAAATAAAAGGCATTTAAAATTCAGAGAGTAACTTGTGCAACGTCGTCTACAGTGGAAGACTACAGACTACAGAGGAGACTCACTAGTATGGTAGAATGTATAGGCTCTAAGGAGGGCGATCACCGGAATGGCATTCTTCATGCTGGGGATGGTTGATGGAGTTTCAGCACAGTTTTATCTAATATCCTCTTTCAAGTTGTTGCCTGTGCTTTCCATGCCCTAACCCATCTCCATTGTCCCAAATGTGCCCTACACAACTGCTGTGCATGATGAACTTACCTTCACGGTACTTTGTAACTGTAAAGAACCAATGTGTAGTGAGGAATTGTTGTAACAGAAGAAGCTTCTACAAAAGCCATGAAGTATGTTTGGTAAGTAAGCTCTTGATTAGGAAACTATCAACTATCCTGGAATTTATGAGAGTGATAAGACGTAGGGTGGGGAGGGAGAGTTTCCACCTTATGTGAGATGGAGATCCAAGGCATCTTACTTGCATAATAACCCATACACCAGCATTTTGTCCTCTAGCTATGATTCTGGTCTCAAACTTGATTCCATGTTTAGCATTGGTCCACATTCTTCAAAAAAAGAGAACGTACTTATAGAAAAGCATGCTATTTCTTCTCTTTTTTTTTTTGAGATGGAGTTTTGCTCTTGTTGCCCAGGCTAGAGTGCAATGGCATGATCTTGGCTCACCACAACCTCCTCTGCCTCCCAGGTTCAAGTGATTCTCCTGCCTCAGCCTCCCAAGTAGCTGGGATTACAGGCATGCACCACTACACTTGGCTAATTTTGCATTTTTAATCGAGACGGGATTTCTCCATGTTGGTCAGGCCGGTCTCGAACTCCTTACCTCAGATGATCCACCCACCTTCGCCTCCCAAAGTGCTGGGATTACAGACGTCAGCCACTGCAGCTGGTCTTCTTCATTCTTTTATAGGAAAGATAGGGGAATGTATCACCTGACATATATTACAAAATATTTTTCAAATACTTGGCATTGTTTTAAAGTTCCTCTGGAAGACTTAGAGACATCTAACTTCAGATTTCTATAATCTGACTTATGTTTGCATCACGTGAACTTTAATACAAATAAATCATTGTTAAATTGAGATAATACCTTGCAAATTCTAGTGGAATATAATACTATTTATTAAAAGTTTAATTTTGATTTATTACTTATTCAATTACATTTTATTTGTGAATATAGATACTAGGATTTCTATCCTCTTATATATGCTGAAAAACTTTTAAATATAATAAAATTCAGTGTTGAGAGAATATAAATTTCAGTGAAATAGAGCATTTTGTCTTTATCTTGATCAAACTTGCTAGAGGCATATTTCCTTCTAAATGATTATTTTAATGTAATTCAGAAAACACAATTGTTCCCTCACAAATGACTTTTTTCTCTTGCTTACTATATTTTAAGTAACTGAACTATTTGAGTAAAGGGCATTCATAGAAAATCATATGCAACAGTAAATACCATGTGGCTATTATGAGTAATAGGGAAATGAGATATTCAAGAGAAAAAATTTAGTTCATTACTTTGATTGATCAAATATATGCACAGAAAATTTTGTAGTCCTGTGAGAAAGTACAGATGTGTTTTTGTGTTTGCTTTTTCTAAGGATCTGTAGCCCCAAACTGTTTGTACCTCCCTATAGATACAAGTGTATACTTCTTTACACTGGTGAAAGAGAAATGGTGGGAAATTCAGCACAGAACATAGTGCTGATGGCTGTACTATCTTTCTAAGTGATATCATTGTTAACATATAGCCCAATACGAATTCATAAAAGTCTTATGTGGTCATAGCATTAATGTATCCATAGATATAAAATGATGGTAGACCAGCAGGTAACCAGAATACATAGAAGAAGTTCACTAAGGAAGTTATTTCGTTCTTCCATGGCTGGGGTGGAAAGGTTCTCCATGAGACCACGCCCTCTCATTATTGTCCACGTGGGGAGTAATAAAGCCCCATGTGAGCTACCAGTCCACGGAGAGCGTTAGGAATTGTCCGTTGCAATCGTCCCACTTGTACAGCACAAGAGTGAGAGCGATTTTTCAATACCATGAGAATAATTAGCTTGGCAGAAGTTCTGGCACTCTGCTCTCCTGACTTTTTTTCATGTCACTTTCAGGGGGTTCCTGTTAGTTATTGCTAGTCAAGGGGGGTTGAAGATTAAAGAGTTTTCATTCTTCTTTCTGCCCTTTGGAGCCTGAAAGGCAATAATCAAGTGAAATATTTTCTTTTCCATAATATAACAGAAGATGCAGGCCTTATTATTTAGTGTAAGGAATGTGAATTAGAAATTACTTTTTCCTTAAGTTTTATATTTAATATTTTATAGCTTTTAAGTAATAAATTATTTTTGTAATAATTCATTATTTATGGAATATTTTAAAACAAAATTTAATGTAATTCCACAAAATGCATAGGGCAAAAATTGTGCCTGGAGATAATTGGCCCAGTGTTGCCCAAAATAATTTAAGACATTATTTTAGTAGAAATGTCGATGGAATTTCTAAGAAAAGCCTTTTCACTAGTAATGGCAGATAATCAGCTTGGATTATTCAGGATCCCAAACTCCAATTATGAATTTTTTTTCTATCTTTAAGCCATCTTAATTAAATGAATTTAAATTTTGGAAGCTAACTCATTTTGAGCAACTTCTGTGGACTTATAATAATGAAATTATTTCATTATCTCTGAGAGGCATGGGGGAGAAAGAAACAGCCTATGGAAACCCTAAAAATGAGTAGTTGTCAATTTTTTTTCTGTTCTATCTGCCTCTTTCTTTTCTTTTCTTTCTTTTTCTTCTTCTTTTTTTTTTTTTTTGATGGAGTTTCACTCTTGTTGCCCGGCCTGCAGTGCAATGGTACGATCTCAGCTCACTGCGACCCCTGCCTCCGGGTTCAAGTGATTCTCCTGCCTCAGCCTTGCGAGTAGCTGGGATTACAGGCACCCACCACCATGCCCAGCTAAATTTTTGTAGTTTTAGTAGAGACGGGGTTTCACCATGTTGGCCAGGATGGCCTCGAACTCCTGACCTCAGGTGATCCACCCACCTTGGCTCCGCAAAGTGCTGGGATTACAGGCGTGAGCCACTGCGCCTGGCCATGTCTCTTTCTTTTGAAAATTGTATCCCAGCTTGGCTGGGCGCGGTGACTCACGCCTGTAATCCCAGCACTTTGGGAGGCAGGTGGATCACCAGGTCAGCAGGTCGAGACCATCCTGGCTAACACGGTGAAACCTCGTCTCTACTAAAAATACAAAAAATTAGCCGTTAGCCAGGCATGGTGGCGGGCGCCTATAGTCCCAGCTACTCGGGAGGCTGAGGCAGGAGAAGGGCGTGAACCCGGGAGGTGGAGCTTGTAGTGAGCCGAGATCGCGCCACTGCACTCCAGACTGGGTGACAGAGCAAGACTCCATCTCAAAAAAAAAAAAAAAAAAAGAAAGAAAGAAAATATTATCCCAGCTTATTTGAGCTTCCACAACTTCACCGACATATTAATACCTCTGCACTTTGAGAAAAGACAAATCCATCCGGCTCCTAGATTAAGCCCGTTAATATATCCCAGTTGTCTGACCACAACCCTGGTTTCAGGGCCCTGGAACTAGTTGAAACCCAGGAGACATTTGGTAGGCTCTTCTGGGAGGAGGCTCCTTTGCTTTTAGAAAATAGCGACAAGGGATTTTCCATTCTTCCTTCCCATAACAACACTCCCCTGTCCTTTAGAGACCATCGCCTTTTACAGTGTGAAGTAAGATACCATATTAAAACATCATCATATTAGAGAACTAGTTAACTGTACATTTTCCAACAGCCATGTTTTGTGATTATTTTCAATTTTTTTTTTTCTGGAAAATGTACATTGAAGTAGAATAAATCGAAGGGAGTGTAAACACCATTCTCTTGTGTTAAAACTTGGGGAAAAAATAGGACATCTCTTGGCATCACTGCACACCTGGCTTTTCCCAGCGGGCTGTAGTTTCCCAATCACAGATAGTGGAGAGGCAATTATCTCCTTTCTAGGCTTTCTACTTTCAGGCAAAAGCTGTTGATGTACAATAATTGAGTTTTCCCAGGGTGTCTAAAGAAAGGGCATGTCATCAAAAAGTGCAGCTGAATCCTTCTTGTTTATTTCTCTTTGTAATTTAAAAAAATTTGTTATGGAATATGTAAGACACAAATGATCTACTACTTAAACTTAAGAACTTAAGTGAAAACAGTGCACCCACTTCCCAGCTCAAAACATAAAACATTACAGGTAATTTAGGGGTGGTGTGCTTCTTGCCAGCCTCACAACCAGTCCACCCAAAAACGTTCCTACCATCCTGAATTTTGGCTTAGTTTTGCCCTGTTTTTTTCTTAGCGTTTTACCACCTGTGTTGGTACCCATAAGCCATATATTTTTAGTTTTGCTTATAGTTGAATTATGTACAATTGAGTCATACTGAATGTATTCTTTGTTACTTTTATTTGCTAAATATTGTGTTTTTGATGTCTATTCTTGCTGAAGCTATTTCCTGTGGCTTATTCATTTTCAGTGTTAAACTGTATTGAATCGAATACACCTCATTTGATTTATCCATTCTGTCTTTGATTGGTATTTGCTTCTAGTCTTTATAAACAGTAGAAATCATTCTCATGCATGGCCCCTGATACATGAAGGCTTCTTCAGAAAGGAATTCTGGGCTATTATGAAAATACCTATAATTTAATTTGTAAGTGTAGGAAACATATACAAGTAAGATTGTTAGTTAAAAACAACAACAACAACAAAAAACCTAACAAAAAAAGTAAGAAAACATTTGGCAAAACTTTTCCGAAGTTGGTGCACCATTTTCCACCCTCCTAATAATTACTTTACTAATAATTATTGAGAGCTTGGATTGATTCACAGGGTCATCCATGGTTAGTATTGGATGGTTTTAAATTTTTTTAGAAGCTAGTAGTTATATATAATGGTATTTAATAATTAATTGCATTTACCAAATTACTAATGAGGTTGGTCACCTTTTTATTTTTTTATAGACAATTTAAAATTTCCTATTATGTTATTTGTCTTTCACTTTTTAGTCATGGGAGTTTGCAAATAGTCATTTATTAGTGTAAGTAGCCTTCTGTCATCTCTGGTTTGTCTTTTCACTCTTTAAACTGGTATGTAGTAGAATTTACTATCGTCTTTCATAGTTTACGTTTTGTGTCTTGTTTTTAAAAATAATCTCACCCTACTGTAAAATAGGGTGAAACTTTTTTCCTGAAAGTTTTAAAATTTTGCTTTTTCACATTTAAGAATTTAATTCATCTGGAATTGTTTGGGATTGAGAGCAGGTTTCAAATTGATGATTTCCTCGCATGGGTAATTAGTTGCCCCAGGACCATTTTTTCCCTCTAATTGACAGAGCTCACCATCTTTCCATATAGTACTGAGTCTGTATCTGGCATTGCCATTCTGTCCATCCTTATGTCAGAGCCACAGTACGCTAAATAGCACACCCTTATAAAAATAGAATAGAAGCAGCCAGAGTGGGCATCTTTCTCTTGTTCCTGAAGGATAAGCTCTCAGCTTTTCACTGCTGAGTATAATTTAGCTGTATGTTTGTCATTTAAGGCCTTTATTATCATCTATATCTAATTTGTTGAGCGTTTTTACCATGAAAGGATATTGAATTTTGTCAAATGCTTCATTTTTGCATATATGAAAGAATTATATGATTTTTGTCTTTTGGGTTGTTAATGTTGTATATCAATCACATTTATTGATCTGTGTATGTTGAGCCATTGTTGCATGCAAGGGATAAACTTTACTTGATTGTGATATATGTGCTGTTTTAATGTGCTGTTGGATTTGTTTTGCTAGTATTTGTTAAGGATTTTTGCATATAGGTTCATTAGGGATTTGTGGAATATGATCTTTGTAATGTGCCATTGACTGGTTTGCTAGTATTTGTTAAGGATTTTTGTATCTGTGTTCATCCAAGATATTGGATATTGGTCTGTAATTTTCTTTTCTTGCAGTATCCTTGTCTGGTTTTCATATCTGGGTAGTGATGGCTCTATAAAATGAGTTTGGAAGTGTTCTCGCCAACTCAGTGTTTAGAAGAGTTTAAGCGGATCCAGTGTTAATTCTTTAAATGTTTGGTAGAATTCACCAATGAAACCATCAGGTCCTGGGCTTTTTGTTTGTTTGTTTTTGATGAAAAATGTTTGATTGCTGATTCAATCTACTTATTATTGGTCTGCTCAGATTTTCTCTTTCTTCATCATTTTGTCTTGGTACATGTATGCTGCTAGGAATTTGTTTCTTCTTAGTTATTCAATTTGTTAGTGTATAATTGTTCATAGTAGACTCTATGATCCTTTGTATTTCTGTGGTATCAGTTGTTGTGTGTGATTCCTCTGTCACTTCTGATTTTATTTGAGTCTTCTTTTTTCTTTGTTAATCTGGCTAAATGTTTGTCTGTTTTGTTTATCTTTTCAAAAAACCAATTATTGGTTTATTTAATCTTCTCTATTAATTTCCTAGTCTCTATTTCATGTATTTCTTCTCTGACCTTTGTTTCCTTTCTTCTTTAACTTTGGGCTTAGTTTGATTTTTTTTCCCTGAATTCTTTAGGTGTAATGTCAGGTTATTTGAGATCTTTCTTCTTGTTTGATGTCAGCCTTTATTGCTATAAACATCCCTTTCAGGACTGCTTCTGCAGCATCCCAGAAGTTTTTGTCTGTTGTGTTTCCATTTTCTGTAAGTCTCAAGATATTTTAAAATTTGCCTTTTAGTTTTCTGTTTGACCCACTGCTTGTTCAGGAGCATGTTGTTTAAAAAAAATTTCCACATACTTGTGAATTTTCCAGGATTTCTCCTGTTACTGATTTCTAGTCATACCACTGTGGTCAGGAAAAGAACTTGAAATGATTTTAAACTTTGAACATCTCTTAAGACTTGTTTGGGGACCTGATATATGAACTGTCCAGCAGAATATTTCATTAAATTCTTGAGAAAAATGTGTATTCTTTTTTTTTTTTTTTTTTTTTTGAGATGGAGTCTCGCTCTGTCACCCAGGCTGGAGTGCAGTGGCCGGATCTCAGCTCACTGCAAGCTCCGCCTCCCGGGTTCACACCCTTCTCCTGCCTCAGCCTCCCGAGTAGCTGGGACTACAGGTGGCCGCCACCTCACCTGGCTAGTTTTTTGTGTTTTTTAGTAGAGACGGGGTTTCACCATGTTAGAGAAAAACGTGTATTCTGCTGCAGTTGGGTGGAACATTCTATGTATGCCTTTTCTGTCCATTTGGCCTAACATATACTTTAATTTGGATGTTTTATTATAGATTTTCTGTCTGGATGATCTGTCCATTGCTGAAAATGTGTATTGAAGTTTCCTACTAGTCTTATTATTTGTTTGTTTGTTTGAGACTGAGTCTTGCTCTGTCATCCAGGCTGGAGTGTAGTGGCATGATCTTGGTTCACTGTAACCTCTGGCTTCCAGGTTTAAGCAGTTCTCCTGCCTCAGCTTCCTGAGTAGCTGGGATTACAGCACTGTGGCACCCAGCTAATTTTTGTATTGTTTGTAGTAGAAATGGGGTTTCATTGTGTTGGCCAGGCTGGTCTTGAACTTATGACCTCAAGTGATCCAGCCCACCTTGGCCTCCCAAAGTGCTTGGATTGCAGGCATGAGCCACCACACCTGGCCAGTTTCCTACTATGATTGTATTAAAATCTACTTTCCTTCAAATCTGTTAATATTTGCTTTATAGGTTTAGATGGTTTTATTTTGGGTACATATATATCTTTATAATTATTATATTCTCCTGATGAATTGAGCCATTTTTATACTAGAATAGCCTTTTTTTTCTTTTTACAGTTTTCGACTTAAAGTCTATTTTATCTGGTATAGATTTAGCTCTCTATGCTGTCTTTTTATTTATATTTGTGGAAAATATTTTTCCATCTTTAATATTTATCCTGTGTTTCCTCCAAGAAGAAGTGAGTCTCTGGTAGGCTACATGTACTTAAGTTTTGGGTTATTCCTTCAGCTAGTCTGTGCGTTTGATTGGATAATTTAATCCATTTAAATTCAAAATAATTATTGATAGATAAAAACTTACTACTGTCATTTAAAACAATTTTTTTCTGTTTGTTTTATAGATCTTTTGTTCCTTCCTCTTTTTCTTTCTTTCTCTGCTATTAGGTTAATTTTTATTGGTATGCTTTGATTGCATAGTTTTTCTTTTTTATGACTACTATAGGTTTTTGCTTTGGAACTGTGAAGCTTATATACAATATTTTGTAGCAGGCTATTTTAAGCTGAGGACAATTTAATTTGAATTTTTTTTCTATATTATCGTGCTTTTTCTTAGTCCTTGTATTCTATTCTTTAAAACTCATTCTTGCTGTTCTTTAGGTTTTTCTTTTGATATTCCATTTTTTCCCCTACTTTTTTGGAAAATCTACACTCAATTTCTATTCTTCGAGTAGTTACCTTTATACCTTACCATTTATTGCTTATGAAATCTGATTGATAGATATGTGTACCCATCCTTTCAAACTATACAAGGATTTAAGAATGTTTGAATGAGCAACACCCCCTTTCAATGTCAGTGCTGTTTTCTCTCTACAGATGGTTTCTGACATACAATGGTTTGACATATGATTTTTTTACTTTATGATGTTTATCAAGATATAACCCTATCATAAATTGAGGAGTTTCTTGTCTTGTGATGGGGTTATGGTTTCTTTTGAAACCAGTAACCGATCCAAACCCAAAGATTGCTTTTGCACCATTGTAAAGTGAAAAAATGGTAAGTCAAACTATTGTAAGTTGGGGACTGTCTGCTGTGTTGCCAGCATTTATTTATTTATTTTTTTACTTACAATATTTTTAATTTATGATGGATATATTGGGATACAACCTCATCATATGTTGAAAAGCATCTGCATTTCCATCCCATATTGCTTTTCCCTATATGTATTTTTGCAGAGTTACCAAAATATTAAGCAGTGTGTTTATCATAGTTTCTTATTGCATTGCAAAGCTCTCATTGGGCAACATTTCCTTCAGCCTTAAAAATATTTGTTATTAATTTAAATAGTGTGTGTTTGTGGTAAACTCTACTTGGGCATTTGTCAGAAATTTTATTGATTTCTTTTTGGTATTCAACAATAAAATTGAGTAGATACTTCTAGTTTGATATACATTTTTTTCTTCTCAGCCCTTGGAGACATGATTTCATGGTGCCTTTCTATTATTTAGAAGTCAGTCATCATTCTAATCACTGTTAGTCCCTAAGTGGTCTGTTCTTTCTTTTCTTTTTGTTTTTTATTCTGCTTTAAAATCTTGTTATGGTCTGGCATTTTTTAGGTTTACTGTCATGTGTCCAGGAATGGATTTATTTTTATTTACATTGTTTTCAATTTATATTCCTTTCTAGATTTTAAAGTTTATGTCTTTCAACAGTTTTGAAAAGTCTTGTTGTTATATCTTTGAATATTGTTGCTTCTCCATTCTCTCCTATTATCTTCATCTAAAATTCAGTTATGTGGTTATTAGACCTTCTTACACTACTTTCAGAGTATCTTAAGTTTTTCATATTCCCTCTCTTTGTTTTCCTGTCCTTCAATTAAGATGACTTATTTAAATCTGCTTCCTGGTTTACCAGTTCTAATATTCTGTGTCTAATCTGTTTAATCATGTTATTGAGTATAATTTCAATTGTTATATATTATTTTTAAAATTCTATTAGATTTTTAAAAATATACATACCAACTTTTATAGTCTTTTATTCCTAATTTGTATTTTTAATTTTTACTTTATTTTCTCATAGTATTAATACATGTATTCAGCATCCAATGGAGATAATTCTAAGAAGTAAAGTATTTGTGGTCTTGTTTCTATAGGTCTTTTTTTTTTTTTTTTTTTACATGACTCTCATTAATGGTGCTTTTTTTCCTATTTGTAAGTTCGAGCTGCTCACTTACCCAAAATTTTGTATATGAGAATTATTTCAGCCTTGGGTTGAAATAATTTAACTCTAGAGAAAGGTTTCTTTTGTTATTTCAGACATCAGGGAGTACCACCACACCTGGAAAATGTTAAATGAAATTCTTAGCTTGCTATTCTGTATGACACAGCAGTGTAAATTTAGATTGTAAATTCGTAGGAGGTTCAGCTTGTGGTTAGGGATTCTTAGGAAAGTGTATTCATTTTTTCTTAACCAAGTGCCAAATTCAAAACCAGCAAATTTGCTTGTTATCTTATTTTTTGTGGCAAGATTATTGCTTTTGTGGTTCTGTATCTATGTAGGGGTTTCTATCCTCTGTGTTCTGTACATCTGTCACAGAAGAATCTCATAGTTTTCAGAATTTGGCAGAGACCTTGAATATGTAACCAAACTTGATGCTTGATATCTACTAGTTTCTGCTTTCACTTTGTTTTTGGCCTTTCTGAAATTCTTCCTTTTTGTTTCAACAGATCAGTACATTAGAAATTTTGAAAAGTATTTTGTTAAACCTTAGGACTGTTTCTTCCATACTGCAAAGCATTGAAATTTCTCAAGAAGTATTTTTTACTCCATTGATTTTACTCTGTTGTTAAGTCTCCTAGGTTGCAGTTTTATGAATTTTTACTAAGGAGGCATTTGAGATACACAAACTGTAACCATTTTCTTTTATAGTATATTGTAGATTTTATGGTTGAATAAAACCAACCATACACTGTGGATTTTTATAACTGAGTACCTATTTTGAGTGAAATATTTGGACACAAGTGGAATTTATTTTGTGTTCTTACAATTTATTGCTTGTTCACATTATGTATTCAGCCAATTGTATTATTATTTAAGATACAGTGTTAGGTTTACTTTTGGGGCGGATCTACTATATTACCAAAATATTATATGTAAAGAAGCAGTAACACTACACATCATTTATTCAGATTTGTTTTCATGACTATTTTCTGTATTATTCAACTCTGTGTATTTTTAAAACTCCTGTTGTGGAAACATCCTCAGAAAAGTTTTTCAAGCTCCCTTCTGCCATCCTTTTTAGGTTTTCAGTATTTACTTGAAATCTCAACTTTTCAACCCTTTTCAGCTAAAACATGACCTTTTCTACTTGTTCATTCAGTTTGCATATGTAGATGATCAAATTTATACAGTTAATTTATAGGGGGAATAAAATATATTTTGCTATTTATAGCACAGACTTCTCTCCAACTTACTATTATTTGGGTTTTAGTAGAGTAATTGGACTTCTGAATTACTTGCACATTTTTATTTGTCTTTTTTTTTCATACGTGATCATAGCTTTAATCAACACCAGTTTACTAAAACAATCCTATTTCAGTGATCATTTAAAAATTTTTGATTAGGTCTTATAGGTTTTATCCTAGATTTAAGTTCTTTAAAAAGCACTTTGTTGACTAGTTCTGTATTTTTTAATTGTTGTTACTGTTTTAGTGATACACAAATAAGGTAAGATCAAGATATCTGGGTGGGAAAAGTATGGGAAATATTTAAAGGGTTTTAAAACTGAATCTTTTGTGGAAATATTCTGCCTTTCAAAATATTTCCAGAGTCTTACTCATTTAGTAGTCAGTTTAGAAATTATTGTATTGCTTCAGTTAACATTCCATGCTTCCTATATTCTTATGGTGGATTACCAAAGTTGAGTAGGCAGGCAAAATCCCCACGTATCTGTCAAAAATGACTTATGTAGATTTCATACACAGACATTTAGGATAAGAACCAAATGACTCTGCATGGCTTATGAAATGCTACATACTCTGCCCACTGCACGTCTTTCTAACCTTATCCCTTAGCACTTCTTTTTTGGCTCACTAAGTATCGGCCATGTTGGTCTTTTCCTGGACACTGAAAAGGCCGCTTCCATTTGCACTTTAGGTTCTTTGAGCTTGCTGTCCTCTCTTAGTGAAATACTCAGCTCTTTAAAATTTGCATGACTGACTCTATCTTTTTATTCAGGTCTCATCTTAAATATCATCTCCCTAAGGAGTCCTTGATTCTCCATTCTAAATTATCTGCCATCCTCTTTCACATTTTCCTGTTTTGTTTTATTCATGGAACTTATAAACACCTGAAACTGTCTTGTTTTTCCTGCCAAAATATGGTTTCCATGAGAGCAGGGAATTGTCTACCTTAGTAATAACTTCAGTATACCTAGTAGGTAACCGTGAGCCAGGCACAGAACAATGCTCTTATGTTAAATAAATCAGTGAATAAAACTAAATAATGGAAGTCTCCTTCAAAGTAATATTTTTGTTGCTGTAATAATGTGCAATGTTTTTTAGCCCTTGAAAGCTTTTAAAGCATCTTCACATGCTTCATGTCATTACCTTCAATCTTGTGGAAACCATTCTAATTATCCTTTGAGTGTAATAAAATCTTTATATACAAGCAGCCTGATGATCTGACTTTTAATATGTCTTACACAAGCATTATGATGAGAACTTTCCTATTCAATAGCGTTCATATCATCATCTACAAATACCTTTGTTGGGAATAAAAATGATGTGTGAGGAAGTAGTTACCATGGTAAACTTAAATTTTCAGTAATGCAAGTGAATTTCCTTTGTAAAAGCCAAAAATAAATATCAGAGCTGGTTTTTCCAGTTGCGGGTTTTTTGTTTTTGTTTTTGTTTTTGTCTCATGTTTATTTCTACAAAGTATTTTGTTCATTTTATATATATTTTTTTCTTCCTGAATTGGTCACCTCTCTCAGTGGCACTTGATAAAAAGTATGTTTAAATTTCTTGAATTCATCTAGTTCTGTACAGATATGTTTACCACTTACATCAAGTCCTGAGAACATGTGAAATAATTCCAGAATGTGGTAAAGCTTGAACACTACCAAAATTAACATCAGAAACATCGCCTTCTATTTGCTTTTTTTGTAAAAGTGGTGTATCATTTAGCTTTTGCTACAAAACAAAACACCTATAATACTAGTGGTTTATGCAACATGCCTTATTGCAATACTATGGGTTGGCCATTTTGGTCTCTGGGACTCACTAGCAGTCAGCTAGTAGATTGGATGGGGATAGCATGGCCTCTCTCACACACATCTTGCTGTTGATTGAATGATGGAGGCAATTGGGCCCTGTGTCTCTAGCATCTGGTGTAACAGCCCAACAGGTTCTTCTTGATTGCTGCCCAGATACAGCCCATCTATCAAGACAGGGGAACTGCAATAGAAAAATAGTTTAATTCAAGCAGAGCTGGCTGAACAGGAGACCAGAGTTTTATTACTCAAATAAGACTCTCTGAAAATTCAGAGACTGAAGTTTTTAAATGATAATTTGGTCGGTGCGAGGCCAGAGAGTGTGGAGTGCTGATTGGTCAGGTTGGAAATGAAATCATAGGGGGTCCAAGTGGATTTTTCTTGCTGTCTTCTCTTCTGATTCTGATCACAGAATTGGTTGAGCCAGATTACTGGTCTGGGTGGTGGCAGCTGGTGCATCAGACTGCAGGTTCTGAAAAATGCCTTGAGCACCAATCTTAGGTTTTAACAATAGTGATTTTATCCCTAGGAGCAATTTAGGAAGTTCAGAATCTTGCAGCCACTGGCTGCATGACTCCTTAACCCTAATTTCTAACCTTGTGGCTAATTTGTTAGTCCTACAAAGGCAGTCTGGTCCCCAGGCAAGAAGAGGATTTGTTTCGGGAAATAGCTATTACAATCTTCGTTTCAAAATTAAACTATAAACCAAGTTCCTCCCAACATTATTTTGGCCTATATCCAGGAATAGCAGGAGCAGATTGGAGGTTAGAAGCAAGATGAAGTTGGTTAGATCAGAGCTTTTCTCATTGTTATGATAGTTTGCAAAGGTGGTTGTTTTACGGGCAGGCTAGCCCAGGCTGCTTCACATGGTAGTGAAACATAAAAAGCAGCAAGCCCCATTGCACGAACTCTTATTCACTCTCTGTTCTGTCGCATTCACTAATGTCCTGTTAGCAAAAATATATCACCTGGCCAAAAACGGATACCCAGAGGTATAGATATGCATTCCATCTCTTAATGGGAGGAGCTGCAAAGCTGCATTGTAGAGGGGTGTTTGTATAGGAATGGGAAAAATAGATGGTCATTTTTTTTTGTAATTTACTAAGAGGCATTCCTAAAAATCATTTGTTTTTAGAATTAGAATCTCAGTAATTTAAAAGTTCAGTCACTGACTGCCTTCTAACTATTTAGCCTGAATTCTCAGGTGAGTAGTCATTCTCACATTTTGGGTTGTATATTGAAACACCTTGTATGCCCACTGTTGTGTAAATTTCAGCATCCTTCCCTTACCCTATTCTGATTTAGTGTCTTTGGGGTGGGGACCAATAATCTATTCTTAAAAAATATACAAATGTATTGAGATGTAGAAGATCTGGAAGGACTGTAGTTTTTTTTAAGACAGAACAAAAATGGCATGCACATTTATGTTTGGACAAGAAGAAAGCGGCTGTTGAAAGCTTGTATTTCTTTGAAATTTTAGAATGTATTTTTAAAAAATTGAAAAATATAGTTTTCTTTAACCCCTCTAGCATAAACTTAATTTTAAACTCTGGTTTAACCATATAACAAATTTTCTTTCATATAAATAAATAATATTTTAAAAGTTTGTTAAAGAGTATATTATAAAATGGCAAAATACTGCTTAATTGATAATATGCCTTCTATGAAGTCGGCAGTAGCTCTTGTATGAAAGATTTGTCTAGAAAGATCTTTCTAATCAATTTTGAACATTGTAAATTTCAGAAAAGAAAAGAAGGTGAGATAGAGAAATAGCAAATTAGATATTTTTATTTTAAGGGATATGTGTGCCGTGTCTAAATAATTATAATTATAATCAGGAAAATTATCTTTAAGTTTAGCTCTTTGGCCAAATATTTTATTTATGTAAAAATTATTTGATCAACTCACGCCTGTAATCCCAGAACTTTGGGAGGCCGAAGAGGGTGGATCATGAGGTCAGGAGTTCGAGACCAGCCTGACCAACATGGTGAAACCCTGTCTCTACTAAAAATACAAAAATTAGCTGGGCGTGGTGGCGGGCACCTGCAATCCTAGCTACTCAGGAGGCTGAGGCAAGAGAATCTCTTGAAACTGGAAGGCAGAGGTTGCAGTGAGCCATGATCGCGCCACTGTGCTCCAGCCTGGGCGAAAGAGTGAAACTCCATCTCAAAAAAAAAATTAATAATATACTTTGTACTGGTAATGAGCTTGTATTTTCTTTTGTAAAATCTTATTCATATCTGTTTAAATGTATATAAACCATCTGCTGGGCAAATAATCTCTACCACTTTATAATCCCTTCATTGTAATCCCATGAAAACTACCAATTTACCATGAAACAAAATGCTAGATGAATATATGGTTAGAAACTAACAGGAAATAAGTTTAAGTATGAAAATAATAGAGAGTTACATTTGTTTCTGGATAATATTATCATGGAGTCCTGGATGACATTATGGATTGGTACCCTGTGGCTATATCTGCTTGTTGGATTATTGGGTTGAGACTCTGCATTTGTCCTAATAAAATCCCAGGGGGAAGAAAGTTTCTCCCTTAGGAAACCTCAAGAAGACTTCTGCAGAACAGCTTTGCCTCTGGAGACTGACTAATTACACAATTTTATTATTATCTCATAACAGATTCCCGGTATGCTCTTTGCCATTGAATTTTCTGAAAGCATAATGAAAATGGAAAATATTATTTGTTCTATTTTATGGCCTGTGAAGACAATATCAGTATGTCTCTTGGTAAATCACATGTTAGGATGCCAGGTAGAAATCCTGATGAATTCATGTGTAATCCTGATGCAGAGGCAATGATTACTTTATTTTGTGGACTGTAGAATGGAAGCTAAATAAGTTGGAGACATCTTCTTTGCACCTGTTTTTTATTTTGTAAATATTAGCATTAGAGCTTCATCTTGGTGAATTTGTCAAACATGCTTCTCCTATGGAAAAGCATTGTAAAAATGTGAGTTAGAAAAGATGTTGTATTCCAAGGGAGAAGTAGTAGTCATCACTATTTAAGTAGAATTATTTCATTGTGACATTTTATAAGAGGCTTAATGAATAGGGTATAAAATTTTAAATTTAAATGTTTTAAATATGAGGTTTATTACAAATATAGAACAATGTGGACAACTGGTAAGACTTCAAGTATTCATTCATTCATTCATTCATCCATCCATCTAACATCATTATTGATAACCAGGTAATAGTGAGGCTGTGATGATTCCCAAGAAAGCCTGAAATTGAGCTACTTCCATTTATCTAACCACATATTCCACTCTACAGTTAAGAGTTTATTCAGCCCACTAAAACATTTTCGTAACATACATTCTCAGGTTTGCTAATTCTGTGACTAATTTTAAAATTCCATATGATACTAAGCTTCAGCCACTATTTAAAATTTTAAAATGTCCCTGCTCAATTTCAACTGCAGGTAACATTTCTGAAAAGAGATTTGATTTCTTTTTAAATGGAATGGCTCTGACTTCTCTTTCCCCAGTGAAATGTATCATCTTTAATGTTATATGGTGGAAAAATTCAGTGACCTTAAAAGTATATTTCATGGGAATCTTTTGGGCCTCAGTGACACCCACAGGAGGATGCTTTGGTGTTAGAGAGAGAGAGTGGAATTGAAAGGTGCCTCCACTTTTTGCTTTATACTCTTGCTTCATAGGTGGGTCAAGACATACAAGACAATTGCCAGCAGGTCAGGTTATCGACCTGGGGTATCTAAACACCTGAGTAACAGTGGCTTCTATATATATTACATAGAAATTAAAGAATAGTGAGTTTTCACTAGCTAACAATTGCTAACACTGAGAACTGCATTTTATTATTAGGAGATGTAAATTAAAACTGTCTTTTCCTCAAATAGCAACAAGGTACTCAGTATGAATTGCATAACACAGCTGAAAATATGTTTCAGTGTCTTCCAAAAATGAATATGCCTGATGTTCAGTTATCAGTGATAACCACTTTCGGTTATCAGTTGCATAATGTTTAGTTAAAAATTACAATTATTTTTCAACCTCAGTGTCTCAAAGTAGAATGACATTCCAATGTGGAAATCAGCATTTTCTGATGGGTTTCTTTGCATATGAACAGCCCTATGAGCATGACCCAAATGTAGATTAAAGAAAAAAAAAAAAAAAAAAACTTTAATGATCATTGAAGCTAACTGAAATGTCAGTGAACTTAGAGAAATCTAATTATGATGCAAATGTGAAATTATCAGCAGAGCAAAATAAACAAATCATTCGAACCTTTCTAAAGCCCCTTCCAGTTCTAAAATTACATTCGATTAAGGTCACAACTTGACTTATGAATTAAAATAGCAGAGAAAGATAGCAGAATTCCTGCCACTCTGGTAGTAATTTATATATTTTGTTCAGCTAAATTCAGGGACCATAATTCGTATGGTTTTGCATAACTTAAGTGCTTCTCCAAATTTGTATATATCCAGTTGGCTTATTTTCAAAAAAGGATTGTCTGACTATGGATAAACCAGCTCTGCATGTGGGTCAACATATATAGGAAATCAAGTTTATACTACTTCATGCCTATGTGTGTGTGTGTGTGTATGTGTATATATGTATATACATATCTTATAATCTAGTGTCATTTAAAATAATTTATTATACTGTATATTGTTTATTATATAGATATGTAATGTGATTTGCACAAGAGTAAAAATAAGTTCAAGAAGATATCTAATTTTTTATAATCATTTGATATATTCTTAGTGTATCTGCCTTATTTTATTTTTTTAACTTTCGAATCCATTCAAACTAATAGAGTGAAACAATTCATTATTTTTAATGAAAATACTTTTAAAAAAGTACTCAGAGGACATTTAGAGAGCTATATCAAACTTAAATATCTTGCCATTTTCCATCTGGGCATCGCTCCAGTATTTTAAGCCACTAAATTTAATGAATATTTAAGATTAAATCTTAGTTCACTATTTCCCTAAAAGAGACAAAATCTCATATTGCACATCAAAAAGGACTGCCTCATAATTGTTTAACAATATGTAAGTGTCTCTCAAACCTTACAAATTTGAACAAAGGATAAATTTGATAGTTTTATGTGATATTTTCAAAATTAAACCTCCTTCCATCTTCTCTCTCTCCCTTACCCCACAGCACACATAAAGGCAATCATAAAACTAAGTTAACTTAAAATTCCTTTTTTAAAAATAAAAATCGTTATTTCCTTCAACAAAATCAATTCTCTGAGATTCTGCTTCTTTTTTTCATTTAATAAATATGTGTTAAGTATCTAGCCACTGCAACATAAGATGCTGGGTAAATAGTGGGAAATAAAAGTATAGTTCTGGCATTCACCAAACTTAATGTCTACTGCAGGATATAGACAATAAACAGATAAACAACAAACATCATGTTACACATGAAGGAAAATAAAGTACTGGAAGAAGTGGTCAGGCAAGACAGCTCTGAGGAAGTGAAAATCAAAGTGAAGACTGAAGAAATCTGGCTTGCACAGTGTGCGTTGTGCATCATGTTGTGAGCTGTGTTGGCTGGGAGGGGTGGGGACCTGCCTGTTTCCATGAACTGAAAGAAGGCCAGCATGGCTGCAAGCCAGCCAGTAACAGAGAGAGTGGTGACAGATGAAACTCAAGAACATTCTAAAAGGCTTTGACTTGATTCTGAGTGCAACAGGAAGCCCTGGCAGGGTTTTAACCTCACCTAATATCAGTGCAAAGAAAATATGTAGTTTTAAAAAAAATTTCCTGGAAAGACTCTGTTTGAAACTTGATGAAGAAATTTAGAAATCTGAGTGAGAATTTTGCATGAATTAGCTATGGCTTAAAGTGTGGTCATGCTAGAACCACAGAGTAGGCAGTTTCCATTATTCTGAAAGGGTGCGATGTCTTTTGTATGTTTTAAGCTGTTTGCCTGGCTGCAATGTGAAACTGGTTTCTGGTTCCCTCACTACTACTCCACTTGTGGAAAAAAAAAATGTTTTTTTGTTTCGTTTTGTTTTGTTTTTTACTAGTCTTACAGAATGAGTTATCTTGATGACCTAAATCTTATTTTCATTTTCAGCATTTGTTTGGTTAAACCTCTGATGAGATACAAAAGTTTCTAAGAGAATAACATTTCTAAAATACAGAGGGAATTTAAAAAACATTTATTCACCTATTATCTATTGCAGCAGTATCCAACAGAAGTTTCTGTGGTTATGAAAATGTTCTATATCTGTGCTTTCCAATATAGTAGCCAGTGCTCACATGTAGCTACTGAGTATTTAAAATCTGGCTAGGGTGACTAAAGAGCTGAATTGTTAATTTAATTTCATTTTAATTTGTTTAAAATCCATACACTGCTAGTGGCCATGAAATTGAACAGCTCAGATCTACTGTATATGTATCAGGGGTTTTCAACCAGGGCAGGCCACTGGGAAACACAGACACAGCACCTACTCTCTAGAAATGTACAAACATATAAATATGACAAGACATGAACATGCATCTTTGCAATATAAGGTAGAAAATATGAAGCTGAGATTGGGGTTACCCCCTGGGGATTTCAGAACAGGCGTTGATGCTTTTTGAGTGAGAAGCTGAGGGGTATGTGGTAGAATATTGGGGGAACCCAACCACAATATTTCAATGTAGGTTCTTTCTATTTTCCATAAGCGTCGGCCGGATGAGAAATGACGAGAGACGGTATAAAGAGAGGAATTTTACACCTGGACGTATGGGGGTGACATCACCTATCAGTAGGACCATGATGCCCACCCGAGCCTCAAAACTAGCAAGTTTTTATTAAAGGTTTCAAAAAGGGAGGGGATGTAAGAACAGGGAGTAGATACAAAGATCACATGCTTCAAAGGGCAAAAAAGCAGAACTACTAATAAGGGTCTAACAAAGATCACATGCTTCTGAGGGAACAGGACAAAGGGCAAAAGCAGAGCTACTGATAAGGGTCCAAGAAAGATCACAAGGCAAAGGGAAAAAGCAGAACTACTAATAAGGGTCTGTGTTCAGCGGTGCACTTATTGTCTTGACAAGCATCTTAAACAACAGAAAACAGGGTTCAAGAGCAGAGAACCAGTCTGATTACAAATTTACCAGGACGTTTTTCCCCCACCCTAGTAAGCCTGAGGGTACTGCAGGAGACCAGGGTGTATCTCAGTCATTATCTTAACCGTGTAAGACAGACATTCCCAGAGTGGCTGTTTATAGACCTCCCCCCAGGAATGCATTCCTTTCCCAGGGTATTAATATTAATATTCCTTGCTAGGGAAAGAAGTTAGTGATATCTTCCCTACCTGCACGTCCGTTTATAGGCTCTCTGCAGGAAGAAAAATGTGGCTCTTTTTGCCCGACCCTGCAGGCAGTTAGACCTTATGGTTGTCTTCCCTTGTTCCCTAAAAATTGTTATTCTGTTCTTTTTCGAGGTGCACTGATTTCATATTGTTCAAACACACGTTTTACAATCAATTTTTACAGTTAATGCAATTATCACAGTGGTCCTGTGGTGACGTACATCCTCACCTTGTGAAGATAACAGGATTAAGAGATTAAAGACAGGCATAAGAAATTATAAAAGTATTATTTGGGAACTGATAAATGTCCATATTAAAATGAAATCTTCACAATTTATGTTCCTCTGCCACGGCTTCAGCCGGGCCCTCCATTTGGGGTCCCTGACTTCCCACAACGGTGGAAGAACTGGCAACAGTCCTGGGCCTTGAAGGATGGGCAGGGTTGTTAATATGTGGAATTGGAATGAAGATAATAAGAGCAAAGGAACCAATAGAAGAGGAGAACACAGGATCAACATTAGTGACATGAAAATAATAGCTCACATCTGTCAAGCGCATATTATGAAAGATTTTTCTAAGAGCTTTACATGCATCAATTAATTAATTCTCACAACAGCTTTTAAAGCTAAATGCTATTGTCATGATCCTTAATTTATAGATAAGGAAACTGAGGGCAGTGAGGTCAAGCACATTGCTCAAGGTCAAGCTGGTAGTGACAGAACCGAGATCTGAACCCAAGAAATTTGCTTCCAGATTGGGCAGCTTTATACTGATTTTGCTACCTGATTTAAAAGTTGGGCATAGCGTATTCCTAATGAAAGCTTTGGGGTCAACTAATAACTATAGGGTTGGGATGTGGAGATCACCTGTGATGACCAAACACAGGTCCTCATAACAAATCCTCATCAGAGGATGGCAGGAAGATGAGAAAACAGTAAGAGACTTCCCAGTTTAAGAGTTAATGGGAGAACAAAGGTGGTGCTGTGTACTGGGAGAAAACTGGGGTGAGAATGCAATGGAGATGTGAGCAACTGACTCTAAGGACATCTGAAAGGCCAAAGCTCTTTGACTTGGCTTTTGAAGTTTTCCTGGTGGCCCTGAGTCATCTTTTTCTATAGAAATTTTATTTGATGGGGGAATTATTTCACTTTTTTAGGTTCTTACCCTTTCTCTTCTTTTCAAGTGTCTCCCTTACAAAGATGAATTATGTTATAGCTTGGTTGTTGAATTCATACTGTTTAATCAAATGTCCATAGATATTCAGAGTTATGTTTAATCCTATCTGGAAATGGTTAATTTTATCTTGGAAAACCATCATGTTTTGTACAACAGCATTATGTACACTATGTTAGGGTACATTTTTGTGGTGTCCATTCTTCTGGTGATGTCATTATCACTTCTTCTAAACCTACACTTGCTTCTGTTACAGTTGCTCTTTTAAATGAGTTCGTAACTCCGGCTTTCATTTTGTATAAGGAAAAATGTCCCAAAGTTGTCACAAGCAATAGCTTTGATAGTAGAAACATTTCAAACATCCCAAAGGACCTGCCTGTGAGATTCACCCTCATTATTAAAATCAAGTCACCTGCCACAAGAATGAAATTAAAATTTTTGTATTGGTAAATACAGTTAATCTACAATGTATACATATGGAAAACCCAATTAGTACCTACAGTTGAGGAATATTTCTGGAGACCATACCAGCTGGTAGTCTAGATGGGACAGATGGCCTTAAGCTCTTTAATGGGGAGAAGATAATGTGCTGGCTTGGAGAGATCTGAATAAAAGACTTCATGAACTCTGTTTCTCATTTAAAAAGTATGCTAGAATAATATTTTTACAGGCAGTACTTTTATGAGAATGGAAGTTAGCTTCACAAACAGGATAATTTGCATCCAGCTTGTATCAAATGATAACAAAACATAGCAATTTTTTTTTCTGTCTTGGTATGTCCTTATAGATGTCAGTCTGCACACCCACACGAAATAATTATGCTGTAAATGTTAAAGCTTGAGGTCTTTTTGCTTTTTTTTCCTTTTATCTTGTTTGAAAACTCTGAGGACCCCATCACTTACATAACTCTTAGACCTTTAATCATCTTTAGTGATAATGGTACTAAGAGAGATGATGGTGGTGGTGGTGGTTTTGGTAATGATTGATATTAACTAACAATGGTACCTAACATAACATTACAAGAGTCTTTACATATATTATCACATTTGTTCTTCACAACAGTCCTTACTGGTATCCCCATTTTACATTATCATCTTCATTTTATATTAGCACATTTGATTCTCACAAAAGATGATTTCTCTCCCCTTTTTACAAATGAGGTTGGGGTACACACAGATAGGCAAAGTAGCTTACCCAAGATCATCTAGCTAGTTGATGGCTGAGATGAGATTCATCCAGGCAGATCGTTTTAGAGTCCACCTTAACCCGGTGTACACGATCCTCATAGCATTCCTTATATAACTTTTAAATGAATTAATAACAGGCATAATATGTATATTGTTCTATTGGTTGTCTAGTACTTTTGCTTACATTATCTGACTCCCAGCAGCTCTATAAAGTTGTTGAAAAATGGCCTTAAGAAAGAGGATGTGATGTTGCCAAAGTTGCCCCAGTAAGATTGTTAGAGCTCAGGCTTACTCCTTAGTTTTATGGAAACAAGTTCCATATCAATTTTAATTGTTTCTGTCATATCAGGATGGTATTTCCTGTGGAACTGAACACTGAGACAGTCACGGAGCACATCACATGCCTGGGAGAAGTGTTACCTGCCCTCCTAGTCTGAAGGTAGTGAACTGACTTTTGAAGCTTGGGTAAATAAATGCAGGTCCCTCCTTTCCTTAAGAGGTGTGTGAGTCTAAAAATGTCCCTCTTTTGTCTTTTGCTCTTAATGGGGCTCAGTCAGTTCCTCTGATGCCTAGAAAGTACATCAGTGTATTAGTCTCTTCTCACGCTGCTGATAAAGACATACCCGAGACTGGGTAATTTATAAAGGAAAGAGGTTTAATTGACTTACAGTTTCTCATGGCTGGGGAGGCCTCACAATCATGGTGGAACATCAAGGGATGTCTTATATGGTGACAGGCAGGAGAGAGCTTGTGCAGGGGAACTCTCCTTTATAAAACCATCAGATCTCATGAGACTTATTCATTATCACAAGAACAGCATGGGAAACACCCACCCCTGTAATTCAGTTACCTCCCACTGGGTCTGTCCCATGACATGTGGGAATTGTGGGAGCTACAATTTAAGATAAGATTTGGGTGGGGACATGGCCAAACCACATCAGTCAGATTTCATTAAGGTTTTAGGTTGGTATTTTTGCTCAAATATCCCTTTGATTTAGATCAATGGTATTTTATAGGGTCTTAGGTCAGAAAAGATTAGATTAGAAATATGTGAATTATAATCTCATTATTCCCAATCACTAGCAGTGTGACCTGGAAAACCTGACTTATCTTCCAGGAGCCTTGGTTCCCTCACCTGTAAAATAATGATTTAAAAAAACTGGCATGACAGAATTTCCCTGGCTATTACATGAAATGCTTCATGTAAAGCACCTAACTCAATATCTGGATAGGAGACACTCAATGCATTTTGACAGGTACTTTTGGCATCATATTTAATTCAGAGCTGGCTCAGATCTAGGACATGAATGATTCTACCTTTATGCAGAAACTGGCAAAAGTGATTCATGCAACTCTCTCAGGGAGCTTTTCTGTTTTTGCAGTAAATGCTCATCAAATGAAGGATAAATCACAAAGATCTAAAGGGGAGACTTCCTATCTCCTATTATACCTTATTGCATTTGATGTGGGAAAGTATATGGCCTGGTAACATTTTTGACAGTTTTGAAATGTTTATCATTTATTTTAAAGGGTTTTTGTATGCAACTACGTTATTATATTTGCATTAGTTTGCTGGTTTCTCTTCTCTGTACTCTTCATTTACTTATATTTATTTATTGTTTTGTACTCATGATAACTGGATCTTTGCCTTAAATTGCTTTACTTGTGTTACACTTCAAAGTTCGTCACAATTGGGCAAGTTTCTGAAAAGTTTTTCTCTAGAATAGTAACAACTTCTTGTTGAAAGATGGGTGATTCTATCTTACCTATATATTTGTCTAGATGTTGTAAATATTATTAAATAACTTCTTCTCTGTGTTGGTAGCAGGAAAATCTATGGTAATAATTTTAAATTTGTGTTGTTAACACTATTTGTTCCTGTTAAAATACAGTTTTTCCCCCTTTCAACCAGAGAGCTAGGTTCTCACCTTGGAGATTTTGCAAGACAAACAATAGAAGCTGTTTGATGCTAGAAACTCTTGGTTTCTTCTGTAGAAGCTTGGATTTGTTGCAGAGGTGATATGAATTGTTCTAAAAAGGAAAAGTAGAAACAAATGAAAGGGACTTATTTTTCTTTCCAGATTGGCAGAATCCAGAGGTTTTCAGTATTCCAGGAGTATCAGGAACCTTTGCAGATTATGGCAATATCTAGAAAAGTTGGAAGTCATTAGAAGATGTAGCCTCCCGCCTAGGCAAGCTGGATCTATTCACAGGATTTATCCTGGGTATGACACAGAAGACTGGACATAGGTACAGGAATCCTGTATCCCAAGTCTCATGTGAAAGCCTGGATCCTGGCATAGGAATCCTATATCCCAAGCATTACACAGAAACATCAGAATTTCTGGCTGTGTATAGGCTTCTCCTGGGTGAGATAATAGGTAAACCAGTGATTTTGACCAGTAGTCTTACTATTGTAGGCTATTGTCAATAGCCTACAAAGTAAGAAAAGCACTCAATTCCTTAGCATTATGTAAGAGCCTGGGATCTTTGTATGATCTTTGTATGTTCTTGTGGTTGATTTTGTATCATATGGTGTGATGTGAGAACAGAGTCAAATTTAAATTGGTTTTAAGAAAATAAAGAAATTGACTTATTTTTTGCAATTTGAGTTTGTGGGTTGGGATTCATTTTACTACAGCTTCATGTATGTACAAGCATAATATTTAGCTAAACAACTCTTATGAATCCTGACATTTAATAACTAGCCCAACCTCTTGACAGCTGATAGCTCATGGTATTGTTTTATAGTGTTGTTTACTTTTTTAGTGTGTCTCTTTTTTTCCAGCTATGGTATGAGCTTCTGGAATACAGAAATCTTGCTGGCATTCCCTGTAATATCTACAGTATTAATTTAAATATCTGTGCCTGGATTCCCACCATTATATTTGTTCTGGAGGGTATTAGAAAACAACAATATTTGTTTTTAATACAATTCTTATTTTCTTAGATTCTCAAAGGATGTTGTTAATAATTAATAGACTGTTAGTAGTACAGTTAATAGTATTCATCTTAAGGGAAAAATTAAGTAATAAAGGATGATGATAATCTAAAATAAAGTAGCCTCTTTTTCTAGAACTAGATGCATTAATTTTTATTTTCTTGAAAATAGTTATTGTGAATATGCCAATTTGTTTGGTATATGGGATACCTAGAGATATTTTTCTTGAGCCAAACATGTATGAATTTATCCAGCACATGCTTGCTTATAAGTATTTCAGCTTAACTTTATTCACTGAAAAATTGGTATAGCTCATCAAACAGTAAGAATGTTTGTGGATGTTAAAATTTCAAGGCAACCTCCGCTATTAACTGCCATTTGACCTCATTTGCAACCATGACAAGGGATTCTCACGAGGTCTTGCCTGTACTGGTTGAGACACACTTTGCAACTTTCTTGGAACACTCTTTCATGGGCCTAGTTTAAATTCTGTCAAGCATCATGCTAACTATACCTTTATCCTGTCATCCCACACATTCCTTTTCTTGCTCAAATCACACATACTACATTCATTTAATCTTACAGGAAAGAAAAGAAAAAAAAGTATGCCACTCAGATGTGTCTGCAAGGCTGTTTTGTCTCTTCTTTCTCCAGCTATTTACTTTTTAAATTCAGTGACCATATGTGAGTAGCTCCCATCACCACATGAGTGGAAGGCTCAGCGAATCCTACTCACTTCTCTTGAGTTTTGCTGCAGATATAGAAATCCTCAAGTGGGATTATAAAAGGCAAGGTTTTATTGAAAACACCTGGGTAGCATTATGTTGTTATCTATTTCATTTTTTTAGCTTAGAAGCTTTCTTTTAGACATGAACTGTGACTTAATTAAAGTCTAAAATATTCCTTCACTATTCCACCCAAATCCTCATATAGTACCATATACCCTATGGCAAATAGTGGATGAGGGAGTTCATGGAGTAATCAGACGTTGGGTTTTACTCTTATCCATCTTTAACCTTGGAAATGGAGACAGGTTATCTAAGTAGGATTGAGTAGCATGTTTGATCTTAGCTTTTTAAAGTATTTTAAATCTGAAATGTGTTGCTATTTACTAAGGAATCCCTGATTCTCTCATTTGTGTTACTTTTGCCATGTGTTTTCTAGCCAGAGGGCTCAAGTCAAGCATGTGGTAAGTGTCTTTCTCTGTTAGTTAAAGGGGGGCTAATGCTGCCTACTCTGTCCCTTACAGTAAGAGTAAAGTGGGAATGGAATATGTTGGTGCTAAAAAAATATTTTCTTGTTAACTTAATAGTTGGTATTAAAAGATAACAAAACCTGTATTTCCCTTCCCCATTTTGTGATGAGCACAGCTTTCTGAATTTGTTTACCTCATTCAGACTCTTACTCACTCAAGGGTTTTTTATCTTTGGTGTTTGATGTATAAGGGAGTCCATTGCCTGTCTTTGGGGAATACACTAGCCCAGCAATAGGCTAGTCATCTCTGATAATAGTCCTTCCTTCTCATAAAAAATCTGTGGGTACTAGGAAAAATTCTCTCTGATTTTTAAGAGCTTTGGGCAAAAAGAAGGTGGGAGGGTTGGGGGAGGAGGAGTTGATAAAGATTTTGAGGAGAGATCACACTTCTTAGAGTTGTAATCTCCTACCAGTTTTCTGATTTTGTGTTATTTAATATTTCTATGCATTGTCCTTGTTTTATGTACTTGATAGGATAATGAGATCACATTGTAGACATGTGGTATTAAATGATTCTTTTCTTCTTATCTTCATCCCCCTTTCCTAACAGTCTCAGCAGTCTCTATTGGTCTCAGTCCCCTCTTGTTCAACCTTCATAGTGTCTTTCTCTGTCCACTCGGTGATCTAACCTTGGCCCTTCCCAGTGAGATGTCTGAATGAAGACTCTGGAGTCTTTGCTTGTAAAATGTTGTTGCTATTTACCATACCTTAAAAGAATGATATGTGTTCTAAGCAGAGGAGGCAATTACATGATCTTCGTGATAATTAGATTAATGCCTTACTTCTTTCTACGATGTCCGTTCTAAACAGGCAGGACCCTGGTCTCATTAATTCCCTTGTGAATCCTAAAAGGCTAATATAAGTCTGACCTGTCAGAGATGCTCTACAAATTAAATAAACTTATGACTGAAAATGCCGATCATTAGAGTAGCATTTAGAGTGTGTAAAGTTCATGTGTAAAGTTAAGTAACAAAACAGAATTAAACTTCCTGTGGTTTAAATTAGTAAGGAAACTGTAGGCGCTGTAAACCTATTAGGTATATGCAAAATAACACCATTAGTTTCTTGTATCATGCACTACACTAGATAACTGCCCAGGTATGCATGATGAAGCCTGGAAAGATAAGATACCTACATTAAAAATGTTTTAGGTGAACATATGCATATTAGGGTTCTCCAGAGAAATAAAACTAATAGTGTGTGTGTGTGTTTAATTTATGCATTATGGGAATTAGATCATGTATTATGGAGGCTGAGAAATTCCACAATCTGCCATCTGCAAGCTGGAGAACCTGGAAGTCCAATGGTGTAATTCAATTTGAATCAAAGGCCTGAGACCGAGGTAGGGGTTAGCGGCACTTGTGTAAGCCTTTGAGTCTGAAGGCTTGAGAACGAGGAGCTGTGGTGTCCAAGAGCAGGAGAAGATGGATGTCTTAGCTCAAGACAGAAAGTGAATTTGCCCTTCCTCCACCTTTTTGTCCTATTTGAGCTCTTAACAGAATGACTAATGCCTACCCACATTGGTGAAACTGATCTTCTTTACGTAGTCTACTTACTCAAATGCTAATGTCTTCTGGAAACACCCTCACAGACACACCCAGAAATAGTGTTTTACCAGCTACCTGGGGCATCCCATGGTCCAGTCAAGTTGAGACATAAAATTAACCGTCACAAAATGCTTTCAAATTCAGAGCAATTTATCATGGACTTTATTGCTCTACTGAGAAAACATGTATTTTTTGAAATCTTTGAGCTGTGAAGTCTGGCATGGTGTGTCAGGAATTCTCCATCTTGGAGAGTTTCTTCTCAAAGCCAGTCTCTCTTTGAGAGCTCTAGCCAAGCTTTTGTAGCTCCTCTCTTCTAGTGTTGAGTGCAGATTAGATGAGGGAGTTGTTGGGGTCTGCGTGTTTCCTAAACAAAGAAATGAACACACAAGACAACACAGGATGAGACAAACATGGTGGCCGCCCCGAACAGCATGCTCTGCTTTATTTTATACAATCGGTTGTGGAATGTTGCCAAGTCACAAGTCACGTGTTGTTTTTCTGACCTTTTCCTGACTTTCTAGTTTCTCAATATATTAACACATTAACCAGTCCCCAGGGCCTGCTGTTTGCAGCTGGCTCCTTTGTCCTCCCTGTTTGCAGGGAAGGAACGCCCTGCTTTGTTTGCAAGAGCCGGACTTATCGGGAACATCTCGTTTGCGAGCACATAGTCCTCTACAGGAGTCATCCCCAAAATTATAGATTTAAAGCTAAATGGAATCATGTTCATGAAACAGAATAAACTTGGAGAGAATTCCAGAATTTGAAAGTGATCATTAACGTGTTCCTCACACATCACTTAAGGCTAGCCATCCATTTCATATACAGTTTACCTTGAACAATGTAGGAGTTAGTGGTGCCAACCCCCAATGCGGGCAAAAATCTGTATATAAGTTTTGACTCCCACAAAAACTTAACTACTAATAGTCTATTGTTGACTGGAAGCCTTGCAGATGAGATAAATAGTTGATTCACACATACTCTGTATGTTATGTGTTTTATGTACTGTATTCTTACAATAAAGTAAGATACAGAAAAGAAAATGTTAAGATAATCATAAAAGAACATATATTTACTATTAAGTGGAAGTGGATCATAATAGAGGTCATCATTCTCACTGATTTCATGTTGAGCAGGCTGAGAAGGAGGAAGAAGAGGAAGGATTGGTCTCCCTATCTAAGGTATGGCAGAAGTGGAAGAAAATCTACATATAAATGTACCAAGCAATTCAAATATATGTGTTCAAGGATCAACTATTAACTATGATCTAAGGAAGAAGGGAGACTAAAGCAAATTCCTATTCCATGTTGGGATGTGACAATATCAAAACTACATCTCAAGTCAAGAAACCACTAATTATTATCCCTTCTACCCTATGATATATGATATACATATGTCAAAACTGCACATTCTGAGTGAAATAATTTTCTTTGTAATTAAATGTATGCATATATGTTAACTTTAATACAATTTTTATTTATTTATTGAACTTACCAAACTCCTTGACCAGTCATACTCAACATAAACCCAGCTTTTAGGGAATTATTTATTCCTCCAGTTTTATTCCTAAATTTTATGTAAAGTTCTGCATATATATTACTTAGTTACAGAAGCAATATTGAAGAAAGGCTCCAATTTGCTAAATTTACCCTTGATTGATGATGCATGAGGATCCAAATTTTATTTCAGTAACTCATGGATGCAATTAGTTGTATGTGTAATGAGGATTAGGTAGGTCAGAAATTTTGTCCCATTAAGTGGACTGCTGAATAATAGAGAATTTTAATTCCAATCGGGCAATGAAGGAACACTGACACTAATACAGTATGGTCATTACACATTGTTGAATGTTCTCATCAACCTCAAGCCACAGGTTATTAACATGTTTTCTGGGAACAACTCATGTATTTTCAGAACTTGAAAGAATAAGTTGTTGATGAATCAATAAGTAGCCATTAACTTTTATTAATTATATAGGTAACCTGAACTTAATTTATTGATATGCATGGTAAGCTGCCCTAGATTGAGTGACCCCTCATCCTTCTCATAGATTCACAGATTAGATGTTCATGTGTTAATACACATGCTATCAGGTAGCTGACGTCCATGGAGATGTGTAAATTACCAGATGCAGGATGGAATTGGGCTTTCAATGCAGGGGTCCCCAGGCCTCAGGCCATGGACCAGTCACAGTCTGTGGTCAGTTAGGAATCAGGCAGCACAGCAGGAGATGAGTGTCAGTGAGCAAGTGAAGCTTTGTCTGTATTTACAGCTGCTCCCCATTGCTTGCATTACCTCCTGAGCTCCGCCTCCTGTCAGATTAGTGGCAGAATTAAATTCTCATAGGAACATGAACCCTCGTGTGAACTGTGCATGTGGAGGGCTCTAGGTTGCATGCTCCTTATGAGAATCGAACGCCTGATGATCTGTCACTGTCTCTCATCACCCAAATGGGACCATCTAGTTGCAGGAAAACAAGTTCAGTGCTCCCACTGATTCTATATTCTGGTGTGGCATGATTGTTTCATTACATAGTATGATGTAATAATAATAGAAATAAAGTGGACAATAAGTGTAATGTGCTTGAATCATCTCGTAACTATCCCCTCCAACCCTCCTGGTCTGTGGAAAAAATGTATTCCATGAAACTAATCCCTGCTGTCAAAAAGGTTGGGGACTGCTATTTTAATGTGTTTAGATTCCTATTCATCTTCATAGAAAAATACTTTAGCCATATATGATACTTCTCATATGTTTTCCCTTTCAACTTCTGATTTTTTAAATAATTACTTGTTTAATGTCTAAACCCAATAGATCATGAACTTTGAGAAGGTAATCGTATGCATTTATGCACAGTTGCATTTGAGTGCTGAATACAGTGCCTGAAATATGACAGGTAGTCTACATATTTATTGAAAAGAGTATAACTAAAATATTAATCAGTCATCTCCCTCTTTTGCATATGTCATAACAGGATTCTTCTATACAAAAGTAATTGTTTCTGGTCCTGGTGACAAATTTTTACTACAGTTTTCTCACACTTTTTTACTTCTGAGTACACAAGTGACATTAGTGTAATAACTACAGGTCACTGTTGAAACAATTCAAATAAATACAGAATTGTAAATGGCAAGACAGAAAAATGTAGATGTTCTTTTCAGGGAAGAAGTAACTAAACACTATATGGGGTGCTATATTGTACTGAATAAACACCCTGCAATGCTACGTGAGACAATGTGTGTATTTTATTGTCCCACCTTAACTTTTATGGGACTGTACCTTAGAAAACGTTGACCTGAAGCCTCTAGTGCAGCTTCATTTGGAAGAGGTCCAGAGTATATGTTTTGGTAACATTTAAGCATATGAAGGGCAGGAAAAAAAAGCCTTAACTACCATGCTGTTTCATTGACTAACTCAGTCGCTTGTTTCCTAGTTTATATGTCAGAAGAAAACCACGATACAATTGATGTGTCCATCTAAACAGAAAACTCCTACAGGAAAAGCAGCTCCATTTGTGACCTACATTCTTGAAACATTCATTTTTTCATGCCTAATTCTTAACACCACTACTATCAGTTATTGAATTGCTTAATATGCGCCACACCTGAATCATGCCCTGCCAAGCGCAGGGCCTTTGGATACGAAGTCCACAGTCTGGATGGTTCAAGTGTTCAAGTGAGATGAACTTGCTTACTGGCCAGGGCTCAGGAAGGGAAGAGCTGGAAGGGTGAGATATTTCACTCCCATTTTGCTTGATAAATCTTCCATAGAGGGGAAACTTCATGGAGGCAGAGAGTATAGAGATGTTACAGATGAAGGTGTTTTCAACAGTGAGACTGCAGGATATTTGGTAAACAGCCTTGGGTTGCTGTTAGGTGGATATACATGTATTAGTCCATTTTCATGCTGCTGATAAAGATATACCTGAGACTGCGAAGAAAAATGTTAAATGGACTCACAGTTCCACATGGCTGGGGAGGCCTCACAATCATGGCAGAAGATGAAAGACACTTCTTACATGGTGGTGGCAAGAGAGAATGAAAGCAGAAACCCTTTATAAAACCATCAGATCTCGTGAGACTTATTCACTACCATGAGAACTGTCTGGGGGAAACTTCCCCCACGATTCAACTATCTGTCACCAGGTCCCTCCTCCAACACATGGGTATTAGGTGGGGGGATACAATTCAAGATGAGATTTGGGTGCAGACACAGAGCCCAACCATATCAATACATCTAGATGGACTTCCACCAACTTTTGTTCGGTAATAGCTTTACTATATAAATATAGTAAATTTACATACCATGAAATTCACATACCATATCATTTACATACCGTGAAGTCCACCCATTGCAAATGTAATATCCAGTGATTCCATATAAATTTCTATAGTGCAACCATTACCACATGTGGATGTTCAAAAGGCTGTGTGTCCTTCTGCCTCCTCAACCCTCTTCTGCAATGATAGTGAACTTTCACAATGAGATCCTAATCTGTATCTCTTAAACCAGTGAAGGAATATTTTTAGTTTGTGGTCTTTTTCTTCTCCATTAAATTATATTCATTCCTCTGTTGTCAGGTAAACATCCTAATTTGTTCTTAGCTTTCTGTAAATTTGTTCATAGCTTTCTAACATTTCAGGTTTCAATATATTGTTTATTTGTGGATGGAATGGGAGTGGAATGTGATAGAATGAAATTGTATGTTTAGGAATGCTTGCCTGTGTGGAGGGAGATAATAAAGTTTTTATTAAGTCACAAAATTCTTTAACTTACCTTTGTCTTTATATTTATGATAATATATCCATATGCTGTTATATGAATATTCAAGTAAATTTTGAATATCTTAGAATTATAGGTTTTTAAAGTGGCAGTGGTTTAAAGTCATTTTCTGGTCTAATTTTGAGCAGGTGAAATGTTATCCCCCAAACATGAAGCAGCTGATGCTAAGAGTGGCTAAATTTATTCATTCATGTTTTCATCAATTATTTGATGAATGACTTCTACAACCAAGTCACAGGATTAGTTATTAGTGAGGAAAAAGAAAAAGTGAAATCTTTGTGGTCAGCTGAGCTGGCTTGGCTGTAACTGCTAATTCGGTGTTTGTTCTTCAAATATATAATTTCACAGAATATCTACATCACACAAGGTCCCTGTATGATCATGATGGAGTGAGACAAAAAACAAGACCACTCTGTGATCATGTCTGTATCACAAACCAAACAGGAACACAACCCAAGCCATGAAAATGACTATGTGTGCTCAGCTAACATAGTTTCTTTACCAACCATCATTTTAGCCTTGCATTGTCCTTCTTGCCTTCTAAATGAAAACTATTAAGTTTCACAGATTAGATGGTCATGTATTAACCCTACACATGACATCAGGTAGCTGGCATCCGTGGAGATGTGTAAATTACCAGATGCAGGATGGAATTGGACTTTTAATGCAGGGGTCCCCAGTCCTCAGGCCATGGACCAGTCGCAGTCTGTGGTCTGTTACAAATCAGGCAGCACAGCAGGAGATGAGTGTCAGTGAGCAGGTGAAGCTTTGTCTGTATTTACAACTGCTCCCCATTGCTTGCATTACCTCCTGAGCTCCGCCTCCTGTCAGATTAGTGGCAGCATTAGATTCTCTACATCACAAAGGTCACTGTATGATCATGATAGAGTGAGACAAAATCAAGATTCTAAGATACCCGATCATAGAATTGACCTTCCTTTTCAGCATTCAACAGAAACATCTAATTCATAGTCCCCAATAGAGAGGAAAACTAGATTTGTCTGAATCTTCCACAAAATCATCTAACACAAACCCAAATCTTGTACTGAGCCCCTCTTAATAACCTCTACTGAGACCTTTCCTTCATGGTTCCACATGGTTGCTCTCTCCCTTGTTGCAATGAGCCTGGCTTTGTTTGACCCCTGATCTATTCCTGGTGATCTTTGGCTGGAGGTCAAGTACTTTAGGTTTGGAGGTAAAATGGATATAAAGAGACGTTGTCTCAGTTCTCATGGAACTTGTATTCTGTTCAGAGAGAAATTTGCTAATTAGTAGAAATTGCCAATGAAGTCAGTGCTCTGAAGATAGGAATTTGCCTGTTTGCATAACAGGGCTCTGGAAGCTTCACTGGGGAAGTGTCTATTGAACTGAGAGGTAAGAAGAACAGACAAGGGGAAATGTGAGAAGGGCAAAGGGAAAGAACCTGAAACAGCAGATCGGGTAGCACTTTGGAGAAACTGAGAGAAGGCCAGTAGCAATAGAGGGCAGGGTAATGGTGGAGGTTGGGCAGGTGAGGTCCAGTATTAGAGGTTCTGAATGGAGAAAATCGTGGTCGTTTTTTCAAAGAGCTGAAAGAAAGCCATTGAAAGATTTATGGAAGGTAATGGTGTTGTCACATCACAGTGCATTGTACAAAGATTTTTGGATGTTGTGTGAAGAATGTATTTGGGAGGATCCACATTGGATGTGGGAGGACTGGCCCAGAGGTTTATTTAGATGAGAAGTGATAAAAGCTTGGGTTACAACAGAGGAAGTAAGAATGGAGAGATGTCGACTCTTCTTGGATATATTTTATTGCTAAAATAAATAAGACTGTATAATGGATTAGGATCAAGGAAGTGGGAGGGAGAGGGAGGGAGGTATTCTGGCTTGGGCAACTCAAGAGATGCCATGACATTTACCGGCTTGATGCATGGCACGTTTACTACCTTTGCTAACGTCAAAAACCTGCTCAGTATTGGAACTAAAATTCGCTTTGTCTGTCTTCTGGAGCAGGCCTTCTTCCCTTTACTTTCAACCTTTGTGTCAAAAATGAAGTATAAGGGAAGACGTGGAACTGGGAGAAATTCAGGACGGTTAGTTCAGGAATTGATTTGCAGGAAGTTTTGAAATATACCATCATGTTATAATAATTGGTCATTTTAAGGTTCCTTTAAAAAATTCCAAGATTAATAATTTTAAAGTTGACTCAGTTGAATAGAAAGGTTGTTCTCTGGGAATGAAAGTTGGGGTGCAAGGTTGGAGAGAGAATGCGGTTTAGGAAACATGATGATATGGATGAGAACGATCTCTTTAGATGTTATTGGAACCGTGTTTTTATTTTTGTGCTTTTTTGTTAATAGATCAGCCTTGCACTCATCCACTCAACCATTATTTTCATTCAAAAACATGTTCAGAGAGTGATTAATTCCCATGTCTGTTGCTAGAAGCTGAAGATAAATAACAATGAATAATTGTTGTACAATGTAGAGAATATCAGTCCAGGAGTCAGGAAACCTGGTGTTAGCCCCAGATCTTTTTCTATTCTTATGTACATTTCTTTAAATACTTTATTATTTTTTGACCTTTGTTTTCTTATCTGCAATATGGAAATAAAAAAATTCTTACCCTGATTACCTTAGAGGCACCAACCTTTATTTAGGGAAACAAAAACAAAAACTATGCTCCCCAAACTGCAAAGCAACATAAGGGAGGCAGAGAGACGATGAATTTTGGTTCCTTGTAAAGTGAGGATAATATTAGTGCAGGCCTAAGGTTTTCAGGATTAGTAAATGAGATAAGATATGGAAGGTCTATTAAATACTAAATATCCTAAGTGAAAAATACTATTCATACTAAATATTAAGACGTTAAAAATTGAAATGTTCACTTGTTGTTGGAGAAAGTCAGATTTTAACATTCCTGGCATAGTGGTCAAATACTGTGGTTTTGATTTGTAAGACAGGTAACAGTCCACACTTCAGTCTCAGTAGCCTGGGGTAAAGATAAATTGAATAATATTAATAATATTAATTCCTGTTCTCATTAAACATTTTCTCTCCCATGAAGAACTTCAGGATCTTAGCCCCTTCTGTGCCCTACCCTATGCACCCCACCTAAAATTATTATTTTTTAAAAAAAATTACCTGAATTCTGTTGGTGTTCTCTATCCCTTTACTACTATTTTTTTTTTCTTGATGACTTCTGTCTGTATAGCTCTTAAGAAGGACGTTTTATTACGGCACTGTCTTAAGAAGGCACTGCTTCTTAGCCCAGTAGCTATATCCTGGTGCTGTGCAGCTGTAAAAAAACAAAAATTCTTCAATTAGCCGGGCATGGTGGCGGGTGCCTGTAGTCCTAGCTACTTGGGAGGCCAAGACAGGAGAATTGCTTGAACCCAGGAGGCGGAGGTTGCAGTGAGCTGAGATTGTGCCACTGCACTCCAGCCTGGGTGACAGAGCAAGACTCTATCTCAAAAAATAATAATAATATTAAAATAAAATAAAATAAAATAAAATAAAATAAAATAAAATAAAATAAATCTTTCATGTGTCATTTACCACTATTTTCCAAGCAGTGTTCTGGGCAGATGTGAGGAATAATGCCTCCTCCTGCCTCCACAACTTGGTGGTGTATGTCATGACTTGCGTGTCCCAAATTAGTATTGTTTTGGTACCAAATCCATGGCACACTTTCTATACCCACCCATCTAACTCGCTTTCCCTTCTTTCTCTTGCCAGGCACAAAGCCACTCTTTTGACAGCTAGAGGTTTGTCACTGGTTTCATATTACCAGTGATTTTTAAATTCAACTGGGTCTCATCTACTGCTTTACATGTATCAATGTATTTTAGAGGTTTGTTTTTATTTCTTGACTCTTTTATCATAAATTTAAAAAAATTACATGTCAAAATACCTTTTATTGCTTATGTAATAAAAGTGCTTTGGACATGAAGCTATGAAAACCGGTGTGAGAATATGTTCTGTCTCACACACTAGTTAAATCATCCGAGGGAAAACATTTAAAAGTCTCCAACCCTTATTTACCTGTAAAATGGACATAAAACCTTACTCGATTTTTCTGAGAAGATGCCGTCAAAAAATCTTGCACAGTGCCTTGCAAAGTTTCCGACTTGGAGAATGAATGTAATGAAAGTGTTGGCCCCAGTTTGACTAAAGAAGACGGGAGAGACTTCTCATGAGAAATGCTGGCAAATGTTATGACTAGAATCTCTTTTTGAAGCTATAGTGTGCTTGATTACCTGAGGCCCTGGGGAGAGTTTATGTTCGTCATCATAAGGTTACATGCTATGTTTGGCAGTATATTATATTCTGCTATACCTGCAATTTATTTTGGGAAGGAGTTTGTATGAGGAATTCTATATTAATATAAGTAGTGTTGGATTTTCCTTCAATTCCTCCAGGTCCTGTTTTATTAATGCCTCAGTCCTTTCTTTTTAGATCATCATGTGAATGATGATGAAAGTAGAAAATATTCATTGAAAACAGAAAATGTACATGATTGGGGAGTGAGTTGTTGTCTCAAGGCAAATAATTCACTTGCTTCTTTTGACTGTAAACTTCTATGTTATTTGAAAGTATTTTGCCTAGGGAGTCACTGTTTTATTTTAGTTCTTTAAAAATGTTGGTAACTTTACTATATGAATTGATCTGATTTGGTTCATTTTTGTAATCCTTACTTTGGCTAGAAAAGGAAAGAAAATGACGGTAAAGGCCCTTTTGCAAAGCAAATCAAATCTAATAAGAAAGCAAATGTAAAACAATGAATTGTAGCAAGTCTTCAGTATCTCTTAATATTTTAGTTGAAAACCATAAAATCAACCATGAAAACTGCCAGTTACAGAACTTTAGCATAACCAAACTTCCCAGTGGTCTCGAAATAATGTAGTACCAACTTGATTTAAATAATTTGGTCACTGATAATGTAATTTCTTTAACACACCAATAGAATGGATACTTTTAGGGTGAAAGAACTCATTTCTCCTCAGGAGGCTAGAGAATATTCAGGATCTTTCTATAAGCTTAGCTATCAAAGGTGTGTGCTGTATATAGAGATTATCTTTAAGTACATTCTTATACAGATTGAATAGAGGGGTTGGCAAGCATTTTCTATAGTAAGCTCCATGGTAGAAATTTTAAACTTTGCAGTCATATACAACTTACAACTATTCAACTCTGTCACTGTAGGATGAATGAAACTACAGACAATAAGGAAATGAATGGATGTGATTTGTTGTCATAAGATTTATTTACAAATATAGGCAGTGTGTCAAGTTTACTCCATGGAGTGTAGTTTACTAACTTATGTTCTAGGGAGAGGGAGGGAGGGAAACTTATTTGTTAAATGGTTGACATGTGACATAGAAATCACAGCTTTCCAGAGTTCAGAAGTGTGTCTTCATTGCTGTTCTAAAGGCCTGAACATGAAGTCTTTATCCCTATCCAGTTCTGTAACTCCCTTGCACCTGGCACATTCAACAAATATTTACTGTCTTGTTATTAACCTGTTAAAGTCATCACTAAGCAATTTGAAAGTGAATATATATTAATATTTTAGTGAGTGCTGTTGTACTAATTTCTCAGTCACTACCTCTACCTTCCTCCAACAAACAGGTATCATATAGCTTTCGACCAATATTAATGTCAAAGATTACGAAAGCTAATACAATAAGCCAGGATTAGCATTTGGAGAAGTCTTTTAAAATGTTGGTAATATAAAGAAAAGTTTGAGTGTGGTGTTTGGAGTTACCCATACCTAGATTCAATTTCTGGCTTTGTCATTTACTAGAGATAATAGACCTCAGCCAGGTAAGTTCACCTCTCTAAATCTCAGTTACCTCATCTGTAAAAGAGGGAAAATAATGTGCCTTCTTCATTAGATTGTTGCGAATACTACAGAAAATTCTTCTTGGAAAGCACTTAACATGGTGCCTAGTAAGAGCTCTGTAAATAGCACCTCTTATTATTATTAATGGTATATCATTAAAGTACCAAATTCTTGGTATGCTCATACTTTCAAGAATAAAAAAGTTGAAATTATAGAGGTTTTTTTTATTTTTCCTTTTTTTTCCTGGATGGACTGTTATGTAAAATTGATATTTCTTCTAGGAAAATGTCAGCTCATAGTCAATTAATTAAAACATTTTGATAATGTAGTCAAAGATTGGAAATGAATTTTATTATATATGGGTGAAAAGTATTGATATACCAAATATATAAGCCAAATATATTAGTAGTTTTTAACCCACGGAAAGAACTGATAATTTTGAAGCAGGGTAGCTTTTACTATTTTTACCTTTTCTGTTTCATATGCCTTCTAAGCGTGCAAGAATACAAAACATTCAGATAGTTTCTGAGGAAATTATAAATGTAAAGCTGAAATCTGGAATTGAAAGTAGGTATTTCTTCAGTTTCAAACTACATCACCTCCAAAAACCTTAAAAGCTTATTTTTTTCTCATTCTCTTAATCTATTGCAGAATAGCTTAAAAGAATGACTCTTTGTTCTTTCTTTCTGTCTGTCTCTCTCTCTCTCTCTTTCTCCCTCTCTTTATCTCTCTTTCTCCCTCTCTTTATCTCTTTCTCTCTCTTTCTCTCTCTCTCTATCTTTCCTTTCTTTTTCAGGTCTCGCTCTGTCACCCAGGCTGGTAGAAACAGGGTTTTGCCATGTTGCCCAGGCTGGTCTCGAATTCCTGAGCTCAAGCAGTCTTCCCACCTCAGCGTCCCAAAGTGCTGGAATTATAGGCGTGAACCACCACGCCCATCCTGCATTTTATTTTATTTCTCAATTTAACTGGTTCATTTCAGACATCTTTTTCTCACGCAACTTAAGCGAAGATGTGTGTCTATATGACCAGAGAGAGTCCTGGATTTTGAGATGCCAGAGATCAGACAGAGAAGGACCAAGCCTGACAGTCTGGAGTAGGAAAGACCTCACTGGAAGAGGTCACGCCGGTCAACACCATGAAGAGTTGGAAGAAATGGGGAAGGCTTGGACTTACAGGGAGTGGAGAAAGCTCATGTAGGGAGGGAGTTCTGGAGAATGAAAGATTGGAGAGAACCTGTGCTATAGATCATTGAGAAAGAGAAAAAATTGTGTAAGAAGTACACTACAGGCCATGTGAACCAATTTCTGTAACATTCCGTGAGAAATCAGAGTAAAGAACAAAACTAGCTTTAAAATAGTGTAATGTGATATTATATAAGAACTAAACCACAGCGCTCTCCATGTTATTAGGGTTTGTTTTAATTTTTATTTATTTATTGAGACAGAGTCTTACTCTGTAGCTCAGGCTGGAGTGCTGTGGCACAATCTCAGCTCGCTGCTCCCTCCGCCTCCTGGGTTCAAGTGATTCTCTTGCTTCAGCCTCCCTAGTAGCTGGGATTACAGGCAAGCGCCACCGGACCTGGCTAATTTTTCCTTTTTTAGAAGAGACAGGTTCTCACCGTGTGTTGGCCAGTCTGGTCTTGAACTCCTGGCCTCAGGTGATCCACCTGCCTCAGCCTCCCAAAGTGCTGGGATTATAGGTGTGAGTCACCACACGGGGCCATTTTTTTTTTTTAAAAAGAGAGTGTGTTTCAGTTGCAGATTTACCAGAGATTATATAATATACCCTTGCATCTCTTTTTACTAATTTATATTTAAGAAAATCAACTCAGAAAGCAACAGAAAAAAAATATTGTGTGAGATGTCCCATATAAATGGCATCCGAAACAGACAGACAATTCCAATGAGAAGAGTATTTCAAGTTCATGTGGAATTTTCACTTACTTACACAAATCCTACCTGACCTATTTGTTTTAAAGTTTTTCCGTGTCTGAAAAGTAAGATTCTATATTAGTATCACTTTGCTCATAGACATTACACAGGGTGATTTATCAGGCAGTTTTCCCTTTGAGAACTGTACTAGATTGCTGGGTCTGCCATAACGAAATACCACAGACTGGGTGGCTTACGCAACAGACGTTTTCCTCACAGTTCCGCAGGCTGGAAGTCCAAGATCAAGGCGTCCCCGGGTTTGGTTTCTTCTAAGGCCTTGCTTTTTGACTACGCTACTCTCCATGTCCTCACACTGCCTTTCTTCTGTGCACACGCTTCCCTGATGTCTACTTTTGTGTCCTAATTTCTGCTTCTTAGAAGGACACCAGTCGAACTGAAACAGTGCTCATCCCAGTGGCCTCATTTGAACTTCATCACTTCCTTAAAGCTCCTGTCTCCAAATACAATCTCAGTTTGAGGTGTGGGTGAGTTAGGGCTTTGAATTTTGGGGGAACTGAAAATTCAGTCTCTAGCAAGGACCACAGGCCTATTTGCTGAGTACTTGAGGGTAATCATGGGTTTGGCTGGAGAGACGAAGGGAACTTCAGGTCTCAGTGAGATTTTTGTTTGTTTGTTTGTTTGTTTTGAGACAGTCTCCTTCTGTCACCCATGCTGGAATGCAGTGGTGCAATCTCAACTCACTGCAACCTCCGCCTGCCTGGTTCAAGCAGTTCCTCTGCTTCAGCCTCCCGAGTAGCTGGGATTACAGGTGCACGCCACCACGCCCGGCTAATGTTTTGTATTTTTAGTAGAGATGGGGTTTCAGGATGTTCGCAAACTGTTGACCTCAGGCAACCTGCCCACCTCGGCCTCCCAAAGTACTAGGATTACAGGTGTGAGCCACCGCACCCCGTTGTCTCAGTTTGAGTTTTTAAGCCAGGGTCTCAGATTCTCCGAGCCTCCCCAAGAATTGTAGGTGAAAGCCTTCCCAGAGGGCAACCCGGTATTTAAGGCATCCATCATGTTGCAGTTTTTGCTGTACGTACTCAGATGCCTTCAGGAAGCTGTCAGTGCTCATGCTGTCTACTAGGTATATATTTTCATGAGACAAAACAATTGATTGAAAATGAACCCATTCAATTAGGCAGTTTATGAGTAAGTGGCCCCTGACAGGATAAAATTAAGTGAAATCTGAGATAATCCAATCAATGTTATCTTCCCCTGTGGTATATTTTATGTATTTTTTCCTTAAGTGGCAATTGGGCCCAGACCTGGAAGACAATTTTTATGGGCAGATTTTGTATGATTAAATGGAATTTAATATTTTAATATAAAAAAAGGATTCAGGTGGTATTTTTTATTTTCTTTTCCAAACTCTACCTCTTAAATCATAAGATATGTGTTTGAATTTTATTTTGTTTTTCTCTTATTGAAAAACTACTTGTCAGGCCAGTCATGGTGATTCACACCTGTAATTCCAGCAATTTGGGAGGTCAAGGCAGGTGGATCACTTGAGGTCAGGAGTTCAAGACCAGCCTGGCCAACATGGTGAAATCTTGTCTGTACTAAAAATACAAAAATTAGCCGGGCATGGTGGTACATGCCTGTAATTCTAGCTACTGGGGAGGCTGAGGCAGGAGAATTGCTTGAGGCTGGGAGGTGGAGGTTGCAAGGTTGCAGTGAGCCAAGATGGTGCTACTGCATTTCAGCCTGGGTGACAGAGCGAGCCTCCATCTCAAAAAAGAATAACTACTTGTCTTTTTAAAGAAACCAGAACATGTCAAGGTGCACAGGTTTCATGATAATTCCTACTGAAGAACTGATACTATTTTATATTTGATGGGTATACAAATTTCCATTGATACATGGATAGATTTCTTTTCTTAAACATTCATTTTAGGCTTTGGTTTTTTTAATGGTACAACAAAAACTGGGACTGCCCATGAATGTTGACCATCCTTACCTCAGTTTGCTTCTCAGGAATGGAAAATTTCTGCCCCTAAACACTTAAGGCAGTAGCTTTCCTTCTCTCATCTGTTGACTCCGAGCCAGGGGATTCTTTCCAAATTTCTTTCACATACTCTGAGCATTTAGAATATTTAGAATAATGCCCTTGACTGTCATGTGTCATTTTCTAGGTTTGGTGTTTTCAAAGAAATAGGAAACTATGGATGCTTCTCAACATTACAGGAAGACATACAGTGGGTAGTTTGGTAAGTCATAACCCTTCACAATCAGAGATTCTCCTCCATAAAGTTAGAGAGGTAGTTAAACCTGGGGATACAAATGTATGTCTGTAGCCCTGTGCACTCTCAATGTGGGAAGTCCCAGCTTTTCCCTCTGCTGGCCTCGGCCATCTCCGAAATGCCCAGCTATGAAACCAAGTCCTTAAACTTCCTCCGACCTCCACCCTCACTCTTGATGCCAGGCTTCTGTTGTGCTTATTCTCCTAGTGAGTTTTGCAAACCTCTGTTATCCATGACCACTTTCACATGTATTGACATTTACACACAGCATCTGTTCTATTATTTACTTAATAGTTTTCTTTAAATCAGTAAGTTTTGACTTCATTTATTATATGAAGACAATTTTATGCCATTAGCACACACTTCAAAATCTATATCATATGCTATTAGTGTAAGGTAAATGTAAAAATTAACATCACAGGAGCAGAGTGTAGTGGAAATTCTCATGACTGACCATGTGTCGAGTTCAGGGTTAGTATTTTGGCAGAGCTCCATAACATCCCCTTTGCTGATTCCTTCAGCTAGAATTTGTTGTGGGCCTGCCACATTCCAGACCCTGGGAATAGGGGAAAGGATAAGACAGATGTGGTCTATGTGCTTGTGAAACTTAAGGTCTATTGAGAGAGAGAAACAAGAGAGATAAATAAGCATCTAAGCAAGCCAACCCTTCCCGCCAAGAAAATCAGAAAGCAGTGTCTCGAAAAAATAGAGAGAGTGTAGGGATGAAGAGTGCCTATGAGGTAGTTGGTTTTTTTTGTTTGTTTTGTTTTGTTTTGCTTTTTGTTTTTTGAGACAGAGTCTCATTCTGTCACCAGGCTGGAGTACAGTGGTGCGATCTCGGCTCACTGCAACCTCCGTCTCCCGGGTTCAAGTGATTCTCCTGCCTCAGCCTCCCAAGTAGCTGGGATTACAGGCATGCACCACCATGCCTGGCTAATTTTTGTATTTTTTAGTAAAGACAGGGTTTCAACACATTGGCCAGGCTGGTCTTGAACTCCTGACCTCAGGTGATCCGCCCACCCCGGCCTCCCAAAGTGCTGGGATTTACAGGCATGAGATGTAGTTCTTATTATTGTTTGCTTTCTATAGCTGAGGAATGGAAAGACAAAGTATGTTAAGGAACCTACTCAAAGCCATAAAAGTAGGAAAGAGCAGAGTCAACCTTCGTAATTAGGATGAGTGTGGACACGGACATCCCACTCACTGGAGTGAGTCCCGTGGTTGTGTTCATCCCCTCTGCCCACATGAATTCTTGTTCTTGTCTTGTTTTCTGCAGTGAACAGGAATTTGTAAAAGAAGCACCCTTCCCATTCTTTCTCCTTTTCTTCTTCTTCAAACTCTCACTTGTCTGATTTATTTTTCAGTTACTCCAATGCTATAGAATGACTGTCCCCTCCACCCTCTGCCGCGCAATTCCTGTGTTGAAATCCTAACCTCTAATACCTCCTGATGGTATTAGGAGGTGGAGCCTTTGGGAGGTGACTCAGACATAAAGATGAAGCCCTCATGAATGAGATTAATGCTCACACACACACACACATACAAATCCAGAGCTTGCTTGCCCCATCCGCCAGTCTCACTGAGTATACAGTGAGAAGTCAGCAGTCTGCAGTCCCAAAGACAGCCTTCACCAGAACCCAACCATGCTGGCAATTTGTCCTTGGCCTTCCAGACTCCAGATCCGTGAGGAATACATTTCTGTGTTAATAAATCACCTAGCCTAGAGTAGCCTGTTATTGCACCTTAAACTAAGATACCAAGAAAAATAGCAATCTTTGTAAAATGATGTATTCCAAGATAGAGCTTTTTTTGGTGGTGCACACAAGCAAATAAAGGAGCCACACATTTCAGTTGAGTGAATGCAACAGCTAAGGATTTTTTAAAGTTATAAATTATGACAGAATGATACCTTTTCAGCTTCTGTTGTCATTAACTTGGATTTATAATGGCTACTCTGAGTATTGTAAATGAGGATATCGTGCAAGTTGGTTATTCCACCCTTCAAAGATATGGTTAGGGTTCTTTCTAAGATTACAATGCAATGATTAAACTGGATTATGCTGAAGCATCTTTCAGAACTGCAAAGGTACTTTAGCAGGTGAGTGTGGAAGTTTTAAGTTTGAGGATAGCGCCCTCTTCTGGTAATTAAAAGTTCTCTCTTTTTTTTCTTAATGTGTTTTCTATTTTATATTCAAATTGAATTATAATACAAAACTTGTCCTGGGAATTAAATTTTTAAAAAATTTAAAGCTGAGGAGTGGAACATAAGTTGTCATAACGTGAGGTTTTGGAAAGGGAAGTCCCACCTCTAAAGCTTTTGAAATTCCTCTCCTATTCTGGTGTATGTGAAATTTGAGTGTACTCTGTAACATCCTCTAAACACAGGATACAATGAGTGTGTGTAGTTAAAGTGTTTGCTTAGATTTCCAGCATTGATGAAATATGTTTTTAATCGTAAGTAATTTCGAAAATGTTTTAAGGATTGTACACACTTATCACGGAATGACTGTTCAATGGCTACTGTGCTACTGAGCAGCACAGTGCTTAGTTTGGATCATTTTTATTTCTTCTTCCAGCCTCTCATTCTCTCTTCTCATGGCTTAAACTTAATACTCATGCAAGCAGTATGCGATTTCTTCCCAGCCTCCTCTCATTTGCCCATCCACATAATGGCTTTGCCTGGAGCTCTTTCCGTTAAGTGACATGCTGAGGCAGATTTTCATGGCAGTTTCATAACCAAAATAACATTTCCATGCTTTTCCTACTGTCAAATGTATATGAAGATGGAAAATGGGAAGAAACCGGACTTCAGTTCTGAGTTCCTATTCAAATCAATTTCCTTTAAAACAAACGCAAACTGAATCTGATGTTCATTTACATAAGTAATAGTTTTGAAGGCCCAGTTTGGGTGGGTTGCCTTAGACATCGTATTTATTTAACTAGAAGGAATAACATAAGGTTCTGCCTCCTTTGATTTCTTCCTTGTAAGAGCAAGCACAAACATCTTGCCTTTTATTGGCATAAAAACAATGATCTACACAGACATTAAATCTTTTGTTTATGCTTTGTTTTAGGAAACGATATAAGAACCTTTCAATGTCTTGACGATGAGCTAACTAGGAAAGACATGTGCTGTTCTTCACACAGAGGTAGCAAAGACGTTACGTAGTCTTAAACCTCCATCCCTTTGTGACCCAGTTGCTGTACCTAATAATAATACAGAATTTAGATTTTTAAAAGAAGTACTTTTTGTGAAGCCAACCGCTTGCTGAAAAGGAGACCATGTTCCCTGCTGGCCTTAGAATAACTGTGTAGGTACCGCCATCTAGTGGTGGTTATGCAGGAGACTAAAGCAAAATAAGGTTTCCATTGTCCAACTTGAAGTAGCTCTCTTCCGTTAGTGATAATCAGCTGAGATGAAATATTGCACCTGAAATTTATTTACATTTTAAATTAAACTTTAAAAGACACAATCATTCCCAAAGTAAATGAAAATGTATACAACTAAGATGGATTTGTTAAAATCCTCTGTGGGACGTGGCATGAAACCCGGGGCACGTAGAAGAAACCTTGAACTTTGGAATCTGTTAAGTGTGAGTTGTAATACCTGCGCTAGCTGTGTGGCTTGAGGCAAAACACATAGCCTCCCTTGAACCTCAGCTAGACTTATTTATTTGTTTATTTTTTGGACAGAGTCTCTGTTGCCCAGGCTGGAGTGCAGTGGCGCGATCTCAGCTCACTGCAGCCTCTGCCTCCCGGGTTCAAGCAATCTTTCTGCTTCAGCCTCCCAAGCAGCTGGGACTACAGGCACGCGCCGCCACGCCTGGCTAATTTTTGTATTTTTAGTAGAGATGGGGTTTCGCCATGTTGGCCGGGATGGTCTTGATCTCCTGACCTTGTGATCTGCCTGCCTCAGCCTCCCAAAGTGGTGGGATTATAGGCATGAGCCACCACAACCAGCCAGCTAGACTATTTTTACAATGACAGTGACATGAGCATATCTACTTTAATGGGTTGTTGTGAATATGCCAGGGGCACATGTAGATCCTGGAAGGGGCTCAAGGAATGGTAACTATTTTTGTAGTTATTCTGTATTAAAGAACTAAAACATCCGTGTGTGTTTGTAGGGATTTTTCTCCACATCAACTGTAAATTTCTGGAGGGTAGAAGCTGCCTTAGCTCCCCTTTTGATCTGAGATGTCTGGTGACCTGCCTGAGGCAGAGTACGTGTTTGTAGAATGCATGCATCTTGTTCCATCTTGCAAGCCAGGCTGTAGTTTTATGAGATTAGAGGTTGGGGGTGAGACTTCTTTGCATTCCTCATAATTCCTAGCATAGAACTTAAAGTAATTGATTAGAACCTTTTTTATGAATCTTTGACGGATATGCTGACACTTGTGCACCATCTGCTTTGTCATTTAGCTATGTGTTAATGTATCTTATGTATCTTTCAAGTAAGGAAGTCTTTAATCCCAGAGGTTTTTTTTTTTTTTTTTTTTCATTCTCCATTTCCCATAAAAATCTCAACTCCTTGTTTATATTGTCCATTACTTAATAATCTCTAATAGCATTGCTTTTGAGTTTATATGAAATTCTCTGTGGAAAATAATATGGTTACTTCTTCTTCACCTCCTGAATTTTGAAATGTCCAATGTGGTATACTTGCAAAAGAGTGAATGTCTTCTGGTTGAAATGTAATTGACAAGGCCTGCTGTTGGCTTCTGGACTTGACTTTAATTTTCTTTTGGGAAATGTATCAAGCGGCCTGCCTTCAAAGCCATCTTTTTTTTTTTTTTTTTTTTTTTTTTTTTTTTTTTTTTTTTCCTTTTTATTCATTTGCTCCTACCTGGAGCAAGAGACAAATAATCTGAAGGAATTTTCACATGGCACATTTGATTGGTATCTGCCTCCCCCACTAGAATATCAGCTCTGGAAGAACCGATACACAATTATATGCCAGTGTGTAGCAGACAATCAGTGTCTAATGTTGAATGAATAAGCACATAGAGAAAAAAGAAAGAATTAATGATGGAGGCAAAAATGCAGATTTTTTAAAAATTTAGTTTTTAAAATACAAGATCTGCCCAATATGGGTTCAGCTGTGTGTGAAGTGTTATAATGGGAAGGCAAGCAAATTAGTGAGAAGATCAGTGACTTTGGAGTCAAATAACCCTAGGAACAAATCTTGGCGCTGCTATGAGCAAGGACTATGTGTAAATTAATTATTTAGAACCTCAGTTTCTTGTATGTAAAATTAGGATAGTAATAGCTTTTTCACGGGACTGTTGTGAGAAATAAATGACAAAGAGCATTTAGTGTAATACCTGGAGTGTACTTACTTTTCCCGTGTAGGCATAAATGAGAAAGCATCTAACCCTAGTTGGAGAGACCAGGCTTCATTGAGGAGGAGGTGTTTCAGCTGGAGTTTGACAAACTGGAATGAATGCAGTAGATTATAGTCCAGTAAGAAGAACTGACTGAAATGCTTGGGACCAAAAGTGTTTCAGATTTCAGACTTTTAAATCTGAGAATAATTGCATATACATAATGAGAATCTTGGGAATGGAATCGAAGCCTAAACACAGCATTTATTGATGTTTTATATGCACCATGTACACATAGCCTGAAGGTAAATTTAAACATTTTCAAATAATTTTGTATATGAAACAAAATTTGTATTAGATACTTATGCATAGAATTTTCCACTTGTGGTGGTGTATCAGGTGTTCAAAAAGGTTTAAATCTTGGATTTTAGATTTTCATATTAGGGATGCTCAAACTGTCTATACACACATTTATCTCACTTTATCACTGGGTTATTTGGTTTACCTTCACCTGGCAGAAATGGCTTCCAAGTTCTTAGGCTAGAGACATAACCTTTATTCTCTTCATTGTATGAGGTACTTTCTGATAGAGGCTAAAGTAGTGACTATCTTGGTTTTAAATCACTCAATGTAGACAAATAACATATAAGTAAATAAACATACAGTCTGGGTACAACAGCTACACCACTTGAACCAAACTCTCTGGGAGTACATGCCAGTATGGCAATAATAAAATGACTGATCAGATTATAACAGGTGTTGGCAAAAATGGAGAGAGATTAGAATCTTCCTACACTGCTCATGGGAATGTAAAATGCAGCTACTTTGGAGAGTACTTGGACAATTAGTTCAAAAGGTTAAACATAGAGTTACTATACGACCCAGATATTTCAATTCTAGGTATACATTTAAGAGAAGCGAGGCCGGGCATGGTGGCTCAGGCCTGTAATCCCAGCACTTCGGGAGGCCAAGGCAGGCAGATCACGAGGTCAAGAGATCGAGACCATCCTGGCCAACATGGTGAAACCCCGACTCTACTAAAAGTACAAAAATTAGCTGGGCGTGGTGGCACATGCCTGTAATCCCAGCTACTCGGGAGGCTGAGGCAGCAGAATTGCTTGAAACGGGGAGGTGGAAGTTGCAGTGAGCCAAGATCGCGCCACTGCACTCCAGCCTGGCAGCAGAGTGAGACTCCTCCTCAAATAAAAAGAGAAGTGAAAATATATGTCCACACCAAAACCTGTACATGAATGGCCATGGCAGCATTATTTGTAATAGTCAAAAAGTGAGAACAACTCAAATATCCGTCAGCTGCCGAATGGATAAATAAAATGTGGCATATCCATACAATGAAATATTGTTTGAAACAAATAGAATGAAGTGCTGTTATGAAATGTGTGCTAAGTGAAAGAAACTAGACACAAAAGGTGACATTTTGTATGATTCAGTATAGCCAGGCAAATTCATAGAAACAGAATAGGTTAGTGAATATTTAGGGCTGGAAAAAGGGAGGATTGGGGATAATAGCTCATGATTTTTATTTATTTTTATTTTTATTTTTATTTTTTTGAAATGAAATCTCACTCTTTCACCCAGGCTGGAGAGCAGTGGTGCGATCTCAGCTCACTGCAACCCTGCAACCTCTGAGTAACTGGGATTACAGACACGTGCCACCACACCTGGCTAATTTTTTTTTGCATTTTTAGTAGAGACAGGTTTCACCATGTTGACCAGGCTGGTCTCAAACTCCTGACCTCAAGTGATCAGCCTCCCTTGGCCTCCCAAAGTGCTGGGATTACAGGCATGAACCACTGTGGCCAGCCAAGGTTTTTTTTTTTTTTTTTTTTTTTTTTTTTTGAAGTGATATAAATATTCTAAAATTAACTGTGGTGATAGCTGCACAAACCTTTAAATATACTAAAATGGATTGAATTGGATACTTTAAATGGGTGAATTCTGTGGTATATGAGTTATATCTCCATAAAGCTACTGCAAAAATCATCTCTGGGGATGAGGTCTGAGTGATTCTGATAAATAGTGAGTGTTAAAAACCACTATTCTTAATGTACCAAAGTAACTAATCTTTACTGCTGTACATACAGTTTAAACCAGCTATTGACTACAAGAGATAGGTGAGAGTGGGGACAGTCAGTAATATATCTTCATAGTTCAAGGACAATTTAATGTCTGCTGTACATCAGCTAATTTAGCTTAAAAGACTGGATGCAAGAAATGACACTTGGTCATGAAGGTTTTGAAAATATTTAATTAATGTCAACTCAACATTGAATCAAATATAGTGTAATCAAATTTACTCTGATAAAGAGTAGAAAGAAACTACATTTAGGATATGATCATGATGAGATAAATGAGAATGCTGTGTGAAGGAGCCAGGAGGTATACTCTCTGATGGTAAATTCTGCATTTTTATTTGACCTAGTTCGATTTTGATCAGAATGTTACAAATAAAAATATATCTTTGAGGATAAAATGTTTGGCTTCTTGGTAATACCCTTGAGGTTTTTGACATCTACATATATTTATCTTTTCAGATAAAAATATGGCATTATGACTAGTTTCAATAAAACATTCTTGTGCAAGTGTTTCTGTCTTTGGCAGGTTGACATATTAGAATATGACTTCAAAGATTTCCATAAAAAATATTTTTATAACCCCTTGTTTTTATTTAAAATATAATTTTTTTTAATAAAAATTTTTTTTTTCTAGTGTTAAGAATATTTTCTTTGGGCAAGAAAGTTTTTGTTTTGTCATTTGACAGGTTTTGAAGTTGCTGTTCTGTATATAGTGACAGGGCACAGAATTTGTTGGAGTTGAGTATGTTTCTGTTTTTATATGTATATTGATATGGTTTGGCTCTGTCCTCATCCAAATATCATCTCAAATTGTAATCATGGGGACGGTTCCCCCATGCTGTTCTCATGATAGTGAGTGGGTTCTCACGAGATCTGGTTGTTTGATAAGTATCTGGCACTTCGACCCCACCCCCGCACCACCTCATGAAGAAGGTGCCTGCTTCTCCTTTGCCTTCTGCCATGATTGTAAGTTTCCTGAGGCCTCCCCAGCCATGCGGAACTGTGAGTCAATTAAACCTCTTTCCTTGATAAATTACCCAGTCTCAGGTAGTATAGCAGTGTGAGAACAGAGTAATACATATATGTGTCTGATTAAGTAGATATTTCTACAAAGCTTATTATGAAAAATGTTTTTGTCCAAATTATGTAATTATGCGCTACTCTTTGATATTTCAGTTTTGTACCTTATCTGTTGATATGTGCAAAACTGATGTGATCTGTTGAAGTTGTAAATTAATAGAAATAATAATGGAAGATAGGGATCAAGCTCTGTTTACCCCCTCCTCCGATACGTACATTTATAATACTCTCATCTTTCTATTATGTGACTGTTTTATGTAAATAAGTCTTTAATGTTTGTATTGTTATGACTATAAACACTAACTTCAGAAGATTCATGTTATTGTGCTTACATTTCCTTTTTTGATGTCCTACCTTTATTTTTTTCTGGAAATGACATCTGCTTTGGGTTTACTTTTGATTAAATGTACTTATTACTAATTGATCTGTAAACTCGCTCCCACTTTTATAATAATTTTTCAATGTGATCAAGTACTTCGGATAATTTATCAGTTTCATTTTGGAAATATTTCTTCTGTAGTTTCCTGCCTGCCCCAATCCACATTATTCATATTTAGGCCTGTTAAAAACTTTTATTTTTTTAGTTTATCTTTATCTCTCTCTGGTGCTTGATTTCCTGTTTCTAGGATCCTTGTCTGCCTCTTTTTAAAGGTAGTTTTAGTTTTGGCTTTGTTTAACCATTTAATTTGAATACATTATAAATTAATAGAAAGTTTCAAAGACAGCACTGAGAAAACTTGTGTACCCATCACTTAGTTTCCTCCAATTATTACCTTTTATGTAACTAAAGTGCAAAATCCAAACCAGGAAACTGAAATTCTATAATGTATGTAAGTAGTTCTATGTAATTTCATCACATTTGCAGATTTCTTTTACCGCATGATCAAAATACCTAACTGTTCCCTTTCAACAAAAATCCCTTTATTCTACCCATTTATCATTACATCCACCCCCTCTTCACCATCCCTCACTGTTAGCAACTACTAATTTGTTGTCCCTATCTATAATTTTGTCATTTCAAGAATTTTACCTACATGGATCATATAATGTTTGAGACTGGCTTTTTTTCCGTAGGCATAATGACTCTGAGATCCATCTAACTTGCTGTTTATAGTAGTAGTTGGTTCTTTTTTATTCCTGAATTGTATTTCATGGCAGGGATCTACTGCAATTTGTTTAACTATTCACTTATTGAACATTTTGGCTGTTTCCAAGTTTTTTGGGTATTACAAATAAAGTTACTCTAAGCAATTGTGTACAAGTTTGTTTGTTTGTTTGTGTGAGACAGGATCTCTTCTGTCTCTCAGGCTTAAATGCAGTGGCACTAACACAGCTCACTGCAACCTCAACCTCCTGGGCTCAAGTGATCCTTTTGCCTTAGCCTTCTGAGGAGCTGGGACCAAAGGTGCATGCCACCATGCCCGGCTAATTTAAATTTTTCGTTTTTGTAGAAATGCAGTCTTACCATGTAGCACAGGCTGGTTTCAAACTCCTGGGCTCAAGTGATTCTCCTGTCTCAGCCTCCCAAAGTGCTGGATTTACAGGCATGAATCACCACATCCAGCTGAGTACAGGTTTTGATGTAAAGATGAATTTTCGTTTATTTGGCATAAATACCTAGGTGTATGATTGCTGAGTCATATGGTAAGAATTTGTTTTGTATCTTATGTTAAAATAGCCACTCCTGTTTTCTTTTGATCATTGTTTGTATGGCATATCTATTTATATCCTTTTACTTTCAACATATATATATATATATATATATACACACACACACACAGTTGTATTTGAAGTGAGTTCCTTGTAGACAGCTTGTAGTTAGGTCATGTTTTCTCACTCCACTACATCCGTCTCTTTTACTTGATGTATTTAGAGTATTTTTATTTAATGTGATTGTTGTTATGTTTGTGAATGCTTAAGTCTTTGATTGTATTTTTGTTTTTTTAAAAAAATTTTTCTCTCTCTCCTTTTCATTTCTTTATTTTTTTCTCTGACTTTCTTTGGGTTACTTGAACATTTTTTGAATTTCATTTTGATTTATCAATAGTATCTTTTGTATCTCTTTTCCTATTGGTTTTCTAGTGGTTGCTCTAGCTATTAAGCAATATATACACTAGTTGAAAAAGTCTACCGGTGTCAACAGTTTACCAGTTGGAGTGAAATATAGAAACTTTCCCTCCCTTTAAGCCCACTTACTCTCCACCATTTATTTACCCCATATAATTGTTTTTAATATCTCCTGTATATATGCTAAGAATAATATCAGACATTGTTATGTTTGCTTAGACACAAAACAAAAAATAAAAATTCAAGAGGAGGAAAAAGTCTATTTTATTTATAATTTTTTCTTACTTTTCTCCTGATGTCTAAAGAGTCCTTTGTTTAGTATTTCCTTTTTGTTTGATAAATAATAGATAAATAATTTCCTTTGGCATTCTTTTGGTCTAGGTCTGCTGGTGACACGTTTTCTTAGTTTTCCTTCATCTGAGAATGTCTTTGTTATGGGTAAATAGTGACTCTCAAATATATGTGTTGAAAACCCAACCCCCAGTACCTCAAAATGGAAATACGGTCATTGTGGATGTTGTATTAGTCTGATCTCACACTGCTCTAAAGATACTACCTGAGACTGGGTAATTTATAAAGGAAAGAAGTTAATTGACTCACAGTTCCAGATGGCTAGGGAGGCCTCAGGAAACTTAAATTACATCAGAAGGTGAAAGGGAAGCAAGGACCTTCTTCACAGGGCAGTAGGAGAGAGAAGTACAAGCAGGGGAAATGCCAGACGCTTATAAAAACATCAGATTTCCAGCCTGGGCAACAGAGTGAGACTCCGTCTCAAAAAAAAAAAAAAAAAAATCAGATTTTGTGAAAACTTACTCACTATCATGAGAACAGCATGGGGGGAACCACCCCCACAATCCAATCACTTCCCTCCCTCAACATGTGGGGATTATGATTCTAGGTGACATTCAAGTGGGGACACAGAGACCAAGCATATCAGATGAATTTAGGTCAATTAAGATGGCGTCAGACTGGAATGGTGTGCGCCCTTAATCTCAAGTAACTGGTGTTCTAATCAGAAGAGACACACACTCAAACACAGGAAGAGAACCCTGTGAAGACAGCAGCAAAAATTGGAGTGATGCTGCCACAAGCCAAAGGATGGACTGGTGTTACCTGAAGCTAGAAGAGGCAAGGAAGGATTCTCCCCTAGCAGCTTCAGAGGGAACATGGTCCAGGCAGCACCTTAATGTTAGACTTTACGTCTTCAGAAATGTGAGAGAAAAATTCTACACAGTTTTAATCCACACGTGTGTGGATAATTTGTTTCAGCAGCCCTAGAAAACTAACACAGGGTGATTGGTACATGTCTGAGCAAAGTATCTTTCAGTCTTAAGCCTGTAAGTTACCTTTCGGGCTGCCACTGCTGTAAACTGAGATTCATGTGAAGGGGAGGTTGGAGCAGCCTGAGGAGTCTCAGTGTTCAGGACATAACTTCCTCGGAGTCCCCCTTATGTTTAGTATGGTACCCTTCCCTCCAATGCATGTGGTTTCCTCTAATCCTGAAACTAACAGTTTCACCCTCTCCAAAGAAATAACTCACAAGACTTTGGCAGATGAGAGTGGTGGAGGCGGTGGATTACCCAGCTGTCATGAGTAGGAGCATATGGAATGGGTCTTGCTGATTATTCATGGGACTTTCAGGCAATCTGTTTATTTTTTGGCCCCTTCCCTACCACTTCCAGATGGCATGGGGAATTTTTGACCCTTTTGGAGTTGCACAAGCAAATCCTATTGCTTCCTGGTGTTGTACTGCCTACAAAGGTCAGGTGGCAACGTCAGATTCCATACATCCTCATAATTTCCTGCTTCCAGAATCTTATTCCCCTTTCCTATTCTGGGTTATTCTCTGTTCATACCATTATAAAACGTGTATGCTCTCATTTTAGTGGGTGTTTTGGAGGAACTGTGTAGATTTCATCCATTATCTTCATCTGGAGGCTCAGAATGGTTTTCATAATATTTACTAAGCATCCGAGTTCCTTCTTAAATCACTGTGTCTTCCAGCCATTGTGACATGCCATTTCTTGCAGACCTCATTTTTCAATAATCTTCTTCTTCTTCTTCTTCTTTTAAGAGACAGGATCTTACTCTGTTGCTTAGGCTAGAGTGCAGCAGCACAATTATAGCTCACTGCAGCCTTGAACTCTTGGGCTCAAGTGATCCTCCTGCTTCAGCCTCCTGACAGGCTGAGACTACAGGAGGAAGTGTGCCACCATGCCTGGCTAATTTTTTAATGTGTAGTAGAGATGGGATCTCACTATGTTGCTCAGGCTAGTCTGGAATTCCTGGGCTAAATGATTCTTCTGCCTCAGCCTCACAAAGCACTGGGATTAGAGATGTGAGCTATCATGCCGGTTCCATTTTTGTATATTCTTGTTTTTCCTCTCCTTGTCCTCAAGCTTTATTAGAGTATAATTGACAAATAAAAATTGTGTATACTTACGGTGTACAATGTGACATTTTGATATGCATATACATTGTGAAATAAAGCTAATTAACATATCCATTACGTTATATGCTTACCATTTTTTGAGAAGAGAATTTCAGTTTTAATTTGTCATCAATTTTCAAATATATATAATTATTAATTACAAGCACCATACTATTATTCTTAACTTCAGGCTACAGTTACTATAGTAGAAAAATTTGTGCTTATCAGTATTTTTATGCTTTTTAAATGCTAATAGAGTAACCATCTTTGCTGCTGTGTTTTGTGACCCTAAATATATATTATACTTCAGAATTACCACTGCAAGTTTATAATATCCTTAGAATTACCATAAATATAAAGATGAAAGCCGAATGTTTACATATTTCTAAATGTCTTTCTGAGGAAACAAGATACTTTTTTCTCATCACAGTGGAATCCCTTATGGTAGAGAAATGAATGGAATAGAAAACAGGAAGAGGCAAGATTTATTTATATAACAATATATTCTTCTCTCTCTCTCTCTCATGCCCAAACACATGCACATTCACGCACACCACACCCATACTTTAAAACTTCACAGTGATTCTAGGAAGTGGGTACTAACACAATTAGTACCTTCCTCATTTTACAAAGAGAGCTACAGATTGCCCAAGGTTACACAGTCAATACGTGACTGAGTTGGAATTTGCACACAGGTAGCCTGGGGACAGAGTAGCTGGCACAGAGTGACAGCTCAGTAAATTTAGTCGATGTTATTATTATTTCATTGGAGTATATTTGTATCATATTACCTAGCTCCTCCAAAAATCCTATTTTTACATTATGCCTTAATTTGTATCAAAGGATACTTTTAGGGTTATATAAAATGAACTTCTACCTTTGCTCTAAAAATGCTATTTGTAATATTTTATGTTACAATATACAGTGTCTCTTCTGCAGAGAAATACAAGAGACGTTTTCTTTTTGACTTTAGGTTCAAACAAAAACAAACAAAAAATATATAGACCTGGCGCAGTGGCTCACACTTGTAATCTCAGCACTTTGGGAGGCCAAGGTGAGAGTTCAACCCAAGAGTTCAAGACCAGCCTGGGTAACATGATGAGATCCCATCCCTCCCCCAAGTTTTTCTTTTTTTAATTGCCCAGTGTGGTGGCATGCACCTGTGGTCCTAGCTACTCAGGAGGCTGAAGTGGGAGGATCACTTTGAGCCCAGGGGGTTGAAGCTGCAGTGAGCCATGTGTGTGCCACTGCACTGCAGCCTGGACAAAAGAGTGAAACCCTGTGAACACAAAACAAAGAAAGAAAGAGAAAGGAAGGAAGGAAGGAAGGAAGGAAGGAAGGAAGGAAGGAAGGAAGGAAGGAAGGAAGGAAAATATAAACACATTTGCTATTTGGCTTCCTTTTGATCATAAGAGTTATGAAAATTATGCACCAATTTGTTTATTTTTTCCTGCTCTGAAACTCAGTCACAGAGGGAGAACTGACAGTTTTACCTGGTAAAGACAGATAAGTTGTCCTATATTAGTTTTTGGAGAATTATGACCTTATTTTGTTGTTTATAATGATCAAACTATTATTTATTTTCCCTAAATGAGTTTATAGTCAAAAATTGATTATATGTTTATGGTCAAAACTTACAAAATTTTATAAGCAAATGTTCCCTTGGTTTAGGCATTTAAAGTAAAATTTCAACTCTTATTAATGGCTATATAAAAGGAAAATCACAAAAAGTGTGTAAAATTTGTATAACATTTTTCAAGAAGTAAAGAACTGAAGTGCTTAAAAATATAAACAAGTAAAGCTCTATGTTTTTAGTGACCTGATTAAGATAGTTGAGTTGCTGAGTATCTATTTCTTTGCCCATAATTATATGAGTCATGTGCTAGTGGTAGAGTGCATTATAGGAGTTTTGATGAGTGTAAGATTGTGAGTGTCCCTCTCTCTGTATATGTAATTCTGACCAGAAGTGACAGGTATTCCAACCATTTAATGATGTGTTTGGTAACGTAAGTTATTCACCATTGTGTCCTACTGTAAAAATTGTACAGTTTCTTTGCTAAGTCATATTACATCTAGTACAAAAATGTCCCATTTTTAATTCTGTTTCCTCAAAATGGTATGCTTTGTGGTACCACATGATGGTGCTTTAATGATTATTGTTTATTATAGTGATCACTGTTGATTACTGTATTGGACCGATTGAGATATTATCCAAGTGTGTCTGAGAAATATAAATTTGTGGTAAGTTAGAGAGTGAAGACATCTATATTAGTTTATTTTCACACTACTATAAAGAACTCCCTGAGACTGGGTAATTTATAAAGGAGAGAGGTTTAATTGACTCACAGTTCTGCATGGCTGTAGAAGCCTCAGGAAACTTACAATCATGGAAGATGGGGAAGTAAACACGTCCTTCTTCACAAGGCAGCAGGAGAGAGAAGAGTGGCAGAGTGAAGGCAGGAGAGCCCATTATAAAACGATTAGATCTTGGCCGGGAACAGTAGCTCACGCCTGTAATACCAGCACTTTGGGAGGTTGAGTTGGGCAGATCACTTGAGGTCAGGAGTTCAAGAACAGCCTGGCCAATATGGTGAAACCCTGTCTAACCCTATCTCTACTAGAAATATAAAAATTAGCCGGGTGTAGTGGTGGATGCCTGTAATCCCAGCTACTTGGGAGGCTGAGGCAGGAGAATTGCTTGAACGTGAGAAGCGGAGGTTGCAAGGAGCCGAGATTGTGCACTCCAGCTTGGGTGACAAAGGGAGACTATGTCTCAAAAAATAAAATAAAATAAAACCATTAGATCTCATGAAAACTCATTCACTATCATAAAAACAGCATGAAGGAAGCTCTCCCCATGATCCAGTCACTTCTACCTGGTTTCTTCCTCAACACCTAGGGATTATGGGATTACAATTCAAGATGAGATCTGGGTAGGGATACAAAGCCTAACCATATCAACATCTTTGAGGTCATTAACTCAAGTTCCCTCATTTTACATCAGAAGTAAAGGAAAGTTAGGAAAGGATAAATTAGTTGATTTTCTGTGGGTTGCAGTGTTTCCAGGCCTGTTCACCACACTTTCTACTTCACCAAATTATAAATGTAGGAAAACTCCATAATACGTGACCCATGTTCAAGAGACTTCTGGGGTGGGGCCAAAATGGCCGACTAGAAGCAGAGTGTTTGGAGGCTCCCATCAAAAAAAAGAAACTAATAAGTATGTGAATTCTTCACTGGTAACTGAGGTATCCAGGTTCTCTCATCAAAATTGACTAAAAGGCTGGCATGACTCAGAGAGAGAAGGAAGAACAGTGGGGTGCGGCAGCTTACTTCAGAGCCATAGGGGGAAGGGGAACCCCCTCTCCCCAACCAAGGGAGGTGGTGAGTGAGCATGCTACCCAGCTGGGGAAACTGCTTTTTCCATGGAACTTTTCAACCCATGGACTGGAAGATCCCACTTGCAAACTCATGCCACCAGGGCCCAGTGTCCCAGCCCCGGAATGGTTAGATTCTTACAGCTTCTCAGCTGGAATCAGCTTAAGCCTACTGAACTGGAGCGAGGGGCGAGGGGCGACCTGCATCAGGTGTGACTGCCTGCTGTCTAAGTCATTTGAGCTCCTTGTGGGAGGGGCAGCAGCCAGCACTGGGACTCGCAACTACCTAATACGCTAAGCTCCCTGGGCAGGGGAAGGACTGAATGCATTTCTATAGCTCCAGGTTGTGCTTTTCCCCTGCTGGAACCAGGGAGGCTGGGCAGCTTGGTCCCAAGACATGTCCCCACAACCCAATATACGAGTTGTGGCCAGAGTGCCTCTTCAGGCATGAACCTTATCCATCCTTCCTCATTGGGTGAGGCTTCTCTGCAAGATCTCCAATAACTCCAGCCAGAAGCTTGGGGACAGAATTCGGATCTCCCTGGGCCTGAGCCCTTAGGGGGAAGGGTGATTGCATTCTCTGTGGACCAGCAGACTTAACCTCTCCTCATGGTAGTTCTAAGGAATCTGGGCAGCCCAGACAAATGGGTTTCCCCTGAAGAAAAGCACACCCTCTGCACCAAGGGACAAAGTGCTTTGATAAATGGGTCCTGCTCCCCGTGCCACCCAGCTGGGTGAGACCCTCCAAGAGGGGTTGTCAGATACCCTATACGGGAACAATCCTACTGGCATCAGGTTGGTGCCCCTGGAGGTCAGAGGTCCCAGAAGGAGCAGGAGCCCATCTTTGCTCTTTTTCAGCCTCCTTGAGTGACATCTCCAAGCGCAGGAGCAAATCAGATGAATAAGGCCTGAAGTGAACCCCCAGCAAACTGCAGCAGCCCTACAGAAGAGGGACCTGACTATTGAAAGAAAAACAAAAAAGCAGAAAGTGACAACAACAGCATCAACAACAGCAACAAAAAAGGCCTCCACAAAAACCCTGTCCAAGGGTCAGCAGCCAGAAAGACCAAAACTATACAAATTCATGAAGACGAGAAGGAATCAATGAAAAAAATGCTGAAAACCCGACAGGTCAAAATGCCTCCTCTCCTCCAGATGATCACAACATCTCTCCATCAAGGATGCAGAACTAGACAGAGGATCAGATGGATGAATTGACAGAAGTAGGCTTCAGAAGATGAGTAATAAAAAAGTACGCTGAACTAAAGGAGCATGTTCTAACCCAATTCAAAGAAGCTAAGAACCTTGATAAAAGGGTTAGAGGAATTACTAACTAGAATAACAGGTTTAGAGAGGAACATACATGACCTGATGGAGCTGAAAAACACAGCACGAAAACTTCACGAAGCATACACAAGTGTCAACAGCCAGATTGATCAAGCAGAAGAAAGGATATCAGAGATTGAAGACTACCTTACTGAAATAAGATATGCATTCTTGTCTAAGAATAGAGGAAAAAGAATGAAAAGGAAGGAACAAAGCCTCCAAGAATTTTGGGACTTCGTAAAAAGACAAAACCTACGATTGATTGGAGTACAAGAAGGAGACAGGGAGAATGGAAACAAGCTGGAAAACACATTTCAGGATATTACCCAGGAGAGCTTCCCCAACCTAGCAAGACAGGCCAACATGCAAATTCAGGAAATACAGCGAACACCATTAAGATACAACATGGGAAGATCAACCCAAAGACACATAATCATAAGATTCTCCTAGGTTGAAATGAAGGAAAAACTTTAGAGAGAAAGGCCAAGTCACCTACAAAGGGAAGCCCATCAGACTAACAGAGGACTTCTCAGCAGAAAATCTGCAAGCCAGAAGAGATTGGGGGCCAATACTTAACATTCTTAAAGAAAAGAATTTTCAACCCAGAATTTCATATCCAGCCAAACTAAGTTTCATAAGCAAAGGAGAAATAAAATCCTTTCTAGGCAAGCAAATGCTGAGGGATTTTGTTATCACCAGGCCTGCCCTGCTTGAGCTTTTGAAAGAAGCACTAAATATGGAAAGGAAAAACCAGTAGCAGCCACCACAAAAATACCAATATATAAAGACCAATGACACTATGAAGAAACATCAACTAGTGTGCAAAATAACCAAATAGCATCATAATGACAGGATCCAATTGACACATAGCAATATTAACCATAAATGTAAATGGGCTAAATGCCCCAATTAAAAGACACAGACTGGCAAATTGGATAAAGAGTCAAGATCCATTGGTGTGCTGTATTCAGGAGACCCATCTTACATGCAGACACACACAGGCTCAAAATAAAGGGATGGAGGAAAATTTATGAAGCAAATGGAAAACAAAGCAAAAAAAAAAAAAAAAAAAAAGAAGAAGAAGAAAACAGAAAAAAAAAGCAGGGGTTGCAATCCTAGTCTCCAGCAAAACAGACTTTAAACCAACAAAGACAAAAAAGACAAGGGCATTAGATAAAGATAAAGGAAACAATTTAATAAGAAGACCTAACTATTCTAAATATATATACACCCAATACAGGAGCACCCAGATTCATAAAACAAGTTCTTAGAGACATACAAAGAGACTTAGACTCCCACACAATGATAGTGGGAGACTTTAACACCCCACTGTCAACATTACACAGATCAAAGAGAAAGAAAATTAACAAAGATATTCAGGACTTGAACTCAGCTCTGGATCAAATGGACCTAGTAGACGGCTACAGAATTATCTACCCAAAATAAACAGAATATACATTCTTCTCAGTGCCACACAGCACTTATTCTAAAATTGACTACATACTTGGCAGTAAAACACTCCTCAGCAAATGCAAAAGAACTGAAATCATAACAAAGAGTCTCTCAGACCACAGTGCAATTAAATTAGAACCTAGGATTAAGGAACTCACTCAAAACCACAAAATTTCATGGAATTTGAGCAGCCTGCTCCTGAATGACTTCTGAGTAAATAATGAAATTAAGGCAGAAATCAAGAAGTTCTTTGAAACCAATGAGAACAGACAACATACCAAAATCTCTGGGACACAGCAAAAGCAGTGTTAAGAGGGAAATTTACAGCACTTAACACTCATATCAGAAAACTGGAAAGATCTCAAATTGACACTCTAACATCACAATTAAAAGAGCTAGAGAGGCAAGAGCAATCTAATCTGAAAACTACAGAAGACAAGAAATAACTAAGATCAGAGCAGAACTGAATGAGATAGAGACATGAAAAACCCTCCAAAACATAAACAAATCCAGAAGCTGATTTTTTGAACAAAATAGATAGACCGCTAGCTAAACTAATAAAGAAGAGAGAGAAGAATCAAATAGATGCAATAAAAAAATGACAAAGAAGGTATCATCACTGACCCCACAAAAATACAAAGCACCATCAGAGAATACTGTAAACACCTCTATGCAAATAAACTAGAAAATCTAGAAGAAATGAGTAAATTTCTGGATGCATACACCCTACCAAGACTAAACCAGGAAGAAGTTGAATCCCGGAATAGACAAATAAAAAGCTCTGAAATTGAAGCAGTAATTAATAGCCTACCAACCAAAAAAAAAAAAAAAAAATCCCAGGACCAGATGGATTCACAGCTGAATTCTACCAGAAACACAAAAAGGAACTGGTACTATTCCTTCAGAAACTATTCCAAACAATTGAACAGGAGAGACTCCCTGACACACTTTATGAAGCCAGCATCATCCTGACACCAAAACTGGGAAGAGACAAAACAAAAAAAAGAAAATATCAGGCAAATATCCCTGATGAACATTGATGTGAAAATTCTCAATTAAAATACTGGCAAACTGAATCCAGCAGCACATCAAAAAACTTATCCGCCATAATCATGTCAGCTCTATCCCTGGGATGCAAGGCTGGTTCAACATACACAAATCAATAAACGTCATCCATCATATAAACAGAATCAAAGACAAAAACCACATGATTTTCTCAATAGATGCAGAAAGGCCTTTGATAAAATTCAACATCCCTTCTTGTGAAAAACTCTCAATAAATTAGGTATTGATGGAACATATCTCAAAATAATAAGAGCTATTTATGACAAACCCACAGCCAATATCATATTGAATGGGCAAAAACTGGAAGCATTCCCTTTGAAAATTGGCACAAGACAAGGATGCCCTCTCACCACCCCAATTCAACATAGTGTTGGAAGTTCTGGCCATGGCAATTAGGCAAGACAAAGAATTAAATGGTATTCAAATAGGAAGAGGAGAGGTCAAGTTATCTCTGTTTACAGACATGATTTTATATTTAGAAAACCCCATCATCTCAGTCCAAAAACTTCTTGAACTGATAAGCAACTTCAGCAAAGTTTCAGGATACAAAATCATTGTGCAAAAATCACAAGCATTCCTTTACACCAACAATAGGCAAGCAGAGAGCCAAATCATGAATGAACTCCCATTCACAATCGCTACAAAGAGAATAAAATACCTAGGAGTACAGCTAACAAGGGATGTGAGAACTACAGACGACTGTTCAAGGAACTAAGAGAGGACTCCCATTCACAATCACTATAAAGAGAATAAAATACCTAGGAGTACAGCTAACAAGGGATGTGAGAACTACAGACCACTGCTCAAGGAACTAAGAGAGGACACAAACAAATGGGAAAACATTCCATCCTCATGGATAGGAAGAATCAATATCATGAAAATGGCCATAATGCCCAAAGTAATTTATAGATTCAATGCTATTCCCATTAAACTACCATTGACATTCTTCACAGAATTAGGGAAAGAAATATTTTCAATTTCATGTGGAATCAAAGAATAGCCCATATAGCCAAGACAATCCTAAGCAAAAAGAACAAAGCTGGAGGTAACACACTACTTGACTTCAAACTATACTCCAAGGCTACAGTAACCAAAACAGCAAGGTACTCGTACCAAAACAGACATGCAGAATAATGAAGCAGAAAAGAGACCTCAGAAATAACACCACACATCTACAACCATTTGAACTTCAACAAACATGACAAAAACAAACAATGGGAAAATGATCTCCTATTCACTAAACGGTGCTGGGAAAGCTGGCTAGCCATATGCAGAAAACTGAAACTGGAACCCTTCCTTACACTTGTACAAAAGTCAACTCAAGATGGATTAAAGACTTAAATCTAAAACCAAAAACCATAAGATCCCTAGAAGAAAACCTAGACAATATCATTTGGGACATAGGCATGGGCAAAGACTTCATGCAAAAATGCCAAAAACAATTGCAACAAAAGCCAAAATTGACAACTGGGATCTAATTAAACTAAAGAACTTCTGCACAACAACAACAAAAAACTATCATCAGAGGGAACTGGCAACCTACAGAGTGGGAGAAAATTTTTGCAATCTATCCATCTGACAAAGGGCTAATATCCAGAATTTATAAGGAACTTATACATATTTACAAGAAATAAAAAACATCAAAAAGTGGGCAAAGAATATGAACAGAAACTTCTCAAAAGGAGACATTTACATGGTCAAATAACATGAAAGCTCAACATCACTGATCATCAGAGAAATACAAATCAAAATCACAATGCGATACCATCTCACACCAGTGAGAATGGTGGTAATTAAAAAGTCAGGAAACAATAGACGCTGGTGAGTCTGTGGTGAAACAGGAACACTTTTACACTGTTGGTGGGAATGTTAATTAGTTCAACCATTGTGGAAGACAGTATGGTGATTCCTCAAGGATCTAGAACCAGAAATACCATTTGACCCAGCAATCCCATTACTTGGTATATATTCAAAGGAATATAAATCATTCTACTATAAAGACACATGCACACAGTATGTATTTACAATAGCAAAGACATGGAACCAATCCAAATACCCATCAATGATAGACTGGATAAAGAAAATGTGGTACATATACACCATGGAATACTATGCAACTGTAAAAAGGAATGAGACCATGTCTTTTACAGGGGGCATAGATGACGCTGGACGCCATCATCCTCAGCAGACTAACACAGGAACAGAAAACCAAACACCACATGTTCTCCCTCATAAGTGGATGTTGAACATTGAGAACATATGGACACAGAGGAGGGGAACAACACACACCAGGGCCTGTTGGGGGGTAGGGGGTGAGGGGAGGGAACTTAGAGGATAAGTCAATAGGTGCAGCAAACCACCATGGCACACGTATACCTGTGTGACAAACCTGCATGTTCTTCACATGTATCTTTTTTTTTTTAGAAGAAGAAATAAAAGAGAACCTTCTGATATGAATTGATTGGCAGCCAGCCAAGCTGTCCTCCTCCTAGGTCCCATTCTGATTTTAGTAACCTCACAATAATAGAAGTCCGCTTCTGTTTGTGGTTGAATTTTATGGTGAGTTTTATTTGATGTAAAATATGATTTTTACTTTTTATTGACAATTGAACAGAATTTATAAGTGTAGGATGCTGTGGAGGAGAGATGGCTAGCCCATTAATAGACATACTAAGGGATTCCTTATATTGTCCTCAAAATATTTTGCAATCAGTGTCATAAATTCCTGTAAGTAGAGAAAAAACAAATGGTGTAATGTGATAATGACTCATAGATCAACCTTCCGTCTCATGCCAGGCAACTTGGTGAACTGCCACAGGAAAAATATCTAGATAAAAATCTTCTTGCATGAAAGAGGGAATTGGAACAGTTTCCTTCAAGATAAAATAATGAATAATTCTAAGAACAAGGAAGTTATTTCTAAAACATAAAACCATAGGCAAACAACATGAAGGAAAAAAGTGATGTATTTGACTAAATCAATATTGAAAAGGTCTATTGTTAAAAATACCACAAATGAAATAAAATAATATATGACCAACAAAAGTATTTGGAACATACATGAAAAGTGATTACTTCCTCTTTTATAGAAACACTAAAATAGAAAACCTGGCAGAGGAACATAAGGCATTTTAGAAATGCAAAAATAGAAATGGTTAATAGATATGAATATAAATATTCACTCCCAATAAAATAAATAAAAATGATAAAAGTATCCAATTCTCCTTCAGGATATGATTGGAGTAGTTTTTTAAAATACTTAAAAGGAGGTGTTGATGGTAGTGTGGAGAGAGTAGCACTTGTATAGGAGTGTGAATTCGTATAGACTTCTGGAGGTGAACTTGTCTGTACATGTCAAAAGCCTTCCCATTTTGAAGTCCTTTGATGTACTAGCTATATTTCTAGTAATATTTCTCATAGCTTAGAGCTGAGTCTAAGGTTTTAAAACCAGGATATTGCTACATCAAACAAATAACAAAAAAAAAATGAGAACAATTCCAAATGTTTGAAAATAAATTGGCATATGATTACATGTAATGTATCCAGCAAAGAATTATTAAATGACATCACATTTGATTTTAGATGGTAAACATCGCATAACCCAATTGTGTGTTCTTGAAGGCTGTATACCAGAGATTATCTCTGGGAGATGGAAATGCAGCAACTATTAATTCCTTATTTATGTTTTTTATATTTTAATGGTTATACAAAATTTTGTATCATGAGAAATAATTAATAATTGCAAATGTGAAAGAACTTTCTTAAAACTGATAAAAGTCTGAGAGTGTAATACCTACCTAAGAGTGGATGTGTGTAGATTTCTCATTTATAAAAATAAATTTTGATGCTTACCAGCAGGTGGCAGTACAAAACAAGCAGTGATAAATCCCTTGTAAACAAAGGTACCTCAAGACTGGAAAATGAGAGCAAGCCTTGGGAGTGAAGCATGTCTCTTTTTCCTTGACATGCAGACTTGTATCCACAACACCAAGGCGAAGGCCTGCTTTATAATCATTTGTGTACTTAAATCGGAATTTCCCTTAAAATATTAACGTACTCAGAGATCAAAAGAGTCAAGCAAAGCACTCCTGGAATTTCTGGTACTGTTTAGAGAGAAAGCAGAATCTATACTTCACATGCTTGCATAGTTATTTTGTTATTATTAGTCATTAATATAGAATTGATGATTTTTGTGTTAAGATGCATACTATATCCAAAATCTTACGTCTTAAAAAGCTCTCTAAAGTGCTGTTTAGTCCATCTAATTATTTTACTAAGTATTGGTTTTAATCACAAATCATAAATTTAGAAGCTCTTGCTTGGTGATTCATAGGTACTAGTTGGTGGTGTAACTAAGATTGATATCCATGTCTGTCAATGTTCCTTTAAGGAATGATGTGTAGAATAGGAGCAAATTCTTGGAAGTTTTGTCTTCAGTAGGATCAGTTTTGAAATAAGAAATGTGGCTTCTCTTCTTCCTTTAGGGGATTTTGTTGGCTTTCTTAATTGACATTTTATCATTTTTCCCATCTTTAATTTATTTAACCAGAACCAAGAGCTCTGTCAATACTGAAATAGATAAGCCCGTGATAAATTTGGTTGCTTTGGCACTTACAACTATTTGATGCTTGCTTTCAGGAAATCGTGTGTATATTTTAAATACATTTCTGAATCAGCTTCTGTGCTTATTAGGTTCCCACTGTGTATATTTTCTCTATGACAAGAGAAAAACAATTTAACATTTTATATATTTCAGGATATGTAATTTTTTTGTAATTTTACTTTCATTACAGACTTGTAAGGATTTTAATAACTGTATTTTGAAATACAAATAAGCTAATTAACCCCAAAGAGGTTAATTAAACTCAAGGTCATAGAACCTAAAAGTATTGCATAGTTGGCAATAAAGCCAGCTGTAGTTACCATTCTATTCTTAGCCGTCGACTTCTCTCACCTGTCACTCCATCTGCTTCCTAATCCCATCTCTTTGATTTCTCTCTGCACCGCCTCCCCACCCCACATCCCTGAGTCAAATTTCCACAGAGCCGTGGAAGTATCCTTTAAACATGTATCAGCCCGGCTCCACCCTGCTCTGAACCCTCCCATGGATTTCAGCCATTCTTGGAATAAGTCTCCTGCACTCTCTACAAGGCATTTCAAGCTCTGTGTAATCTGGCTGTCTCCTCCTCCAGTGTCTTCTGGTAGCACTCGTCATTGCTCACTGGGCTCCAATCACACTGGCCTCCTCATTCTTTCATAAAGCAAATTCCCTACTAAAGCTTTAATGCATTAAGTCTTCTCCCCAGTCTTCTTCCTCACCTCTTCTCAGATGTTGCTCTGCAAAGAGAGATTCCCCAACTCCCTTTCTTGTGGTCTCTTTATTTTTCTTCATTGCCAGGATCACTCCCTGACACTTGATCTCGAATCATTGTTTCCTTGTGCATTTTCTGTTTCTTTCACTAGACTGCATTCCCTAAGAGGACAGGGTCTTTGTTTTGATCACTGCTGTATTTCAGTACCTAAAATAATGCCTGGTAGGTGATAGGCACTCAATGGATTTGTAATTACATGAGTGAATGAACGAATAAATAAAACCCTCACTTTCTGACTCTCAGTCCATGACTATACCGGTCAGTTTAACAAGGAGTGAAATAAATGTATCGTTGACAGATGCCAGACTTTGAAACAAGTACATTAATTAGTGCCCTACCTGCCTCTCATATAAAATGAGATAATAATAACCTTTATTTTACCCAGCTTATGAAATTGTGGGAAGACTGAAAAGGAAATTGTTTTCATAAGAACTTTTTAAACTATGAGAAATTATGCAGATCATTGTTGTTAGAAAATTTTAGTTTCACCAGTCAAGCAAATTTGCTTTATGCCAACAGTGATAGCAGCAGAGGGAAGCCCGGGAAACATTTATGTTAAGACTGTGGGGTGGGGGGGGAGCAAGGGGAACAGAGATTGGAAGCCCAGGATTTTGAAGACAAATGAACTTGCATGTGAGTCCCAGCTCAAACTCTTACAATTGAGTAATCATTGTGCAATTATTTGAACTCTCTGACCCTTAGTTATTCTTGCCTAACGCGGAGTAAGAGAAACTGTCTCGAGGGTTATTATTGAGATATTAAATGAGATTGGTGCATGCCAAGTGCCGTGCTACCTTCTTATGGAAAATAGGATGGACTAGAATAAACCTTGTAGAACCCCAATAATTACTTTCTCACATTTGTTAAAAAACGTATTGTTCAAACCACCATCTGCTCCATTAGCAGGAAGACGTCTGAGTTTTCCTATTCTTCCACTTTCTTCTGTCATTCCTGTGTAATTCAAGAGCCCTCACCCAGAGAGTGTTAATCAGGTGTTAAAAGCCGAGGGAAGAGATAGCTACAATCCTAGTCCACTGCTGCTATGACACATTATTACCACATGGTGCCACTATTGCAGACGGCTCCTTCCTAATCTAACGGCCACTTAGTTTATTGTATGCCTTTTCCTAAGTATCTTTGCTCCTGGGCTCTGAGATTCCTTGATCTGTCTCCCTCTTTCTGCCCTCACATAGACATCTTCAGTTTTTTTGTTTGTTTGTTTTTGTTTTGTTTTTTTCACGACCTAGTGTTAAGGTCTCTGGGTCCCGAGGGATTCTGTGGAAGGAGCCCTCAGCCAGGCGGGTGGCTTGCACCTGTAATCCCAGCTACTAGGGAGGCTGAGGTGGGAGGATCACATGAGATCAGGAGGTCAAGAACAGCCTGGGCAAGAAAACGAAACCCATTTATATATAATAATACAAGAAAAGAAAACAAATAAAAGAAAAAGAAGAAGGAGCCCTGTTTCTGACCCCAGAGTCCATCTGTAAGCTCGAGTCACCATCCTGATTCCATGTCCCTCCAGGGGACCAGGTCCTCTCTTTCAAACAGCCCCTAACTCAGAAATTGCCCACTTTTCCCCCAGGGAGCAAGTCTGCATAAAAAAGGGATAAAACAGTTTTTGTTAAGCAACATGGACATGTGCACACACAGTTACACACACTCATACACACATAGTCATTTACCATTGTCTTCTCCTGGAGCATTGGGTACCGTTTACATAGTTAATAAGACCACTCCAGTGGCCCAATAAAACAAAAATGATTACATTCTGCCCTGGATACTTGAATTGTTGAGATAGGAGGATCACTTGAGCCCCGGAGATCAAGGTTGTAGTAAGCTGAGAGCGCATCACTCTACTCCAGCCTGGGTGACACAGCAAGACCCTGTCTCAAAAACAAAACAAAACAAAACAAAACAAAACAAAACAAAACCAAAAAGCAATAGGTTCTCTTCATAATAAAACAATGACAAAAGCCATTACACTTCCCATCTTAAATTCCTACTATTATTATTATCTGACCTTTGTAGCCACAGTGTATACTCACTGAGAGTAGCCCAATTTAATCTGGGGAGAAAACGCTAGGCTCCATCCCAAGTTGACACAGCTGTGATATGGGTCTCATAGAGCCTCTCCTCCAATACACAGCTTTTAATGAGAAGAGCAAAGGGGTTATGAATTGAACTTACAGGGAAAATCCTCTTCTTCTCCTGATTCTTCAAATGCCTCTCTTCAATGCCTGTGCACTCCACATCTCCCCTCCAGCTAGTCTGGGGGTTTGAAGGAGGCCTGAGGACTTCCCAGTCCTAAGGAGCACAAGGGATAGCAGACAAGCAAAAAAGAACAGGGCAACAGATCCCTTAGTCTTGCTCTCATCTGAGCCCTTGGTGGAAAGGGCAGAAAAGGTTTCTAAGTCTCCGTATGGCCCATTCCCTCCAGGGATGTGGAGCAAAAGTCCAGTATTAAAGAACAAACCATCACCACCCTCTCATGTCTTCTGGGAGCCAAGGCATTGGCTGGCAGTGGTTTTTATAGTCCAGTTTCTGATCCTGACCAGACATAATTAATCATCACCAACTATGGGCACCAATATGACACACCTTGTTTCATTTTTATATAAATATTTCACTGAAAACAAATGCCTTAGTGTCGTGATATAGCCCAAGGCTCACTCTTCTTCCACCTTCTCTCCAAGTTGAACTGGCTCATTTATGAACTTTCTCATTGGACTTTTCTTATTTCTCTTGTGAGTTGCAAACTTTGCACATTCATTGGCACTCACTCAGTATTACCACCTCTAACATCTTTGCCTTTTCTGTTCTGAACTTCAAAGTTTGTCTCTCTGGCTGGTGTCATGGCCACATTCTGAGAATTGCCAATCTGTATGCTCTGTATCCTCCACACAATTGTCTGAAATCATTTGCTTGTTATCTCCAGCCATTATGGAAAATGCCTGCTTAGGATTCATATATGATTTCCCTTTCTGCAGGTCTATGAAGCTTCTGTACTAAATTGAATTTCTTCTTACTGCTTTCCTTCTATTGTTCTGGCTTTACCATACTGTTCACTACTAAAATACGTAATCACATTTAGACCAAATGATCTAATTGCATAAATTTTCTTGTGATCTGGAGTTCCTGGCACTGAAACCCATTTCCTAGCAAACCTATTAAAAGTCCCAGGCTGCTTCCAAATTCTGTGTGTTGGCTGAGGGTTCCTTTTTCAAACTATGGCAAGCAAACCTGGGAATTTTTACAATCGGAGATAAATCAGTGATTGTTTTTCTTCCTTTTGTCAACTTCATTTTTCAGCAAAAAGGAAGATGTATATAACAAGACTGAAATGAAAAATTTAGCGTATACAGTGGAAGAAGCCTTCTGCTTATGTTATTTAATCCTCAGAATAACTGTGCTGGTTTTTCTTTATTTCCTTTTGCTGAGAAAGTTGAGACTAAGAGAAGAGAAATAACTTGCTCAAGATCAACCAGCTCAGGGTACAGACCCAAGCTCTTATATACCTACCATTGCCAACGAATGTCCTGGCTCTCAGAAGACACTCTAGAATGGCACATTTACCCTTTGATACTAGCTAAGGCTTTTGCTCCACACTTTTGAAGACACTGTTGTTTTTGTTAGCCAGTAGAATCATGTTCAAAATTCTACCCAGTTCTTTTTATTCAGTAAAAGAAAAAGAAGGGAATTATTAAACCTTCATTATGGAAAGAGATAAAGCCAAGTGTATTTGTGAGTTATGACTAGGTTGAGCTAGTTGCCCATTTTGTCTCTATGTATATAACCGTAATCACTAGCACCTTGTGTATAATAAGCACCGGATGGCATGTGCCTATTGTGTTAGAGGAATGCACAGCCCTGGGCTTTGTTTCTTACGATACACAGACCGCAGCTATATTTAAAATGATAATCTGGGTAATGTTCTTCACATTTCATTTGTGTGAACTCAACCATGATGAAGGAATTATTATCTGGTGAACCTGTGCTCGTTGTTAGGAATGCATTCCTGAGTGTCCTGATGAGGAAATTAGACGAACCGTGCATATGTCCATTCAATCTAGAAGCGGTTATTGAGCATTCATTGTGTACCAAGTGCTGTCCTTGACAAGAAGACTTACACCCAGTGGTCCCAGAGGGAGACTTAGGAAGTGGGAGCACCTGTCAGATCATCATGTGAATCCTTCCCTCCAATTCCATCCATCTACAGCCCCCTCCCAACCTTCTGGGATTCTCCTTTCCTGTTTCACACTTATATATACACATTCTTCATGTGAACATTTATTCAGATAGAGAAGAGTCATGACTGGAAGAGGGTTTTGATGACTGGTGGAAGAGTCTCGTTGACGCAGCCCACTAATGACGCTGGTAACGTGTTTAAATGTTGTCTTGTAGATGCCATCTTTGCTTATGATGGTTGGCTTTAACACTTTAGAATAAAATAAGGGTGGTGTCCTTGCTGGTTTGTTTTATGTTTGCAGATGAAGAACAGTATCCTTGGCTTTTTTCCTGAGATTCTTCTAACTAACAGCAACCAATTCTGTTCAAAATTAATTTTGTTAGCATTTTTATAAGTTAAAGGCAGCCCAGATTTATTGAGCCTAGCAGTGTACTAGGCAATGGGGAAAATATAAAATAAGGAAACTTGTGCATAAGAAACGGGAAAAACATATCAAGAAAAGACAATAATTTCTAATCTTCTTTGTTTCGTTTCAATGCAATGCTGTCCTGTAGGGTAGTCACAAGCCACATATGGCTAATGAGCAGGTGAAATGTAACTGGTCCAAATTGGGATGTGTGGTAAAATAATCATATGAAAGAGATCATGCATAATTTTTTATGTTGATTGCATATTGAAATGATATTTTGAATATATTGAGTTGAATATAGTATTAATTTAATTTCACCTGTTTCTTTTTACTTTATAAAATGTGGCTAATAGGAAAATAAAATTCTATCTGTGGCACATATTGCTTTTTAAAATGTGGCTAATAGAAACATAAAATTACATATGTGGCATACATTATATTTTTGTTAGAAAGTGTCATTGTAATATTTCCACCAGTCATATTGGGGATTATGTAGTGTATAGTGATTTATAATATGATTTTTTACATTTAAAATTATTTCATTAAAAATTTTTCTCAAATCATGATATTTGTGTAGCCACCTTGAATGTTATAATTATCCCATCGTGGAAGTGTTGAGGTGTGTGTATAACTGGGACTTCCTGTTCCGCATCATTTAGCCATTTAGACATTTAGGTCATTTGCAGTTTGCAAAGTAAGGAATTTTTTTTAATGTTAAACAATACAATCTTCCCCTCCCTCTATGGGAGTAAATTTGGAAAAAATAAATATGGAGGAAATAGTTAAAAATTAATTTTATTATAAGAAACATTTTTAATATTGTGGTATATTTATTTTGAGAGGGTTTTTTTTTGCTTTTTTGTACTTGTTTTACAAATTTATGTTAATATTATATATTGCATTTTAATTATTTTTATGTGAATGTAAGAATTATATGCTTTAAATTTAATTATAAGATGGTTGTAAAAAAAGAGAGAGAGGTCATTGTAATATCTGTATAGGGTTCAACTGAGTGAATATGTTATTTTTCTCTGCTACTGGCCTTAGAGATTGAATCAAATTTTGAATCATTACAAATAATTCATTGTTTTCTCCAAATTTTAGATTATTTGAATTTCTTCATCAAACAGGCCTCAGATGGGCATTTACACAAAAGGACACAAAGAAGTACTGTGTATCACACCTTAGTAACCACCATGGTTCAATTTAGAAGTTATATTGTTGAAAAGATTATAGATAAGTCCTGTAGTAGCAGCTACTTGAGGAGCTGTGGCAGGTGGGTCACTTGAACTCAGGAGTTTGAGGCTATAGTGAGTTATGATCATGCCACTGCACTCCAGCCTGGGCAACAGAGTGAGATTCATCTCTCAAAAAATTATTATAGGATGTTCTTAATAAAGTACATAATTAAAGAAGAGGTACACACTCTCTCCTTGCAACCTATTCTTATAGTCAATTGTTATAAGTACAAAACGTTATTTAATTTTATGAGATTCATAAGTTCTTTCTAATATGAGCAAAATATCAGACCTAGAACAGTGCCTGCCATTTAGTAGTGTTGGTGAATGAGTATCTGTTAAATGAATAAACTTAGCTTATTAAGGTATGTTTTGGTCATTTCATGCTGGTCTTGCCATAGAATGCATTGGGAGTGTGGATGGAAAAGAGTAGAAATGGCATCCATGACCATTCTGTGGCTACCCTTGAGCAATCTGTTTGCTTTGCAAAGCAATAAATAATAGAAATATTTAAAATTTTAGCTTTTTAATACTTGAAAGAAATTTAGAGAGGATTTCTCTAATTGATGATGTACTTAATTTACAGAGGAGAAAACAGGCATGGAGCTATTGTGTACTGAAATTGATTCACAAAAGGCCTAGAAGTATGGCCCTGGGCTTCCAAATTCTGCATTTCACATTGCTGTGCTGCCAATAGAACACAAATATTTTAATAAAGTCAGTCTCCAAACCCATCATTTTCCTGTTTTATTGAACAAATTTAGAGAGTTTTACTTTAATAAAAACATGTATCTAATTGAAGGTTGAATTTAAGCCAAGTTTTTCATTGTTAATAATTAGCAACATGAATTTGTGGGCGTGGGATTGGGTGTTTTCCCTCATTTTGTTGGCACGGTTATTACTAGGGTTTTTCTTGTGCTGACATGCTTTATTATTAGCATCAGCAGAGCACTCAAGATTTTCAGTCATTCATGGAACCACTAGATTCTAGTCCCTAAGCTTAGTTAATTTTAGGCTCTGGAAGTTGAATGTTAAGAAAGGAAGCTTCGAGGGGAAGGAGTAGCAAGGGAGATAAGCTTTCAGCAAAGAAAACCATGAGTAATTGAGCTGCACAGCAATGTTATGGATGAAAAGATCGTTGTTCCTGTTTATATTCAGTATTTCTATTTGTAGGATGCTGTTCTTGAGTATGAGGGCAGCTGAATAGTTTGACACCTGTAGTTCTTTCTTTATCAGTTAGCTATAACAGAGTATTTATGTCAATGGAAATAGAAGAGCAAAGAAATTGACAGCAGAAATCCAAAGGAGCAGTACGTCAAATTCAAGCAGAAATGAAAAATGAGGACTTTGACTTGTGTTATAATTCCGTTCCTCCTGTATCCAGAGCCATGTTTAGACAGGAATTTAATAGCGGGTTACAAGGACCGGTGGCAAGATCATGGGCATGAGAATTTTGGAAACGTAGGTTGTCATTCCAGGTCTACTGCTGTGTGACCTCAGCAAAATAAATTCACCTATGAAGACTTCAGACTGCCCTGAAGTCACCTCGGAAGTGAGAAGCTGATACCAGGTTAGCAGGTCTCCTCTTCCACAACTCAATCTAGAAACGACTTCCCAGAACTCACAGTCATTTACAGAATGAGGAATGTCCTGATCAGTTGTGGATGTCTATGAAAAGTAGCATGATTACTGTTCTTAGGTTCTATGATTCTTTGACTACGAAGGTTTCTATGTCCTGCTATTTGGTAAAACCAAGAATCTTTACTTGAAGATGTTCATTTCTTTTTTGTTTGGCAATGAGTTCAAATTACTTTTGTGATTTGTTAATGACACAGGAAATACAGCCAATGTTGATTGAAGAGGTATGTGGTGATAATTGGACTCAATCTTAAGAAATGTGTAAATTAAAAGAGCAATCAAAATGGACAAAATTATGCAAAGCAAGTGTTCCTATTCACTGATCATATCACTGTGTTGAAATGTTTAATCAATATCTTAAAATCTCCAGAAGATACAAAATGATTCACATAATTGTTCTGTTAGGGAAGATTTTCATGGGAACAGCTTAGTTCAACCTATTTCTAAGTCAATAATCTTTTCTCTCACAGTGGTGTCTGAGCCTGTGATTAGTAATTCATGATGTCAATGTCATGAGTAATACTAACAAGGAGCACTTACTGAGTTTGCTCTTTGCCAGAACCCATTCAAAGTGGTGTCTACAAGTCAGTTAATTTCTCACACAAACTTGATAAGTAGGTATTATTATTGTTGTTATTATCCTTATCTTACACATTAGTACATTGATACTCAGAGAAGTCACACAACTTACCCTAGGTCACATTGCAAGTGGGCAGTGAAGGTCTTAACCAGGATATTTCTCTACTGCTAGTGGTGACAATAATTACCATTTGGAGGTTCTTTTCTGTATCACAGACTCTGGCAGAAGCAGCACATATATGACTGTTTCATGACTGTTTTACAGATGGGTAAGTAAGGCTTAGGGTGCCTATGTAATGAGTCCACTATCACCCACCCAATAAGTATTATGGCTGGGTTTCTGTAATTCCAAAGACCAAGATGGATTCACCACTTAGGCAACTGTGGATGTCCCTTTTGTTAAAGTGAACAAAGTATGCCTATTAAAATCTGAATCCCATTTATTACTTGGGTTTAGAGAAATGATGGATTGCAGGAAGTGAAAAGGCGTCTTAGGTAAGCATGTGCCAAACTCCTGCAGAAAGTCTGCAGAGGGCGCAGGTCAAAGCTCCAACCTTACTTCCTCAAAGAGACATGTGGATGTCACCCTGTTTTTAAGGCACTTTCCAAACATCCACTCTCCCACGAAACCATACACACATCTTCAGTTACTCTATTCACATTATTTTGTTTTGTTGTCTTCAGAGCATTGACATTGTCTTGTCTATTCTTTACCAGACATAGTTTCATGAGAACAGAGAGGTTGCCGGTTTTATTCACCTCTGTGTCCCCAGTACCGCCAACAGTATATGGGACACAAATTGTACCCCAAAGCTTTAATTGAATGAACGATTTTGCTTATGATTTTTATTATAAATATCAATAGCAACAATTTTTATTGATTGGTTTCCTGTGTTCCTTTCTTTGTAGTAAGTACACCTTTTATGAATTTATTTCTTACAATAAAATTAGGGAGTTTGTCTTATTGTCATACCCATTTTGCAGATGTGGAAAATAAGGCATACTAAGGTCAAATTACTTGCATAAGGACACACACCTGGTAGTTAGGAGTCACACCCCAACGCATGTCTTTTCATCTTCACTGACTGTACTCTCACGCCCAATACTCAGCTTACTTGTGACTACAAAAAGTTCTGAACAGGTCTGTCTTTTCATTGGTTGATTTTCCCAAGATGTAATTTATGTGGCTTCATCGCTGACTTTGTAGATAAGATTTAAATTCAATGAACACTTATTGAATGGAGTCACAGATTATATGGTAAGCATCACCAGTTCCACTTTACAAGAGCAAAAAAGGAAGTTCAAATAAGTGATATTTGTGTTGCTAGAAATTGATAAAGCCAGAATTTAAACCCAGGACTATTAATTCCAAGTCTTTGGCTCAATCTGTAATAAATGATGAAGACTTCTCTAAAAAAGAAAAATAGCATTCTCAGCCATGTATTTCCAAACAAGTGTTTTCAAATTGCATATAGAGAGGAGGCATTACATCATGATAAATATTGTGATTCTTTTGCTAAGTGCTCTCTTGGGACAGATAATATCTGGAATAGATACTTGATCATTATTTAGTCCAAACCACATGTAAGCCTATGTCCTCTGTTGTCAGAGATCTAACCTACACAAAGAGGTATCCTGAATGATTTTGTTTTAGTTTCATTTCTTTCTCTTTCTGTTCTTTTCTTTTTCCTTTTTTTTTTCTTTTCTTTTCTTTTTTTTCTTTTCTTTTCTTTTTTTGTTTTGATACAGGACTCTCTCTCTCAGGCTGGAGTGCGGTGGCTGGATCTCAGCTCACTGCAACCTCCACCTCCCAGGTTCAAGCGATTTTCCTGCCTCAGCGTCCCAAATAGCTGGGATTACAGGTGCCTGCCACCACATCTGGCTAATTTTTGTATTTTTAGTGGAGATAGGGATTTCACATCATGGCCAGGCTGGTCTCGAACTTCTGTCAAGAGATCTGCCCGCCTCAGCATCTCAAAGTGCTGGGATTACAGGCGTGAGCCACTGCGCCTGGCCTATTTTCTCTGAAAGCATGTTTTACGTTTGCTTTTCAGTACCATGAAATGACAAGTGGCAAATTTCAGGAGTGTTCATTGATTTTTCTTTCAGGATAAAGAATAATTTCAGAAGTAATTCAGAAATATCATGGTAGATTTGTGCCCCTTTTAAAGTGGTTACATAGTTGCTAAGCTGATAAACATACATTTGGACTTCTTCCATCTGAGAGAGAGGCTGCAGTTGATAGATATTTCCTTTTCTTTCTTCTTTTTTTTTTTTTTTTTTTTTTTTTTTGGAGACAAAGTCTTGCTCTGTCGCCAGGCTGGAGTGCAGTGGTGCAATCTTGGCTCACTGCAACCTCCGCCTCCTGGGGTCAAGCAATTCTTATGCCTCAGCCTCCCGAGTAGCTGAGATTACAGGCACACGCCATCACACCCAGCTAATTTTTGTATTTTTTGTAGACATGGGGTTTCACCATGTTGGCCAGGCTGGTCTCTATCTCCTGACCTTGTGATCTGCCTTCCTTAGCCTCCCAAAGTGGTGGGATTACAGGCGTGAGCCACTGTGCCCGGCCAATAGATATTGCTTATAATACTTCAGCTATTTTAAAACCAGCACTTAAATAAACAGACAAAGACGAAAACCATCTAAAGATATAAACTGGCCAAATAGAACAAGGAGAAATGTATCTGCATTTCTTTAGGAAGTGGGAAAGAAAGAGAGAAATAAAAATCCATGTTTTTAGCTATAAAATATCAGTTGATATTTCTTTAGGGAAACTAAAACTTTTCAGTTTTCAGGCAAATATTCTGATTCTAAAAAAGGAGATGGGCTGATAAGATTAAAAATGTGTGGCATGACCTATGTTGTTTCAGAGGTTATAGAGCCATTTATAGTTTCTAATAAAATCTAAGAGAAAATGCAAGTTATTGTATCAATTCAACCATAACACAACAAAGGATCATTACTGTCCTATCAGCAACTATATAAATTGTGACAAACTAAATATGTAAGACCACATCTGAGCTAGAACATCAGTCACTTTGTTTTGAAAACCGTATGAATACCAAGTCTTTGATGAATATGCACAGAATGTTACCAATACTTTTATTAAAGACATTTGATAAGTTACAGGTTTTTTTCTTCCAGATATTTGACCAGTTAAGTGGTTTCTCTATCCATGCTTGGGAAGTTCATTAGTTATGTCTAAATAAATATTTGGGTGCTACTATACCTCCTTCCACAGCCTGATCAATGGATCAGTATGAGCAACAGCAAATAAACAAATTTAGAGCATCTTCCCTGGGATTAGGGACCATTGTTCCTGACTGTCACTAGCCCCTTGTCCTTCAGTTTCAGTTGCTCTGGGATAAGTCTGCCTGTTCCTTTGTGATGCCCAGTACTGCTGTTTTTATGCATTAATAGATCCATAACTGAAACCTAATTTTATTTATTTACTTAGGACTTATTAGAGTAAATAACTAAATGAGTCATTCATTTAACTTAAAGTTTTGCCAGAAACTTTACATTCATTATCTAATTTCCTCCTTCTGCCAACAACCTTGGTGGGTAGGCATCAGTCTTACCTTATAGATATGAAAGCTGAGGTTGAGAAGGTGAACAAATTACTAGCAGAGACAGGCTATCCATGCTCAACTCTAAAGCTTTTCTTCTTTCCGTGTTCTATTTCTTTTCTTTTTCTTTTTTTTTCTTTTTTTTTTTTTTTTTTGAGACAGTGTCTTCCTCTGTCTCTGCTGGAGTGAAGTGACACCATCTGCTACCTCTGCCTCCTGGGTTCAAGCAATTCTCCTGCCTCAGCCTCCCGAGTAGCTGGGACTACAGGCACACACCACCATGCCTGGCTAATTTTTGTATTTTTCGTAGAGACGGGGGTTTCTCCATGTTGGCCAGGGTGGTCTCAAACTCCTGACCTCAGGTGATCCACCCGCCTCGGCCTCCCAAACTGCTGAGATTACAGGCATGAGCCACCATACCCAGCCACCTATGTACTTTCAATAGCATGTTTTGTTGTTGTTGTTTGTTTTTTTTTGGGGGGGTTTGTTTTTTGTTGTTGTTGTTTGTTTGTTTGTTTTTTTGGTTTTTTGGAGACAGAATCTCTCTCTGTCGCCCAGGCTGCAGTGCAGTGGTGCAACCTTGACTCACAGCAACCTCTGCCTTCCAAGTTCAAGCAATTCTCCTGCTTCAGCTTCCCGAGTAGCTGGGATTACAGGCCTCCGCTACCACGCCCAGTTAATTTTTGTATTTTTAGTAGAGACAGCAGGGTTTTGCCATGTTGGCCAGGCTGGTCACTAACTCCTGACCTCAGGTGATCTGCCCACCTCGGCCTCCAAAAGTGCTGGGAGTACAGACGTGAGCCACTGTGCCCGGCCCAATAGCACATATTTTTATGTTAACTCTGTTCATGATAAAACTGTCCTAAATTTTACTCTGAAGTCTTTCAGAATTACATTTATAGTTTTGTATTTTTATCTTTATACGTTGTTCAGTGGCATTTCTTCTATTTAATGTCTTCATCCCATCCTAGAATTGAGAGTTTAGGGAAGCTTCTACTATTAGACATGTTAAAGAAATGATTCCTTGAAGTGGGACAATTTAGAGTAATGATCAAGAGGCCAGGCTTTCTGCTCCAGAAGACCTGGTCTGAGCCCTACTTTCACTGCTTATGTATCGGGTGACTTTAGGCAAATTTCTTATCCTCATTAAGTGTAAATTTCCCATCTGAAAAACAGGAATAATGATCATACCTATTGCTTATGGTTATTTATGCATTAATTAATTCAACAAATATGTATTCATCTCTTATAATAAGCCAGGTACTCAGTAATGAATTAACCAAGTTGGCTGCCCTGAAACACTTTATATTCTAGCAAGAAAAGACACACACACAAAGAAACTGATAAATAAATAAGCTTAGTCCAGTAGTGCTAAGGGCTGTATAGACAAATAAAGCAAGGTAGAGAGAGGTGGGTGTGGAGTGGTAGTAGTTGGAGAAGGATGTTTTTTAGAAGGAGAACTTTCCATTATAAAGTGACAATTGAGCAGAAACTTGAAATAAATTTTATTGAGCGAATTAAGAAAAAACGACACAGAAAACCAAATTGAAGGTATAATGTTTTGTAAGATGCCTGCTGTGGAGAGATGCAAGTCCTTACTACAGGCTTGTTTTAAATCACGGGAATTCGAGCTCCCCAAGATGAGGGCACACTCACTTCTGTCTCATTCGTTGCTGCATCACAAGCATGCACAATGCCTGTTAGATTCTCAGTACAACTAAGCTATAACTCTTGGAGTCTCTGTCTATTTCCTGGTGGAGATAGTTGGATGAGGGGGTCTGTAGATGGAGAGAAGAAGCTGAGAGTAGAAGAGGAATCTCCACGGTAGCAGTCACCTGCCCCACCTCATCAGAATGTCATCAGAGGTCTAGACCTAGATGGCTTTTGGGCATGGGCTTGACTATAGTTTCACGAAAGGTATGATGCTTCAGTAAAAAGTTTTATTGACAGCAGCTATGAAATCTACTGAATATAGCACAGGTGGTGGCTTGAGATTCGAAGACAAGTCTGGGATTCCCTACTAACCCAGTGAGGGCACATGGAGAGAAATACACAACAGGACATTTAACCTGCATATGCTACCAGTCCTGCTGCAACTCACATGTTCCATTCTGATTTGCTGTTGGCTTACTGGAAGTAACCTAGGGCATATATATTTTTTAGAGACCAGGAAGAATTCTCTTTTCTTTTATTCACTCATTCAACTAATAGTGTCCTCAGCTCCTGGTTCCAAACACTGCCTGAGGCGTGAGATCTGAAACCTCATACTGTTTAAACATGGTATCTTCCATGAGGTCTGTGCTGTTTTACTTGGTGATACCCAATAGAGGTGATTACCTCTAAAATAACCCAAAGATAGCCAGCACTTAGTGCACCCAGAGATTCTCTGACAAAGCTGAATGATTTATAAGGCAGTCTTTTAAGTGAATTTGCTCCTGATTTACTTAGTGAACATTTTTTCTCTAAGATCTCAGATAGTGTGAAAAACCTTTGCAGATTATGCATGAGGGGCCTCACTACGCTTTACCCTGCCCTGCTTAATTGCAGATCTTGGAAACACTCACTCAAAGATGCCAGATATTTAACTGAACTTCCAATTCACTGTTGCTAAATTGCAAACATCCTTGAAAAACTGATAAACAGAAATGAGCTTCCAAGTGCCTCCAGAAAGGCACAATGCTTGGAAAAAATAAAATAAAAATAAATCCTCTAATTGCAGCAGCACATTTTATGGTCAATAAAGTATTCAATATGCTATGCAGCAGGGGTATCTCAACTGAGAGTCAAATAAAAATAACTGTGCATGTGATAGCTCAGTGAAAACTTTCTTTTCTCAGCAAGAGATAAAAAATCTCAACTGTCTCCAGCCTGGCATATTTGATGAATTGCTTGCACAAAAGAGGATGTGTGGGATTTAGCCTAGCTAAAACAAAACAAAACAAATTCCTAGTAACAGGCTCCTAAAGAAAGGTAGCACCTGATTCTGCTTGGTTTGGGATTATTTACATGAAATCTTTCTTAAATATCAGTCCCAACCCTCTGACCTCAGAATTTTTTCTTCCCAGGAAAGAATAGAATTTTTCTTTTTCTTCCATCCCTCTCTTTTTTTCCTTTCTTTAGTACCCATGGGATACGGTTAGGCTTTGTGTCCCCACCCAAATCTCATCTGGAATTGGAATCCCCAGGTGTTGAGGGAGAGACCTGGTGGAAGGTTGGTTGGATTATGGGGGCAGTGTGCCCCATGCTGTTCTCATGGTAGTGAAGTGAGCTCTTATGAGATTTGATGGTTTTATAAGGGGTTCTTTCCCCTTTGCTGGCTCACTCTCTCTTTCCCATTGACATGTGAGAAGGTACAAACTTGCTTCCCCTTTGCCTTTCACCATGATTGTAAATTTCATGAGGCCTCCCCAACCATGCAGAAATGTGAGTCTATTAAACCTCTTTGTTTTATAAATTACCCAGCCTCTGATATTTCTTTATAACAGTGTGAAAATGGACAAATAGACCATGCATCCATTTCTTCCACTATTTCTTAAGTGTATACATATATGACATTCCAAGGCAAGTGCTAGTCAACATCTCTTCCTTTATAAAGTGTAGAAAACCAGAAAAGTATGAACAAAGCTTTGTGGAATCTCCCATGAGACAGCAGCTAACAGCTTTGGGGAGCTGGCAAAGGCACCACTGATCTATAACTTTTGATGAGTCTTGAAGGAGGAGGGCGATTATACCACCTGCAGAACAGTAGAAAGACAGTTTCTATTAGTTTAGCCACCTTTTTACTTGAACTTCTCTTTCTTGGAGTTCTTTCACTTCTTTCATATTGTGACTATGCACATAATTATTGATTGTTCCAGCAGATGTTGTTTTAATGCTCGTAATCCCTAAGCCTTCTTTTCTTCTTGGCTCTGTTTGCCGTTTCTCTACCTGTGTTCAACCCAGTTGTGATTTCATATAAATTTAAATTGATCTGGGCATTCCAGTTACACTTCTAAAACTTGGACACATTACCTGGCAGGCACAAATGTCTCTTTTTGAGATAAAAAGAATCAATGAATTTGCTTATGGTAAAGCTTGTTATTATGAAAATTTCAAACACAAACAAAAGAAAGTGAATAGTACAATAAAGCTTATGCACCCTTTACTTAGCTTCAATAATTGTCAGCAATTTTCCAATCTTGTTCCATTCATTAATTTATTTGAGGAGGTCATATTTTAAAATGAATGTTAGACATAATGCTTTTCTCCTGCAGATTCTGAAGTATACATGTCCAAATGATAAGAATGTGTGTATACATAAACACAATGTCATTTATAATGCCTAACACAATTAATAATAATCCTTTAATGCAATTTAAGATTCGGTTCATATATCCATATTTGCATTTCCTCAATTTTCTCAAGAAGTCTTTTAATTGTGTGTTTGTTTGCATCAGAATCCAAATAAAGTCTTTATAAGTCTTTATATAGTATTTGCTGTTATGTTTTCCAAGTCTCTTTAAATGTGTAACACTAGCTCTGCCTCCTTTTTATTCAAGTCATTGATTTGTTTGAGAAAGGGGATATTTGGTCTTTGGATTTGGCTAAGAGCTTCCTCTAGATGTCCTCACCCAATTTCCTCTTCCCTACCTACCTGTGTAGAATTTCCATGAGATCAGGTTCAATTTATTTTTTGCAAGGCCTAAGACACCGTCTACGTCCGACAGTAGGACCCCCTACTTCCTACAAATGGATAGTCTTAAGTAAAAATAGATGATTGCAGTCTTGTCTAGCTAGGAGGTGTGGCAAACTTAACTATAGGGCTTTTATGTTGCCTAATGGAGTAGTATGTTTGGGGCCAGGGCTGAATTGTTTGAGGCCATTTAGGAGCAATGGAATGCTCACATTAGTAGCCTACCTTTTCCACCTTCCCATTCTGCAGCCCACAGCTTCTCCTCAACATAACTGTTGAGCATCTGGAAAATATAGTTTGTAAGGGCAATAGATTATTAGTCTTCTCAGGGCAATCACATGGTTTGAACTTACAGGTGCCTAGAATTAGATTAGGATGATATATATAAAATATGTAATAAACTACTTAATTCTTGGTCCTAGTAAATGCTGAATAAATGGTAGCATTTCTTTTCAAAATATGTTTGTAATTAGCCACTTTCCTCAAAGGTTGTTCGTGTTTCACTTACTTGATGGTCAGACCGTCATCAAACTCAATCACTACACCCTCGTTCCCAAACTGTCATCAGACGTCGAGCTGGGGAGGCATATTTGAGGGAACTGGAAATGCTGGTGTCACTCCAGTTTCATGGATAGAAGATGTGGTCATACCATAGACCTTAGCTACCTCAGCATAAGTTTTTGTGTTCTTTATTAAGTTTAGAACTTTTACGTCTTCACTTTAAGGAAGCTCTTTACGGCTTCTTTTTGGTATATTCGAATTGCCAGCATCACTACTCTTGTGCTTTGGGGCCATTGTTAAGAAAAATAAAGGGTTTCTTGAACATAAGCCCTGTGATACTGAGACGGTAGATCTGATCACCAGTGGCTACAAAGTGATTTGTGGGCAGGCAGCGTCTACGATGTGGAAACCCAGAACAAAAGGAGTATTCACATCACTGGAGGGAGGGAGCAGGATGGGCACAATATTTCATCATGCCACTCTGAAGGGCGTGTGATATAAAACTTACAAATGGTTTATTTCTGGAATTTTCTATTTAATATTTTCAGACCACCATTGACAGCTGGTAACCGAAACCACAGAAAGCAAAACTGCAGATAAGTGGAAACTACTGTATAGCTCCAGCCTCATCCTGGGATTAAGAAACTTAGACTCTAAGTATGGAGTATGAAGTGATGAGACATAGTCAAAGGAGGCAAAGAGAAGAGCAAGGAACTCAGCATGAGGGTGTTTGGGCAAGGATCTCCGGTGTGTGTGTGCTCCAAAGAGGCATGCCCTGCTGTTCTCTCTACCAAAAGATATGGAAGAGTGAAAGGGCCCTGACCCTCAGTGTGACGGCAGTATAGCACATGTGGAGGGCAGTGGTGGGAGATGCGGAAGTAGAGTAAGCACAAGTCCAAGGATGACAGGTCTCATTAGCTAAATATTGCAATGACTCATCCAGGATTGGGTGACGATATGAACTTATGAATGGGCTTAGAGAGAAATTCCTAGGATGGTGAATTTTTTCCACCATCACCACTATCTGCACGTCTGGGAATGGTGTCAAGTGAGGAGAGGGCAAAACAGTGAGGAATTGGCACTTACCACATTGGTCCTTCATTGGAACACAGAAGAAGACTGGAGAACAATGTAGTCGACTAGGTAGACCCAATGAAAGACAGTGATGATCATGGAAACTAATTACCCAACATTGACAAAATGCTTCTAAGGATTTGAGCTTTGGAGAAATTGTTTGCTGTCAGTGAGTTTTGTTCACAACACCTTAGGTTTGGCATCAATTTTCCGTTGAGAATGAGCTTGGAGGAATGAGTCTTGCCTTCTGCTCTAATAGGGAGGAAAGCATGAACACAGAAGCCTTCAACCCATCTTCTATTTAATTTTGAAAACATGTTTGGATAGCATCAATTCTTAGAGATAATGCTTGAAATAATTTGCCACAGTATATTTTTATTGAATGAGGAGATTCACAATCAAGAGTTATACATTTAATCTTCTGAATGGTACACCAAAGCTGTTACTTTAAAAACTAAGTAATTTATTCTAGTAGTTGTTATAGCCTGGAATGTTATAAAAGCAGTATTGTACTGTGGTTATTACTTAAATAACAGCAATCAGTTTTCTTGCCTTTGATGCCACCCATCTACCACTTTTCTCAAATAGGATGGTGAATGCCATCAAAACCCAGGAACTGGACATTAGCGACAGGATTCTTTGTCCCTAACTTTTTATTTTTCTCAATCAGAAACACTAAAAGGTGCCTTACCATGATCAGGGCTATCTATTTCTTTTCTTTTCCGGTTCAGATGACTAAAAGTACAAGAGATGATTATTAATGACAGAACAACAATCCTAAAAATAACAGCCTCACATTACCCCCCTTCTGAAATATCGCTGATAATTCACCTGTCTGTGTGATAAATTATTCATGTCAGGGTCCAAATTCAGTCTTCACGATATAAACCCATCCTTTAGGGATGAAAGATCCTGTAATAAAGAAAGAACTGAAAGGTAAACCACACATTTACTTGTGTAAATATTTTTTGGTCTGTTTTCATATTTCGTAAATAGATATGGAGTGTAAAATTGGCATTTACTCTAAACCACTGACAATAACAACAAAATCCGAATTTCTGTCTATACCTTATCAAATGCTTACTATGTATACCATTTCCTTTGTCTTGTTAAGAATCCTATGCAATTGAGATGATAATCATGTCTATTACGAGCAGCTATTTGGAGAGGCTCTGTTTTGCCTAGTGAAAAATTGTAGCATGGAGCCAATACCCAACCCTTTGACTCTGCTCTTTTGGTGCTCTTTCCACCACACCCTTCTGCCTCAATATAAAGGGACAGTTTTGTGAAATGTGGCATCATTGTCTTCATACAGCACTTTATTAGTTTCCCAGGGCTGTCATAACAAATCATCACAACTCGGTTACTTAAAACAACAGAAATTTGTGTTCTCACCGTTCTCCAGATTAGACATCCAAGGTCAAGGAGTCAGCAGGGTCAGGGTCTCTCTGAAGACTGTAAAGAATCTTTCCTTCCTCTTCTAGCTTCCAGTGGCTCCTGGTATTCCTTGGCTTGTGGCAGCCTCGCTCTCACCTTAGCCTCTGACTTCACATGGCTCCTTCTCTGTGTGTCCTTTTATGCGCCTTGTAGAAACACTTTCACTGCATTTAGAGCCTACCCTTATCCAGTATGAGTTTACCTTGATCTTTACCTTAATTATATTTGGAAAGACCACATTTCTAAATAGGGTTACATTCTGAGGTTCCAGGTGGATGTGAGTTTTGGTGAGACACTACGGAACTCGTTACAATTATGTTTCTTATTTCTAGTCTAGCAGGAAAATAAGAGTCCCAATGAAGATCCATCAAATTGATGAACACAGTTTGAGTCCTGCAGTTTTGATTGGCAATCAGTTGCTCAAAGTTTACAATTTGGAGCTCCTCACAAACTCCAAGATTGAGTGTTCTTTGAATCTCGGTATTTTACCAAAAAGTAAAATACAACATTTCGTAGATTCTTCTGGCACAGTACTCTATACCCTGCACTTAACTAAGAGTTGAGATGCGTGTGTTAGAACTTGCCACACCTCGCTGTATATTTCTCACAGTCACAGAGAAAGGCAGCAGAAAGGTAGTGTCTCGTGTTATTGAGGCATCTATGGAATGAATGCCTCTGATCTTTAGGCAGATAAAGTGTATGATCTCAGGTAGAAAAGCTGAACAGAGAATGATCTTACCAAGGTTTCCCGAAAGGCGAACTTGACCTGCTAAGGATTCTCAAACTCTTATAATAGGGATTTCCATCTTTTCCCATAGAGTGATCTGTTTTTATTTCTGGGGCATAAGTGGGTTGGGTTTGAAATGGGTGTTGAGTGAAGGTATCACTTATGTCAACATAAAAGTTGGTTAAAAACCATGTGGCAGAGTGAAAGCAAAGCATTAAAGTAAGAAGCTGACCTTTTGACCTACGTTTAATAGAATTGAAACTAAATTTTGGCATATTCAATCCAATTTTACTCAAGCTGAAATGATTATGTTTTTATTGTAAATATGAATGCATGTTTTTTTTTTTTTGGAAATTTTAGAAGTATAATACCGGTAAATTAAAACAAATAACAACAAACAATTCTGTTATCTTAAAGAAATGACTGTGAGTATATTTCCTGCTCCTTTTATTCTGTATTTTTAATATATAGCTTTGCATACTGCATTTTATAAAACAAAATTGTAACTATTATATATCTTTGGTAGTTTTTACACACACCATTTTAATGGCTGCATAACAGCTTATGAAGTGTTGAGTTTACATTAGAGTTTCTCCATTGTGAGCATTTAGATTGGTTCAATTTTTTTTTGGTATTATGAATAAGACTCAGATAACATTTTAGTAAAGATCTCTTCCTCGAAGTTAATATGCTCGTATCTAACTATGCATTTTCTTATTTTTTTGATTATATTGACCTAGACTGAGTATAATATTTTTTATAATCTTGATTAATATTAAAAGTTTGCTTCCCAAAATGGTTTGTCAGGTTACACTCCTGCCAATAGCATTCAAAGTTCTCATTGAACTGAAACCTTGCCAGGATTAAAATGCTTTTAAGAGACTTTCAAGTCTTACTAGTTTGAAAAATGAGGCCGGGCTTGGTGGCTCACGCCTGTAATCCCAGCACTCTGGGAGGCCAAGGCGGGTGGATCATGAGGTCGGGAGATCGAGACCATCCTGGCTAACATAGTGAAACCCCGTCTCTACTAAAGAATACAAAAAATTAGCCAGGCGTAGTGGCGAGCACCTGTAGTCCCAGCTACTTGGGAGGCTGAGGCAGGAGAATGGTGTGAACCCAGGAGGCAGAGGTTGCAGTGAGCCAAGGTTGTGCCACTGCACTCCAACCTGGGTGACAGAGCGAGACTCTGTCTCAAAAAAAAAAAAAAAAAAAGAAAAATGAAAAGTATAATAATATTTTACCTTCAATTAGCATTCCTTTACTTATTAGCAAATGTAATATTTTTATGTGCCTGTTTCAGACATTTCTGTTTTGAATTGTTTGTGGTTTGTTATGGGATAAATTGTCCTTCCCACCTCAATACATATGTTGAACACCTAAACCTCAGCATGATACTATATTTGAAGATGGGCTTTAAGTAAGTAATTAAGATAAAATGAGGTCCTATGGGTGGGCCCTAATCCAGTATGACTATTGTCCTATAAGAGGAGGAAATTAGGACACAGACAACACAAAGACTTGAGGACAGCTATGTGGGGACACAGCAAGAATGTGGCCATTTGCAAACCAAGGAGAGAGGCCTCTGAAGAAACCAAACCCGCTAATACCTTAATCTAGGACATCTAGCCTCCAAATCTGTGGGAAAATACATTTCTATTGTGTAAGCCCTGTAGTCTGTGGTATTTTGTTATGGCATCATAACAAACAAAAGCACTGATTTTTGCCTATTTATTTATTAGGGTCTTACGGCTTTTCTTAGTAATCTATACATGCTCTTGTTATATTAAACATACTTATTGTTTCCTTCTTATATTTGTTGCAAAGTGGTTATTTGTCTTCTGAATATTTTCTTATTTTTTAGCATAGAGCATGCATATATTTACTATTATTCCACAATTATTCATTTTCTCCTTTGTGCTTTTGTTTTCATAGTACTTCAAAGCTTAGAAAGTCCTTTTTCCTTAAGAGTTTTGATATATTGTCAGTTTATTTTTTGTGTTTCTGTGGTTTGATGTGGACCTGTATAATGTAACTATTTTCCAGGTATGAGAGTGCAGACTCACAAAAGTAGGTAAATTTTAAATTTACAGAGTAAAGCTTTCTTTAAGATTTTTATGCTCTCACCTGTCTCATGTAAGATATTTTCTATGGATATTACATCCTTTTGAAAATGTTCACAGTCTAAATTGAGCAATAACCTCATTTAAAACAAATCTTCTGTTTCACAAATTTCACAGTTATTAAGGCAAAGAACCTAAAGATAAAGAGTAGCTACTACTTTATGAAATCTGCTAAATATCTTTGAAGTTCTACTGGAATCTTATTTCAAGTGAAGGACACTTATCTTGCAAGATGAAAGAAACATTCTCCTCTGTTTTTTCTTGTTTTCACTTGTGATTCTTCTTCTTAAAAAATGCTTAAAGTCTTCCTTTGTGGAACTTTTTAATCAAAGATTTCCAGTTTATTTCTTGGGAGATCTTTCTAGAACCTATTTAGACATGTCTCTCTTTTCCGTAGCTTTATGCTTATTTCATTTAGTTTTGCTGTCTGGTCAATCAAAAATGCCATCTCTACAAGGCACCATTTTTTGTTCTTTTGTTGGTAGTGTTCTTTTTAAAATATAAAACTGTTTTCATTTGTGAGATAAAATTATCATTCTGGAATCTCTCCTCAGTGGGACCACAGTAGGTTGGTGCAAAATAGTAGAAAATATCGTTTGCAAAACTACTTTAAATAAAGATTTGAATGACCTTCTGTGGAATTGTGAGGAACGTGTTTTGTTTTTATATTTTATTTTTTGTAGCAAAATATATTGACATACAAAGTATGTCATTATAGGTAATTATACAAGGTAAGATTCATTCATTCAACAGATATTTACTGAGTTCCCATTATAAGCCAGATACCGTCCTGCAGTTTGGGAATGCAGTCAATTTGTGGAGCCTGGACACCGACCAATTAGAAGCGGCCTTTGCTGTGGTTCTACAGCAGGGTCCCAGAGGCTCCCGGATGGCCCAGGCATCACCATTTTAGTTGCTGGGTTGAGAGTCCCAGGGGAAAGCTCAGGGAAGCAGGTGTTCATTGAAGCATTTCAATATTTGAGCAAGTGGGATAGCTCTATCAGACTGTAAACTTTTTCCTGGCCTTATGGTTATCTTTACAATGGTTGAAATAAGTCAAACCGATTCTCACCTCTGGATATTAATGTGGGGATGTAGACCATGCAAAGATGAAAGTCACAAAAGTTGTAAGTATGTCCAGTGGAATTCCAGGGAGGCAGGGGTCAGTGTTATTTGAGATGACAGTGAGAACACAGAGACAAAGGACTTCACTGGAAGGGCAAGAGGGTGACTTTGCTAAGTTTTGGAAGTTGCGCAAATATTCACCAAGGGATTGTAGGCAGAGGATGAATCATGAGCAAAGACCAAGTCCTCACTGTATAGATTGTGGTCACAGTTAGATTTACGAGGAGATGCCAACAACTTCAATGTGAATAGGTCTGCAAAATGTTTATTAGAAAAGTCATCCTTAACCTTACATCATTTGACATTACAGTAGTAGCTCATTAATAGCAGCTGAGCTTGGTACAATTCTTCTCCAATATTTGATTGTCAAGAAGGTTACAATCTCGATTTTCTGTTCCATGGATTTATTTGTGGTGTAGCTTTAGCAGGTCTAGCCACTGGGGTAATCAGGCAAAGCATTACTTTATAACATCAACTCCCATGGCAATGACTCCTCCCATTTTCAGAATTCCATTAACTATGGATGAAGAGCATAATTTCTCATCTAGGATGCTCCGGTAGCTAAGAACAAAGCTGCGTAACTTGCAGAGAATAACCTCTGCATCTTCTCTCTTGTTATCTTGGTAGTGAGTTACAAATTTGACATTGCTGATTTTCTTATACCACTCAAGTTGAATTATAATATTTTTAAAAGTGGTACATGGAGAAAAGGAGAAAGTGTGCATCTCTCCCCTCCTCCTCCAAAAAAAGGAATTGTGTCAAGGAATGTGTTTATTTCTTAAATATCATTTTGGTATTTAAAATAATCTGCTTACCAAAATGTCCATGTCCTAATTCCTGGAGCCTATGAATATAATGCTGTACATGGTAAAAGATTTTGAAGATGTGATTAAGTTATTGACCCTTAGATGAGACTATTTTTCCATACTTCCTGGGTGGGCCTGATGTAATCACAAGATTCTCTATAAGTTAAAAGAAAATAAGAGGAGTGGGGCCAAAGCGTCGATGTCCCAGGGACATAGTATGATAAAGACTACACCAGACATTGCTGTTTTTGAGGACGGACAGGGGCCATGAGCCAAGGAATGTGGGTGGTCTCTAGAAGCTGGAAAGAGCAGTAAGTCAGATTTTCTCCTGACCCTCCAGAAGGAATGCAACCCTGCCAACACCTTGATTTTATCCCAGTGAGACCAATTTTATACTTCTGAACTCCAGACCTGTGAGATAATAAATTTAGGCCATCTTAAACCAACTCACCAAGTTTGTGATAATTCATTACAGTAGCAATAGGAAACTAATATAAGTATTTTTGATGGTAACTTAATCTTGGTGACTACTGATTATATCTTTACAGATCCACAGTAAATCCGAATGTAGATCTTCCTACTCCAGCCTATGGTAGCCTATTATACTCTACAGATAACATTTGAAGTGTTTTTGTTATAAAAGCAAATGCGTGTGTACCATAGAAAATATAAATGTAATAAAGGCGTATCTATCCCACTACCCAGAGATATCCTTCTAATCTTTTCATTGTAGGTGTATGTGTATGCTCTTAATATATTTATATATCTTATAAATCTCCCTATTCTGCTGGGCCTCAAACTGCCTTCATGTTTTTTTCTATTTTCCCATGTGTATATAACTTACCTCCTCATCTGGTTTGGAAACTCCTTGAGAAGTGAGACTAAGTCTTGTTGTATTTCTCTATGTCTGCCATGCTTTGAGGAATGATTTGCATATACATACCATTAACTTGACAAATTTACCAGTACATCTGGTTGGCCCTAAATCTCACATGTTTTAGTAATTCCATCTTTTCTTTGTTGTAGGTAATTGGAACTTGAAATGCTGATTCATACTTACAAAACTCATAAAAGACTGAGGAACATGAAGTAAAATGCCAACTTTCTACTTTGCAATGAGAAATATAATTGTAAAGTGAATCAGAGGCCTCCCTTAATCACAATGGAAAATCCATGTAGGGAACTAAATCGCAATCAGTAAGGTGGTTTGGAAAATATAGAATCAGTCTGATTGGAAATACTTGCTTATTTTAATACTTAGGGACAATAAGCCCTGACCATTTAACATACCCATCTGCAAAGGAGACTCTCTCAGTAAGGGATCCTATTAGTTCTGGGGACCCTCTCTCTATGTAGTACATGGTTGGACAACAAAAGCATTGGAAGTGTCATTTTCACATAGCCCTGTACAGAAATCTGACTTTTATTCAATGCATTTTCATTAGGTACAATAATGCTCTTTCAATTTGGCACTTGAGTTTTTTGTTTATGGAGAAGAAACATTTTTTCTAGTTTTTTTGTTTGTTTGTTTTTGTTTGTTTGTTTGTTTGTTTTGAGACAGAGTCTCACTCTGTTGCCCAGACTGAAGTGCAATGGCGTGATCTCGGCTCACCACAACCTCCATCTCCTGGGTTTAAGCAATTCTCCTGCCTCAGCCTCCCGAGTAGCTGGGACTAAAGGCGTGCGTCACCACGCCCAGCTAATTTTTGTATTTGTAGTAGAAATGGGGTTTCACTATGTTGACCAGGCTAGTCTTGAACTCCTGACCTCGTGATCTGCCCGCCTTGGCTTCCCAAAGTGCTGGGATTACAGGCGTGAGCCATTGTGCCTGGCCTAGTGTGTTTTTCAATTACATTGATATCAACAGTTAGGAGTTGATTTTACATTTTAAATTCCAGTGTTTCAAAAGTGCTCTACCTCTCACTATAAATCCACTTCTGTCTTTGCTTTATTGTTTTCATAAAATTGCCTATTTAAAACTAAGACTGCTGGATTCAGCCAGTTTCTGGAATTTTATAGCAAGTAATGGTGAGGCTTAAAGTATAGATGATGCTGGGTTCCACTGGAGTCCATTGTTTTCAAATCTCGTTTAGAATCATCCAGCCCATCCTAGAGATAAAAGCTTCCTTGGGGAGTAGATGCAGATAAAAGATGGACCAGGACATGCCTTGGATTTCTGGAATATGCAGTGTGCTCATAGAGGTCAGATCATTTCCTTGTGAGAACATCCATTCTGTTGTTTCCACGGTGCTATTTGAGTTTCCTGCAGACCTACTTCCTTCTCGAGCTTATCTATCTTTTCATGCACCAACTTACTTCATAGAAACCTAGAATATTACCTGCCATGGCTGGAGGCCTACTTGCCGTAGCTCTCTTCCCAGTAAATGAAAACACCTCCTTCATAAAAATGGAAAAAAATAAAATTGTGTTTGGAAATATTATAAGCCAGCATTACAAAATGGTGCCTCTTATATGGGCAAGAAGGATGAACCAGTCACCTTTTAATCTGCTGTATTTATTAATAAGCCCATGGTGGGCTTATTTTTCCACATTGTCTCTCCAAGTCCCTGTGTTATTGCCTCTGATTTTTTTTTTTTTTCCTCTCCCTCTGTTTGGTAACACCAACATATTTTCAACCACTGTTTATTCAGTACCTTTTCTGAGTAAAATGTTTACTTTAGAGCAAGGTAATACCCTGAGCATCTTTTCTTTTCTTGACCATCTGTGAACCTGCAACATTGAAACTAAGATTTAACTGCACTTTAATGTTAAATGTATATGGGGAGAGTAGTTATGTAGCATTTATTGAACACCTGCTAAATCCCAGATTTTCCACCAGATTTTTTCATTCATGATTTTATTTAATTCTCAAGATAAATGATGGAATTAAAATTATTGTCACTTTCCTTTTGAACAAATGGAAACTTAGCAAAGTTAAGTAATTACCCAAATAAGTGAGATAAGTGATGTTATTAGGCTTTGAATGTCAGTCTATCTGATTTGAAACGCTATGATTTTCATTTTTTTCAGTAGATTTACACCCAGCACAATTAAAGCTCTGTGAAGGGGGGTTCCTTCTCTAATTGCTTACCATTGAATCTTCTGTATATACCAGTTACTGGCACATGTGATATGATTAATACTTATTTATGGAAAGAAGGAATAAATTGATAGAAAAATGGAGGGAGGATGACAGGGAAGAAAGGAGCAAAAAGAGGGAAGAAAGGGAGAAAAGAAAGAATGAATGAAGGGAGAAAGAGTAGGTCTTTGAAAATACTTTAGTTTCAGGACTTCAAGTGTTTCTTCTACAGAATATAATCATTTTTATACTTGTTTACTGTGCATATATAAATATTTCAGAATTGAAAACCATAACTGTATATGTGTATGTTTGTTTATGTCTATGACTGTATATATGCATGTGTCAGTACATATATACACATATTTTCTTATATAGGTATTCATGTGTATACATATATTCATGTGTATACATATATTCTTGTGTATACATATATTCATGTGTATACATATATTCTTGAGTATCTGAAAAGTTGCTTGGCTGTAGTTACTCAAGTGTATGCAATGTCATCCACATTTTTGAAACCCTTTTGGACTAAGCCCATATACAGAGATTAAAACCAGTTGCTTTAATGGTTGAATGAATATGAAAGCAAATTAAATCAAAAATTTCTGCTTCCTTGTAGATACCGTATTTTGCTTTTTCTCTGAACCAACCATTGGATACTTTTGTTTGAGCATTTTTATTTATTCATTGTTTTCTTCTTTTGCATAATAGTAGTTACATTTTAATGAGAGAAACAGAAAATTGGTGGTGACATAAAGGTTGTACTTCAAAAGAGGTATTCAAGACAACCTGGCAAATATTTTTGGACATAGCTGTATTTTAACAAGTATAATTTTATCCTTACATCATGATGGTATGGGTAGCATAGGGCGTTTTCTGTGCATATGTGATTCATTTATTTCTTGAAAGTAATGGTTATTTTGTGACAAAATTAGAAACAAAATTTGAAACAATTAGAAACTGTCATGTATCTTTAGTGAGAAAATTTTCAGTATAAGTTTTCATGATACTTCTTTGAAAAACATCATTTTCTCAAGTTTTTTGTCAATATCATGCCTAAATTGTTTTAAGAAAAAAAGAGATGAAACCATCTAAGAGCTGTAAGCTTTAAAAAGTATCCTTTTTGAAACATAGATTGAATTTTCAAATCCTGAAGATAGCTTTTAGGGTTTATAATTTATTTAAAAATGCAATTATTTACTTTATTCTTATTAAAACATATATTTAAATTCATTTTAGAACAAATGTTAGTGCATCTTCCTATAACACAGATCTATGGGGTAATATGTCAACAGTTTTTGGAAGGTAACTATTAAAATATTATAGGAAAGCTCCTTCCTCAGTTTAGAAAACAAACTCAGAGATTCAGTCTTTTATGATGAGCAGGTTTAACCTAATTTTACAGTAAGCCTATGTATGCATTTTTACCTTTCCTTCCTTTTCTCAGCAAAATGTAGTGGCCAGTCCAGCACTCTGTATTGTCTAAGATAATCGGGTCAACAGTCTTTCACTCCTTAATTGCTTCCATCTGAAATACATGTCTATGATTTCACTGATTTTAATGAAAGCTGAATCAAGATATTTGTATCTTATAATAATGTTGTTCAATAACTACAATTTCTATTCTCCAAACTCTTCTTCCCTTTTGTTTAATGATAGATCATCATGTATGTCTGTATATCTTATGCTATTGTCTACAGAAAAATAAGTAAGCAACCTACGTGCTGCTGGAAATTGAGAAGAAAGTGGGGAAAACAGGGGAAATGACCAGAAAAAAGCATAGACCTTGATATTTGGAGGTGTTATGACAAGTTTATTGCATTTAACTGGCTATAAAGCCTGGATGGAATTAGACACATGAGAATTAAAGGCAGCATTTTAAAAGCTTACATTAATTCGACCAGAGACACTGTGAAAAGCAGGACACATATAAGCATAAAATACATTCTTAATTTATCAAACATTTATGTAGCACAAGCCCTGAGCAATGTTCTGAAATTCATACCGTGATGCTTTCTAGGAATTAGAGGTTTTGTTTCAGGGACTCTTTTTAGAAGACTGAGATTCATTTTGTTTAGGCTTAAGTTATTAAGTCAGTAGTTTCCCATTTACTTCGAACATGTAACTAAATACAGAACTTTACTCTAATCCCTCTTGCAGTTGCCTTGAATGGATGATCAGGTCATTTCATTTAATTTAAACAGCTTGCATTCCCTTGTCTCACATGTTTTATTTGAATGAACATTTTACTGTGGGATTTTATTTTCAAATCCTACAAGTAGATTATAGAAAGAGGAATAAAAACAAATAGATTTCAAATATATGCCTTTTAAAATATTAATACATTTGTTAGATTTGACTTTTAAGTCTTTTTTATTTTTTTTTAAGACAGAATCTTGCTCTATTGCCTGGGCTGGAGTGCAGTGGTGAGATCTTGGCTCACTGCAACCTCTGCCTCCTGGGTTCCAGCAGTTCTCCTGCTTCGGAGTGGCTGGGACTACAGGCTTGCCACCATACCTGTTAATTTTTTTTTTTTTTTTTTTTTAGTAGAGATTGGGTTTCACCGTGTTGACCAGGCTGGTCTCGATTTCCTGACCTCATGATCCGCCGATGTTGGCCTCCCAAAGTGCAATGATTATAGGCGTGAGCCACCATGCCTGGCTGACTTTTAAGCCTTTTATTAACTTAGGTCTTAGGTTCTACAGAGTATTTTCCTTATTTTTAAACGTTTGTATTTAAATAAATAGGATTTCACTTGTATTATTAATTTCAGCCGCAGAACTGGGGACCTAAGCTGTAAGGCAATAGTGGCCATGGTTACTGGCAAAAAAAAAAATCCTGCATTCTGCTGGAAGACAGCTCCTGGCCTGGGAGTTGAGAAATCTGAATGCATTCTTGCTTTGACCACATGATAGTGGTGTATCCTTTAATAAATGATGTTGTATTTTAGGATCTCATTTTAAAAACATTGTCAAAGGGAAAGTTTGCACTGAATGATTTTTCTGGTCTCCTCCAGTTCAGAAATTCTGGTTTTTTTGTTTTTTGTTTTTTTGGTTTTTTTTTTCCCCGTTTTCATTGAATGTCCACTTCAAGACATATTTTGGGGCATTAAAAAAAAAAAAAAAAAACAGAAAAAGTATGTGAGAGGTAAGAGCAATGAGTGTGGACATAGCCTATGGAAATAAATTGAGAAATACTAGAATAACAGTGACTATATTTCTCAGGCACGGTTTGATGTGAATGATGAGAACGTGAAATCTTGGTTAGTGCACATAAGGATAACATTTTAGTACCACATCGCACTCAAGGTAGGTAAATGACTACACCTGAGGGTGAGAAGACCTTAGGTGTTATTTCTGACTTGGTCACTAAATAGACACCAGGTCACCCAACATCTGTAATCCTTGGTTTCTGTCCCTCAAGTGAAAGGGTTGGAGGAAATGATTAGAACTCTCTTTTAGAGTTCTAGCAGGAGTCTAAGATACAATCTTAATTACAATCAAAGTCAAGAAAACCAAAAGGAAAATTCTGTGCTAGCTGACCATATTTAGTAAATCAAAGATTAGTCACTCATATACATTGAGCGCAAGCTTTTAATGAGCCCTGTGTGTCAAATCCCTGGGATACAAAAATAGATTCCAGAAAGTTAAATCTAGGTAGGGAAATATATAAAATCATTTATAATGTCATAGGATCCTTGCTGTCATAGAAGTGTTAGCAACATGCTACTAAAAATACAGAGAAAAGAAGAGGTAACTGATGTGACTGGAGGTTTCACTTATGAAGCGACATAATAATTGGTATTTGATGTTTAAGTTTGAGTTTGTCAAAATGAGGAATGGGATGATAACACAAAGTCTCAAAGTTTGAGCATTCTGATGCCAGGAAAACTGTTTGAGAAAGTGACGAGTTCAGTGTGATTGGGACACAAATCCCTGAGGACAGATCAAGAAGTACTTGTTGAATATACTGTTCTAAATTGTATAGATTCATTCTGTGTGTCAAGAGAATATTTTAAAGATGTTTAAGTCGAACAGTATTTGAGGGCCCTATCTCCCTACAGTACAGAGGACAGGTGGAAGGATGCTGAGACTAGTCGTAGGAAGGGAGGTGGCTAGTATAGTGGTTCTAGTGAGAGATTAATAGGGAGGTGAATTGAGATGGGATGGGCCATGCTGGAGTGATGAATAATGCCCAAAATCTCAGCGGTTTCCTTTTACTCAGTATACATGACCAATCTAAGTTTATTTCTTACTCAATGTAATAACCAATCCAAATAGGAGTTGAGAGACTGCTCATTAAAGGCATTCAGGGACTCAGGCTGACAGCTTCCACAGTCATCACAGTAAGGTTAAATGAGCACACTAAGTCACACGCTGTCTCTAACAGCTTTCACCTTGAAATGACTGATTTCATTTCTTCTTGCAAAACCAAGTCGCCTGGCCATGCATGGCTTCAAGGGGACTGAAAAATGCAGTCCCATAAAGGCTCTAAAAGTGAAAACTAGAATATAGGTGAAGAGCTCTCATTAGAGATATGATATGATCGCAAATGATCACATTTGGAAGACATAAGAGTAGAGAAGTTAGGATAACTTCAAAGGTGTTTCTAGTTTGGATTTTTGTTTCTGCAGGCTAGTCCCCATTCTTCATGTGACAGCTTTTACTTATCTTTACTTCCTCTTCTTCCAGGAAGTCTTCTCTGACCAGGAGTAGATAGGGACCTAGGTTCCATGTTCTCAGTGGCATGCTGATATGTGTTTAACAACAGGCTTTCTGTAGAAAAAAAAACAAAAACAAATCTCTATTTTGGAGCCATTGCTGAACTCCCGAGTGCACATCCTCCTGTTAAGGCAAATTTCAGGCTACTGACGTGATGCCAGTGAACACGGAGTTGGTAACAGATACACAGCAGCATGCCATTGTTTGGCATTTCCATCATATAGATGTAGTAGAACTGAATAAGGTGAAATGTATAGATACTATTATGCTATAGTAAAATAATTAGGATGCAATGAAGATTTAAGTATTTATAATCTTTGTTTTAAATCTAATTTATTGAGTTATAACTTTGTCCAATTTAATTTTTAATAATGGCTATGTTCAGTGAGTAGCTTACAAAATTTCTGAAAATTTAGCAATTGGCTCTCACAAGCCAGTTAGAAGCCGGCTGTAGCACACCATGAGTGTCTTCTTTTTCTGTGCACTCCCACCCTTGGTACTTGCCCCATTATGGCTCTTAACACATTTTATTTCAATTATTCTATACTCATCTGCTTGTCTGCTGGACAATGAGCTCCTCAAGGAAAAGGACATTATCTCACTGTTGAATTTCTCAGGACTTAACATGGTGCTTGGAACACAGAAGAAATTCAGCAAATATCAGTTGAGGCAATTAATGAATGAAAACATTTTTTTCAGGAAATAAGAAACGTATCGTTCTCTCTTTACACAAATCTTTATTTTTAGGAGCCAAGTCATTCCATTTTATAAAGAAAGAACCACTCCAGGCAATTGGCCTTATGTGAATCTCACCTACCGCAAATACTCAACTGTTAAAAAAAAAATATCTTAGAGCCTGGTTTTGCTCCTCTGGGTGAATGCCAATGTCTATAGAAAATATCTCGAGTTAAATGTACGTTCAAGACCTAGATTGTAGCTTTTGAAAATTCTGTTGTATTTTTGAAGTTTTATTATACATTTCCTTATGTAAATAATCTATTTATATTTATAACTACTTAAAAAAATTTTGTGTTCCAATTGAGTCAAGTGATTAAAGATAACAGTTGTATCTTATGCTATATTTGTATTCCTTTCACACAGCACAGTATTGGTCAAAACAGAGTGACTCAGATTATTTGAGAGTTTGCATTGATTGTTTTACTGCTAACTCAAATACCGATACAATAAATCCAAAATTATTTTCTGAAGTTTCCTATAGATCTTATGTATATCTTATACATATACATATGTATATCTTATACATAAGATCTATAGGAACTCACTCATTTCAGTGGAAATTGAATTGGATTGAAGAATGCCAATTTTCTGAATTCCACTGAATTCTTCTTTGATATTAGTAGATGAAAATCTGTTTTGTACATTTTTTAGCTTTATTAAAACTCACTATCTTGATACTGAGTCACGTTTGTCTTCCTATGTACATTCCGCTGAAATAGCACTTCAAGGACAACAGACTGTTCCACCGAAGAATAAGAGAGCACCAAGCGACAGATTGCAGACACTTGGTATAGCTGGATTATTAGACTCCTTATCTAAATTGTTTACATGTCAGGTTTCTTTGGTAGCCCAGAAAAATTTAGATAAATGAGCCTCCCCACTGGTAATTACATTTTCTTAACAACGTTTTGGAGAATGTACATAAAAGGTAATAACAGCTCCTGCCAGCTCCCTGTCCTGCAGCGTGTCACAGCCGCAGACTCTGATAGTGTCTGACACTTATTACTTAAGTCATATGTTTCTAAAAGCAGAGACCTCTGCAACGTCTTTTCCTGAGTGATATTCTCTCAAGCTGCAGAGTCAAAAATCTGATTATGTTTCTAACTTTCCATGGATGTCATACGCATTGATGGGAATCACTAAACTTTCTGAATAAGGAATTATTAAGTAGGGAATACAAAATAGAATCTCTAAAATGGGAGATTTTTTTTATGTCCTCTTTTTAAGATACTGCTATACCCCCTGGGGAAGTTATCCTCCCCACTCCCCACACGAATCTCCACTCTTCCTGCAGTAGCAGCACATGGATATTCATGAACAAGTGTTTTCTTGCTCAGGTGCTTAAGGACAGGAACAGATTCAAAAATGTCATTCCACTGCTCCTCTTATCAAAAGAGAAAATTATTGACTTGCAAAAATTATACTGCTGTTTCCCATGGACATGCATTGTCTTCAAAATTCTACCAGGTGGAATTTTACTGTACTATAGTTTCGAACATCTGTGTCCCAATATATGTCCCACAGAGCACTAATCTTATGCCATGGTGCATGTGTGTGTGTGTGTGTGTGTGTGTGTGTGTATCTGTATACAAGCTTGCAAAACTCTGTATACAATATATTCTTCTATTAAATTTGTAACATGTATTAACATACTTGAGACCCTCTGAGAAATCCCCTGGTAATAGATCTGTATCTATATCTTTATACAATTCACTGTTTTTCAAATTCAGTTCACTGTGTGTCTAAGTCATGTCCCAATCAGGAGATAGAACCCACACAGTAATTTGAACAGGGAAGTTAAATATAAAGGATTATTAATTGCAACAGGGTACTGGAGTAAAAATTGGGATTGGCTCATTTAAAATGAAGAGAAGTATAAAGCGCAAAGACGTAGCAGATAAAATCATCCATGAGTGCCCAAGGAAAGTCTTATCCTCTTACTCAGGGTTGAGATTGATACTTTCCTACTTGGGGAGAGCACAGTTTCTGAAAGTTTTCTATTTTCTATTAAAAGTTAAATAGGAAGTTTAATTTTCTCTTAAAACATGTTATCTTTAATATCAATATACTTTTTAGGTAATTTTGGTTAGGTGAAATTATACAGAAATAAAACAGAAATAGAAGAGCAATGTTTTGTGATTGGAGTAGGTGTGTTAAGCTTTTATTTTGGAAATTGTATTTCTCTCATTTACCTTTATATGATTTGGACCCTGCTTACCCCTCAGAGTCTGAGCAGACATCAGTAGACAAAGTATCACTTTTCAATACTGGTTTTATTCTTCCCCTGATGCCACCTTGAGAGGCGAATGTATTGAGGCCGTCAGAGCTGAGGCAAGAACTGAATACCCCAGATCAGTGCTGGAGTGGGGCGAGGAGAGTGGAGGCAGGGGCTCTTCATTAGGAGAAGGCTCTGGGAGGCATCGGTAAAGGGTAGGATGCCCCTGAGTTCTGGCTGTCCAACTCTGCATTAGGCTCCTTCCTGCTTTGAAACAGCTGGGTTGACTTTGGGCAAGATTAACTATTTTAGTTATTGTGGAAATTAAATAAAAATGCAGAGCTTCAGACTAGCCAGAAAGAACACAATAGGTGATCATCAATATTACGCCTCTGCTTTCTCACTTCTCGGGAATTGAATGTAGTAATTAAGGAGAGATGGGCAATCACTTAGTATGCTTTGAAATATTTCTTATTTTAAGACCTGGAGCTATTGTTCTGATGTCTTATATTATTTGCTCAATTATATATCATTTAATCCTAGCATGTAGCACTGAAAAGGTCTTCAAGCATAATCTAATGTAATTTATAGAGGGAGTTAATGAATAATAATTATTTTTACTAGTAGATTTTCCAAGCTATCTCATTACTGGACACATTACACCTATTTTACATATTTTAAAAATTTATAAACTGAAGAAGTAAGTGACCAACTCATGATGTATCTAAAAACTAAGCCAAAATTATACAATCAAGTTTATTCAATTAAATATATATTTTTACATATATGTAATTTATTTGTATTTGGAATTATTGGAATACCTGGAGCATACATAATAAATAAGGAATACTAGTCAACTCATAATTCTGAGGTTTCTCATTGAGCCTTGCCCTTTCTTTCAAGTTGTTCCTAGCTGTTCTGATTTTTTGGTGGAGGTTCGTATCTATTTAACAAAGTTACCCGGTATTCTTTTAGTACATGGAAAGAAAATGGCAATCTTATCTCTTGATGGCATATGGTGACAATATTATATAGATAACCACATGATTACATTAACCATGAATTATGTCCTGTGTATCAGAGGGCTATGCAAAACCTCACTAGTTACAGACTTGTTCCCAGAAAGCCCAAAGAGTGCAATCTTCGATTGGGTTTTGAAGATCAGTAAAATTTTCAGATTTTAAGCCTTTAGGATGTCAGGGGTGAAATACTGGGGTTTTGATAAAAAATATCTTAATTTAAGAATAACTTGGGGATGTAAATGAGCATGAGATTTCTGGCATATTGTTTGCCATATATTTTTAGAATTTTCTAGTCCACCTAAAATACAGCATGATTAGAAGCAAAGTACTCTTCATATAAATATTTTACTTTTAGATCTTTTCACCCCCTCCTCCTCCACCTCTCCTTCCATCCTTTACCACGTTGAAAGTGTATTTCTGTATGTCTAAACATTGTGACAAAGATCTGCTTTATCTTTTGTGTATAGCTCTCTTGCTCTCTCCCTTTGTGTCTATGTACCTTCTCTTGATGTATGAAGAAGCTAGATAATACGAGAAAGAAAATTTCTACCAGTTAAAATTGTCTAAAAGTGGGACAGTCTCTCTCACCAATAATGGATCGCTGTTATTTGGAGGATTTAATCATAAGGCTAATGTCTATTGTCACAATGGATTTCTTTTTTTTTTTTTTTTCTTTTTTCTTTCTTTCTTTTTTTTTTTTTTGAGACAGGTTCTTACTTCAGTTGCCCAGGCTTACTGCAGTCTTGACTTCCTGGGCTCAGGTGATCCTCCAACCTTAGCCTCCCAAGAAGCTAGGACTATGGGAGTGTACCACCATGCCTGGCTAATTTTTAGTATTTTTTATAGAGATGGGGTTTTGCCAGGTTTCCCAGACTTGTCTCAATATCCTGGACTCAAGGTATTTGCCTGCCTTGGCCTCCCAAAGTGCTGGAATTACAGGCGTGAGCCACTGCTCCCGGCCCAGAATGGATTCTTAAGTTGCACAATAAACAGAATCAAGTGACCTATGTAGTAATATCTTCCAGTGTATAAGTTTGTGATCCCGAACAGATGTCCATTTCAGAGTAAATCTGAATCAAAATAACATTTCCGCTTAGCAGATATCTAAACAAAGTTGGCTGACACATCCGTGACTCCTACCTCCCCTTTACCCATTACAATGTTTTATTATTTTTTTCCCTCATGAAACTTATTTTTCATTACGGTATATTAATATCTCCAAGCCTCATAGCCTTCCTTGCAAAGACATCAGCCCCAATGTATATCCTTTCTGATTGTCACTGGCGTGATTTTGTGCTTTACCAGAACCAGTCCAGTAAGCAGCTCGCTTACCTGCCGTCATTCATTCCTGAGCATGTCCTGAATGTGCACCAACACTGGGCTATACATGGACTTAGAATGAAAAACAACACGGAACTATTTCCTCCAAGGAGGTCAGAGTCTAGAAAAAGGAGATTTTAGTTTGAAAAATTATAATAATACTAAGTTGCAAATGTTAATGAGGGTTTAAGAAGAAGCAGAGTATTACTGTTAAGATCTGGGATGTGGCTGTTGATCTCTCTTTCCCAGTTTAATCACTGGGTGATATTGAGCCAGGCACTCATTTTATTTTATTCATTTCTAAATAATAATACATCCGTGTTGCAATACTGAATATTTTTGACATCTTCTTCTAGCAAGGAACCAGATTTACCTCCCACCTGAAACAAATGATGAATAAGCAAAACCATAAAATAACAGTTTTCAGACATTGAACGTTAGGCATTGAAGAACAGTGTTCCTGAGATTGGGAAGCAAGGCAACAATTTCTGCTTCAGGGAGAGTTTTCTAAACCAATTGTTATTAATGAGTCACATGTCATATCTGATTTATGATTTATTAAACTTTGTGCATTGAATACTTTTCAAACAAGATAAGTTTTATAATGTGCCATACATTATAAAATGTGTTTATGTTTTGTAAAAGATTCAAGTGAAATTAGAAAACTTAGTGTGTGAAATATGTATTTCATTTTTAAATAAAACAACTGTCAATTTAAATAGTTTCTTGATTAAAATTAAAGTTTGCAAAGTTCTGTTTCACGTGTAAACTTGTAGGAAACATTCATGGGAATGAAGCAGAGTCATACCTTTGCTTTTAGAATTCTTATATTAATTCTTTTCATTCACAGAAGTATTACTATTTATTTCATGCATCTTTTTCATTTAAAAAACACTGGAGGCTCCATAGAATATAACAAAAATCTTTTTATTGTGCATTTGTGTGAAAGGACATGGTGAAATTCTTGTCACAGAAGTCTTGCATCTTACCTGAAATAATTGTTTCTAGAATAATAATGTGCTTCCAACAAATTATATTCCCTAGGTTAGTACTAGGGCCAGAAGATTTATAGCAGCGTCTATTCTAAGTCGTCACTAGTGTATTCCTTGTTCCTTTTTAATTTATGTTAAGCCTGGTAAATTAAATGCAAAAGTGTTTCTAATAATGAAATAAGAAGATTCTGTGTCTAGTAGGATATTGATGGTGGAAAGTGACTAAGCAAAAGGCAACCTAACCCCAAATGATTCCTATTGAGGTATACATATGTAATTTTTTAAATTAAAATTGTATTCAGTATGGATAGGGAAAACCCTGCGGGAGGTGCTCAGATTAAAGCACTCAGCACAAAGATAAAAGCCTGTGCATCATGGAGTTTAGGTTCTGGAGGAGAGAAATAATTATTTGCAAAGCGGAATTATTTGCCAAGAAATAAATGCCAGAAACAAGCATGTGCGTGTGCATGCGCACACAATGTGTGAGTGTGTATATGTGTGGCATCATATTGGAAGAAACTATGGAGTAAAATAAACCAAAGAAGGGAAAAAGAAGAATCCAGTGTGATGAAATTTGTTTTTAATAGGGTGGTCTTGGAAAGCCTTATTGAAAAGTTGAATCTTGAGCTAAGAGCTGAGGGTGGTAAGACAATGAGACATAGAGATCTCCTTAAGAAGGGCTTCCCCAGGGGAGGATCCTCAAAGGCAAACTCCTGAGGAAGGCATATGGAGTCTTTTAAAAGAGCATCACATCTGTGTGATCCAGAGTGAAGAAGAGGCCAGTAGTTCAGATGAGGTCAGATCGCTTCTCGGCCTTTTGGCCAAGATCAAGTGCAGATGAAGTCAGAGGGGAAACAGAGAAAAAATGCCGTGGGTGGTTTAAGTGCTTTTTCCTTGAATGGAATGGGTAGTCATTGGAGAGACTTGAGCAGAGGTGTGGCATGATTTGAATTATGTTTTAAGAGGATCACTCTGGTTGCTGCATTAAGAATAGACTGTAAGGCAGCAAGGGCAGAAGCAGACACCCAGTGAAGAGGTTACTGCAATAAATAGGCCATAAATCACAGCAGCTTGGCCAGCAGTTGTGGGGTGGCAGTGGTGGGAAGTACTTCAGTTTTGAACATTGAGCCAACACCATTTGCTGATGGATTCGATGTGGAGTTGGAAGAAAAAGCCTTATTTAACTTAACCTGAGCACCTGGAAGAAGGGTATTGCCATTTGCAGAGATAAGAAAGACTCTTATCTTTCTTATCTGTGGAACAGAGTTGAGGCAAGGAGAGATTTGGAGTTTGGTTTGGTTAGTTTTGAAATGTTCCTTATGCATCCAGTTGGCTATGTTGATGTATAAGTCTCAAGTTCAGGGAAGAGGCTCAGGCTGGATATTTAAATTTGAAAATTGTCAGTGTTTACTGGGATGGAATACCTGGAAAGTGGGTGTAGATGGAGAAGAAAAGTGGTCTGAGGCTGAGATTTGAAAGACAGGAGTCCAGAAGATAGAAAGTGTAAGTCATTTGGGTAGGAGCAAAACTAGTACAGTGTAGTGGTAGATACTATGTGAAAAAGTACAAGAAATGCCTGGCCTGTTTATTAGTTGCATTTTAGGTTGTGGCTTGTGTGTAGGCTGCTCTTCTGAAAAATAGGCTGAACAAAGGTAAAATAACCATTTTATTTATTGTTCTTATTCTTATTATTTTAATTTTTTGAGATGGAGTCTTGCTTTGTCACCCAGACTGGAATGCAGTGGTGCAGTCTCAGCTCACTGTAACCTCTGCCTCCTGGGTTCAAGTGATTCTCCTGCCTCAGCCTCCTGAGTAGCTGGGATTACAAGTGAGCACCACCATACCTGGATAATTTTTGAATTTTTAGTAAGGATAGGTTCTTGATATGTTGGCCAGGCTTATCTTGAACTCCTGACCTCCAGTGATCTACCCACCTCGGCCTCCCACAGTGCTAGGATTACAGGCATGAGCCACTGCACCTGGCCACAAATAACCATTTTAAATGCAGGGTATTGTCTTGGTTTGTGCTGCTATAACCAAAATAACACAAATTGGATGAGTTACATATAATTTACTCCTCATGGTTCTGGAGGCTGGCAAGTCCAAGACCAAGGCACCAGAAGATTTTGTGTCTTTTGAGGGCTGCTGTCTGTTTCCAAGTTAGTACCTTCTTGCTGTGTCCTCACATGGTGGGATGAATGAAGACTGTGTCCTCACATGGACACAGGGTGGAAGAAATGATGATTGTGTCCTCACATGGTAGAAGGACAGAAGGGAGAAAAGCATACTCCCTCAAGCCTTGTATAAGGGCACTATTCCTGTTTAGAAAGGAAGAGTCCTCATGACTTAATCACCTCTTAAAAGTCCCATGTCTTAATACTATCACATTGGGTGTTTGATCCCAACATGAATTTTGGAGGAACACATTTGGAGGATACATAGCACATGTGACCACTCTATGTGTTTCAGTATTCTAGAGTACTAACCAACAAAACATTTGAGAAATCAGTTATCAGATTACCATAATTTTTGCACTGTATAGTGCAACCATAATATATAGATTCCCCTTCCCTAGATAAATTGAGCCTGTGGCTAGGGGGAAATAGATTTCCCCTCATAATAATGAAATAATCTACTTTCCCAAACCCACAGAAAGATAATTTAGAATTTATAGCTGTGTTCTTATGCATGATTGACACAAATCAGCATTGATCCATGGATTGAAGTCATATGTATAGATTATCTGCTTTGTGTCAGGCACTGTGCTAGCCACTGTATAAATGCTGGTGAACAGGATATTTTGTCAGTGAGCAAACATTTGGGGGGCAAAGTAGACAATTAAAGAAGCAGTTACAGTGCAGAGTGATAAATGATTTATTTCTGAAAGCATAGGGACATAAGGGTGTTCACAGGCACATGGAATCTAATCTTAAGGTCTTAGCAAACATTTCCTGAAAGCAGGACTCAAATATTGCTGACCTAAATGACAATATTCTCCAGGACCATTTGAACACGTTCCTAGGTTTCAAATTTCTGTCTTGTTATGATTTCTCTAACTTGTACTCTAGGCCATCTTATAGTTAGGCAAAGATATTACTCACCGTCCTCTGCTGCATGAGACTCATGTTTATGATTAGTCAGTTTCACATTTAGTGTTTCATCTGCTGCTTTTTGGGCAGCTTAAAATGCAGTTTATTAGTAAGCAGAAGACATGCCTCTTTGAGAGACTGTAAAGCCTGTTGAAGCTGGCTATTGAGGGAGCAACTGCTTCATTGCTTGCCCCAGAAGCAACTCATTTCAGTAGTACTGATTTGTTATTTATCCATGAGGAGTCTGAAAGGAGAAGTAAACATCTCCTGGCTAACAGTACACTGATGTCCTAGTTGCTTTGAAGCTAAGCATCAAAATTAATGAAGTTATGAGACATAATATTGCTGTCCTTAGACTTCCTACTCTATAGATTCTAGGCAAATAAACTTGATAGGAATCGAGCTATTTCCATATGTATACCTCTAACCTACATAACATTTGTTTGCTGTAGCTTAAGAAAATACATATTGCCAAAGCAGTACACATCAGTGATAGATTTCCTTTCATTTTATTCTTCCAGAAACAGAATGTATTTCCTTCTTTTTACAGTGCTATCTCTCTTTTAGTGCAGAAAAGATCTGATAATTAGTCAATCAAATTCATAACATTTATTATATACCTGCTATGTGCCAAGTGCTTTACTTGTAATGTGAAATCACCAAGATAAAAACAGTCTTCATCAGAATTTAACAGTTGATATTGAACTGTTCTAAGGGAAATAGACACTAATGAAGAAGAAAAATATTGCCAAACAAAGTTGTTTTGGTGTCCTCCATTTTCAGTTACAGAGATGGTAAGATAGAATATCAAAATAATAAGGTCATTTGCTTCAGATATACTAATGCAAAGATTACAGGGCCTTGTTCCAAAGCTGTAATCCTCTCCATCTCTCAGAGCTGAAGGCTTATGTCTATCATTCTGCCAGAGCCAGATGCGTCATAGATAGCAATTATGTCTTTGAATGTCTCTTGTCTTTACTCATGATCCACTGGCAGTGGCTTTACTTCGTTTTGATGCCTTTGTAACCAAGGGGTTTCCTTGCCTCTTTTCCAGTGAGTATTTTATGGATGACTTCTAAGTGAATCTGAGGTATCCAATTTTTTAGCCTGACTCTAACACACCAGCTCCAGATTGTTATTCGTAAATAGTGTGAATGTTGTGACAGGAAGTCTAAGAAAAGAAAGGGAGCTGGGGATGTTTTTATATATGAAGTTTTGAAATATTTACTGAGAAGTTTGATTTTCTGGATTTGTGTTTTGATGAAGAATGATTGTTTTAAAAGACATGTGTGATGCCTTAACCAATAATATTAGGAATCATAGGTTTGTGAAGGCAGAGGTGTCAAACAAATGATATCCCAAATTTACTGGGTTTAGGTGCAAAGTCAGGCTGATTAAATACAGAGATGGAATATTTTGACATCTCATAGGAACTTCTGTGAAGCTGAAGTGTTTACAAAGCAACTCCAGAAAGGAAAGAGTGAGGACTGAGTAGAGGAAACTCAAAAGATAATGTAGGCAAGAGAATGTCAGGCTAGAAGTACAAAGACCTTTGGACACTGTGTGGTTAGGTCTGTTACGCTGCAGACTGTCACACACTCCTTGAGTCTCTTAAGCATGCCCTGCAAGCTGTCTTTTTCTTCACTGAGCAGAAGATATTTAATGGAACCTTTCAGTCTCCATCATCTCTTCATTTCAGAATGATAATACTTTGAAAAGTTATGTGTAAGTGCATATATTTACTAAATGAGCATAAAACTGTATGTGAAATTCAAGAACTTAATAGTAATTTTTAGACCAACAGAAGGAAATACAGTATTTTTTTTTTAACTTTAAAGATTTAAAGATACTGAAGAGGTTAAAAAAAAAAAAAAAAGATCCTCACTGAGCCTATGTAAAGTGATGAGTAGCCCCACAAAGTGATGAATTGCTCCAGAAGCACCATGCAGAAATATTGCACTTTAGGGTTATAACTCACATTTCTAGATGCTGTTCATGTAATAATAGTTCATACATGTTGAATGTCAAACATATGCCAAATATCTCACTTGTATTATTTATAACTTTTTTCCCCACAATATTTTAGGGTTATATAGATGACTTTGAGACTGAGAGAGGCCAAGAAAATATTTTGTGGGTGAATAACTAGTAAATTGGAAAGCCAGAGCTCAGACTTTTGTTTACATGACTTCAAAACCCATTCTCTTACTCTGTACCTCATTGGCTCTCAGGGGTCTTTCTTAGGCACCTCATTATCTGTGCTCTGTGATAGTTTGACCAGTTGTGTTTGATCAAAGAGATAGAGATGTACAGATCCAAATCTGCAAATCTTTGACCATGTACCCTCATTCGTGTAGGTTCTATTCTGATTCAGGACCTGCTTGGAGCCTTTTCTCCAACTCATATGGCATTCTCCCATCCTGACAGTCTTCCCTGATTCTTCATGTTGTAGCATTGCTCCCCCTGCCTTTGCTATAAGACCTGCATATAAAATTGGTTGAGGAATGTCCTTGGCTCTTTTCCTAAAGATTATAAAATGATCATGACCCCATGAGGCCTTAATGCCCTATAGAGAGAAGGCCCTAAAAATCTAAACTCAAGGAAAACTGTGTTTTTCATAGTCCAGACTCATTTATATTAAATAGATCACAACCAGATAATCCCTGAGAAATTTATTATATCAAAGTTTCTCCTTTTTGAGTTGATGTAAAGGCTAGCAAGAGCCTTGCACATATGTTAGAGGATAGACTATGTGTATGTGTATGGCTAGGAATTTACATGTATTAATTCTTTAACCATGTATGACTGAGCTCCCATATGACACCAAACTTTCTTTTTCTGAGCCATTTGTTGTAAGTTCTTTGTGCTTTTTTAACCTTGTCTCCTATGTTTTCCTACAAACCACTTCTCCACTAGCCATGCAGAACTCAATATTTCTTCTTTACATCATTTTAGGTAAGCTATACATTACTGGAAATAGATGATGGGTAAATATACTAGGTGAGGGCCTAACATGTGATTTAGCTAGCTATGGATTCTAAAGCTTATCAGAAGTGAGTTTACTGCACAAAAAAAAAAAAAAAAGGAGAAGCAGCAGTGAATATTAGTAAAATATTCTCCAAAAGCTCTTCTTTTCTCATACGGGTCCTGGGGACCCTGTCAATTCAAAGGAGGGTCTTCAAATTTGGGAAATAAATGACTTTTAGCAGCATCACAAATTTTACTTTAATTGTTGTTGTTTTGTTTTTAGTAAGCGAAATCTGAGTCCACATGCCTGAAGAACTTATACCATCTATGTGAAATCATGTCTTGGAGAAAATGAATAGGATTGGGGACAGTGACAACAAATCTTTTCATAGATCCCTTAGGCCTTTCTATATTGTTAAATTTTATTCTATAGAAATATGTGTAAAACAAATATCTAGGTAAATAGCTAGACAGTGAGAATCCTTATGGAACTTCTGTTTTTTTTGTTTGTTTTTGTCTGAAGACCTCACTTTCCTTACCATGTTGTTAACATCAGAAATCTTTGTAAAACTATTCCCTTGAAGGTTATACATAGTGAATTGCCAATGCATATATAGTCACAATAGTTAAAATTATGTTTAACCATAGAATGGCACAAAAATATTACCATAGGGTGTGGAAAGAGCAGAATGTAACATGCACAGTAAAAAGGCAGCAATAATACATTTTCGCAAGAACTCACAAAGCTGTAACTAACCACATCGAAGAGAACTGGCAAGAGAACCAGATGCCCATCAGCTCCCTCTAGCATGGCAGCAACCACATGATCTTGCCAAATTTGCTTTTATAATTCGAATTGAGTTGTGATTTCTGTCTTCTCAATTGAAAATTCTAGTGGTTGCCCAAATGACATGTTGAATTAAATCTGCATATACTAACTGAAAGTAACAAAACTTTTGGCTGAGGAAAAAGGAGTATTTTTCTTACAATGTCATTTTCTCTCCTTGCTCATTCGTGCTTCTGTTGTTCAGGTATTCTGTTTCTCTTTAGAATGTGGGATTTTCTTGTTTTCTTTCCTACCCACTGGCCAAAAACCTACTCATTTCCTGAAACTCATTGCAAACTCTTTTTAGTAACGTCTATCCTGAACACATTTTCTGTTTTCCCTATCTCCCCCGCCTCACATGCCTAAAGTGTGGATATAACAGCCCTGCATACACTGGAATTGTTTTCATACCTCTCTTCCCAGTTGAGCTGTGACATCCCAAAATGTGGAGCTGGCTTAGATTTACTTTTACAGCTTTCTTTAGCACTAGCAGTAGATTGAATACAAGAATGGCTTTCCACAAAATAGTTCTTGTTTGTACTGGTGAAAGACTGAATAATGAGCTCAGTAGAATGGTACTATGATTGAATAAGAAATTTATGATCTTAAGGAGTCTAAGTTTTTAGTGCAAATCAGAACGTAGATACCTTTGAAATAAAAGGCTGTCTCTTTTTGCATCAGTGATGTTTACACATAAATAGAACATACACACAGGCAGTGTTCAGAGCCCCTTAACAGATAAGCACTGTCTAAATGCACAGTCATGTCTTATGAACACCGCATATAATTTGGAGGAAATTAACTTTAATATGGCCATGAGGATGACTTTATGTTGGTGTAGTATTATGGAGATGGGCAGAATTGTGTTAGCCGTGTGAATGGTAAGTGCTGAGTTTACAACCATGTTTTATTGATGTAGCAGCAAAAATGTTATTGGATGCATCAGAACATTACCTGTAGGCCAGAACTCAACACTGCAATTATGAAAACCAAATAGTGTTTGATAATGAGAGGGTGGGAGAATTTTTATGTGACATTTTTAGTTAGTTGATCAAGAACTTCAACTCTGATATATACTTGCCCCCAGAAATTACTTATAAGCAAAAATTGAGTGGCTGATTTATGCTTTCTACTAACTGATTAAAATTAGAAACTATGTTGATTATAGCTGAAGTCGAACTTTATAAAGTGTAGCATTTAAGGTGGTACCTCATGTAATGTTCATTTTTACTTGATACCTTGTCACCAATTGAAGTTTCTTCTTTTTTTAAAAAAAAATCTGTTCACTATAGGAATTATAGAGAGCAGAAAAATAAAACATAAACAAGGAAATATAAATTACTATAGATCTCCTGAATGCAGAAATAATCATACATAATCTTTTGGTGACAAGTAACTTGGTCATTATTACACAGCTATTAAAGGCAACATTAGGGTGCAAATCCAGGTGATCTGTCACTGAATCTCTACTTTTAGAATCTCTCCTTTTAGGTCATTACATCACACTGTTTTCACGGGAAAAGTACTTTCTATGTAAACATTGGAGTTAGCTCACTGAACAGTTTAACCAAACTCTAAACTAAGGCTCTAGTGTTAAAGAACAGCTTTGAGTCATTCTTTTTTACTGTAAAATAAAATAAAATAAAATAAAATAAAATATGAAAAAAAGCTTTCTAGCACTTAGATATGAAAATCAAGAAGGCAGAGTCTAGGTTGGATTTTCTTAATATCTATCTGCTCTGAGGCTCCACTTATCTTTGGAGTTTGAATATTTTCTTTTGTCACACTGATTTTTTTTTTTTCAATTTATATTTTACATGAAAAAAATTACAGAAATATATACTGCATTTATGATGGAGAATCCTGTATGTGATATTAAATGCAACTGGCCTCGTGCATACTTCCTGAGGGTAAGAGAGAAGTGGAGACATGTTTCAGTGGAACTTTGAAGATTAAGAAGTCCCTCTCATCACCAGCTGGTGGATGCTAGCAGATATAGAAAAGGTATCAAGTAACTGGCACTGGACTTGTTTTTGATTTTTCCTCTTTTATTTATTTCTGCTTCTGTGGCTTCTGCTGCTGCTGCTGCTGCTGCTGCTTCTTCTTCTTCTTCTTCTTCTTCTTCTTCTTCTTCTTCTTCTTCTTCTTCTTCTTCTTCTTCTTCTTCTTCTTCTTCTTCTTCTTCTTCTGCTTCTTCTTCTTCTGCTTCTTCTTCTTCTTCCTCTTCTTCTTCCTTCTTCCTTCTTCTTCCTTCTTCCTTCTGCTTCTGCTTCTGCTTCTTCTTCTTTTTTTCTTGAGATGGAGCTTCACTCTTGTTGCCTAGGCTGGAACACAATGGCACAATTTCAGCTCACTGTAACCTCTGCCTCCCGGGTTCAAGTGATTCTCCTGCCTCAGCCTCCCAGGTAGCTGGGATTACAGGCGCCCATTACCATGTCCACCTAATTTTTTGTATTTTTAATAGAGATGGGGTTTCCCCATGTTGACCAGGCTGATCTTGAACTCTTGACCTCAGGTGATTCACCTGCTTCGGCCTCCCAAAGGCTGGGATTACAGTCTTGAGCCACCATGCCTGGCACCTATTGTCTCTTCTTTTACCTGACACAAAGATTTCTTCTTGCCACTGCTGAGGAGAGGTCATGGTTCAATACTAGACTCTACTGCACCACACAATGGATTTCTAGGGAGTTTTGGAATCACTGCATCGTTTATTTATTCAGCAAATGTTCATTGAACTTTTACTTTACTTAGCTCCATTGAGAAGGTAACAGAAAACTTGGTCCTGATGAAGTACCATATATTCACATTTACATTCATCCTCAACACCCTCACCCCAACTTCTTACCAGGAGAACATATAAAAATGCTTTTCTCCCCATAGGTTCTCTGTGGAACGTCTGTTAGCAGCAGCTGAAACAGCAGCAGGCAGATAATAAATTTAAATTGACTCCTCTACATTTCTTTATGTTCCTCTGAGATGAAACGAGTTCATTTCAGAGTTCCTGGGTGTCTGATATAATTAGGTTTCTTTCTGTCTCTTTTTTCTTCTCCTTACTGATTTTATGTCTTATATTCCATCTCATGTATTGAAGATGTGTATCTGTTATTGGTTTCTAACATGAGCTATCATCAATTATTAGCAACTATAAGGGTTTCACTGCAGAAAATATTACTTTAATGATCGCTTGTTAAGGTGGCAGTTGCGTACTGAAACTTAATGATTCTTTAGCTTGTTTTGTTAGGTTCTTGCTGCTGAGTGCTGTCATCTTAAAATGACAAATGCAATGCACATTATTGATTATGCTGCTGGAGATTAGAAACCAAAAAATGCAATTGTTGACATTTGCAATTGAAATGCACTAAACATAGCAAAACAGAAACTCGAGGATCCGTGAAGTGTCCTTTGCAAATAGATTTGCTATTTAAAATGATCACCTCATTCTCTTATTTAATCCATTGGCTATAGAGTCATTACTCGCATTGTCTTGTGGAGTCATTACTTGCACTGTTTTAGTTGATTGTTCAGTTAATGTTCCTGAGTTTCTGGAATCATGAAGTTATCCATGCAAGAAGGAAGCATTGATGAAACCTTAGCAAAATGAAAATTATTTTTATAATATTTTAAGTGTACTTGGCTTTTGAAGAAGGCGTTGCTAGTTTGTATTGTCTTGCATTTAGAGAAGTTTCAGACAAGATCGGGCATGTTCAGGGTGGTATGGCCTGGCACACGTTTACCTATGTAACAAACTTTCATGTCCTGCACATGTATCCTGGAACTTAAAAAAAAAAAACTTTCAGTATTATTTTGGTGGAATATATAATTGTTAATATTTGTGAAATATTTACCAAGTTTTATAATATTTGTAAAACTAGCAATCATATACAATTCAACATAATAAGCATAAATACAAATTGGCTAACAAATACTCTGTTTAGGTAATATAGTGTTTTACATAAGTGTGTTTTGCAGAAAATTTGAGCTTATCACTTCAGGTGTTGCAACTTCTATATTAACCAGATGAGATGAAACTATTTCTAAATATAGTACGTTTTTTCTTCTTAAGCACACATACTCCTTTATTGAAGGCTGAAAATCATTACTGCCAATGACACTTGGCACACTGTCGTGGGATAATGTGGTGTCCTCAGAAGTTGTGAAGTTTACATGCTTATTTCTAAGAATGTATGGGTTTCTATTTTTGCCCCTTTGTTAAATTGCCTTCCCTTACTTTTTCATGTTCTAAGTGTTCTGTCATGACATGAAATGAACAGGTTCAGAACAGAGGAATAAAAAAGATGTAGGATGACACTAGTGAATTGAGGCCAACTGGGTACCATAGGTCTAAGCTGGTGATGCATTAAAAGATGAAAGCGAAAAGTGATGATCACAGATTTGGAATATAAAACAGAAGTCGGGAGTGAGAAGTATATTAAAGAAGGAACTATTGCGCAGGAATGGGGCCAATGAAAATGACAGTGATCAAGAGCCTTGAAACGGAAAACATAGGAAGAAAAGAATCAGGTTACATAGGCTAATATGTGCAAAGTCTAATCAGTTCACCCCAATAAAGAAACACAAGAAGCAATCAAGGGTAAAATTAAGAACTGATAGCTGTTGGCTCTTTGCTCCAGTCCTAGGCTACCAGTTGAACAAAGGTGGTCATAACTTGCAAGATGGGTTTTATATTGGGGAGGTATGGTCTCATTGGTTCTGGCATAGCCGAATTCTTACAAAAACAAAAGCTCAGCTTTTCTTGAGGGATATAAAATGCTCAATGCTAAATCCAAGTGCATTTGATTTATTGCTTATAAGCCAATGTATTCTAGGGAGTGATATAGTTAATATATAGCAAATTATGTAGTTAATATTGTGAAAATCACGTGTAAAATCTGAGTCACTAGGGCTGAAATCAAGAATCCATGGCACTCTCATTAATCAAGTTCATAGACTTAGTAGAGTGGTTCTCTATCCAGGGTGATATTACCCCTAGGGGACATTAGAGATTGTCTGGCAACATTTTTGTTGCTACGGTGGGAGAATACTTCTGACATTTAGTAGATAAGAGACCAAGGATGCTGCTAATCATCCTGCAATACACAGGGTACCCCTCCAAAACAGCCCAAAATATTTGGCCCAAAATAGTGCTGAAGTTTAAGAAACACTACGACAACAATGCATGTAAGAGAGAAAGGTGAGATTTGCAAGCATCCCTGAAACCCGTCAGATGGGGAAATAAATTAAGAAACTCCAATGTGGTAGTTTGACCTTTGGAAGGACAGTGGGCACACTGGCCCAGCATGAGAACTTGCTTTTCTCCGTCTACCTGGGTATGGAGAGAAGTGGCTTCTGTATTTCTAAATTTACCTACACTTGAGTTCTTAATAGTCAGTCACCCCAAAAGGAGGAATGGCTATAGGATCAAAGTGACATTAATATCAGGTCACAGCCATTTGTTCCCTTCAACAAGGCCATTTTAACATGGGATGAGTCACGACCAGCTTTGGAGGTGAGAAAACAAATAGGTTAATAATCAGGCTGGAAGGCAGAAACTGTGATCTAAACTGACTCATTTGTTGGGGTAAACATGTGCATCAGACCGTCTTATGATTAAGCTTTCTAACTTTACCCAATAACTCTTCATTATAGGGTTTCAAGAAACTAGCAGTTTCTGCCTCTTCTCAGAAACTAAAGACTACTCTCCCGGCATAGTGGCAGTGACTCCTGCCTGTAATCCCAGCACTTTGGGAGGTCAAGGCAGGTGATTACCCGAAGTCAGGAGTTCGAGACCAGCATGGCCGACATGGCAAAACCCTGTCTCAACTCAAAATACAAAAAATGAGCCAGATGTAGTGGCATGCATCTGTAATTATAGCCACTCAGGAGGCTGAGGCGGAAGAATCGCTTGAACCCAGGAGGCAGAGGTTGCAGGGAGCCGAGATCATGCCATTGCACTCCAGCCTGGGAGACAGAGCAACACTCTATCTCAAAAATTAAAATTAAAAAAAAAGACTATTATGTTGGCCCCGTACATAAACGGAGCCACTTTGCTAATAGACTTGGGGTTCTGTAGACAACTCTCTGACCATCAAAGCTGACCAAGACTGATTTGTTTTATTCTTAGTTTTAGCTGCTCCCCATCAATTTCAGATTAGGATAAAAGAGGCTTTTCAATGGTGATACTAATTCATTTTGTACACAAATTTCCTCTAGTTATTTAGATCCCAGGTGTTTCCACTTTAATGTTGATCTTAAAGAAATCAGAAGTTGTATCAAAGTAACCTGATTTTACAGTTCCTTCCGTAATAAATGATTGACTGATGGGTGAATAAATAATACAGAGTCAAGTGAAATATTTTGCAATTATGATATCAGAAACACAAAGAAAAAATTGAAAGCCATATCACGGAAACAGTAGATATTTTCAGGAAGAAAGCAAAGTAATTTTTAGAAAAAAATAAGTTTTTTCAGTTAGGACTTTTTTTGATGGATGCAACTGACCCCTAACATTTGCAGTCCTCTCAATTTTTAGAGCAGATATAATTTTTCTATTTCTTGGGCTCGATATAAGAAGGCTATAAGAAATCCAATTCACATTTGTTAAACTGAGTTGAAAATAATTTATCTTGTAGCACAAATGTCAGAGACATCTAATGTTGTATCAAGACAAAAGAGCAAAACTGGCATAGAAGGGGTTTTTTTTGTTCAGTTCACTAAGGAGGCGGTTGTCCCCCTCATTCACACTCCAAGAAATAGTTTGTCAATAATAAAGTATAACTCAGTAACTTGGTAGTATAAAATAAAATACGTCAAAGGAAAATTATTAACACATTCGATATAATATCAATTCATAGGTCACTTTAAAAGCTGTAGGCCAGGCTGTCCTCAATTACTTCACCTTTATCTTAGAGCAAATGTGTTGAATGGGGAAGCAAGTTGAGAGGTTTGAAAGAGGTGTTTCTCATAAACCTACTTCTTGACCTACCAAAAGCTACCAAGACCTATTCTCTCTTCCCTTCTTTTCCTTCCCCCATTATTTCCCCCTTTTCTCCGTCTCTTTCTTCCTCTTCTCCTTTCCTCTTTCTTCCTCCTCTCCTGCTCTATCTCCTTCCTCCCTGTGTCTGACTGTCTTACCTTTCCATCTCATCTTCTTTTTGCCCCCTTCTCCTTGTCTCTTTCTTTCTCTGTCCATGTCCTAGATAGCCAGTACTGTAGAAGGACTCACTGCTGTGGCCTTCTCACAAAGAACAAAGGAGATTAGAGAGCAGAGAAATACCAGGGGAGATTGTAAAGTAGTAAGTATGTCAAGGAAGGGAGAGATGGAATGTTCCTAGCCTCTATGAGGGAGAATTTACCGCCAGGAGCCTTTGAAAATACAGCCATTATTGATGACAATTTATTAATCTTGAGAGAAAGTTTATAATTTTTATAAAACTATCAAAGGGGACTACCATCTCAAAGGTGACAAAACACTGCAGTAGACTACATTTTTGGAGTATATTAAACTTCTTCTTTAGGTTTCTAGGGAAAAATAAATCTGATGATGTATTTACGCACAATATATCCAGTATAGAATCACTTCAGGATTATTAGAATTTGTTTAGAATTGAATGGGGGTGCTGGACTCTTTTGTCAGAAAATGCATACTTGTTCGTATCATTTCCATTCAATTTTATAATTTTTTGAGTGATTGAAGTCTAATCATGGGTTTGTACATGAGCTTGTGCTGTGAAATGTAATCATTTGGTAATTTGTTTCCCATTGACTAAAAAGCCAGTGTTTATGTGATGAAAGAAAGATAACATTGGGAAAAAAAAGCAGGAGAGCGTGTGTATGTGTGGGCAGGGAATTTAGGAAGAGAGGCTGGTGAACGGGTAAAACATACAGTGAGGTAGAAGGAATGCATTCTAATGTTCAATAGCAGAGTAAGGTGACTATAGTGAACAAGAATATGTTGTATATTTCAAAATTGCTAGAAGAGAGGACTGAAAATATTTTGAAGACATAGAAATGACAAATACTCAAGGTGATGGACAACCTTAACATTCTGACTTGATCATTACACTTTCTATGCAGGTATCAAAATATCACTTGTACCCTGTAAAAATATACAACTATTATGTATTAGTAATTTTTAAAAGAGAAGTACAGATATATTTCTATATTGCCTATAAAATAATTAAAATGGTGCTAACTCCTGTTATCCAAATAATCATACCAGCACTGTTCAAGAAGATGTGTAATGGTCCTTGCAGAAACTTTAGATGCTTCCTCCTGACTCTCCTGGATACTTGCTTTAGAAAGATTTTCTTCTCAATTTGGAATCCAGTAGAAACAGTAGCAGTAACAATTCCCATTGATGACATATCCCCTGTAGACAAGAGTTTCCAATGTGTTTAATATACATTTTCCCACTTAATTATCATAAGAATTTTATTGGATGGGTCCGTTAGGTAGGTATTATTAGCTTCCTTTACCCATGAGGAAATTGAGGCTTAGACATTTTAAATGGCTTGGCCAAAATCATGAGCAATAAGTGAAAGAGCTGGCCTGGAAAACACAGATGGTCTGAGTCAGCATTCATTAGGACCTGGACAGGGAAGGAAAGAGTGAAGGAAATGGGGAAGCAAAGAAGATGGGACGGAAAGAGAATCAGACACAGGGAGGAAGAAGATGGTCCTCATCTTTCCCAGGTGTTTAATGATTGTCCATGGAATGGACATGTACTGGAGTGATTGTCCATGCAATCTTATATCCTGAATGAATCATGCTTAGAAATAAAAAGGAGGGCAATGAAGACAACAACTGGACTAATTGCTGCTATGACCAGCTTTTTTTTTTTTTTTTTTTTTTTTTTTTTAATCTCTGAAGGGAAAATGTACTTTTAAATCCCACACAACGGCACTTGTCCATAGCATTGATCTATGCTATAGGTGCTGGAGTAAACATTTATGGAAATGAATCTGTGTTTCTGCAGCAATGTAAAAAGGGAGATTCTAGGCTATCTCAGGAGAAAGGTGTAGGGAGAGCTTATCTAGAAAGAGGGAGACACAGGAGAGGCGACATTTCCTAAGAACTTTTGTGAGAATAATCATTCTGTGCTTATTGGCTGTGGGAAAATCTTCAAAATGTGCCTGAATGCCCAGGAGATAAGCAGCCCTTTGCCAAAGGCAGAATTATAAAATATTGAAAAGATACTTCTCAGGCTAGTGAAAGATGGGAAGGAGGTTCCCCGCCCCCCGCCATCCTGTTTCACTAGCACACGAAGAGTCACTATATAGAACTAATAATAGTAGAGTGAGCCCAGCTTATGAGAAAGCCAGTTCGTTTTGCTTGACTTACAATACAGCCAGCTCCATCTTGGTAAATTCCCTAAATACAGTATGGTATCTAGGACCCCATATAAAGTTATCATATTCTTTAAAAATATTTTAGAATGGGAAGGATGATATTATTCTGTAATAGTTATTGTTATTGTTCTAAGCAAGTGTGTTGTGTTTTGTTTTGAATACTTTTAAAATAGAGGTTTATCTAGTGTAATTTTAATAGCTCCCATGGTAGAAAATGGAGAATTTGGGGGCTGTAGGGAAGGCAGAGAGGGTTTTGATGTTCTACAATGCTTCAGAGCACCGGTTTGGGGTCAGGCAAAGAATAGAACACATTTAAGGTATGTTGCTTATGCTGCAATGAGTATAGGCCAGTTACTTAACCCTTCCCAGCCTCAGTTTTCCTATCCTTTTTGAAGGATAATAAAACCTACTTAAAAAGTTTCCTGTGAAGATTAGTTCATACAGTTTAGGAGAATTTCTCATCCTGGTGCGTTTCCCATAGAGAATAAGTAGATATCATTGGTATTTCACAGTCCCGGAACTGCTCAGGGAAATGCACATCACAGGTTCATTACTTCTCTTTTTGTCTGTATGTTACTTTTCTGCAAAAGCAATATGAAAAACAATAACAGAAGGAACCCAATTAAAATTTGCCTATATATTTTATCTCTTAATGAAATCAGTTTTTCATTAATCTATATTTCTTTTTCAAAGCAGTATATGAAAATGTTTTATACTTTTATACATTTTAGTTTTATATTCTAAATATTAACACTATATTGTGGGAACTTCCATTTTGCTGCCGTTTCCTTTTCCTTTTTTTTTTTTTTTCTTTTTTTTTGTTTTGTTTTGTTTTGTTTTGTTTGAGACAGAGTCTCGCTCTGTTACCAGGCTGGAGTGCAGTGGCGCAATCTCGGCTCACTGCAGTTCACTGCAACCTCCACCTCCCAGGTTCAAGCAATTCTCCTGCCTCAGCCTCCTGAGTTGCTGGGACTACAGGTACATGTCAGCACACCCAACTAATTTTTGTATTTTTAGTAGAGACGGGGTTTCACCATGTTGGCCAGGATGGTCTCAATCTCTTGACCTCATGATCTGCCCGCCTGAGCCTCCCAATGAGCTGGGATTACAGGCGTGAGCCACTGCATCCAACCCATTTCCTTTTTCTTATAGCATCTCTTCTCTTCCTTCAAGAAAGTAGGCTGCAATGTTATACAAATGAAATATACCCCTATAGAGAATGTAGCTTTATTTCATAAACATAGGATCATACATATCGCATGTATGTATCTTCTTAACTTGCTTTTTTACTTAACCATGGGTTGTAGGCGTGCCTCTAAGTTAATAACATTAACCTATAGAAAAAAATAAAGCTTTATATTGTGAGGATATGTGTACAGGGCTGTTTACTGCAGCATTGTTTGAAATAGCAGTACAACTGAAAACATCCTAAAAGTTTATCAGTAGGGGTAAGGGTGAGTAAACAGAAGTGGATCCACATTATAGGGCATTCTTTGGCGATTTTAATGATATTTCGAATTCTATCTCTAGATTTTTTTGAATTGGAACATATAACAGATGTTATTTAATATAATACCTTCGTTTTACATATCAGGAGATTGAAACCTGAAGCAGCTTGCCCAACCTTACTCCTTGAGAGAGCCAGACACAAGTCTGACTCAGTCCAGGGCTCATTCCACTGCCTCCCCCTCCAGGCACATGCTGGCTACCGAGTTCACATGGAGCCGAAGGTCAGCTGTGGCTGGATCTGCATATGAATTTGCAGCATGCATTTTAAAAAGCTTTTAGTACAACATCTTCTGCAGTGAGTATTGGAGAGTGTGTAACATGAAAACTGCATTAGGTGGTTTTCGGTTACAGTACACAGTTAGTACCACCTGTTGTCATGCATTTGTTCCGTGACTGATTTTCCTGGAGGAGGTCAGAGCCCTGCATTAGTTTGCTATGCACCACGATGGCAGGGTCCTGAATATTTAATCATGCTTCTCTGATGAGAAGGGGGTATGGCAGCAAGTTCCAGGGGAGTGTGTGAGTGTGATCGTCCTCAGACTGCTGTTGGGAAATGAATCCTTAGGACACACTCAAGGACATTCAGAAGGCACAGAGGATTTCTGAGCCAAGCTCTGCCTTTACCTAGTCGAAATTGAATTTAAATCTGTAGGATGAAGTACTAACGAGGTATTTATCTTCCATATAATCTAATATTTTGCCTTATGTAAGTCAAAACAAGAATATGTAATTTGGGAAGAATGACAGCAGTTATGTCTTGTTCTATTGCTACGTTTTCCAGCACAGCATGCCAATGTGTGCCCTCCTATCCAATTTAATCTAAAAGTTCCATGTGCTGGAAACTCTGGTGGTTGTCATTATATGATGTCAGTAATTATTAGCTGTTGGACTAGGATATGTGCTTCTCTTTTGGCATTTGGCCTATGGCATTAGTGTAGTTACAAAAGCATCACTGGACATTTTAGCCCAAAAAGGGATTGCTCACACTAAAGAGAACTGTAACCTAGTGTAGACAAGACATCACTGAGTATGTATGTTTCTGCGATTCTCTAATACCATTGCTTCTACTGTTTCTAGGTGTTTACATAAGTAACAAAATCTTTTTTACTGAGCAAATCAAGAATACTTCTGTTTTGATACCACCCTTATTTTAAAATAATATTTAGACTGTTTTTTGTTGATGATCTTAACTTTTTAAAAAAATTTTATTTGCACTTTCTCTTTCTTAAAAACTAGTATCTGTTTATGACAAAGAAATAGTGTAAGACAGTTCAATTTCAAGTGAAAAATAGGGCAGTGCCATTTATAACGAAGACAATGTGACAACAGCCTGTAGGGCACTTCTGTCTCCTTCAGGTATTCTATCCAAATTCAGTTTTAATCGCTATGTCTTCAGGTATGATATCAACATATGACCTTCAACATTGACTTTTCTTCTGAATGGTAAATAATCATTTCCAAATACTCAGTTTGTATCTTAACATCATCTGAAACTCAGCTCTCAACCTCTACCTGATAAGTAGAAACTCAATAAATATATACTGAGTCAACTCATCACCTGTATATGTTGGGTGGGCGTTAAGGGTAGTTCAGCACATTTATTGTTCTTTTTAATTCTTTTTTTATTATGCTGTTGTCCTTCACTTAGTTACCCCAGACTCACAATTGTTTTTTGGGGGGATCTCACCTCACAAGAGAATGAGACAAAGTTTTGTGCCTCTCCCTTAAAAAACATACACAAATATTTTTTGTTAGGGTTCAGCTTACTCATATTTATTATATTAGTCTAGTAGTATATGTAAAATAATTTAACAAATACTAATCTGCAGAAAAATTAATAAAGGAAGGGGAGAAAATAGCATGCTGAATTTGAAAGTTTAAATCACCTATGTGGCATAATTGTTTTTAAATATTAGGTAACTGGCGAATCTACAAAATATTATAAAAAGGCAATATAAAATATTGTAAAAAGTTTACCAAATCTGTGTGAGTCCATTAGGTTCCAGTGGACACCACAAGATTGCTTGTGGTTGATGACTTTTGTTCGAGCCAAATGAGCAACCTCATTGTTTTAAAGCTGCCTATTGATTGCCTTTGATATAACTGAAAATGAGGCTTCCTTGATTCACTTGTGATTTGTTTTGAAATGGAAGGCTGGGAATGCATTACCAAGACCACATCCAAGCCGCTCCGTGGTCTGCAGGTGGCTTTAGGCAGAAATGTCTGGTGGGTTATTGGGACTTTATAGAGCCATAATTTTGTCATCTTCAGCTTGCTCTTTGGCTTTTCTTTGACTTCTCATTCCAAGGTGGTATTTGGCTTATGTCGCTTTGATTATCAAAAGTCTGTGTTTTTGAGAACTCGGGAGATATCACACTTGTAAGACTCTTCACCCCATACTCAGAAATTCTGTCTATATATTGGAGGCGGGGTCCAAGAATTCTGCATTTTAAACAGGCCTTCCAGGTGGTTCTGGTGCAAATAGGCCAAACATTGTACTTTGAGAAAAAATGGGTAGGAGTGTAAATACAATTAAGTGGATAAGCTCCAGGGATCTCAATAAAGAAAAAAAGTTGATATACTAACACTTTAAAATGGTTATATAATTGTAGGATACTATTTTAATACTTCCTATAACTACATGTGTTTTGTCAGGCAGGAGACTGCATGACGGTCTAATAGCTGAGAAAATGCATCTGAGTGAAGGTAAACAATTTGATATTATGTTCCAGTGTGAAATTAGAACCCCAGTTCCTTATTCTAAATGGTCCACCAAAGAGTAGGAAAAAGATACTTTCTCATAAGTTGATTTTGTATATATATATATTAGCTGACATTATCCGTGTGTGTGTGTGTGTGTGTGTGTGTATGTGTGTGTTTCAGGATAATGTCAGCCTAATTTTATGGAATATTGGACTTGACGACATGTCTCATCCTTTTTTCTTATAATCTAGGTATAACTAACTCTATTACTGGAAACTCAACTCCCCTAACCCTACTGACCCCTCAACCTTTCCTTTTTTGAAGTCCTGGATGCTGACGCAGAAACCAAATTCCGAGCCCATGATGCCAGTCGTGTCTCCGTTGGACAGGATTCTCCAATATATTTTTATTTTCATTTAAGTGTGATGTAAGCATCTATCTCTGACACTCAGGGCTCTTCCTCAGCTAAACACATCTGCTTCCATCTCCTGTCACAACAATTATGAGGACTTCAGACAGAGTTTTACGTGGGTGGGGTCTCATCAATGGAGCCTCAGCTCTACCTGGTGCACATTTCCAATGGACTATTTGTCCAAAATCTACAAGTATGTCATAAACACTTTTCTGAGCACTCATGAATAACAAACAGTGGCTCTCCTTAAAAACATAGTCAAACAAAGAATTGTTCAATCTCATCTTCTAGAAAAAAATTCACTTATTCGGCCCCCCAGGATGTTTTGTTTTACTTTTTAAAGCTCATAATCTGTATTTAGTAGATACTTCTGTGAATCTATTTACATGTAAATATTCGTTCACATTGTCACACTCAATCCCAAGGTGATACAGAATCCTCATATCTTTCAATGGTTTAGTCTTCATTGTGTGACATTAGACTATGGGAGAAAGCCTCAACAGCGGCATCATTTAGGCATTACCTAAAATCTTTATCGTATGGTTTGTGGTCGATTTAGACCTAGCCACACTAAAGGAGGACTTCTCATGCCAGTAGGGTTGATTTTGACTTGCTTCGTATTCATAGAGCTATCACCAAAGTTGATGCAAACGTTGGTAGTGTCGTGGCAGACTCTTTACTCATTAAAGTAGGGGAACAGCTTCTGGAACAATAAGGGACCTGGCATTGGGGAGTTCCTCTCTAATGGACAGTGGCCAGTCTCATATTTTATCAAGACCCACTTTCAAAACCTGTGACTTTGCCGCTAGGCTCTGTTCTGCTTCTCATTGTAGCCCCACGGTGTGCTATTTTTATGCTGCACATGTTTAATTTTGCAACTTGTGACAATTTGAAAGGCGTAACAATGTCTATTCCCACTGAGATACGCAGAATACACCAAGATGTTTTGAGAGGAGCAGTCTTTGCGAGAAAACTCCATTGTGAAAAGAGTCTTCTTGGGAATCACTACACTCCTCATTCCTTGAAGGGAAGCCAACCTTCTTCCCTTAATCAGTCACATTTATTTTTCCATTCTAAGGAGCAATGAGGATCATCTAAGTGCATTTAAGATTTCATATATTTGGACTTTGGCCTTCTCTAAAAGAGCTGCTCTGAAAAACATTTCCTCCAAAATGCAATTAGGAGAAATATATCTTGAAATGAGCCTACACTTCTATGTCCTTCTGTAACTTATTTCACGTGGCCAGTAGTTGCTTGTGGAATCATCACTCTTCAAGGAACCTTTTGTTCTTATCACATGATGAGCCGGTTTGCATTTAAACTAAATTTTTCTGTAACTTTACTGTTAGGAATTTTAGCAGTCCCCTTACCATGTGCCAAAACTGGTTTTATCTAGAAAACCTTTAAGCCCTTATGAGCTGTTCACTTATATTTCTTTGCAAATGACAGTGGCTTTGCTCAAACATCTCTGAAATATTAAAGACATCTGTTATTATTGAACATGCAACTCTTGATTCTTGATATTGCTGCTAGTGGTAGTTATATCTAATCCAAATTATCTGATCATTAAAAGAATATTTTTGTCTTCTAATACTCTGTGATATTTGTATAGTTCTCTTCCTAATTATGTTTTGTGTTTTCCCAAGGATGGCATTAAACTACATTATTTTCCCTGGACACTCCCCAACAATACATAGATACAGGCAGTGGGATCCTTGCACACGTCCAACACAATTGGTGATTAGTAATTGATTTCCCTAGAGAAAATATTGATCATGCTGGTGGTCTAGGCTTCGATGTGAAAAATAAACCTTCTACAGAGGGCTGATTTTGAGAAGGTTTTTCAAACAGATTGGTTTGTAGAATATTAGGTGACTGTCCAGGGTCTACAGAAAGTTACAAATACAGAGAAAGCACCTATGTGCACTTTCCAGGTATCTATATGGTTCTCTTATACACCACCTTCAAATTTTACTCAGACATCCTCACTTTCTCATGAGGACTTTTGTTATCACCTTGCTTTACATGCTCTGCCATCCCTTCCCTCCATTCAGCATGCTCAGTGTCCCTTTGCCTATTCTGTCATTTCTTTCCCCGTTTCCCATTATAAGTTCCATGAGACACCAATTTTGTCCATTGGATTCACTCGTGTGTATTCAGCACCTAAAATAGTAGCACATAGAAGGGGCTCAAAAGGTATTTTTACAATTTTTTATTTATTAAATTTTTCATTAAATTTTTATTTGGGGATAATTGTAGATTAGCGTGGAATTATAAGCAAATAATACAGAGAGATGCAGTGTACAATTTACTACTCAGTTTTCTGCAATGGCAACGTCTTACCAAACCATAATAAAATATCACACCTCAGATATCAACATTGATACAATAAGGATACAGAAGACTTCCATCACCACAGGGATCTGCCATGTTGTGCTTTTATAGCGAATCCACTTCCTTCTGCCCCCTACCCTTTGCTTAATCCTTGGTACCCACTAATCTGTTCTCCACTTTTGTAATTCTGTCATTTTGAGAATGTTGTATGAATGGAATCATGTGGTATGTAATCTTTTGAGATAGGCATTTTCACTCCGTGTAATTCCCTTGAGATCCATCTAAAATGTGTCTATCACTAGTTCATTCCGTTTTATTGCTGTATAGTATCACATGGTTTGGACATATACAATTTCTTTGACCATTCACCCATTAAAGGGCATCTAGGTTGTTTCCAGGTTAAGACCATGACAAGTCAAAATGCTCTAAGCATCCGTGTACAGGTTTTTGTGTGAAAATAAATTTTTATTTCTCCGGGATAAATGCTCAGGAGTACAATTGCTGGGTTTTGTAGCTGATGTATGTTCAGAATTTTAAGACACCACCAGACTGTTTTCCAGAGTGACCGTAACATTTTCATTTCACTGTCAATGTATGAGTGATCCAGTTTTTCTGTGTCCTTGCCAACATTTGATCTTGACACTATTTTTCCTTTTATTTTAGCCATTCTAATAGATATGTAGTAATAACTCATTGTAGTTTTAGTCTGCATTTCAATAAGTACTAATGCTGTTAAATATCTTTTCATGTGCTTACTTGCCATCTGCTTTACCTTTTTGGTGAAATGACTCTCCATGTGTTTCGCTCATGTTCTAATTGGATTGTGTGCTTCTCTATTGTTGAATTATTCAAAGTTTTTATATATTCTAGATACAAATCCTTTGTCAGATAAGTGGTTTGCAGATATTTCACTTTCACTCTATATGTTGTCTTTTCATTGTCTTGACAGGGTCTCTGATGTGTGAAAGTATTAAACTTTGATGCCATCTAATTTATTAATTTCTCCTTTTATGGCTCATGTTTTTGGAATATATACTACTTGAAAAATCTGTTTTACTAGCAATGAACATTGCTAAGGACTCTGCCTAGCCCTAGATTCTGAAGATTTTCTTCTTCTTTTTTTCTAAAACTTTAACAGTTTTACATTTTACATTTAAGCCTGTCATGTATTTTGCGCTAATATTTATACAAGATGTGAGATCTTCACCAAGGTTGGGTTCTTGCCTATGGATGTCCATATGCTCCAGTATCACTGTTGAAAGGCTGCCTTTCCTCTCTTGAATAGCTGCTGTTCCATCTTTGTCAAAATTAGGTGTGCATAATCGTGTAGCTCTAGTTCTGCGTTTTCTACTCTGTACCACTGAACCATGTGCCCATCTGTTATTCTAACCATACCTCACAAACTTGAGAACTGCAGCCATGTAAGTCTTAAAAATCGCTCTACCTGATTTCAAGACATACTTTTCAAAATTGTGCTGGCTATTCTAGTTCCTTTGTACATCTATATACATTTTTGAAAAATCTTGTCTATATTCAAAAAGTCTTGTGGTAATTTTGCTTGCAGTTGCAGTAAAGAACTGACATCTTTAGTACATTTTGTTTAAATCATCTTTTTATTTTTTTTCAGCAATTTTGTAATTGTTAGCACACAAGTCTTGTGTATGTTTTGTTTGACACACATGAAAGTATTTCATTTTTTGAGTCATTGTAAATGATATTGTGTTTTAAATTTTAGTGCCCATATGTTCATTGCTAGTACAACAGATTTTTTGCAAGTAGTATAATTGAATATTTAGCTAGTATTCTATGACATTCCTGAAGATACTAATTTATACTAGAAATTTTAATTTTTATAGATTCCTTGGGTTTTGTATGCAGAAAATCATCTCATCAGCAAATGGAAAGATTTTGTTTATTTATTTACAATCTGTATGCCTTTAAGTTTCTTTTCTTACCTCATCGTACTGGCTAGCACTTCTAACACTATGTTGAATAACATTGAAGCATTTTTTTGTCTTGACCCTTATCTTTGGGTGAAAGCACTTAGCCTTTCACCATTAATCATAATGTTATTAGTAGGTTTTTGTAGATGTTCTTTATCAAAGTGAGGCAGTTTCTCTATTCCTATTTCTTGGATTTTTTTTTAATCATGAATGAGTTTTGAATTTTGTCATATGCTTTTTTTTTTGCATCAATGAATATAATCAAGTGATTCTTCTTTTTTTTTTTTTTTTTTTTTTTTTTTGGCCTGATAGTATGATATACTACTTTGATTTTTTAAATATTGAACCAGGTTTGCATCCCCAGAATGAACTCTACCTGGTTATAATACTATTTCCTTTTATATATTGCTAATTTATCTTTGATAGCATTTTGTTAAGGATTTTGGAGACCATACTTGTAAGAGATATTTGTGTGTACTTTACTTTTTTGTGATATTGTCTTTCTCTAGTTTTTGTGTCATGCCAATACTGTATTCATAAAATGAATTATGAAGTATTGACTCCTGTCTGTTTTCTGGAAGAGATTGTGAAAAATTAGTGTTAATTCTTTTTTATATGTTTGGTAGAATTCTCCAGTGAAACCATGTGGTCTGAAGGTTTTTTTAATGGAAAATTGTATAAATTGTAAATTAAGTTTACTTAACAGGTATAAAGCTATTCAAATTATCTATTTAATCTTTGCTGAATTATTTTAGTTTGCATTTTTTAAGGAATTGTTCCATTTCATCTAATTCACAAACATTATGTTGTAGGGTTGTTTGTAGTATTCTTCTCTTACGGAATGAATATTTGTTTTTCCTGCTCACAAATTTGTATGTAAAGTCCTAACCTCCCAATGTGATTGTATTTGGAGGTGCGACATTTGGAGGTCATTAGGTTTTGATAATGTCAGGAGGGTAGTGTGCTCACAATAGAATTCATGTCCTTGTGAGAGGAGGAAGATACTGCATCTCTCTCTTTCTCCTCCGTGTGAGGATGCAGAGAGAAGACAGCACTCTACAAGCTAGAAAGACGGCCGTCACCAAAACCTGAGTATTCGGGCACCTCGATCTTGGAATTCTCAGTCTCCAGAATTGTGAGAAATTGTCTGTTGTTTTAGCCCCGCAGACTATGGTATTTTGCTGTAGCAGCCTGCATTGACCAACATGTCTATTATCCTTTTGACATTTGTAGGTTTTCTGGTTTTATCTCTCATTTTAACAAGTATTTTTAGTAGGCCGGGCATGGTGACTCACTCCTGTAATCTCAGCATTTTAGGAGGCCATGGCGGGTGGATCACCTGAGGTCAGGAGTTTGAGACCAGCCTGCCCAACATGGTGAAACCCCATCTCTACTAAAAATATAAAAATTAGCCAGGCGTGGTGGCGGGCACCTGTAATCTCAGCTACTCAGGAGGCTGAGGCAGGAGAATCGCTTGAACCCAGGAGGTAGAGGTTGCAGTGAGCCAAGATCATGCCACTATACTCAGCTGGGGGGACAGGGTGAGACTCCATCTCAAAAAAACAGAACAACAAAAATGTATTTTTAAATGACTCAAAACATCCATCTTAATTTTTGAGTACATTATAGATATATCTAAATTCTAATATATCTAAAGCAGATCTGTCAATTCTCTTAACTCTAGAAGACTACACAACAGTATTAATTTGTATTTATTTATATTTTTAAGGTTTTAATTGGCAAATAATACTTGGCATATATTTATAGGGTACAATATGATGTTTTGATATATGTGGTTATTGCAGAAAGATTAAATCAGGATGATTAACAATTTGATTACCTCACCTACTTATCTTTCTGTGGTGAGAATGATTAAAATCTACTCTTCAGAATTTTGAAATATACATTATTAGCAGCTATGGTCATCGCATTGTACAATTGACCAATAAAATTTATTCCTCCTGTTTAGCTGAAACTTTGTACCCTTTGACCAACATTCTTCCTTTGTCCATCAGCCCTTCCCTCTCATCCTCTGGTAAATACCATTCAACTCTTTGTTCTTATGAGTTCAACTTTTCTAGATTCCACATATAAGTGAGATCATACAATACTCGTCGTTCTGTGCCTGGCTTATTTAACTTAGCATAACATCCTTGAGGTTCTTCCCTATTATTACAAATGACAGAATTTCCTAATTTGTATAAGGCTAGATATTATTCCAATGTGTATCTATACCACATTTTTTTATTCATTTGTTGATGAACACTTAGATTGCTTCCATATCTTGGCTATTATGAATCATGATGAAATGAACATGGAAATGCAGATATCTTTTTGACATACTAATTTCAATTTTTTATATATATCCCCAGAAGTAGTTTTGACAAAGGTGCCAAGAACACACCATGGGGAAAGGACAGTGTCTTCAATAAAAGGTGTTGGGGGAAAACTGGATAACCATATGTAGAACGAAACTGGACCTTTATCTCACATCATCTACAAAAATATTAACTCAAAATAGGTTAAATACTGAAATGTAAAACCTGGAACTGTGGGACTACTGAAATATAGAGAAAAAGCTTCAGGACGTTGGTATGGACAATGATTTCTCATAAAGGACCCAAAAAGCACAGGCAACAAAAGCAAAAATAGAGAAATGAAATTGCAGCAAACTAAAAAGCTTCTGCACAGCAAAAAACAAAAACAACAACAAAAACACAGTGAAAAGATAACCCACAATTGGGAGAAAATATTTGCAAACTGTACATCTGATAAGGGGTAATATCCAAAATATACAAGAAACTCAAATAGCTCAATAGCAAGAAAACAGATAACTCGATTTAAAAAATGGGCAAAGCACCTGAACAAGCATTTCTCAAAAGATGACATACAAATGACCCATAGGTTCCTGAAAAAACAGTCAACATCCCTAATCATCAGGGAAATGCAAATTAAAATCACAGTGATCTATCACTGCACATCTGTTAGAATGGCTATTAGACAAAAGACAAAAGATAACAAGTATCCTAAAGGTGCAGGGAAAAGGGAACCTGGGTATACTGTTATTGGGAATGTAAATTATAATAGTACAGCTATTTTAGAATACAGCATGGAGGATCTCAAAAAACTCAGAATTACCATACGATCCAGCTATCCCATAGCATTTCTATGTCATCAACACATTAAATTTACCCATTCAGTTATTCATGTCCCAAACTAATTCATCCTTAATTTTTTCTTTCCCTCATGTCCCTATTCAGTGTACCAAACTATACTGATTCTGTTTTCAATTATATCCAGAAACTGACTACCTGTATTTCCACTCCAGGCCATGCCACCATTGTTTCTCACCTGGACTGCTGTGACGGCCCCTCTCATGTGTTCCTTTTCCTCTCTTGCTCCCTAGCAGTTCATCCTTTACATAGCAGGCAGATCACACAAGTCCCATATTCCCTAGAGTGGCTTTCTGGCAAAGAGACTGAAATCTAAATCCCTTACCCCAGCTATAAGGCTTCACATACTGCCTACGGTAGCCCCCGACTTTATCCATGAAAATGTCTCCCCGAAGTCTCTCCTGGCTCGGCATGTTTCAGCAGTCACACCCTTCTTTCTGTTCCTTAATGATGCCACGTTCATTCCCAGCTTGGGGTATTTGCACAAGCTGTTTCCTCCACTCGAGGTGCCCTTTACCCTGGTCAGTTCCTTCTTGTAATGTAAACTCCTGCTTAACTTCTTTTCTTAGAGATCTCTTTCCTGACCTCTCAACCTACTCACTTTCTATTCTGCCAGCTGGTTTTAATGTTTTCTCCTGGTTCAACAACACTTACTCATGTGGGATATGTTCTTATTATTTGGTAACTTGATGTTTTCTTTGTTGAGGTGTAAGCTGCATGAGAACAGAGGCTTTGCCTTTCTCAGTTACCACTGTGTTGCCAGCACATAGAAGCATGTCTAGAACATAATAGGTTCTCAGTATATAATTGCTAGATCTATGAATAAAAGTGTTGTGCTATGAATAAAAGTGTTGTGCTTAAGGTTGTCCCTTCCCATCTTATTTTACTCTCCAACAAGTAAATAAAATATGCATTCTATTCCCACTTTTGGAGATAAGGTAATGGAGTGTTCAACTGATTAAACCAACTGTTGAACTACGATTGTGTATTTCTCCTGCCTGTTTCAAACTTAGGGATGCCATCACTCATGATAAACGTGTAGGAGAAAGAACTTCAAAAAACATGTTGCTGATCTTTGTGTATGAGTCTATTTATATCTTAAATACTTTCAATTAAAGTTCTGAAAATTCCTAGAAAGCATGCTTTGTTATTCCATTTAAATGGTTAGCCTGGTTAGACTAACCCTGAGACTGGCGGGAATGGGGAAGAGTTCTAGAAGAGAATGAGTTTCCATTCAATGTGTTTCAGTCTGTGAGTCCAGGAGTGCTTCTTTCTTTAGTGTAGAAGAACATCATTTCCTGTGTAGTTTTGTTGGGAATTATCAGTTTCAACTAGAATTATTGCAGCTGTCAGAATAAGAAGCCAAAAGACCTGTCTCAGATTTAAAATATGGCCCCATCTGTGCTAAATCTCACAGATACAATATTTATGTTTATACAGAACAAACAAAAATAAACAAAAAACTCTAGGAGTATAAATTAAGAGTGTAAACAAATCCTAAAAACTGCCTAAGGCACTTAAGAATTCAGGAAAACCGCTTTTTCAGAGAAGGCAAGCCTGTAGTTTTCTGGCTTCCACAGCAACTGCCTCTATCCCAGTGTCTTAAAGGGAAAGTACTTTGTGAAAATTGCAAATCCTTGCCATTGTTCTGGCTATTAACTTTTAAAAAGTTGATTGGTAGGGAGATGGTTGTATTAGCCTTGTTGAAATATGAAGAAACTGAGGCACTTCTTTCTCTTAGGACAAGACAGCAAATTAGTTTTGGAGCTCTGTTGCCTGGAGGCAATGTAGAGGGCTTAAGATTTGTGGTTTCTAGGCTACTGTGTTTTAAAGGAGACAATTATGTATCCTCATTTCCAGATACCTGAGCCCGTGCGCTGTACAGAAAATGTAGCCAGTTTTAAGAAACAGCTTATTTTCTACCTCTAAGCCCATGAAGAATACATTTATCCCTGACAAAATAGTGTTGTCCCCAGGTGGTGGTAAATCGTCAAGTCTGTTTAGAATCAGGGTCAGCTTCTCACATGAGCCTTTCCCCCGTGTAGCCTTCCTGAATCTGATTAACACCATGTCAGGGAGTTGTCTGATGTCTGACCTTGAGCAGCATACTTCCCTCTCCCCACCTCCTTTTTTTGGGAATCATTCATTTTGTACAGCCTCGGGCCCTGAGGTTCCTTCCCAGCAGGCTGGAGTGCACTCGCAAGTTCCCTTTATTGGTATCCGAAGGGTTTCAGACCCAGTGACCTGTCATCTGTCTTCTCACCTGCTTACATGCTGATTCACTGATGAGCTGGCATCACAGGCCCCGCCTCCCTCTGAATGGTCTGTGAGGTTGCAACTGCTTCTGGAGAGGGGATGCCGAGCCGAACCAGAGCTGGGATACTACAAGTGTGAACCGGCAGCCTATCTGTTGCCACAGAAGAACTTGGTCACCACACTGAGAAGCCGTGTTTTCTCACCTCCCTGTTACTGTTGTAGCTGTATCTGGCTTCTCTAGCATTTTAAAGGAATTTCTGATTGAGGCGCTAACAGCTAATTCCACAGGAGTTGTAAGGCAGCCTGTGCATAAACTGAGACAGAAGTTTCTCCTGAGAGACTGTCTTTTTTATATTATTATTATTGGCAAAGACTTCTGGCTCTCCTCAGAGGAATACCTTGTTGCTTAAGATGAGTGGCTGTAGAAAGCGGTGTAAACGGGAAATATTGAAATTTGCCCAGTACCTTCTCAGACTATTAACAGGTTCTCTTCATACAGGTAATGACTTTTTTTTTTTTTTTTTTAAATAGAGGCTAGTGGAGCATGGTAATGAAGTTGAAATGGAATAGGAAAGACTCACTATTTCTTTGTTGTGATTATTTTTAATGTTGTCAATAAAATGCAACTGTATTTGCTGAGATTTATGTTTCTAAAAATGTGTGCAGTGCAGCTCTTTTGGGGGTAGAACTGAATTCTGTGGATGTATTTTTTTTATGTCTTCAAGGCAGTGTTGTTGGTAAATTTCAGGAAACAGTATCTGCAGAGTAGAAAGATTTTTTTTTTTTTTTTTTTTTAATACATGATCGTGCAAGGGGTTTTTCTCTTCTTTCCTGCTTGCTGCAGTTTACTGGAAAAGCACACAGATTTTCTTCCTGCAGATATTTAGAAATTCTCTAGAACTCTTTGATTATTATAATCCACAGATTATTTCCAGTGTGTTTGATCATAGGGCTTGGCTGTGAAAGAGTTAAGGGTATTTCTTTTGGATCTCTGAGTTCCTTGCAAATTGTGAGCAAAATATGAAAACAGCTGTAGAGTAAAATGTCCATGCGAGGTTTGATATTTGTTTCATTGCAGTGGATTTCAATGTTTAAAAATTTGCACGATTGAAATAGAAACTCTATTTAAATCTTAAGTGTTGATAGCAAGAAAATATTTTTAAAATGTTCCAAAATTATGAGGCTAAACCAACAGTTTTGTTGCCCATGAAATTCCTAGGCAATGCTGTCATTAAGTTAGTGACAGGTGGGACCAAAATTACTTGACACTGATAATATATATATTTTTAACAGATCATCAAACTTCTGAGAGACAAATCTTGGTTAATAGAACACCATACTTTGATTCTGGTCGTAAAGAACTGTTGTGAGCTTTATTTTTCAAATACTGACCTGTATTTGTCTTCTTTAAATGAAGAGAAAAAAAAGAGTAAAGAAACTCACACACTGTAAATAAGTAAGGATGATGTCAGGATGATGTGCCATTTATGATATCATGTCACATTTGACAATGAGCAAGAGGTGATGTGCTGATATAAAGCTGAGAGATGAATTTGAGCAACATTTTACCTAAGAAAGTCAAGTCTTCACGATAATTAACAAAACTGCATATGCAATTATGTTAGTGTAATAAGGGAAAACCATTTTAAGAGAATAACTGACAATCAAATGATTTTAGAGAGCCTCATTAAATATTAATAGATATTAAGAGGATTGTTAATATCCTAATGTTAATTTCCTGTTAATATCCGCATTTTAATCTTTAGGTAATGTGAATTGTGGTGACTTTGGATATTCTTTAAGGAATAATCGTTGAGAGTCTGTATCTGACTTTTGCCAGCTCAGAGCTCTGTGGTGGTTCTCATGCGGTCTTCACCTTTAGATTACAAATGTTTAGTCCCATCACTATGACTTTGACGTTACCGGCGTATTAGCTTTCAACATTCAAGTAAGGATGATGTACCATTTATGGTATCATGGCACATTTGAAAATGAGCAAGAGGTGATCTTTTACCTTGCCATGAAACTAGAGAAATATTTTATAAAAGAAAGCTTTCCATGAGGTTTCCATGGTTGTCTGTCCTTTTCTCTCTGATAGGGCAATCCTAAGGTTCTGTTTCTGACTGGATTTAGGTGCCGTTTTCTGCCTGTCTAGCTCATTCTGTTTGTTGAATAGTTTTCTTAAACTTTTGATTTCAAAGAATTTTACGAAAATGGTAAGTGGTTGTGAAGCTGTAAACCATAAGTATTAAATCCAAATTACTGTGGTTGGTACTTTATCACTGGATGGTACTTTATTATATGGAAATTATGGAAAGCTAGTATAGCAGCAATATTTTAAGCTTTATTCAATGCATATTTAGAAATCACTTTAAGTGGCATTGCTTTCTTTTTGAACCGCAGGAGAAACAAAAAGAAGCATAGCATCTTTGAACTTTGAGAACAAGGACCGACAGATTATCATAAAGTAGTAACATAGATTTATGACCTGAGAAATGTGATTACAGCAACCTGTTTCTTGTAAAAATTCTTTTCGGCTCAGTCTCTAATACTAAATTTTGTGATATCCAGCCAGAATCTTTACAACTCCTCAAAAATGCTACTTGGAAAAGTCAATTTATGCATTTGCTAGATGCTCTGGTAATATACACCAGTGATATTGCAGAGTCTAATGTAAAATTCATTAGGACATTTTCAAGTCCCTTAGCTAAGTAATTAATGAAGAAGTTGGAAACAGAGTTGAACTAGCTTAAAAAATTTCCTTTAAAGTTGGATATGCAGGCAGCTGCTAACCGTATCCTGAACAATCAGCATGCATCTTTATAGTTATCAAAAATTTAAAACAGCACGAACATGTCTTGGGTGATTTTATTCTTTTTACCAACAATCCCTTTATTTTTGTTTTTTTGGTCAATCATGTTATCTGAGGAAATAGTGATTTTGTTTTACATTTGAAAACGGGTTAATTCTGAAATATATAATTTTATTTTTGGCAGCTGCTTCTCATTTGATACCAAAATGGGCCATTTATATAAACATAGAACATTGGAAGTGCAAAGAAACTTTTGTGGATACAAACTTTCCTTCAATTTGTCTTATTAGTGTTATCACAAGTCAGAGAAAAGCAGTCTCCTTTTGTGAGAGCTTTTCATGTAAGTTTTGGCAATGCCTAGGATTGTTTACAAATTAAAAATTTAATTTGATTTCTAAAATAATTTTTTTAAAGAGTACAGATTCAAAGGTAAAGATTTGTCCAGCTAAAATAAGATACATCTATTTTCCCTGAAACTCCCTACATGTTTTTTATCATGGCAAATCACTTCTCAAAGAGTGTATTTTACAAACATATGTAATGTCTGTATTAATCATAAAAACACAAGCATTTAAAAAATTTATTTGTTATGTATAGTAAATCACAGAAATCCATATGCAAATATTACAAGTTAATGACCTCAGTTCATTGTAGGATGAAGTATCCTATTTTCTTCTCTGTTTGAGACCTGCCTCTTGATGTACCATATTATATTCAATTCTAGATGGTGCTCATGCTACCCAATATATTCTTGTACACCTAAATAAATGGAAATAAGTCTTAGGATTGCTCCAAGAATATGACGCTTCTATCAGTGGGCAATTTGTGTATCATAGGAACCCATACAACATCCCACTGAGAAGGATGAATGTTATTACAGATATCATGTTTTTGAACTGTTTCTTCTTTATGTGCAAAATTTAGTATTGTCATGTTTTAGGGTACTTATTTGAAGGTTGTTTTGACATTTTTCAATATTCTGTACATTGTTTGCTTGAAAAGTCAAGACCTGAACACATTTTTCTATTAGCAAGAATTCCCCAAATATATGTGTGAGGTGGTTATTGCCTGGAGCTCTGTTTCAGGCTTCAGGCCTGAAAGTTATAGGCATGTCCAAGTTCAATTCTCCACCTAAGGGAAGCAAAAGCAATTTAAACCCAAAACACTGAATTGCTGTTTAACTACTGGGTTAAAGTATTTCAAATTTTGTGAAATTATATTATTAAAAGCAGGAGGTAAGAATTCATCATTCCATCAAGTAGAGAGTTTTAGATTAAAGGATGAGAGAGATGGTGCACATTCGACATATGTTTCACAAGTTTTCATTGAGTGGTTTCCAGCCTTAAACTTGACATCACTGAAGGTATTGTGGGACAAGTCACCACAGGCTAGACATATAAATACTTACTTTTCTTTTTGAGATAGAGTCTCGCTCTGTCGCCTAGGCTGGAGTGCAGTGGCGCGATCTCAGCTCACTGTAACCTCTGCCTCCCGGGTTTTAAGCAATTCTCTCTGCCTCAACCTCCCGAGTAGCTGGGATTACAGGCGCTCACCACCAAGCCCCAGTAATTTTTGTATTTTTAGTAGAGACGAGGTTTTGCCATGTTGGCCAGGCTGGTCTTGAACTCGTGACCTCAGGTGATCCACTCACCTTGGCCTTCCCAAGTGCTAGGGTTATAGGCATGAGCCACCATGCCCGGCCTTAAATATTTTTGTATACTACATTTTTGAAGTCTGAAGAGAAGGTAAGAGGTGATCCTAAGCAAAATCAGAGACTTGACAAAGTTTTTTTCTGGCCATGTGCCCTTCCATTTTCCGTTCTCTTCTTCCCCCCTGGAGATGGTAGAACAGAGAATTATATTTCCAACCTCTCTCCCCTGTGTATTCTCTCATCCCCCAGCCAGCCACATTTATACATAGGGCAGACACATCTCACACAAAGGATGTGCCCCTAAAGACTTCACATAAATACACACTAGCAAAATTCAAGCTGAATCTTGGCTAAATAAATAAATAAAATAAAATAAAACAAAATAAAATAAAATGATGACAGGATTTTCTATTTCCCAGTTCAAGTGGCCCTGGCATGTGGCAGTCAAATAGTTTATATTCTCTTGACCTGCCTGCTCTGAAATTATGCTATTCCTGATTTTTTTCAACTTTTTAATCGATTCTTTCCAATTTTGCTGATAAAACAAGATTATATTTCATATAGCATCATGTAAAATTTGCATTATTCAAATGCATATAAAATACCACCATGTTACACTGTTTTCTTGTGCTGTTTCTTCCATTGAAATCTATTCTCAAGCAAAAAGAAAGCAAAGAAAAATGATGTTTACACTTGACTGCCAATGAATTTATGGCACTGTTACTTTTCCCAACAGAGTTTACATTTTAAACTTTATCAGGATAATTATTTTGTCCTGTTTAAGTTTATAATCAGGATTAAAGGGACATTTGTGGAGAATTCATGGTCTTGCTTAATCTTCTTATAATCTGTCATTTCTGCCAAATCTGATTACAGGGTCCCTGATTAAACAGACAAAACACTTATATATATAGGTAACTGGTTGCCGTCTTGAATTTCAGAAAGAAATTTGCATGTTAATGTTTTATTACATTGCAAATTATGTTCTTTTTCCTATAATTAGCATATTAGGTAAGCTTGCAGGGTTAAAAAAAGCCTCTTCTTTCCCAAAGAAGACTGTTTTTATCATTGTCATAACTTTAAAGTAGTAAGTGGACTGATCTCATAGTCTTAGACGTGGTAAACTCTTAAAACTCACTTGTTTACTGATTGGCTAAACTAATCAATATGTTGCACATGGTTTAAAGGGAAGAGCTCATATTTGTAGAAAGAGCTGCATTTGGCCCTGTGCCGTGGCTCACACCTGTAATTCCAGCACTATGGGAGGCCGAGGCGGGTGGATCACCAGGTCAGGAGTTTCAGGCCAGCCTGACCAGTATGGTGAAACCCCTTCTCTACTAAAGATATGAAAAAATAGCTGAGCATGGTGGCGGGCGCCTGTAGTACCAGCTACTCAAGAGGCTGAAGCAGGAGAATCGCTGGAATCCTGGAGGCAGAGGTTGCTGTGAGCCAAGATCATGCCATTGCACTCCAGCCTGGGCAACAGGGTGAAACTCTGTCTCAAGAAAAAAAAGAAAAGAAAAGCAAAGAAAAGAAAAGCTGCATTTGCCCCTCTTGCTAAAGGTAATCAGAGCTTTCTTACCAGAAATTTTAGCGCTTACAAATCAGTGCATCGTTTAAGTACTTAAAGAAATGTTTAAGTTTCATGATACAAGACAAAGACTAGAGGATATTATACATTGATTGTGATCTGTATTAGTTCTGTTTCTGACAGGAATGAGATCTTACACTCCAGAAAAGAATGTGATAAAGTGACTCTGTATTGGAGCAATAAGGAGTCATGTGTATTCTCCAGCTGGTAACAGTAAACTATTGAAGAGGCAAGAGATAGGAACCACTTCCAGAGCCTGGAGAGGAAAACTGTGTCCAGAAAGCTTCCAGAGTGGCGGCCTTGAGTACAGGAATAGAACCTACCCACAGAGGCCTGATCGGAAGAAAGCTCAGGGAAGAAAAAAATGCTGCTCTCATTTTTCTCCTACTTTCAGAGTTTCTGCTACAGCTTCCATTGTCTGACCCCATCCTAGAAACCTGCAGGAAAGCTACTCTAAGCAGGAGAAATATGTTCATAGCAGTATTGATTATTTTATATTCACTCACCACTGGTATAACCACTGACTGGGCTTTTTTATTTAAAATTTGTCACAGTGGTCATGTTGCTTCCCCTCAAAAGATATTGAAGGTGGCATGAGCAAGCTCATCATATCTCTGGGTCATGCAGAGGTTCCTATCATTCTACCACATCGTTCACTATCATTGTTTATCTTTTACTTTGACCGTAAAACTCCTCTCCAATATTTCTCTGTATATTTTTTTTTACATTCCAGAAGTAAAGCAAACCTATACGTTCAAACAGATTGACTCTGTATTCCAAGAGAATGTCATTATGATCAGCTAAATTAAATGATATTTGAAACTAATGTGATGTTTGTTATTATGGGAAGATGTTATTACAACTCAGTGAGATGTTGCTGTGGTTTGTGTTTGTTAGGCACGTTGACATCTATGTTACTCTGTTTTGCATTGCTGTAAAGGAATACCTGAGGCTGGGTAATTTGTAAAGACAAAAGATTTACTTGGCATATGGTTCTGCAGGCTGTACAATTATTGCACCAGTATCTGCCTGGCTTCTGATGAGGCCTCAGGAAGCTTACAATCATGGTGGAAAGTGAAAGGCGAGCAGATGTGTCACATGGCAAGAGAGGAAGCTAGATGAGGGGAGGTCCCAGATTCTTTTTAACAATCAGATCTGTCAGTAACTCATTGCATTGGGGAGGGCACCAAGTCATTCATGAGGGATCTATCCCCATGATCCAAACACCTCCCACCAGGCACCATCTCCAACACTGGGCATCACATTTCAACATGTGATTTGGAGGGAACAGAACATCCAAACCATATCAACAGCTTTTCTTGGATGAAGTTTGTTTTCTCTCCAACACTGTTTTTCTAGTCTTGGGATATTTTTGTGGGCTTGGGAAGGTAAGATCTGAGGAGCTTCCCTTAACTGTGGAAGAAAAGTCCAACTGACCATGACAGAGGTCATCATTGAGGTGTGTGTGTGTGTGTGTGTGTGTGTGTATGTACAATATATACACACATATGTACAATGTATATACACACACATATACATATATATGCAATATAAACTAATTTTGCCAACAAATCAGTTTTTAGCAAGTCCCTGCAAAATATGGCTCTATGCCTAACATTATCTATTTCTCCTGCCTAATAGAGATATAGCAGTGGTATCAGGATGTCCCAAGATATTCTTTATTTGGGGCTAATGTTCACTTTATGTTTTTAGAGGAGGACAAATAAAGCCCTGCAGTGAATCAACATATAATAATGGCTGAGGATGGCCAATGAATCATTATTTTCCAACTTCAGGAAGAACAAATGTGAGAGTAGGACTGAATGAGTAGCCAGGGTGGGCATAGAAGGACTGTGCCAAGGTTTAGCATAAGGGAGCATTTCATCATTGTATATATCATCATAAAAAGCATTTCGTCACTTGACACCCTTCTTTACTTGTCTCATATCCGGACTATCAGGCTTTGTTTTGCTTCCTCTGTCTTTTCATCATAGTCTCAATGACAATAATACACATATGTTACATTATAACTGAAAAAAGTTTATATTCTGAAAATGTGTTCCAGGAGAGCTGTTTTCTCTGCTCAACCCCCAGTCATTCTTCTGAGACGCAACAGCACAGCATAGAGCTGTGTCAGAATTCCAGCTTTATTCCTAACCCCACAATTGGGAAGACCAGTTAGATGACCCCTCTAAGCTGGGTCATCGCATCTGCAAAATGGGGATCTTTGTATAATTATTTCTGTTGCTGGCACACATTTAACAAATTTGTCACTATTACTGATCTGGTATCTATAGGATGTTCTGTTAGTTTTATTCAAATTAAATTTTCACTAAAGATAATTGAAATACCTAATCATTATATGGTTCCTGGTAATTAGGAATAAATAGAAACCAACCTATATAAATGACTGCAATTTTTAAACTCACTTGCCTTTAATTTTATTAGTTTTCAATAACTATAATAGCCATTTATTCATTCAACCAACATTTATTAAGTGATTGTTAAGAGCTGAATCTCGTGGTTCTGCTGAGCTATTTCTTCATGATTCCCAATTGCCCTGTGTCAACCTGCCAGTACAGCAAATAAATATGAAGCAGTTAACTCAGCCAACCAACATATGCTAAGATTTCAAAAAGCAGAGGAAAACTATCTCTTGCTATTTCAGTCAAGGACAGTTTTAGGCAAGGACAATGGGCAAGGTAGGTGAAGCAACGAGACTGTAAAATATATTCCTCTGAAAAAATTAGAAAGAAAGAGGCTTATGAGAGGGGAGCCAAGCAGGAAGGGTGAGGAAGCAGCTGGGGAGAGAGAGGATTAGTGGGATTATTTGTAGGAACAGGGAGTTTTGCTAAAAAGCTAAATTGTCCACACAATCCAGATTGCTGCAGAAACTACCGGCCAAGCCCCAACAGAGGGTCCTGTTGTCTGTCTGGAGCAATATTTCCATGGCTTTTTGAGTGGTCAGGTAGGAAATATTGCATTTTATCAATTAAACACCTGTTCAGATCCTATTTTCTTTCCTTGGAACCCTGCTTCATTCTGTGATGTATATTGATTTATTTTCTTTTCGAGCTCTGATAGTACAAGTTATCTGTCCCATATTGTTCAGCATTTAATTACTAGTCAACCCTGTATATTGAACAGATTCAGGTGTTCAAGTTGTATCTCAGGTAGATCAGGATCTTCTAAATGACAGAAAACCTAGTTCAGTATCTCATCACTGAAATGCTTGAACCAGCAGTATTTTGGTTTTTGGACGCTTCTGGATTTTGGAATATTTGCAGAATATATACTGGTTCAGCATTCCTAATCTGAAAATTTGAAATCCAAAGTGCTCCACTGAGCATTTCCTTTGAGTGTCCATTGAGCATTCAGAAAGGTTCAGATTTTGGAGCAGTTTGGATTTCATATTTTTGAATTAGGGATACTCAACCAGTAATACTTAATTATCCAGCCGAACCCAAACACAGTGTTTACTGCACAGTAGTTGCTTTAAAATATAGATTATTTCCTTATGGTGTTGCGAGAGGATATCATAAATAAATATGTGTCTTTGCCCATATAATTTAATGTGTTCATTTCTGCATCACATTATTAGACTTAAGCTATACTATTGAGTATCTCACAGGGAGCCTAGCCCAAAGTACCAAACCTAGGTTGTGCTGGGGCTAAGGTATAAAACCAGATTTATTAGAATCTAAACTACATCTTTGTTTGACTACATAGTTTTCCCCTGTCAAATTCAAATTCACCCTTAAGAGCTGTGTGATTACTTTAATTCTCAGCTCAAATATCACCTAGTGAGACATCTCCTGACCATCCAATCCAAAAGAACCCCTCCCACACATATTTTCATATTATCATTGTTTTGAAATTTCTTTTACCGAGAGGGTCACCAAAACTGGGACATTTTTGAGAGTAAAAAGAGGCAATCTTAATAATCACAGCAGGAAAACAGGCATAAATCCAAACTGTCCCAGACAAGCTGGGAGGCATGGTAGTCTTCTCCATAAAAATTATCATGACCTAAAATAACAGTATATTTACAAATGTCTATAAAGGTAGAATATACACTTTTTAAAATAATTATGGGTTTTTTGCTGTTTATTGTTGTAATCCGGTGCCTAGACCATACTGGTGCACAGTCAATGTTCATTACATAGTCACTGGAAGTACTACAAATTGAACACCAGTGCTTTTAAGGGGACAGAGCTACACCATCTCCTGCCTGTTTCTTTGCATATCTTTTCCACAGTTGGTAGAATTGTGACTTCCTAATCACTTCTGATCTTGGCTACTTCAGCTGCTCATTCTAATCTCTGTTATGATTCTGCTGTTCTACCTCTACCTGGTACTTCTTCCAATTATAAAAGTAGTTATAGATAATTGAGATTATTATAAATAATTGGAAGTGTGAATTCTCTCTAACTGTACTCAGAGGAGGTGTAACTAAATGGGGTAGGTCCTGTATATTTGCTCATTTATTTAAAAAGTCATGTATCTTATGGTTGATTTATGTATAAATGTCAATGTATTTATATTTTCTCATTTTTCTACAGGGAACATAGTATATGTATAATGGTTGAATTTTAATGTTTTTTAAATTAAAAAATACATAGTTATATCTCTATACATTAAACTAATAAATTAATATTAGAAATGTATAGGTTTCTCCCATCTTCAACTATGGTAAAATTACTGGAAACAAAAAGATACAGCCTTGGCTGTACTATCATTTTAGAGATTTTACACGCACACACAAACATATTACCGTGCTTTGAGTAAAGTATTACCAGGCTTTAAGTTGATCTGTTCTCTAGCTACAGTTTTCTTCTCCTGGAGAAAGTAGTAAATTTTCTGGGCTCAATATTATTACCTCTACAATGGGAAGATTTTTATTTTGCAAGGTCACCAGATTAGGATAAGTGACTCAATGCCTGCCAAATCAGTCACGTTCCTGTTCTATAATATGTTAAGATACATAGAGCCTGTTTTATGATAAGAGATACAAAAAGAATTTCGTAATCATCTTGTAATTCCCTGAGCCAAACAAAAGTCAAAAGGCTTTAAAGAGCTAGGAAGCCAGTTCTATAAAAAGCTTTTAGAACTTTAAAGATCAGTTTTATGCTGTGTCTACTGAATTCTCCCAAGGGAAACTATATAGCCAAGGGCTGGGCATGTTCCCAAATCCATGCAAATGTTCCCTCCAATGATGCCCTCCTAGCCTGTCTTCAAGTAAAAGCACAAACCCTGAACTTGGAAGGCTGAGAAGCTCTTTTGCACTCAAAGTGGTACAAGTCCTGAACACAATGGCAACAATATAGACAACATTATGTTTATCATGTCACTCATGTAAAGATTTTTTTGTGTCAGAATATATTATTGGATCATAGACACGTTACATCTCTATGGATCTTAAAAATCATTTGGTCTGGCTGGGCGCAGTGGCTCACACCTGTAATCCCAGCACTTTGGGAGGCTGAGGCAGGCAGATCACGAGGTCAGGAGATTGAGACCATCCTGGCTAACATGGTGAAACCCCGTCTCTACTGAAAATACAAAAAAATTAGCCAGGCATTGTGGCGGACACCTGTAGTCCCAGCTACTCTGGAGGCTGAGGCAGGAGAATGGCGTGAACCCGGGAGTTGGAGCTTGCAGTGAGCCGAGATCACACCACTGCACTCCAGCCTGGGCGACAGAGCGAGACTCCATCTCAAAACAAAAACCAAACCAAAACAAACAAACAACAACAAAAAAATCATTTGGTCTGCTTTCTTTATTTTCAGAAGAGACAACTGAACCTGAGTTATTCAAGTGATATTACCAAGGTTATAACACCTAATTGGTTCGTGTACTGATTATTACTCTCCCATTCCACAAGCACATTATTCTCACAACCTTACATTGTGAAAAGCGCCTCAGGTGGTGGCTTGGTGGGGTAGAAACACTTAGACTTGGCAGACAAAATGATCTGAACTTTTATCTTCGCACCATCACATCTTAGCAGGTGACCTTGGACAAGTTCATATTCCCCCCATGATACCAGTTTCCTCATCAGAAAAAATAAAGCAATCCCAATTCAAGGTGCCACTGAGTACTTTTACAAGCCAGCATTTGTAAGAACAGTGACTGGAATCAGTACTCATTCAAATAGCACTAAGTCCTATTTCGGATACTTATATATCAGTGTAGTGTATTATTTTAAATTCCTTAGAAAATGTTAAAATGTGTTCACTTTCTATTGATTTTAAAATGTTCCAAATTAGGTAAAACATATGACTCAAAGACCTCCTTCATAAATGATAATATTATAAATTAATATACTTAAAGGGTTTTACTTAATTATGCTTTAATACTCTCCTGTCAAAAGATATTTTCCTACCCAAAAATGTCAGATGACTTGTATATTGCACAAATATGTGCAATGTATATTCTTGCTAACACTTTTTGAGTCTAAACTCCTTAATTTTCAAAAAATTTGTAATTAAGCTTTTTTCCCACCAAAAATAATATTAACTACTAATCTTGGCTTTTTCCTGGGATATGAAGTATAGTAAAAAATGTTTTACACTACAATAACATGTATACATTAGTTACTTCAGAAGCCAATATTAACAACTTACTCATTCTTTAAGTTATTTATGAAATATTATAAAAGCATAAGAGATTTGCATAGATGTTAAAGTCCTATTTTAAGGAAAGACAAACACATTTAATACATTTTATTATTTTATGTTTTAAGTCTTCAAGTATTACCAGTGAAATAAGATGTAGAGAATAATTTTATTATGAAATATGAATTTAAAAATTTCAGTTGGTATATAAATTTGAGCAGTGCACAAAGACTACCCTCTCAGAGTTTAGAATAAGAAAAGTAGTCATGGGAAGTGTGAAGTCTGTCCATTCCAGCTTCTAAAACATGCAAGAATTCAGGAACTTGCTGCTTCCTTTTATTTCATTTAATATGGTAGCAATATTTTTATTTTAAAGTAAGCATTTTCTGTGTGCTTTAGAGATTTATTTTTTTAATTTTTATTTTGGGTTTGGAGGTACATGTGTTGTATAAGTAAACTTGTGTCACTAGGGTTTGTTTTACAGAATTTCATAAGCCAGGTAGTAAGCCTGGTACCCAATAGTTATATTTTCTGCTCCTCTCCCTCCTCCAACCCTCCTCCCTCAAATAGGCCCCAGTATCTGTTGTTCCCCTCTTTGTGTTCATGAATTCTCATCATTTAGCTCCCATTTATAAGTGAGAACATGGGGTATTTGTTTTTCTGTTCCTGCTTTAGTTTGCTAAGGATAATGACCTCCAGCTTCATCCATGTTCCCACAAAAGACATGACCTTGTTTAAAGTAAGCATTTTTTTTTTTTTTTTTTTAAACTGGCAAGACAGTACACTATAGATCCTGATGTCTGTAGAACAACAAGTCTGTGCTTGAAATCTGGCTTCACTACCCCATCTGTACTAAAAATACAAAAAATTAGCTGGGCATGGTGGCCGGCGCCTGTAGTCCTAGCTTTTCGGGAGGCTGAGGCAGGAGAATGGCGTGAACCCGGGAGGCGGAGCTTGCAGTGAGCCGAGATCGCGCCACTGCACTCCAGCCTGGGCGGCAGAGCAAAACTCTGTCTCAAAAAAAACAAAAACAAAAACAAAAACAAACAAACAAAAACAAATAAATAAAAATAAAAGTAAAAAAAAGTCTGGCTTCACCAATCACTAGTCGTATGATCTTGGGCAAGTTACTTATCTGAGGTTCAGTGACCTTATGAATAAACTGGAGATAATGATAGTCCGACCTTCATGAGGTTTTTGTTAATAAAGGCAAATGACATGAAGACTTAAAATAGAGCCCGATACAATGTGTAATTGTTCAGTCACAAGTGTTTTTATTGTAATAATCTTCGTAATTTCAGCAAAGGTCTGTTGCGTCTTTCATATGTGCGGCACATTCAGAAGGTACTGTAAGGGCTTTTGAGATGCTTGAGGCAATAGCTGCGCCATAAAGGAGCTTAACATTTAGTGGAGAATCTAAAACATACAGGCATGCCTCATTGTATTGTGCTTTGCTTTATTGCACTTCTCAGATACTGCATTTTTTACAAATTGTAGTTTCGTGGCAACCCTGCGTTTTGCAACACTATCAGCGCCATTTTTCCAAAAACACATGTTCATTTCATGTTTCTGAGTCACCTTATGATCATTGTAATATTTCATAGTTTTTCATTATCATTATGTCTTTTATGACGATCTGTGATTAGTGATCTTTGAGGTTACTATTGTAACTGTTTTGGAGTGCCAGCAGCCTTACCTACGTAGGACAGGGAACATAATAAATGTTGTATGTGTTCTGACTGCTGCACTGACCAGCTATTCCCTATGTCTTTTCTTCTCCTTGGGCCTCCCTATTTCCTGAGACACAACAGTATTGCAATTAGTTCAATTAATAACTTTTTAATGGCCTCTAAGTGTTCAAGGGAAAGCAAGAGTTGCACGTCTCTCACTTTTAAATCAAAAGCTAGAAATAATCAAGCTTGGTGAGGAGGGCATGTCGAAAACCAATATAGCTGAAATCTCATGTCAAACTGTTAGTTAAGTTGTCACTGCAAAGGAAAATTTCTAGAACGAAATTAATATTGCTACTCTAGTGAAGACATGAATAATAACAAGGTGAAACAACTTTATTGCTGATGTAAAGAAAATTTTAGTGGTCCGGGTAAAAGATCAAACCTGCCACAACACCCTCTTAAGCCAAAGCCTAATCCAGAGGAAGTCTCTGATATAGTTCGGATATGTGTCCCTGCCCAAATCTCATGTCGAATTACAATCCCCAGTGTTGGAGGTGGGAGAAAATTGGATCATGGGGGTGGGTTTCTCATGAATGGTTTAGCACCATCCCCTTGGTACTGTTCTCACAATAGTGTGTGAGTTCTTGCAATATCTGGTCATTTGAAAGTGTGTGGCATTGGCCGGGCGTGGTGGCCCACGCTGTTAATCTCAGCCCTTTGGAAGGCCAACGTGGATGTAATCACTTGAGGTCAGGAGTTCGAGACCAGCCTGGCCAACATGGTGAAACCCTCTCTCTACTAAAAATACAAAATTTAGTTGGGCATGATTGTGCGTGCCTGTAATTCCAGACACTCAGGAAGCTGAGGTAGGTGAATCACTTGAACCCAGGAGGCAGAGGTTGCGGTGAGCCAAGATCGTACCACCACACTTCAGCCTGGGTGAAAGAGTGAGGCTCTGTCTCAAAAAAAAAAAAAAAAAAAAAAAAAAAAAGGTGTGTAGCATCCCCCTCCCTCACTCTCTCTTGCTCCTGCTTTTGCTCTGTCATGTGTCTGCTCCCACTTGGCCTTCTGCCATGAGTGGAAGCTTTCTGAGGCCTCCCCAGAAGCAGATGCTGCTATGCTCTCTGTACAGCCTGCAGAACCGTGAGCCAGTGAAACCTTTTTTCTTTGTAATTTATCCAGCCTCAGGTATTTCTTTACAGCAATGCAAGAATAGTCTAATGCAGACTCTAACTCTCTTCAATTCTATGCATTCTGAGAGAGATCGGGAAGCTGCCGAAGAAAGTTTGAAACTAGCAGAGGTTGGTTCATAAAGAAGTCATATCCATACCACAAAGTGCAAGGTTAAAGAGCAAGTGCTGATGTAGAAGCTTCAGTAGCTTATTCAGAAGATCCAGACAAGATCACTGATAAATGTTGTTGCTCTGAAAACCAAATTTTCAGTGTAGATGAAGAAGCCCCTGGCTGGGCATGGTGGCTCATGCCTGCAATCCTAACACTTTGGGAGGCCAAGGCAGGAGGATTGCTTGAGCCCAGGAGTTTGAGACCAGCCTGATCAACACAGTGAGACCTTGTCATTTTTTTAAAAAAATTAAAAATTAGCCTGGCATAGTGGCACATGCACGTTGTCCCAGCTACTCGAGACTGTACGTAGTCCCAGCTCCTTAGGAGACTGAGGTGGGAGGTTTGCATGAGCTAGGGAGATCAAGGCTTCAGTGAGCTATGATCATGCCACTGCACCCTACCTGGGTGACAAAGTAAGACCCTGTATCAAAAAACAAAAATAAAGAAAAAGACTTGTATTGGCAGAAGATGCCATCTAGGACATTTATAACTAGAGAGAAGAATTCAACGCCTGGCTTCAAAGCTTGAAAAGGGAGACTGACTCTCTTTTTAGGGGCTAATGCAGCTGATGGCTTTAAGTTGCAGCAAATGCTCCTTTATCATTGTAAAAATTCCAGGGCCCTTAATAATTATGCTAGATCTACTCTGTCTCTTCTCAATAATGGAACAACCAAACCTGGATGACATCACGTCTGTTTATAGCATGGTTTACTGTATATTTTAAGCCCAGTGTTGACACCTACAGCTTAGAAAAAAATGATTACTTTCAAAATGTTACTGCTCATTGACAATTCAAGAGCTCTGACGGAGATAGACAAAGAGATTAATGTTATTTTCATGCCTGCTAACACAACATCCATTCTTCAGCCCGTGGATCAAACAGTAATTTTGACTTCCAAGTCTTATCACTGAAGAAGCACTTTTCATAAGGCTATGACTGTCATAGATAGTGATTCCTCTGATGATCTGGGAAAAGCAAATTGAAAACCTTCTGGAAAGGTTTCACCATTCTAGATGCCATTAAGAACATTCAGGATTCATGACAGGAAGTCAAGATATCAACATTTGGCAGAAGTTCATTCTAACATTCATGCATGACTTTGAGAGGTTCAAGACTTCAGTGGAGGAAGTTGCTGCAGATGTGATGGAAATAGCAAGAAAACGAGGATTAGAAATGGGTCATGGAGATGTGACTGAATTGCTGCCATCTAAAGAACAAACTTAAATGGATGAAGAGTTGCTTCTTATGGGTGAGTAAAGAAAGTGGTTTCTTGAGATGGAGTCTACTCCCCATGAAGATACTGTGAACAATGCTGGAATGACAACAAAGAATTTAGACTGTTACATAAACAGTCAATAAATAGCAGTAGTGCTTGAGAGGAATGACTCTAATTTTGAAAAAAGCTATCTTGTGGGTGAAATGCTACCAAGTAGCATCATATGCTTCAGATAAATCCTTGATGAAATAAAGAGTCAATCAATGTGGCAAACTTCATTGTTGTCTTATTTAAGAATTATACTAGACACCTCAACCTTCAGCAGCCACCATCCTGGTCAGTCAATATGTGTCAACATAGAGGCAAGACCCTCCGTGAACAAAAAATTACTTCTTACTGAAGGCTCAGATGATGGTTCGCATTTTTTTTAGTAATAGAGTATTTTTAATTTAAGATATGTACATTTTTTAGACGTAATGCAATAGCACACTTCATAGACTACAGTACAGTGTAAACAAAACTTTTATGTGCACTGGGAAGCCACGAAATTTGTATGACTCACTTTAATGTGATATTCACTTTATTGCTGTATTTTATAATGGAACCTGCAATATCTCTGAGATATGTGTATATATAGAAAATTCAATACAGGCTTGAATGTATTAAGCACCACAAGAGAAATACAGATAGTGTATTACCAGACTCCAAAGAGAAAGAGCACAGTGTTGGTGGCAAGAGATACATTCTTAGCATTATTCATATTTGAACTGGGTTTCACTGGCCATGGTGTGGAGTTGGGGATTGGTACTCTCAGGAAGAGCCAAGAAACAAAGGCAAGGGTTATAAGAGATGAATGCATTGCTAGGGTTCATTTATCCAGCAGGTATTCCTTAAATGCCTACCCTTTGCTAGGTCCTCTTCTGCGAACTTTGGGTACATCAATAAACAAAACATCTTAGCCTCATGTAGTGGGGAGTCAGATAATACACATACTAAGCCAGTAAATTAAATTGTATGTCAGTAGGTGATAAATACTATAGGTAAGTATACAACAGGATAAGTCGGTTTGGGAAGACTGTGGAGGTTAGAGTGTGCTTTTGTTTAACAGGGCCGTCACTATAAAATATCACAGACTATGTTGTCTAAACAACAGAAAGTTGTTTTCTCCCAACAATTGAGGCTAGAAGTCCAAAGTCAGGGTATGAGCAAGTTGGATTTTTTTTCCGAGGCCTCTCTCCCTGGCTTGCAAATGGCCACTTTGTCACTGTGTCTTCATGCCATCTTTGCTGTGTGCATGTGTGCTCCTGGTATCTCCCTGTGTGTTTGGATTTTCTCTTCCTATTAGGAAATTGGTCAGACTGGATTAGGACCCAACCGAGAGGCCTCATTTTAACTGAATCACCCCTTTAAAGATCTTATCTCCAAATACGGTCACATTCTGAGGTAGTGGGGGTTAGGACTTCAACAAACAAGTTTGGGATGGAGACGTACAATTCTGTCCATAACAGTGTGGTTATAATTTAAATAGAGTGGTCAAGATAGACTGTTAGAGAATGGCATTTGGTCAAAATCTTGAAGCAAGCAAGAGAAACATAGAAATATTCGGGAAGACAAATTTCAGGCAGACAGACCAGCCAGTGCAGAAGTCACAAGGCAGGCTGTGTTCAATGTGTTCAAGAAGCAGAAAGCAGGTCAGTTTGCTGAAACAGAGGAAAACCATGGAGTAATTGGAGAAGAAGGAAGAAGGGCAAAGGGAAACCGGATTATATGAAGCATTTTAGGCCATGGTGAGGGCCTGAGCATATGTTGTGAGTAGAATGGGGAACCACTGCAGATTCTAATCAGAGCAGTTACAATTAAGTTGTAGAGCAGAGGTCAGCAAACTGTAGGCTATGGGCTAAATCCAGTCTATTGGCTGTTGTTTTGCATGGTCCATTAACTAAGAATTGCTTCTACATTGTTAAATGTTGGAAACAAACATAAAAAAATCAAAAGAAGATTTTATGACACTTGGAAATTATATAAAATTGAAATGTAAAGTCTAATGATAAAGTTTGCATGAAACATGGCCATGCTCATTTATTTATATATTGCCTATGGCTGCTTTTGCATTATAATGGTACAGTTGAGTAGTTGTAACAGAAACTGGCCCACAGAGCCTGCGATACTTACTATCTGACCCTTCACAGAGTAAGTTCTCTGGTCCATACTCTGGAGGGTCAAGAATAAAAACAGTGGGGCCAGGCACATTGGCTCACACCTGTAATTCCAGCACTTTGGGAGGCCATGGCAGGCAGATCACCTGAGGTCAGGAGTTCAAGACCAGGCTGGTCAACATAGTGAAACCCCATCTCTAATAAAAATACAAAATAATTAGCCAGGCATGGTGGCTCCTGGCTGTAGTCCCAGCTTAATCTCAGCTTCTTCGGAAGCTGAGACACAAGAATCGCTTGAACTCAGGAGGAGGGGGTTGCAGTGAACTGACATCGTGCCACTGCACTCTAGCCTGGGTGACAGAGTGAGACTCCATCTCAAAAAAAAAAAAAAAAAAAAAAAAGAATAGAAACAGTGGAAGAGTGGTGGCTGTGACCAGGGCGGTAGCAGTGGAGGCTGCAGTGGGAGTTAGAAGGCATTGTTGATATGGCAGAGTGAGAGAAATGATTGGAAATATGGATTGGGGAGGGCTTGTGGCATTGGCATACATTCCAGTGGAACAGGATGCCCTACAGGCCTTTGGGTGGAGAGGCTTCACCATTGCAGCAATGCTTTAGGAAACCCTATTGGTGGCAGATGGCTGCAGGGAACTAGCGGTGATGGTAAATTCAAGAGGTACTGATGGCCTGGAAATGAAGAGAGGAAGGCAATAAAAAGGTAGCTTCAAGAGCATCCTGAACACATTGAGCAACTTTTCCATTTTCTGTGCCAGTGAGGAGCCTTCTGTGATAATATAGCAGTTTTCAAACAACTTTAAAAATATCTTGAAGTGCTAGAATACTAGTATTCTAATTATATACCCTTTGAATTAAAATAGAATTCTTCAAGTGAATCAGGCCAGATGCCTTTTACAAGTTAAGCCTTTGGATGTGTAATATTGAACATATGAACTCAAAAGAAGAGTGTCAGTAATCCCTAAATGGTCTGAGGGACTCAGAATCTGGATTTTTAACTTATGTAATTCACATTTATTTGTAAAAGCCAAAATGTCTAACTTGGAATTTCTGTTTTTTTTAATAGACTACTTTCATAATCTGTATATCTGATCTTAAAGTACTTCTGTAGAAATCCATTATCTTTGCTAAGATTTAGTGCACGATGTATTTTTTTTCCTGAACATATACTTTAGAAGATTGATGGATGAAAAAGACAATCTCAGTTATAACTCTTAGAGATATTTTTGCTCTTTCCTTTAAAAAAACCTTTATTTTATAAAATGTGATTGCAGTATTAATTACATAATCTTATCTGATATATTTAAAGACATACTCAGTATTTCATGGGTTATGTCCAGTTATACACATTTGCTTCGTAACATATATTTTCCAACTTTATTGAGTCCCATCTTTGTAAATATAAGCTATGATAAGTAAGTCAAAACACAAAACACTCCAATATAGGAATAACAGAATAAACTAAAATCTCATTAATACAGTCTACAAAAAGTTACCTAGCATAAAATAGACCTAGAACACGAAGCTGATTTATTCACACATGACAGAGTACAAAGTTCCTTGAATGAGTATATTTGTGGTGACAGAATCTTTAAGGCATAACCATTTTGAATTTGGACTGGTTGAAAAAGTGTGAAATATCTCTGCTGCAATGAGAGGAAAGTAGGATCTCCTGTTCATCTAAAAATAATCATTCTTTAACAAGAATGGAGAGGCAATTGGGTATCTTCACTAGGATTTCCAAGGGAAAAGTCATCTTTTGATAAGACTTGAAGACAACTTATCCATATTATAATTTGACTTTGGAAATGTCACTCTTATGTTTATATTGAGGTAATCATGTTAGGAAGATGATAGCATTCCTTTCATATTTTCTAATTTATCTTTGTTAAAGGTGAGGTGGCAGTCCTTTGGGGCTTTAAAAGTTCTCTGACTGTGGGAAGTAAAATGCAAAAGTTTCAAAAATGTTGAAAATGAAAACAGCTGGTGAAGGCAGTCATACTCTAGAAAGGGGCACAGTGACGCTCCACCCTAGTCCCATCATTTTTCAGAGAAACCTGAGACCTAAGGAGACCAAGTTTATTGAGTTTCTTGGTGCTCCGTATGGTTTTCTCAGTATATAATTGCTGTCAGATCAGATTTACTGAGCAGCTTAGTGGTCGTACTCAAACTAGGACCCCGTTCTTGGGCTAAAATCCCATTCTCTTTCTGCTAGAGTCTAGATCACAAGTCCTCCAGATATATGATACACATATTGGTAGAAGTAAGCTGATTTTACATGACACTGAAACTTGGCATTGAAAAGTAGTTGGATCGTGTAATATGGAAGTAGTCCCTTTCATGTTTTCTTTCAGGCTTTTGATAGCCTCAGTGGATATCCTCAAGTTACTACACATATATCTGTATCAACACCCTAAAACATGTGACTCTCTACTTTTCATAAGAGAAAACATATGAAACTCAACCTTCAGCAAGGTGAGGTGGTAAATTGAAATTTTTAGAAAATGCCCAGATTATTTTTTGATGGTGTTTCTTTTCTTTTAATTAAAAAAAATTGATGAGTACATAGTAAGTGTATATATTTATAAGATATGTAAGATATGTTGCTACAGGCATGCAATATGAAATAAACACATCATGGAGAATGGGGTGTCCATCCTCTCAAGCATTTATCCTTTGAGTTACAAACAATCCAGCTACATTCTTTAAGTTGTTTAAAAATATATGATTAAGTTATTATTGACTATAATCACTCTATTGTGCTATCAAATAGTAGGTCTTATTCATTCTTTCTAATTATTTTTTGCACCCATTAATCATCCTCACCTCCCCCACAATTCCTCCCTTCCAGCCACTGGTAACCATCCTTCTACTCTCTATATCCATGAGTTCAATTGATTTCATTTGTAGATCCCACAAATAAATGAGAACATGCAATATTTATTTGTCTTTCTCTGCCTTGCTTATTTCACTTAACATAATGATCTCTGTTTCATTATTATTGTTACAAATGACTGGATCTTGTCATTTTCAATGGCTAGATAGTACTCCACTGTGTATAGGTACCACATTTTCTTCATCCATTCATCTGTTGATGGACATTTAGGTTGCTTCCAAATCTTAGCTATTGTAAACAGTGCTGCAATAAGCATAGGAGTGCAGAAAAAAACCCAGATTTTGTTTACAGGAGATTTTTATGGGCATCTTCCATTTATGAAAAATAGTAATTTTATAAGAATTAGATACTTTATTTAAAATAAATTTATTTCACTAAAACTAATTTATTTTTAAAATAATGATCCAAAGGTTACTCAGGTGTGGCAAAACTCACAAAGGAATACTAGGTAGAATACAGGTACTGTACACCCCATGAATGGGATCCACAAATGATTGAGGTATGGAAACGCTCCTCTAGGTACTGCCAAGGCTTTTGTATCTGGAGATGAAAGTGGTATGATATAGAATTAAAATTCCCAAAATAAGAACAAGGGGAGAAGTTCTAGTTCTTGATTTATTGGGTAAGGACACTCAATCCAAGCTTCCTTTCTCAAAGGTACAATGAGAGAGATTGCAGTTGAGAACAGCTAAGTACACTGCATCCCAGACTTTCTTAGATAACTTGCAAAAGTGAAAACACTGCTGTCTTCAAGATATAATATTCAAAGCAATTAAGGAACATTACCCACTCATAGCCATTATGGGCTAAATCGCCCAAATAATCACCATACACTGTTACCTCTTTAAATTTACTTTCACCAAGAAGTATAGAGATCAGTTTAACCCTGCAGAAAGCTTATTTGAATTAGATGTAGAGAAAGCCCACACCAAGGATCCTGTATATAAGGTAGAAATGTACATGGGTGTGTGCGCGCACATACACACACCACAATCTTGCCTGATCTGTGATCTTCCATGTTCAATGTTCATGAGGGCTAAGTTTCTGGTTATTACTCTAAGAAAAAATTTAGACTAGACACAAACTCAATACATATAGCAAAGAGCTGTAAGTATCACTTTAACTCTGCTGACAAGTCATTCATATTCTCCTCTCTAAATCTGTTTTTAACATTTTTAAAGCTAAAGTGTTTAGAAGATTGAGTCTTCTGTTAAGACATTGTTTATCTTCATTTTTGTTTTCAAACACTCCCTGCAAGGCATGAGACTATGTGCTGGTTTCTTTGCATCTAAAATGAGTTAGGATTTTTTAAATCACATGTAGAAACGTGTATAATAATGTGTCAACTGACAAACTTCGGTTCTTCAGTAACACTGACTACAAGTCAGTCATATGAAATGAGGATATAAGTAATTATTGGTGTTTAATATTTATCCTGAAATCAGCAGTTTTTAAAAAATTGCTTAAAGTTGGCTGTTTACTTGGAATAACACAGGAGCATAGTTCATTACCCACCACCACTAGCTAGTTCAAGTATGTATAGTACGTTAGTGTAGTTGATTCAAAGTTAGAATTGCATTTTTACAGATTGAAAATCAGATAACACCTCATTTCCACTGGTTTTTGTATTTATTTTTATAAAAGTATAAATTAAATTTTTAGAAAGTGAGATTTGGAATAAGGCCCAATATTATGTTAGTAGAGGGTTTATTTTTTAAATATGCCATTCTAAAATAAAATGTTTTATTCTTATTGTTATAATTTATTTTAATGAACTTTCTGCCATCGTACTTAAGCACTGTATTTTATTTTAAATGAAAATCAATACTTTATTAGAACTTAATCAAGATGAAGCTATTTAGTGTCAAAATAGAAGTCAGTATATCCTGATCAACTAAGAGAACCAAGAAGATATAAAGAATATAATGGAAAATAACACTTTTGAGTCATTTTGAGTATATGCTGTGGATAACTGTGGCCGTAGGCAGGTAATTTCAACTGTCTGGTTTCTTGCTTCATTAGAGTTGTTTGATTTGTGAAAAGCACTTTATAACTTGAGAGATGTTATATAAATGCTAGTTGCTTACAAGGATCCCCACCTCCTGATAGTCACACTTTCCTATACTCTCCTCCCACATTATACCAGGCTATGGCAATCATGATGCTATGTCACTTCTAAGGTTAGGGTTGAAAAAGTGCTGCAGCATTTATTCTGGTTGCCTTTTCTCTCTCTCTTTTTCTATTGGATCATTCGCTCGGGGTAAGCCAGGAGCCATGTCACTGTCTCCCTCTGGAGAAACCCACATGGCAGGAAAGTGAGGCCTCCTGCCAACAGTCTTGTGCGTGAGCCATCATGGCAGCAGATCTTCCAGGCCTGACAGAGCTTCAGATGACTGTGGTTCTGGCCTATACCTTGACTGCAAACTCATGAGCAATGCTGGGCCAGAAGCACCCAGCTAAGCCACTCACAAAGTACTGACCCACAAGAACTGTGAGATCAATGTTTGCTGTTTTAATATGCCAACTTTGCGGGTAATTTGTTACACAATGGACACCTGGAACATGTGGTTATCCCAATAGTCACCTGAGCCTTCCTGAAGGAATCTTATCATGCTTTCATGGTATGTGAACTAGACAGAAGAAAACAAACATGCTTACCAGTAAATATACTTAGCCAATGAAAAATATGTAAAAGCACATATTTAATATACACAGAACCTTTGTTTCAAGTGATCAGTGAATTACTATCAGAAGGTTATTATCTCAGTTCCAGCCCCTAACAATTCTAGGAATAGGTGTTTTTAACCCATCACAGAAAAGGAAAACAAAATTGACAGAAGTCAGGAAATTTCCCCATGGTCTCACAGCAGATGTGTTACAGAACCAGTATCATTTTTTTGTTTTGTTTTAAATTATTTTATTTTAAGTTCTGGGGTAGATTTGCAGAATGTGCCGGTTTGTTACATAAGTATACACGTGCCATGGTGGTTTGGTGCTCCCATCAACCCATCATCTATATTAGGTGTTTCTTTTAATGCTATTCCTCCCCTAGTCCTCCACCTCCCGACAGGCCCCGGTGTGTGATTTTCCCCTCCCTGCGTCCATGTTAGAACCAGTATCTTAAGTCTGATCTATCTTAGCATAAAATCCCTCCTTGGTAAGTTAAGTAAGCATCAATCAGGCTCTAAGAGAGAGTCTTTTAAGTGCCCACTTTACTGCTGGGGCCTTCATACATCCAGGAGCATTTGTTCATTTACTTCAATGTTCAGGACTGGATTCTAGTGGGATGCATTTGGTTGAACTCAGACCTTTAAGTGAAGGGGCATTGCTGGGGAGGAATTCAATTTTGTGGGTATCTAACTTTTTTCCTTGGAATCGCTGGTCATTTAAAATGAGTATTTATTCTTGCAAGCCATTAGGATTTAGTTTTCCTCCAACGTGAGCATTTCAGCATAGGTTTCGGGTGCCACTGTGACACACAGCTCAAAGCATCGTAATACTCCTGAGTCTGAGTAACATGTTCTCAGAATAGAGACCCCATCAATCGATCATATCGACCCATTAACAGCAAGAGGAAAATGATGAAGTATATAGCCAAGAGAAAAACTGGATTCTGATGACAGTTGAAATGTGATGAAGATTCTGTGAGGCAGAGATAATATAAGAAAGATGCCTGTGTAGAAATTAACTGTAAACATGCCAATGGATGGAAATTTTCTCCAAATTTACAAGGCTTCCCCTATAATTTTAAAATGGAGCCAAACTGCTTTATGATGGGAATATTACCAGGCATCCATGCAGGAGAAGTCTTCCAGAAACAGACTACTGGTTCTGAAAATTTGGCATGGCGTCAGTCATGCACTTCCGAATCTTCAGGACCCCTCCAAGAGTTTTCAAAATGTGACTGGCTACATTTGAAGAATGTTTGTTTGCCTTCATAGCCAGCCATTCTTGTTAGATTTTGGAAACTCAATAAGCTCTGACTGGTCACAATTTAATATTTTAGTGACACATTTCTGGGTTTCTAAATCAGTTTTATGAGGCATGTGATAAAAATAAAATCAAAGTCGGCTGAACACTTATGGTGCTCAGTCAACTCTGAATATGACCTGTAGAAACACAGCAGAAACAAAACGACACTAAGTCATTTTTACTTCAATTTTATTAAAAGAAAGAGAATGATTAAACCAGTGGAAAACGTAACACGTTACTAAATTTTTTAAAGTTTACTCATATATTTTTTAGATTCTGTCTGTAATTTTACTAGATGGTGTTAAAATACAAAATTGAAGTTCAATATGATCGATTGTTTTCATTCTCTAAGTTTAATAGCAATGTTATATTTCATCATTAGGAAGTATGTTTGATGTGTTGCTTTCTCATTGCATTTCAGATACGTGCCTTTTTCAATTTGTTAGCAAATTTTAAGCAAAGATAATTAATTTTTCTACCATTTAAAAAATGGAATTTTATCAATTATGAGTATCTTATTTAAAAACTAACAAATATTCCTGAATAGATAAACGTGCTTATGGAAGATTAGAAAATGTAAACTTAAGAATTATTTAAAATAAGGTTGTCATGTAAAGCTTAATGTCTTGCAAGGTATAGGTATAATTTTTACAGTTGCTAACAGTTCACTCATTTTACTTTGAAAATTTCCATCTTCTCCAAATAGATTATTTTTCAGTAATATAAAACATTAGAAGGGGAATATATATTTCACCCCAAATGCTTTCAGCCTTGGCGTTTATGTTCATGAAAATTTCGTACATAGCAAACAAGTAGTGGTAAGATTATGGTAACTGGTAATGGAGTAAAAGGAAAATGGTATAAAATTATTAGAGTGGGCATCTTTATGCCTCAGTTTCTCCTTTAATGATAGGGTTCATCATACTTTGCATTATCTGCCCTCTAAATTTAAAAAAGACAGTTGACTCCTAAACAATGTGTGTTTAGAAGTGCCCATCTCAGCACAGTCAAAAATCCACGTAAAACTTTTGACTCCCCCAAAATTAACTACTGGTTGTCTGCTGTTGACCAGAAGGCTTAATGATAAAATAGTCAGTTGGTTAACACATATTTTGTATGTTACATGTATTATATATTGTATTATTACGGTAAATTAGCCAGAGAAAAGAAAATGTTATTAAGAAAATTATGGCTGGGCATGTTGGCTCATGCCTGTAATCCCGGCACTTTGGGAGGCTGAGGCCAGAGGACTGTTTGAGCCCAGGAGTTTGAAAACAGCCTGGGCAACAAAGTGAGACTCTGTATCTACAAAATATAAAATAATTAGCCAGGTGTGTTGGCTCGCACCTGTGATACCAGGTGCACGGGAGGCTGGGCAGGATTATTGCCTGAGCTCTGGAGGTCGAGGCTGCAGCAAACTATGTTTGCAACAATGCACTCCAGTCTAGGTGACCCTGGTCTTGGAAGGAAGGAAGGGAGGAAGGGAGGAAGGAAGGAAGGAAGGAAGGAAGGAAGGAAGGAAGGAAGGAAGGAAGGAAGGAAGGAAGGGAGGGAGGGAGGGGAGAGGGAGGGAGGGGGGGAGGGAGGGGAGAAAATCATAAGAAAGAGAAAATGTGTAGTATGCATTAATTGGAAGTGGATCATCATAAAAGTATTCCTCTTCGTTGTCTTTACACTGAGTAGACTGAGGAGGAGGAGAAGCAGGCAGGTGGTCTTGCTGAGTTTTAGGCAAAGTGGCAGAGCTGGAGGAGCTGGAAGGAGAGACAGGAGAGGCAGGCACACTTGGTGTAACTTTTATTGAAAACAATCCACAAGGGGACCCATGCAGTTCAAATATAAATTGTTTAAGGGTCAACGGTACGTAGATATAAATATATCTACATATATCTCACTGTGTTTATTTATTTATAAATTATAAGTAAATTGTATTATTCTGCTAAAATGTTATGTCCAAAACATAGAAAAACTGAAACATAAAGTGTTAAGATTGATAAAAAATTAAGTGTTTGAATATTTTTGTGAATTATCAAAGAAACTTTTTGCACTCATTAACGTTAGAATTGTATATATTGCATATTGTTATCTTATTGTATATAATAATAGACTATTTGTAATAATTTTAGTGAAGGCAGTGTACTTAATTATTTTTGAAAATCTTGATTTATACTTTGGGTTATTGATACATGTTAATTCAGAACTTAGTTCTAATTTTAGTTTTATATCTGCTTTTAATGATTGAAAAAATTTTCACATAAATATCTTCATAAAAATGTAAAAAGCAGGCTGGGCGCGGTGGCTCAAGCCTGTAATCCCAGCACTTTGGGAGGCCGAGACGGGCGGATCACGAGGTCAGGAGATTGAGACCATCCTGGCGAACACGGTGAAACCCCGTCTCTACTAAAAAAAATACAAAAAACGAGCCGGGCGAGGTGGCGGGCGCCTGTAGTCCCAGCTACTCGGGAGGCTGAGGCAGGAGAATGGCATGAACCCAGGAGGCGAAGCTTGCAGTGAGCTAAGATCCGGCCACTACACTCCAGCCTGGGCGATAGAGCGAGACTGTCTCAAAAAAAAAAAAAAAAAAAAAAAAAAAAAAAAAAAAAAAAAAAAAAAGTCAGAAGCACATCATACCTTGTGCTTACTAAATGATGACACACAGTAACCGGGATACTATAGTAACCTTGTTTCTATTTTCCCACAGCCTCGCCAGCATCTGTTGTTTCCTTACTTTTTAATAACTGTCGTTCTGACTGGTGTGAGATGGTATCTCATTGTGGTTTTGATTTGCATTTCTCTAATGATCAGTGATATTGAGCTTTTTTTCATATGTTGGCTGCATAAATGTCTTTTTTTGAGAAATGTCTGTTCATATCCTTTGCTTACTTTTTGATGGAGTTGTTTTTTATTGTAAATTTGTTTAAATTCCTTGTAGATTCTAGATATTAGACCTTTGTCAGATGGGTAGGTTGCAAAATTTTTCTCCCGTTCTGTAGGTTGCCTGTTCACTACGATGATAGTTTATTTTGCTTTGCAGAAGCTCTTTAGTTTATTAGTTCCCATTTGTCAATTTCAGCTTTTGTTGGAATTACTTTTGGCATTTTTGTCATAAAGTCTTTGCTCATGCCTATGCCCTGAATGGTATTGCATAGGTTTTCTTCTAGGGTTTTTTGGTTTTGGAGTTTAGAGTTAAGTCTTTAATCCATCTTGAGTTGTTTTTGTTAAGGTATAAGGAAGGGGTCCAGTTTCAGTTTTCTGCATATGGCTATCCAGTTTTCTCAGCGCCATTTACTGAATAGGCCATCCTTTCCCCATTGCTTGTTTTTGTCAGGTTTGTCAAAGACAAGATGATTATAGATGTGTGGTGTTATTTCTGAGGTCTCTGTTCTGCTCCATTGGTGTATATGTTTGTTTTGGTACCAGTACCATGCAATACAGCAGTTATTAAAAGCCCACATAATACATTTAGGATGAAGTTCATTTTTAAGGTACAAAAGGTAACTCTGATATCAGAGAACATCTTGATAATTTCAGATTATTTAGGACCTACGTATATCTGATCTGAATATATCATTCTTTCAATTTCCAGCCACATAACTCAAACAGGTTTCTCCAAGAAGCAGAGTTGTGACCTCTGCCATGTTATTGTTCTCGGCATACATTACTAGTATTGTTTCCAATTCAAGGTTTCTTTTTGCAAGTGATATATTTCTGTTGTTTCTTTTGTGAGTTAGTTGGAGTGAGATACTATGTTAAGTAGTGTGATCTGTCTATCAAGTTAACCAAGGTACACACAAACTAGAAGATGCTGCGGAGTACTGGAGGTGAACTTCTGTACAACAATGGGCAGTTTGCTGCACCACCTGTGCCACCATAGAACTTCCTTTTCTTCCATCAATTTCCACTGTGATTCAATGGCATTCAATATAATTCGTTACGCTTTAGCTTAATTCTCCCAAAAATAAGTAAGTAGAAGCATTATTCACAATTCTTCATAATATTTTCCTTCCAGATTTTGTTCCACACCTCACTATGGAGACTAACAATTTGTGGAATAAGGAAGTGGTCATTGTTGGCTTATCTTTTATTCTGGAAAAAGACTTTTCTGTGCAGCTGGGCAATCATCATAGACTTAAAATTTTATTACCAAAAAAAAAAAAATCATGTCTGGACAAACTGTTTGAGTGGAATCTCACAGCACTTGATGCATACTTTTATCATACCACTGTTAGAGCTTTCTATTCCTGGCTCCGTCTCCAACATCCTCTCTCACATACCTTGTGAGACCTTGAGCCCAATAAGCTTAGCAGTGACATTGTGTCTGTGTGATGTCTTTATTAATCCTAGCAGAGCATGTGAGGGATTTTCAGTAGGTGGTTTTTGAATTAACGGACATGTGAAATCAAGAATAGAGGTGTTTGGGACTGCTCAAATATCCTATCTCCATAGACAAATGGGAAAAGGAGAATTGGAAAACTAATGTGAGATGAGCTGGAATTTTCCTAAGGTCTATAGAATTCTGAGATCTTCCTGCAACTTTCCCCTTTCATGTCCTGCCATCTTCTTATGCCATGTGCAAAATTGTTTGAGGCTGAGATTGGCTTCGTCTCTTTCCTCTTCAAGTTTCTCCATGGGGTGTGTCTGGAAGGGGAGTATAACTGGATTTTCAATTGTTACAGCTGTCTGGTTTCCTTCCCAGAGTTGCTGAGATTGGTTATTGATGATTTTTTTAAAACATTTTTGAATGGTTGTCCATTTCTCCTTCTACTTCTTGATATGCTTCTTTCTTCTCTGTTTATTCCCTGCAAGTCAGTGGGGTTTAGAAAGGTCTGAAGTTAAAGAAAGGTAAGCAGAAGAAGAACCCATTCAATGTGACTCTCTTTTCTCCCCCTTATTCACCACCACTAACTGAAGCATATCTTTTAAAAAGACTTGAAGGGACATGTAGAGAAGTTTCTATTCTTGCTTTTCTTATAAAAGACAGCTTTGGCATTTTTTTCATTTAATGTCTGTAAAGCTTCTCTGCATAAGTACCATGTGAAACACAGAGATTAGTGTTGTTAATTTAATGCAGTAAGCTTAGAGTCTTTATAAGATATCATCTCCTTTTGAACTTTATGTTCAAATCAGTAGAGACCAGAACAGAGTTTTTCAGAAGAATATTAACTTTCCTACTTCATATATTAAGCAAATAGAAGGGCCAGGGAAAATATAAATACGTGGGCTCATACACTGGCATAAATCATCCTGAAATGTAAGAGAGTAGGTATTTTTAATTTGTTCTTTTCTCTCATAAACTGTTGGGGAAATTGAATGAACTTGCTGTACACATAATGGATACAGTAATGTGGGGAGACGATCCGTTGCAATGATGCATTTGGGTAGGCTCGAATGAAGTAAAGATTCAACTTATTGATGACAAAAAGAAAACAATGGTTATGTATAAAGTATCATATATCTTTTCATCAAGCTGTCCTACTGAATAAGAGATGCAGTGTTACTTACGTAATGCATTATGTTTTCATCTTTTAAAAAGGAACAAAGCTGAGACATTTCCACTTGATTTTTATGCATTCTCTTTCAGGTAACTTCTTAACTTGGCACCAGTAGAATGTTTGAAAGGAAACTAAAATTCTTATATAGGCAGGAGCAACAGAGAAATCCTTGCAGGAAAATGTCAGCCAAGGAAAATAAATTGGCTTTAGTCACTGATTTTTTTTTTACATTAATACATTTATATTTCTTGTTATGTTTTATTACAGCAGATATTAAAATTAGTTTCCACCCTCCTAGGTTTGCAAAAATTGAAAATGACAAAAGGCCAAAGGACGCCATGTATGGTCAGAGGAAGGATGAAGGCTTCAGGGGATATAGTGAGTTGGCTGCAGATGGTCCTGCAAGTGGGAAATAAAGAGCTGGATAACAGAGAGAATTCTGTATCCAGCATAGTTGGAGCCCCAGCACAAGTTTTGCCTAATGTCTGATATGCCCTTATGATATGCCATCTTGTTCATTTTCTGACAGTACTACACAATGCTCCTAAAAAATTCCTTTTTGGAAAGGCCAACTGGCTGGGTGCCTACTAGTCAGGTATACTTTGTTTGAAATGTTCCTACCTGTGCTTCTTACAGCCTTGACTTATTTTAGTTTTTACATTTGTGTTGATTAACTTTTACAAAAAAAAAAAAAAAAAATGTATAAAATGAAGGAGGTGGGGTGGGGGGGTGCCCTGTGATAGAAAAGACAGTAGTAACCATTCCTCAGCTTTTCCTGACTTCTTTTTAAGTCGGCAATTATTCAAAGTTAGGTTTTTTAAGCAATGTATCACCTGCTACAATATTTCCATTCCTATGCATTTAGTCTTTGAATTAAATTTCTGTCTGCTAAGGCTTCTCTGCCCACGATCTCTAAATGTTAAAGAGAAAGAAAGATTCATGAAACAAATCTTCCTCTGTTTTACCCAGAGGAAGGTCCTGGACATTGAGGAGGTTTCCAGAAGTTATAAAATTTTCACTTTCCATATCTTTCCTGAACTTTGGGCGTATGCTGGCTAATCAGAGGACCAATGATAAAGCTTAAAAAGAGCAATTATTTCTTTCTGAAAAAATAACAGAATTGATTTATTGAGAGCCCACTATATGTCAGGCATTGTGCTGGTCCTCAGATCCTATTTTATTTAATCGTCACCAAAAAATACTATATGATTACCATTAATACACAGATCATATGACAGATGAATTAAGCATCTATGAGTTTAAGTCAGGACCTTCCAAGACCTGGAAGTTCAAGCCATTTTCATTTTTAGGCTTTTATTAAAAATTAAAGAAGTACCAAATCATGTCACAACAACTATTGTGATAATTTTAAAATTATATGTGAAAAACATTTAACACAAAAACAGTGCAATAAAGTTGTGCAATGCACAAAAATCTTCACAGTAGGCATTTAAAAAATAGTCCATAGTGTGCTATAGGTGGCATGGTAAGATGAAGGAACAGGAATTATATTAGGAATGCTGTTTTTTCGACTCTTGAGTGTATCTCTGGGAAGCAACTGAGACACAGGAGATTAAGCAAACTGCCTGAAGCCACCTAGATCCTAAATAACAAAGCTAGAAGATAAACTGAGGTGCCTGACCTCAGAAATTTTGCTTTTAATGACTTTGCTACCTTCCAAATAGGCCCACATTCCAAACTCTTTTACTCACCATAAGCCATTTCCAACTTTCAAACTGCAAGATGGCAAGCAGAAATATTTATCTGGTTTAAATATGCTATGGGAATAATTGCTTTCTCTGGTTCCTATTTTTTGTCTCCGTTTAAGAACTAGGTTAGGGATAGTGTTTCGGTTGCCTCTGTTTTTTTTCTTGACAGGTGTATCTACTGTAGAGCATTTGCAGGTGGTTTAAATGTGACTAATGCACAGAACTGCTGTGCAGTTTAGGAGCATTAGTGATAGATGTATCAGAAGACCTGTCGGGCGTGGTGGCTCACACCTGTAATGCCAGCATGTTTGGAGGCTGAGGTGGGTGGATCACTTGAGGCAAGGAGTTCAAGACCAGCCTGGCCAATATGGTGAAACCCTGTCTCTACTAAAAATACAAAAAATAAATTAACCAGTTGTGGTGGTGCACACCTGTAATCCCAGCTACTCAGGAGGCTGAGGCAAGAGAAATCACTTGAGCCGGGGAGGCAGAGGTTGCAGTGAGCCAAGATTATGCCACTGCACTCCAGCCTGGGCAACACAGCAAGACTCTGTGTCAAAAAAAAAAAAAAAAAAAAAAAAAGAAAGAAAAAGAAAAAGAAAAAAACAAACAAAAACAAACAAACAAAAAAATCCTAAGTTTGAATCCCAGCTCTGAAGTTATTTAGCACTGTGACTTTGAGGAAGTTGCAACATCATTCTTTACCTTGGATTTTATACCTACAAAACAGTGCTGTTGTGAGAATGAGATTTTGGAAGCTATATAAGGATCTAGCATGGGGATTTCTGTTTTCTAGATGTCAAACTCTTCTGGAATGCACTTGCCCAAAGGACATCCCAGAGTGTGTCCAGAAGTGCCTGAAGGAAGCTTATTGGGTTCTACAGGACCTTTCAAAAATCAGTCAGTGTTAGACACCACTCATAGTTATTAGGCCTTAGAACAAGCAAGGTCAGGATCACAGGTTCAAGACCTATGTGGGTAAGTGAGCAACAACCAGAGGCTACTTAAGAAGCCAGTCCTAAGCCATTGAAGACATGAAGAAAGCTGGTAGCAGAGTAGCCTTGGCTTAGTCACAGCTCTGAGCAGCCAGGGAGCACCTGCAGTCATAGCATGGTGCTCCCAAAGGCTTACACTCCCCTCCCGGTGGAAAGCCTGAATCTTTTCCTTGGTTAATATTTTAGTTTTTCTGGTAACTCTGTGTATGAAATCTGTGGTTTCTAAGATCGAACACATACAACTGCAAAGCTATTACAATCATTTTAATATAGAAACAATTATTTTAGACCACAAACAAAAATTATATGAAGATGATGTTACGTAGGAGGCCCAAGTAGAAAGAAATAGGGTTCTAATTAATCCTGCTTTTGTGTTTCTGTCATTATCCTGGATGAATTCCCTAATGCTACATTTTTAATGGGAGATGCATTTCCAATGCTGTTTAGCAAATCACTTTGTAGGCAGATGTTATGGTAGCCCATCTTTCAGGCCAGGGAGCAACTACTATTTTATTCTGTGATATGTGTTGGTATGGAGGAATCACTGCATTCAGATCATAAACTGTGAGACTTTGGGCATTTTTTATGGACAAAAATAAAAATAAATCTGGTAGAAATGAAGAGAAGATGTACTTTTTATTACTGGAAAAAGCTTTAAGAAAAATATAACAAATGTCAGTATCTTCCCAAGCTCGACAGACCTGTAAAGTCAGAAACATCCCAGGGCACCCCTGACTCTGCTTTGTATTTCTTTAAGCTTCAGGTTTGAGGACACAGAGTGTATGAAATACCTTTGTAGAGGTCATTTCTTTAAGCTTCAATTTGGAGGACACAGAGTGTATGAAATACCCTTGTAGAGGTTATTTCTTTAAGCTTCAGGTTGGAGGACACAGGGTATATGAAATACCTTTGTAGAGGTTGCTTACAAGCAAATATCATTTTGTCCAGGTGGTGTGAGGAAGCCCTAACACCTTTCTGAAAAGAAACTTTGGACTCAGCCCTGTTTCAAAAATGTCTACAGATCACTTGGGTTGCATTGTATCACCCTTTACAGCAACTGAAAATTTTCTCTCACAGCGAGAAAGCTGCCTTTATATAGTTCAGACCTAAGCTATTTTTTTTTTTTAAATAGAAACAAGGACATTTAGTTACTTTTACACTAAAATTGTTTGGTATTTTCTTCTTTGCCTTTGGCACTAGTATTTTATCTTTTCTTTCATTATTTGCCTCGCAGCAATTTAGAGATGCCAGTTAAAAAATGAAGGAATAAAAGAACCTATTGAGGGCAGCAAACTAGACAAAAGGTAGAGGGTGGGGCCAGGAGAAGAGATTTTATCTAAAATTTTCTATCAGGTGAGTGTCTTGGTAACTCTGGGTCAATTTGGCTCATCACTCTGAGCCATAGCGTTCTCATAGGTAAGATAGATTTAATGACAACTGCCTCAGAGAGCTGGATTCCTATTCAAATTGAAATGGGAGACTTCCCTGACCCCCTTGTGGGACTTGTGACATGGATGTGGCATGCTCAAACCCCTTATGGGAGGGGGAGCACACAGGTGAGCAGGTGCACAAACCAGAGTGAGCACTTTTGGGCTCCCAGACCATGTCCAGGAGTGCTACAATGCTCTTTTAGCCCTGATATCCAAGAATGGCTTAAGTGTTAAACAGCTCAGTGAAGAGTCAGTGTGACAGCCTTTCTGGGTTCCCGTACTCACTGCCTCCCAAGTTCTTGTCCAGTGTCCAGGAAGAATCAGGTCACACAAACTTGAAGGATGGTGAATGCGGGGATTTTATTGAGTGAAAGAGGTGGCTCTAAACAGGATGGGGAGCTGGAGAGGAGATGGAGTGGGAAGATGATGTTCCCCTGAGTTCAGCCGTCCCGTGGTTGATGTCCTCGCCTATCGTCCCCGGAAGAACTTCTCTTGATGTGTTCAAACACTTCCTCTCTTCTTTCCTTCTCTGCCACACTGCTCTGCTGCTCTGCCAATGGAGCTTGGGGTTTATATGGGCACAGAATAGGGGTATGGCAGGCCAGAGTGGTCTTGGAAAAGGCAACATTTGGGCACGAAAACAGCTTGTTCTGATTTAGGGCTGCAAGTTTCCAGGGTGAGGCCTTTGCCAGGGAACCTCCCTTTTCTACCCAGTATTTCCCTGCCTCCTGTCCATCTCAAAATGAGAAATATATAAGTGAAATTGCCACATAAATGAAAATAACGAGTATCATTGTCATCACTACAACCACCACTAGAAAAGGGAACTAACTTTCAAGCATACTTTCTTGGACCTGTTTAAGGATAGCATTAACAATTTAGAGTAGTGGACAGAGAACTCCACATCTCATGAGCCCACTGTAACCTCCAGGTCCAAGTCAACAGTGCTGTCTTTCTCATTTCTTGCTGTGTTTTTTTCTCAGATGCCAGAAGTAGGACACGTTAGTCCACTATTGAAATTCCGCTGAGCTACACTTACTCTTGTCTTTTCCAGCTGTCATCTGTGACTACCCATGATAGCACATCTTCAGGGAAGATTTGAAAAGATATGTGGGTAGATCAATGGAAAGTAAAAATATGTTATATATTCTGTTTGATGTGAAATGTCCCTAAATGTAAAAATTACTTTAGAAGGGAAACAAGGAGTTTAAAATAGAGACCAAAGTATACAGAAAAATCATAGTGTAGTTAACCTAAGTTTATTGAATGTTTCTTATCTGCAAGGCATTGGGAAATTTCATTTAGGAGATATGGAGAATGATGCTCCCATCTCTGCCTTTCATGTATTATAGTCTAAGTAAGGGAAGCAAGAGGTATATATAAATAAGGAGGACATATATATTTGGAAAGATAAAAGAGGGTATACAGGATAGAGAAGATATTTCCTGGTGGAAAAATCCTAGGACTTTAAATAAGGGAAATATCTCAGCTATGCCTTAGGTAAAGTATTGATAGATAGGATATAGGAGTACATTATAGATTGAGGGACTGGCCTGAGAAAACTTTTAGTGTTAGAAAAGGAAAGACATGGTAAACAAATGGTGATTATCCTATAGCTAAAATATAAGGTACACATGGAACAGACGAAAAGGGAAACAAACTCTTGTTGGTGCTTTTAACTAGAATCCTCTCCTCAAGTATTTAATCAAAGTCCATCCTCTCATTATTTAATCCTGTACTATACCCACTTTACAAATAAAGAAATGAGAGCACAAGAAGATTAATTAACCTACCTGAAAATGAGGAATAACAAATACAGTTTAGGACTTGACTCCATGTTTTCTTCAGTTAAAGTAAGCATATTCTTTTTACCATGGGGTCTCAAAAGTAATAATAACAATCAATGATTGTGGTTTATTGAGTACTCGCCCTAGGCCACAGAAATTCAATTTTTCTTAATCTTCAAGATTACATAAAATGTAGAAGTTATTATCCAAATCTCTAGATGAAGAAATGGTGGTTTAGAAAATATATTTGATGCATTAAAAATAATGAAGATTAATGCTGAGGAGAAATGAAGATAGAAATAAAATGGACTTGACTACCAGGCTAAGAGGTCTTATTTTATTGAAAAACTAGTAAGATAATCATTAAATATATTCATTCGAAAAAATGCATGATCAGAATCGTACTTGAGGAAGATTCATCTGTTAGCTTCATCCAGGAGTATGAATAAAGAGATGAGAGATTCTTAGTAAGATTTTAAAAATTTATGGTTAAAACTGCTTTGAATCAAATTAACCCAAGATTTAGGTTTTTAAAAATTGTTTTAACTTCAATGGATCTAATTAAAATATATAAGATAATCATATTATCTTTTGTCTCATATGTTTAGGCAAAGAGATGCTCTGATAAAATGTTTATATCAAAATGACATAATGTACACAGAGTAACACTTTTTAAAGAAAATATAATACCATAATATGCACAAAAGCATATTTTCTACAGGTAGCTGATCTAATAATCAACAGTCTACTTTTTAAACTGCTAATTAAATTATACATATTGTTTAGAGAGACTTTGAACAGGTCCACTCACTAATTCAGTTTTATCTGTAGAATACATTGGCAAACTGACTTTAAAATTCTACTGTGAAACCAACCTCTTATTGGAGAAAACTTGCAGAATCATTGAAATCCTAAAGCTGAAGGAAAGATTTAGACCGACCTTGTCAGTTTACAAGGGAAACAGAGGTCACAGGGCAATACAGTGAGGGAATTCAGGCCTGTGATCCTCAATGACCTCGTGCTGTATGCTTCACTTACCTGCCGCCACCCCATCAAAACCAAAGTATGTTGTATTAAAGGATATGCACTATGTGGGCCTGGCGTGGTGGATCACGCCTGTAATCCCAATACTCTGTGGGGCTGAGGTGGGCAGATCACAAGGTCAAGAGTTCAAGACTAGCCTGGCCAACATGGTGAAATCTGTCTCTACTAAAAATATAAAAATTAGCCGGGCATGGTGGTGGGCACCTGTAATCAGAGCTACTCAGGAAGCTGAGGCAGGAGAATCACTTGAACCCAGGAGGTGGAGGTTGCAGTGAACTGAGATCATGCCGTTGCACTCTAGCCTGGGCAATACCATGAGATTCATTCTCAAAAAAAGAAAAAAAAAGTGGGATATGCACTATGTGATGTGATGTGATGTGATATGATGTGTTCTTCATAGGCTGGAACTTTATTATGTTTCCCTGTGTATAATATAGTACAGATGCATTACTTAAGATGAAATGGAAAGTTTCTCCAAGTTAGATAAATGATCAGTTTACTTCCTATAGAAGTAAACTTACAGTATGTTTAGTATGTTTAATGAGGTCTTTAAAAGTCTGCTTCTAGAAAGTTTATCTAGTGTTGTAGAATTTTTATTGCTTTCAATATTTAGCTGTATGCCGTGTATCTTAAATAAAATTATGTTTAGGCTGGGAGCAGTGGCTCATGCCTGTAATCGCAGCACTTTGGGAGGCCAAGGCGAGAGGATCATGAGGTCAGGAGATTGAGACCATCCTGGCCAACATGGTGAAACACAGTCTCTACTAAAATTACAAAAATTAGCTGGGCATGGTGACACGTGCCTGTAGTCCCAGCTATGCTGAGGCAGGAGAATTGCTTGAAACTGGGAGGCAGAGGTTGCAGTGAGCCAAGATCATGACACTGCACTCCAGCCTAGTGACAAAGTGAGACTCCATCTCAAAAAAAAAAAAAAAAAAAAAAAAATGTTTAAACCATTTGCTAAAACACTAATAACACTTTGCTGCAGACTCATTGAACATCTAATTATGATCAAAGACAAGTCAAGAGAGTTTCCAAAGAATCTCAGCAGATTTCAGAGGTCTGTAGATGAACCTTTACACACTGACTCATAGAAAGAGCCTCATTCAGAGTCCTGTTATTCTCATTTTACACATGAGTCCAACAGATCAGTGCTTTTCTACTTTGATTCATTGTGGAGTAGAAGAAACAATAATTCTAATTTCCTAAATAATAATCCTAACTACTATATCAAATAATGGGTACCTCCGTGCCTATTATGACTTGAGCACTATCTTAGCTGTATCTCTAATTCTCACATCAACTCTACAGCCTAAGAATTTTATCCTGATTTGGGATGAGGAAATGAGAATTAAAAGTGATTTGCCTTGCCTGGATTCAGTCACAAAGTCTAGAATAAAGAAAGGGAGTCTGTCAGACACAAGATCTGTAGATCTGTAATCACAGCAAGACATTTACCAGAAAATGTTAAGCCAACAGAGGCAACACGCTAATGCTCACTGGCAGTCTTAATTTCTTTAATTAGATAAAATAATGAAAAAGCAAGTAAAAAAAGATTGGTAAAATAATTAAAAACAAGTGATCACAGAGCAGGGTTGAAAGATCTAAATAGTGCTTTCTCTTCTTGCCACATGACTACTCAGAGTGGTTACTCTTTATCTGCTATTATTACTATTATCATTATTCATAATACTAGCTGACATTTATTGACCTAGGTCAGGGAAGGCTTCCTGAATGAAGGGAAATGATAGCAGTGATGTGAGCAGTTAATTTAGTCAGTTGAAAGGAACGTGGAGGTCAGGAAGGGGACAGCGGTGGGTGGAGTATCCTAAGTGTGGGGGACATCTCGTGCAAAGGCTCAGATGTAAGAGACTGTTGTGGTTCCTTTCCAACCTGAACCTGGTGGAATGGCTCCCACAAAGACAGTCAAGAAGAAGGACCATTTTACCATCACCAAGAAGGTGAACAGAGAATATGCCATCAATATTTAGAGGTGCATCCATGGAGTGGGATACAAGAAGTAGGTCTTATGGGCACTCAAACAGATCTGGAAATTTGCCATGAAAGAGATGAGAGCCCCAGATGTGTGCATTGACACCAGGCTCAACAAAGCTATGTGGCGTAAAGGAATAAGAAATGTTCTATCTTGTACTCTTGGGTGACTGTCCTGAAACGGCAATGAGATGAAGATTCACCAAACAGGCTCTATACCTATTTTACCTGTCACCACTATCAAAAATTTATAGTTGATTTCAATGAGGACTAACTGCTCGGTGTCAAATCAAGTTATTAAACTGCAAATAAATACATAAAAGAGACTGTTAGTAGTTGAATTATGCGCTCCTAAATTCACATGTTGAAGTTCTAACCCCCAATATTTCAGAATGCAACTTTATTTGAATATAGGGTCATTGAAGATATAATTAGTTAAGATGAGGTCATACTGCAGAAATATGGGCCCTTAATCCAATGTGACTGTTGTCCTGATAAAAAGGGGAGTTTTGAACACAGGCTCACACAGGAGAGATGCCATATGGACCTGAAGGTAGAGATGGGGGCATGGCTTTGGCAAGCTAAAGAAAACCAAGATTGCCAGCAAACCACTAGAAGCCAGGGAGGAGAGACATGGAGTAGATTCTTCCTTATAGCCCTCAGGAGAAATTAACCCTGCTGACGCCTTGATCTTGGACTTCCTGCATCTAGAACTGTAAGACAATATATTTCTGTTGTTTATGCTTCTCAGTTTATTTTACTTGATTATAGCAGCACTAGCAAACTAATACAGAGATTAAGGAGTTCAAAGATATGCAGCTTAGCTCTTGACTCTCAGTCATCAATTAAGGCTAAATTGTCCTCTGCCCACCAGTAAAGTGGCAGAGAGATGCCCAATATATTTTAGAGCCATCCCATTCATAATAATCAATATTTTAAATAACACATTGCGGGCAAAAATTTATGCATGGTGACCTGTTAAATGCACATAATAACAAACACTTGATTTCTCTGTGTTATATGCTGATTCAATAAACAAGCATCTATTTAGCATGCATGATGTACCACGTAGCATGCATGATGTAGAATAGTGGTCAGATGTTTGGGTTCTGTGAACAGAATTAAGATCAGGGACCCCACCTTTGAGGATATATGTTTTGGAAAATATTCCACCTTTATGGGATATCAATATCCTCATCAACTTCGCCAATGAAAGGAGATTAAATAAGAGTATAGTTATAATGCATTTAGTGGAGCATGTGTTTTATCACAAATATACTCTAAAACAGCCATATTCTTCTTATTGTTATTATTTTATTATGTTGCTTAGGGTAGGGAGATGTTCATTTTATCCCTCCTGCCCTCCCTTTAGACTCTTGGTCTCTTCCTGCTTGTAAACTGTGTTGGCAGTTTCTGGCTCTGTTCCCTGTCTCCTCATTTCGGCTTTTGATGGGGCATGATGATCAGATGGCCATGATTAGTTCTTTGGCTTGCATTGCAGATTATCTATTAAGTAGCCATCTCCTCAGCCACTGAGGCATATGGTCAGCACTTCTAGGGCTTAAAATAAATCTGCATTTTAACATGTGGAATTTCATTATGCAAAAGAGAGCTCGTATGGGGTCTAATCTTGTTATTTGTTATGCTGTACACACATATACTTGCTGCCTTCTGGATGGAATAGTACATTAGGCCCCTGGGACTTTCGTTTTATTGGCACTGCATAGATATTCCGGGTGAAGACATTTAGGAAGTAGCATCAACTCTGACTATGCAGAGTACAGGAAAGAAAAGAAGAATGAGGAGCAATTTTTCTTTCCACCTTTTGCAGACCAGTCATACAGTTTTTTGTTTGTTTGTTTTTGATTTGTTGTTTTTGTTTTTGTTTTTGTTTTGAGACGGAGTCTCGCTCTGTCGCCCAGGCTGGAGTGCCCTGGAGTGATCTCAGCTCACTGCAAGCTCCGTCTCCCAGGTTCATGCCATTCTCCTGTCTCAGCCTCCCGAGTAGCTGGGACTATAGGCATCCGCCACCATGCCAGGCTAATTTTTTGTGTTTTTTAGTAGAGACGGGGTTTCACCATGCTAGCCGGGATGGTCTCAATCTCCTGACCTTGTGATCCACCTACCTCAGCCTCCCAAAGTGTTGGGATTACAGGCATGAGCCACCGTGCCCAGCCCAGTTTTCTAAACATTTACTTAGCACTTACTATGAGCCCAGTGTTTCCCCAGGTACTTGGGTGATGAGGAACAAGATGGCACAGCCCTTTTATCTAAAGGTATCAAACAACTTTAGATATCTTTAGATAAAAAAGAAACATTTTTATCAAGGTGTTTGTTAGCAAAGATCAGCCTTTAGTGCTGATTAGAAAAACGACACCCCTTTTCCTAGGCGAATGCATCTGTGTCCTAGGCACCTGCCACTGCGAGTGGAAGTGTGAAATATAGTTTAGATTGCATCCTCTTGACTAAGTGCCCTTGCACTAGGTACACGATTAAGGCAGTTAAGTGACAATTGCAAAAACAAATGGTCAGCAAGTGACAAAGAACTCATTATATGATACTCTGAGGGCTGCGTGGTTTGGGGAAGTGTGTATGCTAGAGAAATTTATTAAATTTCATTCTGTATACTCAACTGTAAACTGACTGCTTCTCATGTGAATGAGCAGAAAGTATTAGTTTATCCACATTTGATTGAGCAAATACTTCTGATTTTAATTATAAAGCTACTTATTCTTTGTTCTAACATTTTTCCTAGCCCTACTATCTTAGGATATAAATAGGTTAATGGGAAATAAGAGATTCGTTTGTAGAAATTAACTCAAGAGTACTTTCTAGTATTAATAGAAACTTATTTGAGTTTTCTAAATGAGGACTTCTTCAATCTATTCAGATGTGACATGTCATCTAAGTTAATAAGGAGAGCAAAAAATAAAAATAACAGCATCAAGCACAAAAATTCAGTCTCTGGAAACTGAGAGATTTGAATTTGGATTCTAATTCCAGTTCCTCTGCCTGCTTGATTTGTTACCACAGGCAAGTAACTAATCCTTTACTGTGCTTATAATAATACTTCCTATGATCTTTGAATGTTGTGAAGATTAAACGAGACAATGGAAGTAAAGTGCTATGCACAGCTCCTGACACCTAGTAAATATTTAATAAGTAGTAGCTGTTGTTAATGCTGCTGGACTCTTTAAAATTCATAAGGCTCTACAACATGTAAACTAGCATTACACGTATCACGACAATGGATTTTTCATTTATCTATATAGAAATAGATGGATGGATATATAAATATGTATGTATGTGTTTGTATACCCACTATTATGTACATGCACGATTGAGGGCATGTTTACTTCTGTGGCATTGTAAAACTAATATTAGCTAACATGTACAAGACTGTTTCAACTCCTGTCCTGTGTACCTCATATTACTTATTTCATCCTTTTAACAATCCTGCAAAGTGGGATCTTTTGCACCAATTTTGCAGATAAGCTGATGCCTGAAGATGAGTGTATGCCGCTAGTAAGCTGTAGAAATGGAATTTTAGCTCAGGCAGTGTGCCCCAGGTCTGTGTTTCTAACAACAGTGGTAGTGTGAATTTCAATGATAAACACTTAGGTGAATCATTATGTACAAACAGACACATTGCAATGCACAAATGTACATGCACACACACATGCTTTTCTGTGTATGTGAGTATTTGCCTAAAGATGCATAATGAATTTGTGGAATATCCCTTCCTCTCTGGTGCTCTTGAGGTCTGTAGCCGCATTTACATTTTTCTGTTTGTGGTTCCCTTTTCCCAGCAGGCTGATTGAATTATATGACATATCACATGCAAATGAAACACTAAATGGAAACCTCTCTCTGTTGCCCAGCAATGGATGATTGCTCCACATTACTTGAAGTTATGCTTAAGCACATCCTACGGCATGATTCTCCTTGTTTGCCTCCTCTTGCTCGCACTCACATTGCTTGAACAGTGGCTCTACATCCAATTATATGTCATCAAGTGGCAGAAGATGACATTAATATGGATTAACTGTATTCCACAAGCTCTTTGGTGATCTTTTGGCCTTCAATGCTGAATACACTGTCGTAGCAGTTAAAACATGTACCAGGTTACATTTAACAGAAATCTGGTACTTGTAAGTCGGTACTTGTAAGTCGGGCCTGTAATTCCAGCACTTCAGGAGGCCGAGGCAGGCGGATCACGAAGTCAGGAGATCAAGACCATCCTGGCTAACACGGTGAAACCCTGTCTCTACTAAAAAAATACAAAAAATTAGCCGGGCGTTGTGGCAGGTGCCTGTAGTCCCAGCTACTCAGGAGGCTAAGGCAGGAGAATGGTGTGAACCCGGGAGGTGGAGCTTGCAGTAAGCCGAGATCACGCCAGGGCACTCCAGCCTCGGCGACAGAGCCAGACTCCGTCTCAAAAAAAAAAAAAAAAAAAGAAAGAAAGAAAAAAAAAGAAGAAATCTGGCACTTGTAACATATGGCTCAATGGAACATTTGGCACTTGTAGCATGCGGCTCAAGGAAAATTTATTTTCTTTATATATCAGCAAGTATAGGCATAGCCTTTCCAGCATGGCTTCGGCAGGTTTTCAGACCCCAATATCCCAGGCTCCTTACATCTTTCGGTGTAACATCTTTAGCCTGTGTCTGTCTTCTAGAATATTCATTTGAGTCACTAAGTGGGTGTTCTACCTCCCACCTCATATCCCTATTTTAGACAGGAAAGTCTGAGGTATTTCTCCCTATACTTTTTCATCAGAATGGTACCAAAAGAGGTGGTGGGTCAAAGAACCTGCACACTGTTGCCCCTAACAAAATCCAGACTCTGCTTGAAGTATAAGTGTAAAATGAATGAGTTGCTGGCAGAGTCTGCCACAGCTTATACTGCAAGGATGATTTACTGTTGTGATAGTCAAGCCAGCATAAAGAATCCACTAAAAGCTAGATCAATGAGAAGCACAACCTTTTTACCTTAAGAAATTTACTATCCAGAAGATTAGATGGATGAGCAACTAAATAAATATAGAAGTGTTAGAGGTGTAGACCTGTTGGAACTTTGCAATGTCGGTGTTAGGGCTAAGACACACAAACTTTATTTCCAGTTATGTTAAGAGGACTATAAACAACTAGTGGTAATAATGACTTTGTATTGTATACTAACTACTTTTCCAGCATTTGTCCAAATTATATATACATTTTATATGTATATCTATATTACACATATATATATACACACACACACACACAGACATAGATGTATGTATCTGTAGATCTATACACATAAAATGAAGTTCAATCACTTACCCAAGGTCAAATATTTAGTAAGTTAGAAAGTTAGGATTTGAATCCTGAAAGTCTGCCATCAAAGCCTTCAATTTGCAACCTATATTGAGGATTCTAAGGACATGCTGTTTTCATTTATTTGCTTTGTTGCTGTTATGTTTTGTTTTTGTAAAAGAATTCATTAGGTTTCTTTGGCTGTTGCCAATTATGTAAAACCCTTTTGAGTCATTCAGTATTCATCATATTTCACAAATTGGCTTTACCCAGGGTAGGCAGACATCAGTTTGGTCACCCAATTGCACAGAAGATCACTGTGCTAGAATATTTTCCATTAGGAAGTGGTAAATTGCAGTTAGCAAAATTGTTCGTGTTTCTCTAAACAGTTGTGAGATGGAATATTAACAATGCCATTTCTTGGACAAAATACCCTCTTTGTCCCTAATCTTCATTAGATGGCAGTCATCACTCATGTGAACATCCATATTTCCTGTTATGCCCTCTCCTTGCCTTCTCTGACCAGCCCTCCTGAAGATAACAGCTTACTTGCCTTGCCTCATGCCTTGGCTTTATGATACTCCCTTTAAGAATTACGTGGTAGACAGAATTATAAAATAAGCCCATAAGCCCCAGTGACCCATGCTCTTATAGAATATCCTCCCTTTGACTGTGAGAAAGACCTGTGTTTGTGATACCACTCTCATAATTAGATTGTGTTATTTGGCACAGTTTACTTAAAGAAATGAGATCATGTTCAGTGGGCCTGACCTATACAAGATAGCCCTTAAAAGGGCAAGGCTCTTTATAGTAACAGAGATTTGAAATCTGAAAGGGATTCAGCAGAAGGAGAGTCTCCATTGCTCACTTTTAAAGATGGAGAAGACCATATGGCAAAGAACTGTGGGTGGCCTCAAGGAGCTGAGTGGCCCCATGCTGACAACCAGCAAAGAATAGGCATCTTGTCTTACAATTGCAAAGAACTAAATTCTGCTATAACCATGTGAGCTTTTAAAAGGACCCCAAATTCCAGATGGAAATGAAGCCTGGCTGACATCATAATTTTGACCTTGTGAAATCATAATCAGAGAGCCTAGTTATTTCATGTCTGGAGTTGTGACACACAGAAACTGAGTGATAATAAATTCATGTTGTTTTAAGATACTAAGTTTTAGGTAAATTTGTATGCAGCAATAGACAGCTAATATCCTTTGGCTGTCTATTTGATTACTATGTCTAATATCCTTTGGCTGTTCCAAATGTCTGACCCCTCTTTTCTGACCTCAGATATGCAGAAGTATAATAACTTGCACAGGTTATTTAGAGAGTACTAGAGTGGGCTGTGCCCAAACTATGCTAGAGGCATAAACCTCAAGGTGAAGAATAGGGATCCAATATCATAGGAACAAGTGTTTTTATTTTTGTTATTTTGTGATTTGTACTAGAAAGATTTTACCAGTGTCCTCCCATATTGCATACCTTCTAACACCCCCTACTACGACTACCAAAAACATAAAAACAAACACCATATGATATACTGATTTGAAGTCGCAATTCATTGGAACAAGGACAAAGTCCAAGGTGAAAGAAAATTTTTAAATTCCAAAATTAGCAGACCATGCATTAAGGGTTTTCCACATAGTGAGAAGCAAAATTTGATGCTCCTTTTCTTGCTGGGTGAAGTACAGATCCTGTGGAGTGGGTTGGGAAGCAAAATGCTTTTTCTGTTAGTTTCTGCTTCAGTGAGTTTTCTAGCAATCTATTTTAGTCTTCATTAACATATAAAGATTGAGTTTGGGGTTAAAACATAGTAGGATAATTTGTCTAGCACACACAATGGTTCCACATGAGGATGGAAAGGCCAAAGATTTGTGGTTGTGTGCATTTTTGGTAACTGTTTGCAAAGTTGGAATAAGCCACCTGCCTGTGATAAAATATGACCCTCACTCACTCTTGTAAATTGCTTTTGCCCATTCACACTTAGAGGTCATTAATCTTGTTTCCCTTTATGGATGGACATTCAGCACATTCCCTACAGTTGATTCAGCTCTAGTTTAGAGTTGTATAAAAAATTCACCAAGTGCATTTGGAGAAAAATGTCATTTTGCAAGGCTTCAAGTTAAAAAGTGCTATCTTTATCTTAACGACACAGAAATACAGGCATTTGCAAAACAGGCCATGAAGAGGATAAAAGGAACAAGACATAAATAACCAATAAATAATTACAAATTCTTACAAATAAGAGAATTTGTAAATTGTTTTATTTACAAGAAATAAAGAATTCTTTATTTGTAAGAATTTGTGATTCTTACAAATTACAAATAATTGATCAAACAGGAGTGACAGGAGTATACATCATGAAGCAAACACAACGGAATTTAAAATCATGTCATAATCAGATGAATAAATATTTGACTTTCCATGATGTGCGGGGCCTCTACTCAATTATGTAAACAGAAAATAAATACGATAATTTTGACAGAATTTTTCCTTTCTAGACAACCCTACTTTGCCACATCAGAGTTAGGCCAATGCTTGATTACCCTAATTTCCTCTTGAAATGATCTATATGTAAATGAAAATGTTGGCAAATAATTATTCAGTCAATTTATACTTTCTATTGATATGTCTCTAATTGCTGCCCTTCATGTTTGAAATTGATGTAAACGACTGGCTCAACATATTTATGATTTAGAGCTTGAGACTGTGGAAGGTATGTCTGGTAGTTCTTTCCATTTCAGGCAAGCTATTACCATTCCTGTAAACTGCACCTCCCATAATTTGCCAGAGTCCAGGAATTACCAGTTTCTAAAGAGCCTCACACAATCTCAGTGTCTTCTTCCCTGAACTATAGCATATTCATACAATGAGCTCTTGCTACTTATTTTCATATTGATTCTCATTTTAAATAATAAATTAAAACACTTGCCACTTAAAAAACATGTGGCATTACAGCTTAATGGAACTAAAGTAGAAATTGCTTTAAAATGAATTTTTGGAGCATATTTTTATATGGTTTATCTCATTTTGTAGGAATGAAGGATATCAATGTATCCATCTGTTATTTGAAAGTATCATGGTGGGCTGGGTGCAGTGGCTCACACCTGTAATCCCAGTACTTTGGGAGGCCGAGGCGGCGGGCGGATCATGAGGTCAGGAGATTGAGACCATCCTAACTAACACAGCAAAACGCTGTTTCTACTGAAAATACAAAAAATTAGCAGGGTGTGGTGGCAGGCGCCTGTAGTCCCAGCTACTCGGGAGCTTGAGGAAGGAGAATGGCGAGAACCCAGGAGGTAGAGCTTGCAGTGAGCTGAGATCGCACCACTGCACTACAGCCTTGGCAACATAGCGAGACTCTGTCTCAAAAAAAAAAAAAAAAAGAAAAGAAAGAAAGAAAGAGAAAGCAAAGCATCACTGTAGCAGGATATCTTCCAAGGGGCAGAACTGAGGAGCCTGTGGTGATTTTTCTCTGAATTGTGATATGGTTGAGTGGGGTACCTAATTTGAGGGCTAGAGCTAACATGCTGAGAACAATAGAATGGTTTTGCAAGTTCATGTCTTGTGTAGGGACACAGAGAGAATACTAGCTAGCAGGAAGATGAGGGACAATGAACAGACAAGAACTCAGATCTCAAAGAGGAATTTGACTAATTGGCTAATTGTTCTTTTTTGTGATGTGTGATGTGGATTTATTTTTTCTCTATTCATGAGTTTCTCAGTTATCTTTCAACTTCTTAATAATAATCTGTAGGAGTAGGTATTTTCTGGAAAATTGAATAAAATAAGGATTATCGTGGATGATAAGCAGAGTAAGGGGTCCATAGCCAGTGCCCACCCCTGCCTTCCAATCAGTTTTAGGAGAGATATAATGAAAAAGAATGTTTAAAATTGTTGTGACAAGTTTGCTATTAGGGAGATAAATTGTAGTAATCAGTTTCCTTGTAGAATTCTGGAAACATTTATTTATATTATTCTTCTTCCAAAAAATGTGTATATGTGCATGTACTATGTTTTCTGGTAAGGTTAATAAATATAGTATGATAGTTAACTAAAATATAATTAAGATATAAGATAAACTGCAACTCAAAGATAATTAGATTAAAAGATAGATTTAATATTAAATATATATTTGTAAAAGCAAAATGTAGTCTTTGTTTTAGAATACTTAAGGATTCTGGAGCACCCTCAAATCACCATTCTGTTCACTTTCAATTACAAAAGACTGAAAAACTGTTGTTGTTTTTTTTCCCTTGAAATTTTCTAGTTTTTTTATTCTAAGAAAATAAGAATGATTAGAAGAAATTGGGGAAAAATAAAATTGTAAATCTAACCTTTACTTTCTCATTTGAGATTGTGCCTTCTAAATGACTTCCTGATTTGCTATTAAAGTGAGAGGGTAAAGTCGTTCATGTTTAATGCAATGGGTAGTAGAATGTGATTGATCTGCCATAGATATAATCAGTGGCATATGTTAAGTAACTTCATGGATAGTGCCAGGGAGATTAACAGACCAAGAGAGTGAGGGTTGCCACAGATGGGCAATGGAGAGCGCATCACCTATAGTATTGCCATATCCCATGTGCTTGCATTTGCCAACCATGGGACGTGGCTGTTAAATTGAAAATGTAAATACCAGAATGTTTTTAAACTATTTATTTCATTAAAATCTTGTAGAAAAATAAAACAAGAACATCTGATTGGAAATCTAAGTTTTTGGTTTAGCATTATTCTACAGTGCTTCAATATAGTGATTCAGTGATTCTATCGGTATTATTTATATTAATACCGATAGAAATATACTATGTGCTTCTTCGTACTCTTTATACCAACAAAGATAACATTGACTCATTAATGAGGAGGTGGATGAAGCTAGTGAGGAGGTAGACTTAACTTCAGTAGGTGAGCACATTTAATAGGATAGCAAGAAAGACATTTGATTGGATATGATGTTATTCAGGGCAGTGGGAACTACAGTGGCAACTCAACCAATTTGATCAGTTCACTGGGAGCAATATTATGGAATCTACTATGCAGAGTCTTGCAGCATAAGGCCAAGTAGAGGGTAATAACGCAGTCTTTACTTGGGACAAGATTAATATCTTGATGGAGAAATCAAGACAATGAAGGATTAGGGTGATAGAAATAAAGTGAGTGATATGCTCTTTATGATTCAGATGACAGACTGCTGGGTATGACTGTAGGAATCAGAAAAGGATTCATGGAGGAAATGAGATTTGAGCATATTCCTGCAGGTCTGATGATATTGCAACAGATAAGAAAGTGTATTTGAAATAGTGTGCCCACTGAGAGTGAAGCCACAGGAGTGTTTTAATGCAAAATGTGTGCTCCAGTGATCTGAATTCATTACCTAATTATAGATGCTTCTGCTTTTATGTTAGTATCCAGTGGCAAAATGATTTGAGAGTTGTGGTCATTGCTACCCATGGCAGGAGGAGACGGTCTCTGTTTTTTATGTGGATGTGTTGCCACTCATACGTCCCATCTGAACAGCTCATCCCAGACAGAAGTGAAATTGTAGAGTACAGGTTTGGGGCTTGGTTCAGGGATCAAGGACAGCACAGTGATAGGCAGATATAAGGTCTTAGACTGGGAACTGTCCCCCACAAGAGCCTAGACAGAATAGTGCTATTGATCCCAACCTGTGACAATTGGGATCTCTCTGGATTTTCACTAGATTTTCTATGGGCATATAATTATTTCAAGATTTTGTAACAAGAATAAAGCGCACTAGTATTTCAGATACTAGTTGCTTAGGGGTTATGACTTTTGTCAGGTATTTAGCTAATTTGACTTTCAGATGTTTATCTCTTAAATGAGAATAATAACAATGTATGTTTATTAAGGAAATTCTATTAACCACTTAATACAGTAGTTAAAAACATAGACCTGGGAGCTAGTCTCTGCTTTGAATTTCAGTTCTATTGCTTACTAAATGTATGACATGGGCAATTTGTTTAACCTTTCTATCTCATTTTACTCATCTATAACATAGGAGAAATAATGGTACAACTCATATGGTTGTCTTCAGGATTAAATGAATTAATATTTTTGCAGCACATTCCAGCTTATAGTAAAAATCATGAGTACTTATGCACACACTCAAGTACTTGATAATTATTACTATTCTAATGATCATTTCTGTGGATAAAGAAGATAATATTAATACAACATCTGGCAAATAGTAATGTTCAATAAGAGTTATCTCTGGTATCCTAGGGTACCTTTAAGCTCAGATACTCTCAGATTCCACAGTCTCAGATATTTATTTGCAAACAATAACAAATTATGATTCTTAGCAAAATGAATTCGCTATACCAGTTTTCACTCCTAGAATCTTAAGATGCTTTAAAGAAATATGATAAGTCATAGAGAGATCTAAAATCAAAATAAATTAACAAAGCCTTCTCCAAACTACTATCAGTATCCCATTTTAAAGGCCAAAATGAAACAAAACAAAACAAAACAAAACCAAAATCTAAGGTGTAAGTAAATTACTAAATGTACTGAGACAACTACTGGAGACTTTATGGGATCCACCCAGGATTCCAGCAGACTCTGAGATACCCAGAGTAAACCTAGGCCTTGACTAAAATAATAATACCACAGAAACAGTAAGGGAATCAGGGTAGCTCCGAATGTGGACTTAACCCTTCCTCATCTGCTGCTTTTACCTGCTGCACCTTCATTAGGTTTCAGATGAGAAAATCAAGGATTGGAAATGGGAAGTCTTATTGCCAAGATTATATAATTTATCTACAATTTGGATCTGTACCCCTCCAGGTATGCATCACTTCCCACAGAACAAGGCTGTGCCTCCCATCAATCTAGTTCTTTCAGTTTCTTCCGTAATGCTCTTCTATATATAGCTTGGGTTGGACATGAGTTCTGTAAGCTTACCTTATTGGAATTTCTCCAACGCTTTTCCTCCAAAAGTAATATTAGATCTGATTTGTGATTTCTCAGGTGGAAGTTCATTCTGCCTGTGTGTTTACAATTATAGACTCCAAACTGCCTCTGGATCTCTGTAGATGGTAACTACCTTGCAATCTTGAGTTCATGGAGATGCTGTGAAATGAAAGGATTACAATGTCAAATGACTCTTCCAAGATTTTTTTTTTGATTTTTTTAAAACCAGGACAGAGTTCCTTACACAGCTTAGAAGTCTTTTGTAATATGTAAAATGAAAAAGAAAAAGTTTATTTAAAATTTAATAAGTAAAACATCGGGTATACATGTATTAGGGTCACAACCAGTAGGATATCTATCTATCTATCTATCTATCTATCTATCTATCTATCTATCTATCTATCTCTCTGCCTATCTATCTATCTACCTATCTATCTATCATCTATCAATCTATAGATTTATTTCAAACAATTGGCTCACATAATTATGGAGGCTGACAAGTCCAAAATCTGCAGGGTAGTCTGGCAGCCCGGAGACCCAAGAGAGAGTTACAGTTCAAGTCTGAAAGCAGTCTCCTTGCAGAGTTTCTTCTTGCTGAAGGGTGGTCAGTTTTTTCTACTAAGGTCTTCAACTGTTGAATCAGGCCCATCCACACAATTGAAGTTAATATGCTTTCTTCAAAGTCCATTGATTCAAATGTTAATCTCATATAAAAATAGCTTCATGGAAACATCTAGAATAATACTTGGCCAAATATTTGAATACCATCATTTAACCATGTTAACACATAAAATTAACCATCATGAGTCAATTTTTGTAAACTTGGCACACATATACATTTTAAACCAAAATTAATCACCAATTAAAGACAATAACAAGGCAATACTTTTGCTTAACATGGTTAATACTACTATCCTGTGTACAACTAAAAATGCAATAACCCCTCCCCTAAAAGAGGATGCAAAGTCCTTGAAAGTCTTTTTGATGATTATTCTTCTCAATGTCCTCTAACTTAACTACTATGATATAAAATTAACATTACTTAAGTACTATAATATAAAGTCAATACATCTCATGTTATATGATAAAGGCAAAACAGAGGGAAGAAGACAGATATTTGAGATACCCACATACACACACACGAACATATTCAACAAAATAAAAAAGAAAAATACACATGACACAGTTCCCATTTCTATACTGGTTACATTGCTATAACTCTTATTTCATTACCATTTACATATTCTCTTTGCCATCAACAAGCACCTCAATAGGTTATAGTTAATATTATCTGGTAAGGGTCACCTTACCTTTATTTTTGAGGGATCTAGGCCATTAGTAGTCCTGCCTGAATTGAGTTGTTGTAGTATTATACTGAATTCAATCACAGGGCATGGCAATAATAAGGGATGCCTTAAGGATCTTCTATATTTCAGACATATTCTTCCTTATTTCCATTTTAGAGTACCAGGTCAATTTCTCTTTGGTAGTCAGGATCAATTATCCCAGCCAGCATTGTAACTTCCTTCTCTTCCTGTTGATCCAAAGGCACAAAGAGCCCAAAGTCACCAGGTGACAGTTTTAACTTCCACATCAGTGGAATTTTTGTTGTGTCTCCTTCTAGAAGCATCCCTCTCTTTGGAACTAAGACTTATAAACAAGCAGAGCATAAGGTCATGGGAGCAGGAAGCAAAAATGTGCTAATGGGTCATCAGTCATAATAGTAAATAGAACCACTTGCGTTTCCACCACTTGAATTGTGGACCCATGAATTCTGGCTATGAAAAAAAGAGTACCATGTTTTGGATACCGATTCAAAGTATATGTAGACTCCTGGAGAACTTTGCTATAGCTCTGCAAGGTACTGTCTCATAGCTGACACTGTAACCGAGTCTACAAAAGGTCATTCCACTGTTCTGTCAAACTGGCAGCATCAGGATGGTTGGGGACATGATAAGGCCCATGAATTCCATGATCATGGTCTCATTGCCACGCTTTGTTTACTATGAAGTAATGTTCTTGATGAGAAGCAGTGCTATATGGAATGCTATGGCAGGGCATAAGGCATTCGGTAAGTTTATAGATGGTAGGTAGTGTTGGCAGAAACATTGTGTGCAGAAAAGGCAAATCAATATCCAGAGTAAGTAACTATTCCAGTAAGAACACAGCACTACCCGCCTTCCATGATGGAAGCAGTCCAATGTAATCAACCTGCCACCAGGTAGCTGGCTGATCACCCTGAGGAATGGTGCCATATTGAGAACTCAGTGTTGGTCTTTGCTGCTGGCACATTGGGCACTCAGCAGTGGCTATAAGTAGGTCAGCCTTGGAGAGGAAAGTTCGTGTTTCTGAGCCAATGCATAATCTACATCCCTGCTACGATGTCCACCTTGCTCATGAATACATTGGGCAATAAAAGTGGCTGGAAAAAAGAGGCTGACTGGTATCCACAGAGCATGCCATCCTATCCACGTGCTTATTAAAGTCCTCCTCTCCTGACATCTCTCTTTGGTTAGCATTAACATGGCACACAAATATCTTCATGATTTTCGCCCATTCAGAGATATTTATCCGCATACCTATTCCTCAAACTTCCTTGAACCAATTTTCCAATCACATTTCTTCCAAGTCCTTGACCATCCAGAGAAACCATTGACCACAGTCCATAAATTGGTATATATTTGCATATATGGCCGTTTCTCCTTCCGAGCAAAGTGAACAGCTAGATGCACTACTCTAGGTTCTGCCACCTGACAGGATTTTCCTTCACCATTATCCTTCAGATATGTGCTAGAAAAAGGCTGTAGTGCTGCAGTTGTCCACTGTATGTGCCTGTACATTACGTGCAACCATCTATAAACCAGACCCAAGTTTATCAACTGACAGTGGAGTACTCCACATGAGGCCACAGGTGCAGGTTGTAGGAGACATAGTAATATAATATAGTGGGGACCACGGGCATTTGGGACACCTCTTCATGTAACTTGTGCATTTAGGACCCTCTTGAGCCTGATCACATATATACCACTTCTTGGTTTGATGATGCAATGCTGCTGTGTACAGCCAACTTTATGGCTTGGTAGGACAGGTAACAGCCAGTTCATAAGGAGCAGCTCAGTTTGCAGAGGAACTTGGTGGGCAATGGTTAGGCTTTTTGCTCAGTAGCAGGCCAAAAACAGTTTCTCAAAAGGAAAGCAGTTATCTGCGGAGAGTGGCAGGGCTTTGGTATGAAATTCTGAGTATGCACTATGATCATCCTATATGGTCCTGTCAGAGATTTTCAATAGAATCCCTATCTGTTATCGACACTTTAAACATCATTCAATCTGCTGGATCATATGATCCCAGTGGCAGAGCACCTATATGGCAGCCTAGACCCGTTGGAGAGCCTTCTCTTGTTAGCAGCTTTTTGTGTCATTCTGTTACTAGGCTGGGGTAGCAAACCAGAATAAGGAATGTATTGCCTCCCAAATCCAAAGAAACTCATTAAGCAGAGATTCTGAATTTAATGTTGTAGCTCAGGGATTGAAAAAGGGCTGTATCATTTTGGTTGGTTGGTTGGCTGGAACGTGGATCAAAAGGTGGCCCACAGTAATTTAACTTGAAATGCTAGAACTGCTTTCCTGTACCGCAGAAGAAGAGATTCCAAGACTTAGGGGGACTGGAATGTTAGATTGAATGTGTCATTTAAGATCTGCTCACTTACCCTGGGATGACCCAGAGGACACATCTTTCATCCTAACTGTAAGAAACAAATTTATGAGGGGCGCCCCAGCATCCTTAAAGAGCTTTGTGATCGCTTTTCTTTGTCTGCTGGAAAATACAGTGGGAACTGCTACCACTGGATAAGGAAACTTAAATGTAATGGGAGTAATTGAATCCTGGGGTGGCAGGGGCTGGCCAGGTGGCAGCACTCAGTCGCCCAAGATAAGATGGGTGTGGTTACCATGATGGAAAGCGGAGTCAAAGCGGCAATCAGAATGTTGGATATGGGCGGTCTTATGGCATTGGTTAGTTGATGATAGAGTTCCTAAAAGTTAAATAAATGTTTAACTAATGGAATGCTACTAATTCTTACTTGATCTGTGTAAGTTAAAGAGTTCTAGATCAAGTGAACAAAATTCTAACTCCAAATCATGGCCTTTTACCGGATGGCTGTGTTTTAGGGAAAAGGAAATAATCAGACCCTTTGGGGACTTTTAGACCTTGATTCTAAACTGCTATTAATTCCAGAAGATGCAAGCATGTCACTGTGGCTGACTAGTGAGAGTAGGGCTGATGGAAGTCATATGATTAATGGGTCCAGTGGGTCCCCAAATCTATCCTGTAGTTTTTTACCCAGTTCCAGAATGTATAATTAGAATAGACATACTCAGCAACTAGCAAAATTCCCAAATTTGAATAAGATACTCTTTTTAATCCTCAAAGAACTCATAAGCTAAAGGAACAAGACAGTTGTTTTTCTATCTATATTGCAATATACGATATTTTTTAAAGTTTTCAATTCTCAATTTTTAAATCTTCTAGAAGTTGTTTATATCACTTTTTGAAAGAAGAAGAAACGTTATTTGCAATTTATCAATATTCTTGTCAGATTGACGTTTCATCATTTTAAATTTCATCTAATTAATGAAGGAGACCTCCAGAATTTTAACTGTGATACAATGTAAAAGACATTTTATGGAGAAATAATTAAATAATTATCTTTAAAATTATTTAATGGCACAGATTGACTGTCTTCACTGACAATTGTATATAGATTTGTTGATTCTCAATTTCTTAGGTATTTCCTGTCTTTTTGTTGCATCTCAATTTTATCATTGCCATTTTGCAGTTCTGTAATTAGTTTTGCTGGTATTTTTCTTCAACTGAATAGTTAAATGTGATTTAAACTTTATGTGATTAAGTCTAATGGATTGCATTTCCTGCTGCCTTCATTTGATTGGCAGCATAAGAAAATAGAAGCAAACAAAGTTGATGAAAGAATTCAAACAATCATTTCATGTCCTGAAAAATCTTAAATATCCAAAATCTTCTTTTTTTTTTTTTTTTTTTGAGACGGAGTCTCGCTCTGTCCCCCAGGCTGGAGTGCGGTGGTGCAATCTAGGCTCACTGCAAGCTCCGCCTCCCGGGTTCACGCCATTCTCCTGCCTCAGCCTCCCAAGTAGCTGGGACTACAGGCGCCCGCGACCGCGCCCGGCTAATTTTTTCTATTTTTAGTAGAGACGGGGTTTCACCACGGTCTCGATCTCCTGACCTTGTGATCCGCCCGCCTCGGCCTCCCAAAGTGCTGGGATTACAGGCGTGAGCCACCGCGCCCGGCCCAAAATCTTCTTACATTCTCATTTCTGAGCAATAGTTCTGTCAAGAACTTAAAATTCACATCTAACTGTATTCACATTCTTTTAAAACCCAGTTAATCAGCAGCATAATTTATACTTATGCCTGGACAAAGCCTCGTATGATTATTACTTTAAAGATAACTCTTTACTCACAATTAACCAGTACATATAATGAATGTAGGGTTTTCTTAGAAATCTGTTATCAGAACACACCTGGATACCTTACTAGCTCTGGTTTTGCAGCATTACCACTAGTAACTAATTTTCTTCATACGAAGAAGGAGTCTCACTTGAGGATCCAACTTTTAAGACTTTTAAGACTGAAATTCTGTGTCTCGCATGTTCACACAATCAGGCATTCGGGGCTATAGCAGACAGAATATGTGTGTTTAGATGGAGCATTCTTAATGAAATGTGCAACATTCTTTGCAGCAGATTTGTTTGGCTGTCAAAACCTCAATTACAACAAGCCAGAACAGAATTTCCAAAAACTAGGGTGTAGAAATTGAAATCTCTTGCTGCCCAAGAAATATCAGTTGTCTAGTATTATGCTTGCATTTACATGGGAGATTGCCAGGATCATGCTGCAGTTTGCCTTGTGAAGGTAGAGCCCCACTACTGTGATAAAAAACATAAAAATATTTGAAATGGCAGCTTTTACCTGAATTTCCTCTTTCATGGTTATACAATTTTATGTCATGTTTCTAAAGGATAACCAAAAAAGTAGGCCTGACAGCTTGCACCAAGTGCAGCCAGAGAGAAAAATCTTTGAACCTAGACTGTGCATTGAGTGCCATCTGAAACAGACCAGAATTTGGAAGACATGTGGAGTACCTTTAAATTGACTTTGACTCCATGCTGTCTCTTAGGCTGCTGATGAATCATGATTGGCCTTGATTTGGCCCTGATTGGAATATTTATTGCACAGGTATCCATCAATATGGATACAGTTGTGTACTCTGCTGAGCTCTCTTTTTCTTCTAGGAAACATTTCCTTCAGCAATAGAAGTAAACCTTTTTTGTCCAGATAAATTATCATTAACATCTTTTGAACCTCCAAAAGTACTGGTGTGTTATATTGTCTTACTCTTTTGGGAACTGGATGAGAGGAAGAGAAGAAAATGAAAAGTGTGAATTTTACTGTTTTTCTGCCCCATGCCCCATTCCTGTAGAGAAGAGAGCATGGACATTAAAATTAGCAGATATTATGGAATGATACGTAAAAAGCCTGGAGTTCTGGTGTCAAACAGTCTCAATTTGAACTGCCCTTCAGCCACTTATGATTTGTGTGATTTGGCAAGCTCCTTAACAACTCCAAAATTTTGTTTTCTCATCTTTTTTTTTGAGACAGAATTTAGATCTTGTCACCCAGGTTGGAGTGCAATGGCGGGATCTTGGCTCACTGCAACCTCCATCTCCAGGATTCAAGTGATTCTCCTGCCTCAGCCTCTAGAGTAGCTGGGATTACAGATGTGCGCGACCATGCCCAGCTAATTTTTGTATTATTAGTAGAGACAGGGTTTTACCATGTTCACCAGGCTGGTCTTGAATTCCTATTTTCAAGCAATACACCCGCCTCGGTCTCCCAAAGTGCTAGGATTACATGTGTGAGCCACCGCACCTGGCCTGTTTTCTCATCTTTTAAGTGAGTAAAATGTTAGGACCTCTTTTGAAGAGTTATGAGAAAGATTTAATGAGCCAATCCAGGTAAGCTGCTTAGCACAGTGCTCATCATGTCATAAACCCATGTGAGCAGTTATTTTTGCTGCTTGAATCCTAGTTCTAGCAATTATTAGCTGGTCGTATTACCTGAAGTATTTACTAAAGTATTTACCTAAAGTATTTACTCTCTTAAACTTGGTTCCTCGTCTTTAAAATTAAGATAATGATACCTGATCTGGAGAATATTTTGAGAATTAAAACGGATATAAAGTGCCAAGTGTTTGACATTTAGGAGCTGATCGGTACAGTCGACCCTCCATATTCAAGGGTTCCACAGAGCCTAGAGGTCTGGAGCATCCCAGGATTTTGGTATCCCGAGGAGGTTCCGGAACCAATTTCCTGTGAATACAGAGAGCCAGCTGAAAATACTAGTTTACTTCCTTCTTTGCTGCTGCTTGAGTAACAAAAAATAGCAAAACAACAGGCAACAACTATTATTAAATGTTTCCTAGTGTCTGTCACGATATATCCTAAAGACTGCCATCCACTGTTGTGTTTTTTAGGAAAGTGACACCATGAATCAATGGCGTGGATTCACAAATCTATTGAATTGCCCAGTTGCTATCTCTTTGTGCTAAGTAATTTGTTGTAGCTTCTGCTTTGGACTCATGTAGAATGGTTTCTGTAATATTATTTCTTATTTGCCTTTGTGAAGAAATCAGTTGTTTTCTCTTTGCTCTCTAGCTTCTGTTCGAAAAAGTAAGATCTAATACTTGACTGAGGTTATGTGCCTTTTGGGGGTTTCTTAGGTGAACTTTCTACATCTACACAGGGAATTATTTAGTAGACCTCAGAGAGTTTCAGAGAGAATGTCAATACTACGCTTCACTGTCTGCCACACAGCAGGAAAAAATGCGGCCCCCACACCAAGTGTCTAACTACAATGTACAATACAAAGGTTTCATTTTTTACTGCCTGGGTCTTGGCAGCTTTTCACATAGGAAAACTATTAAATACTTACAGATAAGTCATTTCTTTCAAGATTTTCAAGTAATGGTTTTAGGAAAACATTACTTTTCCGTTTCTTGGCAATAGTTCTGTCAGGGACTTTGAATTCAAGTTCAAATTTATATCAGATTTTTTTTCAAAAAACCCAATTAATCAACAGCATTATGTGTTAAAAGAAGCACATCCTGATGATTGACTTATTTGTAGTCTCCATCCTTCTCTAGAACTCTGGACTGCCTGTAAGGATGGAAAACAATGGATTGATTTGATGTATCTGGGCACTTAAAACAGAACTTTAATCAGAATGTTGAGAATTGCCATTAGAAAGCATGCTGCCATTTATTTGCTCATTTTCCAAGAGTGGAAAATCTACTGCAGTAATTTGAGTAAGTTTCAATGAAGTATGGAGAGACACTGGATTTCATAACCTCCTTGTTGGGTCGAGGTACCAACTTGCCAGAGCAATTTATTTTAAGATAACTTTATATTTGTGTTATATTGAGTTTTGACAAAAGAAGATAGAATTTTAGGTGACTAATTTTCCCCATCTTGGCTCTCTTCATTTTTTAAATCTGGAGAAGCAAAATAAAGTGGCTAGAATTTTGTAACCTGGATTATTAAAGTGTATTCTGAAGATTTTGTGGTTTTTTTTTAAATACAGTGTATCACTTGCTATTCTTATAAATTTCCTTCAAAATGGAGATTATTAATTGACTATAAAATGTGAGTTCTTTAAAAGGAAATATGATTAGTGGTTATAATATTCTGTTCAGAGTTGGTAAACCAGGTCTTTACCATTTTGTAAATTTAGCAAAATAGTTTAATCCTTCTGAGATCCTGTAGGTTTTTCTTATAAGTGAGATAATTTAAATAGATGGCTTATGTGTCTCCTTAAATTCCAAATTTCCAAAACTATTTTTGTCTGTTTGAATGTATAACTTTATATCACTTAAAGATTTTAAATATGAATGAGTAATGTGTCATAGCTTTGCAAATTGTGTTTTTGTCTCTGCATCCTTTCTTTATCATGTTTACTGTGGCCTTGAGGTAGTCACTCACCTTCCCTAGGTTTGCACAGTCTAAATGTGAAAAGGAGAAATTTGCACAATATGATCTCTGAAGATCCTTCCAGTTCTAAGGTTTTCTGTTTCTAGTGTATCTTTACATTATATAAAATATAAAGTGTAAGTTTCTCAGTGTAGTAAAAGATACATGAAAGTTAAAAAATGTCATGCCATCTACTCTAGAGAAAGTTTTTGACTTCTGTTGAATGAGATTCAGGGATTTTAGGAAACCACTTAAATTAGGCATAAAAATGTACTTATGTATGCGGTTTTTTGGTTTGTTTGTTTGTTTTTGAGAAAACCCATAGCTTTCCTAAGAATTTTGAATACTACATAGTGGATAACATGGTAACTTCTACTGTCAAAGGTCAAGTGCAGTAATTCTTAAAATGTGATCATTAATGTGGTGTGGACCTCTGAGATTCTTTTAGCTGGTTCAACAAATGAATCTATTTTTGTAGTAACACTGAGATGATAGTTCTCTTTTCTTTTTCTTTTGCTAATAAATGCTCAGTGAGCTTTTCTAGAAGCTCTATGACTATCATAGCAGACTAAATCCAGAAGCAGATATGAGAATGTAAGTATTTTCTAATAAGCCAAATATTAAAGGTATTTGCAAAAATGTAAAGCAATGCCAATCTTCACAATATATGTTTTTTTATGTTGGAAAATTTACATACTTTTTCAAAAATGATATTTATGTTAACATGTACTAACTTTGTATCTTAAAATGAATAAATATGTTAACACTTTCTCAGTTTAAATTCTAATAAATAGCCAGATAAAACCTACTTTAACAAAAGTTCTTAGGAATCTTTGATGATTTTTAAAAGTATCAACAGGTCCGAAGACTAAAATGTTTGAGAAATGCTGACCTAGTGCATTCAATAAGGTAGGATAACCTGTAGTATTAAATAGAGCCTGCCTTGTTGTTAACTTTCCACACAGAGATTTATTTCTCTCTCATCTAATTGTCTAAGTGGATGTTCAGGTTAGCCATCTTCAATGCATGACTTTCACATTTGCCCTAGAAGATACTAACCTCCCAGTACCCTAGAAAAAGGAAACCAGTGCTGAGGAGCAAAAGTGGGGCATGTTTATTAGCTTGGCCCAGAAATCTCTTTCATTACATTCACTAACATCCCATGAACTAGAACTGGGTTTTATGGCCAAATCCAATGGAATTGAAAACTGGGAAATACAGCCCAACTATGTGTGTAAAAAGAAACAAAAGTAAAAATTGGGGAATTACCTAGCAGTCTCCACTATACCTCACTTTTAATGTAGGTTTGCTGTCTACTAGCTAGGTAAACATAGATTCCTTACATAGCTATTAATGTTTAGTTACCTTCTATGTAAATGGGTGCAATAAACTTCTAACTTTAGAATATTTTTGTGAAGGAGCTTGTACAAAAGTCCCTGAAGAGCATATAGGTATAAATTTGTCAAATAATTATGAAAAAGATTTTTTAAAAGGTCTACGACCCAAAGAGTGTTAAATCAGTCTGCTGGAAGAATGTACCATTTAGAAATGGATATAAGACTTGTCATAAATATAACCTCAATATAAGATTATTTGTGTGTTATGTGCAATTATGCAAACTCTTTTGGGGCATCCAGAGGGATGGAATAGTTTTTAATGCTTTCATGGAAGCATTTGAGTTGGAAAGTGTTGAAGGGTGTTCTCAAAATATTTAACTGATATTACTTTGTGCTGGACCTCCATCTCCTGCTCTAGATACCCTTCCTGTGGCACCTATATGAGTCTCATGTAATGGTGAATGTTCTTATCTGCTTCCCTCATAAGTTTGTAGCTCCTATTACTTCGATTGGAATAGGGTTCCTACATGGTTCTACTTTGTATGACTTGACTTAACATGAAATGTGACCCATTATAAGCCCTGGGACACATATTTATTGAAAGGATTCCATTTACTTTCAATAAGAGCAATTGCATGAAAGGCAAAGAGAAGGTTATTATAAAGATGGAAGTTGACCAGGAACAATGGCCCACGCCTGTAATCCGAGCAATTTGTGAGGCCAAGGCAGATCACTTGGGGTCAGGAGTTCGAGAATAGCCTGGCCAACATGGTGAAACCTGCAAAACAAAAAACATATGAAAAATACAAAAATTAGCTAGGCATGGTGGCTCGCACATGTAATCCCAGATACTCAGGAGACTGAGGCAGGAGGATCCCTTGAACCCGGGAGGCAGAGGTTGCAGTGAGCCGAGATCACACCATTGACTCCAGCCCCTGGGCAACAAGAGAGAAATTCCATCTCTGATAAAAGACCATTTGTGAAGTCAAAAGGGTGGAGTGGTAGAAAACTAAAGTGTAACAATAATGCTGAACATCAAAAAGCATGGAATCTATTATGTTAGAAGATCATCACTGTGAAAGTTGACATAAGCAACCAAGGATATAAAAAAGGGAAAAAAGGTAAAATTGTCCATGTCCTCAAAAAATTAAAAGTTGAGGGAGTTTCCTTGTGATAGGACAAAGATGTAGAAAGGCTGATAAAAGATGGGGTAATTCTTAGTGGATGGGAACTTAGAGCAAGGGTGATGGAATAGTGGATTGAATGTGGCACCCAAATATTTGTTGAATGAATAGATGGTGGGTAGATGTGTAAATGATGGAACACCGAATCTCATTTTATTTCATAACCCTCAAGGAAAATGGTGTCAGAGGAAAATCAGTTTTCCCTTAAGATGAACAGATTGGTAGAATGAAGACTCAAGAGTTAGAAACTTTGGAGGGACTTATTCTAAATAAAGCATGGATGCCATTGAGCACAATTGGTCCAGAATATGGGCACATAAAGGTAGAATTGAATTGAGGAAAGGCAGGCCTGACCCAGATTGAGGAGGTGTTTTGAGAGGACATAGCAGAGGGTTTTATACCATGGAGTTGCAGAAACTATTAGAGATGCTCATATTAAGAGGACAGAAATACATTTTTTGTAGTGTTTATAGCATTAACTCCATCCACCTCCCAAATTGGAATATAGGTATAATGTCTAAATTTATATCTTCATTGCTAAGTTAGTATTGATTTACCTCATATCTAAGGAGAAAATAATTTCTTTGCAAATTGCCCATCCAATAGGGCATCTTTAGCTAATGTTTATATAACTACTCTACCATTTTTAGTAATATTTTACTATTTGAATAAATGGAAAACTAGAAAATGTCAGTAAGTCAAATAAAAGCATGGCTTATATTACTGTCTTTTTTCTCTTAAGTACATTTATTCAAACCACATATACTTATTGAGCATTTATTATGAAGCATATTTTATAGTAGGTTTTGGAGATAGGAAGATAAATATCACAAAATTCATGCCTTCAAGAATCTCATGTGTTGATAGGAGAAATAAACATGTAACAAATTAATATATAACTTGTGATGTGAGCAACAAGAGAATAAATAATAAGATACAGAGGTAGTACATTTAGTTTACCTTGCTGAATACAGTGAGGTAAGCATCACAGAGTAACACTCTGTAGAAAGTAGCCAGGTGAACAAGAGAGCGATGCCATTTCGGAAGGTGCAAGGGGCGTGTGAAAAGACATGGGAATCGGAAGTATCATATTGTGTTCAAGACACAACATGGGATTTGTTATTTCTGAAAAGTGGGTGTGAAGAGAGTAGCAAAAGATGTTACTCAATACAGCAGGCAAAAAACAGAAACATCTTTCATGCTATGCCAAGGAGATTGGGCTCCTTCTTGCAGGTGTCTAGAGGCTAGTAAGGAAACAACTGTTCATGGGATGAAAAGGGCATCATTGAAGGATTTTAAACAGGAAAATTTCATGGCCATATCTGTTAGTGGGTTTGTTTTCAATCATCATGTCTGCAGTGAAGAGAAGTTTGAGAAAAGCACTAAGGAATTGATGGCAATAAGGCTAACATTTGATGGCTAGAAACTAAACCAACAGAGTCCAGGGAAAGAGAAAAAAGCAGAGTAAGTAATCAATATAATTTATGAAGACTTAGATAATATGAACATGAGTATGGTGATGATAGAGAAGAAAATGAGATTTTGAAAGTTTTTTTTTTTTTTTTTTTTTTTTTTAAGACAGAATATCCCTCTGTCGCCAGGCTGGAGTTCAGTTGTATGATCTCAGCTCACTGCAACCTCCACCTTCCAGGTTCAAGCAATTCTCCTGTCTAAGCCTCCAGAGTAGCTAGGACGACAGGCATGTGCCACCACGCCCAGCTAATTTTTGTATTTTTAGTAGAGACGGGGTTTCACCATGTTGGGAAGGATGGTCTTGATCTCTTGACTTTGTGATCCACCTGCCTTGGCCTTCCAAGTGCTGGGATTACAGGCGTGAGCCACCACCTGTAATATTTTGGGAGGCCAAAGTGAAAGGATCACTTGAGCCCAGGAGTTTGAGAACAGCCTGGGCAACATAGCTAGACCTCATCTCTACAAAAAGTAAAAAAAAAAAAAAAAAAAAAAAAAAATTAGCCAGCTGTGGTGGTGCATGTCTGTGGTCTCAGCTACTTCAGAGGATTAGGTGGGAGGATCGCTTGAGACCAGGAGGTTGAGGCTACAGTGAGCCATGATTGCACCACTGCACTCCAGCCTGGATGACAGAGCAAGACCCTGTCTCAAAAAAAAAAAAAGAAAAGAAAAGAAAAAGAAAAAAAAAAAGAAAAGAAAGAAAACGAAAGGAGATATGTTTTTCTGACGTCAAGACATTACTAATTTTCATGTAGAAATTGCCCAAGAATAGAGCATACACCGTGCTGAACTAAACAGGTATGCTGTTCTCTTGGTGTTTCCAGTCAAAAAGAATCTAAATTCCCTATAGGTATCAAGTTGTTTCTGAATTTGAAGAATATTTTTTAAAAATTAGCTTCATGATGGTGACATCATGCAGTTTTATATCTATTTACATGCAGTTCTAATATCTCATAAAGGGACACTGTAGCATTTTTCACACATTATGACATGATAGCAAATCCTTCAGCTACTGTTCTTTATTTAGGCTAAAAACACTAGCAGTGAATTGGACTCTAGCAGGGCATCAAATAAGGACATTTCACATGAAAGCACCTACAGCTGACAGCCTTCTGGTTACTTTGAGAGTAGTTAGTATTATTGCTTCCTTAAAGAGTCATGAAACTAGGCAAGCTAATTCCCCCAGATAATTTTCTTGTACATTAGCTTCAGTGATGCAATACAATCAGTTACATCTGATTAAGCTGATCATTAACTTATTATTCTTTTGGGGTGCTTAAACTCTCAAGTCTCATCGTGATAACTATTGACACAATCTGTCTTCCTTTAAAATAGATTCTCTATTTCAGGACCAAGCTTTTCTTTTTCACTGCTTTACAAACCTACCCTCCTGCTAAGTCCCAACCATCTGTCAGCCTGCCTCTCGTGGCTTGCTAAGTTTTCTGACCTGTGACCCACACAACACCTTGGAGGGGTGTGAAGAAAATTAAATTTTATTACCTCAGGTTAATGAGAACTCTGCCTTTAAATGTATATGCTTCTGTACTTCAATTTTCCACAAAACTACATATTCATGAAATTCTTATATAATTAAAAAGATAATGTGCCATTTTAAATAAGATAATTTATGGGAAAGGTGCTATAAACTTGCAAGTGCTAATCAAATGTAAGTGGGTATAATTATTATGGTATTAAGTTCAATGGTGATTGGTTAAATATAGCAAAATTTCTATTTACCTAAATATGTTTCACTTGTGCGACTCATTATTATTGGTTGGGAGATACTTGTTTTTTATCTAGTGCCATTGAAAGTCTAAAAGCATAGGATCACACTGAATAATAGCTATATATATGTGTGTGTGTGTATATATATATATGGTTAGCATTAAAAAGGACATAAAATGTCAGAACTTTTCAAAGTGACATTTCTCGAAATGAAATGAAATGTTTTCGATGGGAATTTAAGTCAAGGATCTGCAGAGACCATCTTGCTCTCAGCCACTTGACTGTACTGCCACTAGTGTTGAGTGCCTGGGATCATCACAGCTCATTTTTAATTTGTATATCAAGCATGTGTCAAGTACCAGCATGTGCCAGGACTTATGCACCTTGAGGATAACAGCCAGGCCTTGCTTCTGAAGAGCCAGTTGTTTAGCACAAGAGATATAGCCAGGCAAAATGAAGGTGCAACTCAGCAGGATTGAGGTATGCACGGGGTATTGGGTAATCACAGAGAAGGAACACGCCTACTCTAAGCCCATTAAATCATGTTTAATAGTCAGAATTTAGAATTTTGGAGGAGGTAAAGAAGCAGGCTGAAAGGAAGTAAAATATCCATTGGGGAAATATCTTTTTCTAAAAAAGCACAAAAGAACCATGAATTCTATAATGAATTTGAAATGAAGTAAAGTAAGCAATACTTACAGAGGAATCCAGGCTCATGTAACTTATAATAAACCAATATATAGCATTATTATGTAAAATATATCTATTTTGGGTGGAAAAGCTCAGCCCAGGTCTGTTAGACAAGCATTACTGCATACATATTACCTCCCTTTGGATCTTTAAGAGTTGAGTAAATTCCATTCTTCGCATAATTTGGAAATCTTTTCCTCCCAAGAATCATTTACACTCAACTTTCATAATATAACCACACTGTTCCTACATCATTCTCATGTTCTGAAAAAGTTTTATTAATGACCAACACATATTAGACTCAGTGACAATCCAAGCAAGCAAATTATCTGGTGCTTACAAGCTCAGGGGCAAAATTAAATCAGCTTTGGAGTGAAAAGATCAACATCCAGAAGGCCTTAAGTAAATTTCAGAAACCACGATTCTTTTTATATTACATTTTGGCAAGTTCTTTATGGAAAATTTCTCGAAAATCATTTTATTTTTTCCAGATAAAATCTTTTCTTCTTTTCCTCTTAGATTAATAATAAGGTAAAATACAGAAATAATTTCAAAAATTAAAAATAGTTGAGTGTAATTCAGGCAAATATCAGAAAATAATCAACAGCTGACATGTTAAGCAACAGTTATGTATTTAGCACTGCACTGATTATGTTTAAAGATGAATGAAAGTGAGGATTAACAGTTTTGTGTGTGTGTGAGCACGCATGTGCGTGTGCATGGGAAAGACAGATTGGGAAAAAGTGGAGTGGGAATGCAAGGAAAACTCAACCATATTTTATAACCAAGAGCTCAACCAGACCATAGCTTATAAACAAACTAAACCATAGTTTATAACCAAGAGCTAAACTGCCTAGTGTAGAATGCAGTGTAGAAATCTGAAAAGGTCTGGATTAATATGTGTATGCCAAAGTAATTGGAAAAGTTTATTTAACAAGGTGGAGATTTTGGAGTCTACACACAAATTTTGCAAAAGAATTTGTAATTTAGGCGAAGCTTTTCAACAGGTCAATAGCAAAAGTTTTCTAAAGTCAAAAAGAAAATCTGAATTCAGCATTCAGTTACCAAACAACATTTCAGAGGCAATAAGGAAAGGGACTAAAAGTGACTAGGCCAGGGCTTTATATATCTAAATCCATTCTTAGTGGGATTTTAAAATAAACATAGATTGTAAGCAAGACAGTTGCACAGCAGTGACTGGAACCTGAAAGAGTGTAGCCTGGGGAAAAGTAAAATGGAACTCAGTTTTAGAAATGCACAGCAAAATAGGCAAGGTACAGCCAATCATGTGGAGAAGCGATCTGTAGTTCAATGGGAAGAAAGAACCCGTATGATTCCCCTTATTTACATACTAGTTCCTTTAGGGATTGGACATCCTGGGGACTCAAGAAATTTAGGCAAAGAAGGGTTATCGACACAGCTTGCTACCACCATTGGTGAAGGGTTTGAGTGAGATTCGGTAGTTGCCACTGCCCCAAAGTGCTTAGTATTACTCTCTTAGTCTGCTCGGGCTGCCGTAACAAAACACCATGGCCCGAATAGCTTAAACAACAGAAGTTTATTTTTCATAGTTCTAGAGTCTGGGAAGTCCAAGATCAATGTGCCAGCAAGGTAGGTTTCATTCTGAAGCCTCTTCTCTTGTCTTCTAGGTGGCTGCCATCTTGCTGTGTGCTCACATGACTTCTTCTTTGTGCACACTTCGGGGGTGGGAAAAAAAGTCAAGCTCTCTGGTATCTGTTTGTATAAATGCACTAATCCCATCATGAGAACCTGACCTTCATGGCCTCATTTAACCTGAATTACTTCCCAAAGTCTTCATCTCCACGTACCATCACATTAAGAATTCGGGCTTCAAACTATGACTTTTGGAGGAACACAAACATTCATTCTGTAACAACTGCCTCCCTTAAGTGTTCAGTCTTAGGAAGGAACTTTTCAAAGTAAGCCCCTGCTAGGCTTGCCAAGTAAAATTTAGGACACTCAGTTTCATGTGAATATCAGTTAAATAGCAAGTAATGTTTTATTATAAATATGCCTCATGCAACATTTGTAACATACTAAAGAAGTATTGTCTTTATCTGAAATTAAAATTCAACTAGGAAGCTTGTACTTTTGTTTACTCGATCTGGCAAGCCTAGCCTCTCATTTGTGGGTCAAAGGCTTTTGCTGTCTAAACCAACCAAATATTCATTCCAAACCAAGAGAGACTAAGATGAATTGGCCCAGACAGCTATGAACACTCCAGCTTTATCAATTGGTATTTGAACAGTGTAATGATTTGCTGTGTCACACAGTCAGCAATTTTTCAGTTACAGGTATTGACTATTCCCATTATTTCCTCTAGCATTTAGTCATTGGAAAGCTTGAGAGCTTTGCTTTAAGTACACTTAACTGAAAGGCATGTCAAAATTACTTCTCTCTTATATAGAGTGACTTAAAATAAGGACAGACCTGGCTTTTGTCCAGGCCCTACTACTCTGACAAAGTCACTGATAGAGCATTCTGCACCTGGGGTAGCTCACCAGCTTTCCGCAGTTTTCTGTGAGAAGGCTCTGAGTTAGGGAAAGAGTATTTGTAATCAGAGAACTGGGATTTAAATTCGACTTCCACTGATGTCCTCGACATGGACTTGACAGAATTACGAACCTCACCAAGCTTCAGCTTCCTCTACTCCCCAATCAGGATAACAACATACCCACTGCCCTCAATTTTACAAATGGGATAATTATAAATAGTAATATAAATAGGAATTATAGACATTCTCATATAACCTACCATGTGCTAAGATCAGCAGATTTATTAACATATTTAACATTCAGCACACCCTATGGAGGTAAATACAATTGTTATCTGTATTTTAGAGATTCAAAGATAGAGGTAAATAATAGTTAAGTAGTATTGCAGGGATTGTTTAATGTATATTATTTTTTATCATCATCATCTTCATTTTAGTGCTCAGCAAAGGAGAACCAACAAAGTCATGATCATTTATTTAAAAATGATTTAAATATTCAGTTTGTCCCTGAAAACCACTGTTGGTTTGCTGTGCTTCATAATTTGGAACCTCAGATCATTTTGGTTAAAAAAAAAATTCATGGAGCCATGTCTAATATGAACATAGCTTAATTGCCACATTCTGTCAGTTACTTTGTCACAAAGTTAGGTAACTTCGGAGCTAGCAGAAGAGAACTCTAATCTCAGTATATTCAAGAATTTATGAGGGCATTGACCTGTTAGAGTCATTCAAAACCTGTAAGAGCATAAGTGGGGTAGAAGCTAAGTAAAATTAGACTTTATTCTCTCTCTTCACTTGTTGAAACATACTGCCTGTTTTCAGATTTTATACTTTACCTTTTTTATTTGACAAAGCTATTTATTATTGTCTGAGACTCCAGTAAAAAGATGAATATTATTTCTAAAGATTTTGGCACTGACATTTTAAGAGTCAAATTTTATATCCACTAAAATATGAAATATGATAACTTTTTAGTCAGGCCAGATGATCTACTTTCAACTGACAACATTTAGCAAAATCCTATGTCAAATCATATATGGATAAATACATCAATATGAATCATATAATCATCCCATCGCAGGTTAAGAATCAGTGTCAAAGGTCATCTATTCCACACCCACTTATTTTTTTGAGTTGCAGTGACATTTTCACTTAGTGTATAAATATGTGACTTGTAATACAGTATTTTATTTCTTTAACTTAGAATCTGTAAATGGAAAAAAAATGATAGTTACAATTCTGGAACATATGCCATGAAAATGCATTATTAAAAAAGAACTTCTCTATTCCCACAAAAGCCCTATGAGCTAGTTATTACTCTCCTTATATATGTTATGAAGCTGACTTCGGAGTTCAAGTCACTTGCCCAAATTCACTGTTGGTAAGTATTGCAGGCAGAATTTGAAGTTTCTTAGGTCTGTCTGATCTGAAGTCCTGTTCACTATTCGTTGTAGTACATTGCCTCTTGGGGAGGGAAGGGAAGAAAGGGCTAATTGCTGCCTGGAGTGAGGGATCCAGGATACATGTTATTTCTGCCCAGATTCTTGTGCATATATACAGTATATATATCACCAGCACCCACCCTACTTTCACTGGGATGGAGCAGAAAGGAAGATTATTATTCAAATTCCGCTCTTTCTCAATAAATACGTTGACTTGTTCTGAGCTGCTCCAACAAGAAAGAACTGTTGATAACTACTAAGCTGGTATGTCTGGTGGTCTGAAAACTGTAGCTTCCTAAGGTTCTCTATAACTAATTGAAAAGAACTTTGAGAGTAGCAGGTGGCAGAAAGTAGTAACTGGCAGAACTCCCAGGTAATGCTTATGCAAAACTAAAAGCTAAAGTTTGAGAACCAACATAAGCTAAAAAAAAAAAAAAAAAAAAACTGTGAATGAGAGTGAGAGAGAGAAATTTTATTAGAGAAACCATTTCATTCAATATTTGTTGAGTTCTTACTGTTGGTAAGATACTGAGCTCTGCTTTGTAGAATAAAAACATGAATGCCAAGATGAATAAGGCATTTTCCTGTCCTCAAAGGTGTAATCTCCTTTCATATAAAGCATATCTTATGTTTAGTAATTTTTCTAGCAAGTAGCATGAAACCAATCACTAGCTGATAAATTCATAATTGTTTAGTAATAAGATTTGACTCCGTGTGTGATACAATTCACCATCTATAAAGTGCTCAAAAATTACAAATCTGTTTTCCTACTACTAAAATGAAGACCCACACTGTCAAATTTAGAATGTTTATGATATTATGATTTCAGATTAAGCCAATGGAAAAAACTAATTGGAAATCATAGTACTGCACTGAACACAAGGACATTTGCTGCTAGTATTGTAGTTGGCTAAGCTCAGATATCTTTAATCTCATTTAAATGATGTCATAAGCTCTATCACATTGAATGTTAAATACTTATACAAAAATATAAATGACTGAATATTTTCACCTATTGTATTTGAAAGCTTCCCCAATTATTAAGGTCTGAGTGATGGCAGAAGAAATAAAAAAAAAGTCATATTCAGAAATTGATTTGATTTTGTGAAGTATAAACTGCCCTGACAATTCAGGTGTTACTTAGAAAGTTTCTAGTTGTAAAATTCAGGTCCCTCCTTCCTCCTTCTTGAAAGAAATGATTTTCAAACTGTTTTTTTAAGTTGATGCCTCTTATTCAGGATTTTGCCGATTATTTTAAAGTTATAAATACAGAGAATTATGTGGTTTTATAAAGTTTTAATTAAATTTTAACTATTAAAATATGCCTTTCTTTATATGCAGAAGTCATGCTCCAGTGATATAAATAAACATGTTAAATTAACAGATATTATGAAGACATGTCTTGATTTTGTAAAAAGCTCTGCATAATGACTCAAAGGCATAATGCTTGCAAACAGCTGGAAAGCAAGGTTGTCTTGCCCTTTCTGAAATACTCTGGGGAATAAGAGATTTTGCAATGAAAGAAGAACACATATATTTAATAAATTTGTTTTTTAATTGGTGTGGAATTGCAGGATAGGCAGGCAAAAGGTTGAGAAACACATGGAAAAACTGATTATACATATCAGCCAATTATGACCTCAATTAACATACTCATAAGGGCCCATTTTTTTCTTATCCCAGAGATCAAATGAAGAACACCTTGGGTAAAGTCATTAAAAGACTTTAGCAAGGAGTTTTTAATTATACATCATTTGTACATCTGTGAATAATTACTGGTAGTTGCCACCTGGTGACAGTGATTGACAGAAAGGTACCAATGATTCCAGGCTAAAGATACATCTTTGATATGAGTAAAGGATACAATAACTTCACAGCATGAAGACAGTGACAGACAGCAAGGAGCTCTCCAACACTCACAGTTGAAAGGCAAAGTTCCCTGGCCTCCCAGTCTTTGAGGTGCCAGTTGCCAATAGCAGCCTTGAAGTAGGGTGAGGATCCCTTTAGGTCTTCTTAGATAGGTGTCTTTCACTGTTCTTACAGGGAGCTTATGCCTGCTTTGGTCATTCTTTTTCTTTGTGCTTCTTCAGTAGATAAAGGCACTGGCTCCAACCTCAGAATATTCCTGAATATTAACAGTGGGTGAATCAAATATCAATTTTTTTAATATAATGTACCTCTAGCAGACCAACTTCAGACCTTGGTGCCCAAACGTGTTGGATTCTCAGAAAACTAGCTTAAGCCTCATTGTCTATTGTGAAAACCTCCTTTTGTCTTTTAGTCTATTAACAAAAGAAGAAGTGGCCGAACGTGGTGGCCTGTGCCTCTAATTCCAGCACTTTGGGAGGCTAAGGTGGGAGGATTACTGGAGCCCAGGAGTTCAAGAACAGCTGGGGAGCATGGTGATACCCTGTTTCTAAAAAAAATTCATCAGATGTGGTTGTGCACACCTGTGGTCACAACAACTCAGGAGGCCGAGGCAAGACGATCCATCGCTTGAGCCTAGGAGGTTGAGGTTGCAGTGAGGCATGTTCACACCACATCACTCCAGCCTGGGTGATAGAGAAAGACCTTTTCACAGGAAAAAATAAGTAATAAGATGGCAAAATTATGACACATTTTTCTATGAACAGCACGCTCCAGGGTTGGAGGCAGCTGCAGATTCAACTGGAGAGCTCTAGATAGCATTGTTTATTTAGGTGTGGCAGACTGAATCCCCTTGACCTGTGAATATATACTGTTTGACTAGAATGATGCTTTGCCTTTTTAAGTTAAATTTGAGTATCTTTGGTCGGAGCATTACTACGATTTGCAACAATCCTCAAAACTCCCTATTTATTACTTTTTCCTTGGCTCACTTCACATCCATTGTAGGCAGTTGTCTGTGTTCTGGTTTAATGCTATGAGTCTTAGTAAGAGTTTCTGTATGGAGCATGAGAGATCTGCATAAGAAGAAAAAAGTAGGAAGGTTGTTAGTTAAACCACTGGAGTCAGAATCTCTGCAAAACAACAATCAGCAACCAGGCCCAGAGCTGGGGAAGCATCAGGAAGGTACGGAGCGGATTGGAGGTAGAGGTCAGAAACCCATGCTGAAAGACAGGGCATCAAAAGCAAAACTTGGGACTGGATGATTGAGCACTTGACCTTGGCTAAGTACATGGGCAACAGCTAGCTGTAAAAACTAGAGCAGGAAAAGTAGGGGATTCTCTTTATATCCCCTCCTGAGTTGTGGAATGTGTAATAAGATAGTTTGGGCTTAGTTGGAACACTTAGCTAGGGCTGATTCTTCAGTCAAATCTTTGCAACTGTGTTTCATCAATGCTATTTTTTCATTTTCATTTTCTATTTTTCTTTCTATTCAGTTAACAGGATTTGGGGACAGTTTTAGATAGAAGCGTAAAACTCTAATAACATTTCTCTATGCCTACTGTATTTTTTTACTTACTTTATTTTTATTTTGAGACAGGCATCTTGCTCTATTACCCAGGCAGGAGTGATCTAGGCTCACTGCAACCTCTGCCTCCCAGTCTCAAGAGATCCTCCCATCTCAGCCTCCGGAGTAGCTGGGACTCTAGGCATGTACCATCATGCCCAGCTAATTTTTGCATTTTTTGTAGAGACAGGGTTTTACCACATTGCCCAGGCTGGTCTCACACTCCTGGACTCAAGTGATCTGCCCACCTTGGCCTTTCAAAGTGTTGAGATTATAGGTGTGAACCACCACGCCTGGTGACGATTCTTTCTTTACTTATGATTTCTACTCTTTTGATCTTCACTCTCCTTAACATTTTAAAGAAAAATCACTTTCCAGTTCCTACTGCTGACTCCATTCATGGATTTCCAGAATTAATTATTAATGTGCTCAGTCATGCTGCCCCTTGGGCCCAAAATTTCTGGTGTATACCACCTACCCTTACTTCTTCCATAAAACATTGAGTACAATGGTCTTTATATCACTTTATGTCATGAAGTAGGTATTGCTATGCCCATTTTACAGGAGACAAGATGGAATCTCACAGAACTGAAATCATAATCCCAAGGTAACACCCTGGGACTATTTATTAGTAAATTTATGGATTTGGTGAATACAATCAATAAAGGAAGGCTTACCTTGGGATCTATGCCTTATTTGGCTTATTTCAGGAACAGGTTACCTGGGGTTGTTACTTTTCTTCCAGTCTCCAAAGGTGCTAATGATTTGAACAAATCCAGACAGAAATAATGAGCAAAGCTGCAATTAGAATTTGGACTGTCTGATTGCATGTCTTCTGAAGTATGCATACAGATAACAACGAAGATATGATCAAAGCTTATGTAAATAATAAATAGTCATCTTTCTTACTCTTGCTTTAACTCAGTGATACCACCATGTTTAATATTTGCTTAATCAAGCACTAATTTTTTTAAAAGCTATTTCTACACTCAAATATTTTAGTTGACAATCATTAGCAATTTCTCAAGATTTTTAAAATGTGGAGCGCATTAGTTTTCTATTTTAATTTCTGACTTTGGAAGTGAATAAGCATTAAATGTTGGACACACAGCATGTGAAAATAGTTCTGAATGAGGACTTAAGAAGGGAAGTCAGAGGCCTATGGACCGACTACTATCTTTTCTCTTAATTATCCAATCACTCCACAAACATGTATTGAGTCTCATTTATGGGGTGAGCAGTGTGTAGTTGGTATAGTTGGTGTTTACACATAGATAAATGAAATGAGGTCCTGGGATCATCAAGTAACTCACTATTTGGTAGAGGAAACAAACAAGTGAACATAAGAGATAATATAGAAAATATATAAATATGGCCTGGTGCAGTGGCTCATGCCTGTAATCCCAGCACTTTGGGAGGCTGAGGCGGGCGGATCACGAGATCAGGAGATCGAGACCAACCTGGCTAACACGGTGAAACCCCGTCTTTACTAAAAATACAGAAAAAAAAGTATCTGGGTGTGGTGGCAGGTGCCTGTAGTGCCAGCTACTACAGGGGGTGAGGCAGGAGAATGGCATGAACCTAGGAGGCGGAGCCTGCAGTGAGCAGAAATCATGCCACTACACTCAAGCCTGGGCGACAGAGTGAGACTCCATCAAAAACAAAAACAAAAAGAAAAAACAAAAAACAAAAAACGACAGAGCGAGACTCTGTCCAAAAACAAAAAGAAAAAAGAAAGGAAGGAAGGTGGGAGGGAGGGAGGGAGGGAGGGAAGGAAGGAAGGAAGGAAGGAAGGAAGGAAGGAAGGAAGGAAGGAAGGAAGGAAGGAAGGAAATATATAAATACAAATATAAAAAGAGAGAGAGACCAGAAAAAGAAGGAGAGAGAGAGAATGCAAAAACCAAGAGCAAAGAATAATCTCCTCTCCAACTAGAGAGGTAGCTCTTGATCTGCAAAGTCACTTGATTACTTTCTCATTTTGTTTACCTGCTGGATCAATGGTTCCTAAAATTTCATTATTTTGGGTACCACCTTCATCTTTTTTTGACATACCTAAGTACCAATTTTGTATACTTGATTTCTCTAAATGGACTTTAAATCAGTTGACTTATTTTTTAAAGGGAGTATTGTCCCAAACAGGCTCGAAGAGCTGTTTCTTTCTTTTTGCTACCATTATACTGAATTTAGTTAAAATATCTACCCAAACTAGGAGATTTAAAAATTACCTTTGAGTATTTAGAGTACCACAGCAAACTGAATCGATGTCCATGTAAAACAAATGTATTCCTATTAAAGTCTGTTTTTGAATAGTATGTTACTACCTTCAGCATCATATGTACCATCAGTAGTATACAACCTATTACAATTTGGAGAATTCTGGAAAACATTTTGCTTCTAAAGTCCTTTCTGTCACTTGTATTTTAGCTTCTGTAAAAGTTTTTGTTTTTTAAATAATTTTCTCAATACCTGTCAAGTAATTCAAACTCACAGAGGCCTGAAAGAACAAGTAACCTTTTTGAGTCCCTGCAGGATTTTGCTAATTTCAAAGACAGAGTTTAAAACAAATGATCAGAAGTCAAAGCGAGATTTCCTCTTCTTGCCTGGGGGTGTTTGAAACAGCCCAGATCCATAAAAAGGAGGAGATCAATTTCTGAACATGTTTATTTAGACAATAGAGGGTGGCATAAAACATTCCCTAATCCTAACTTCACAGAAGCTTTTCTCTTGATTGAAAACTGGTGCTTGTCATAAATATAAATATTGGATTAAGGAGGAATGGGAAGCATTAAAGCAAAAAGCAGGAAAATCATTGTGAGCACTGGAGCAGAATAATTATTCTGTAATTTGTTTATGACTCATTTATGATTTATTACTTAAAATTACCAAAAGGCATTATGGTAGCATGTGGTTTAGGAATAAAGCTATAACACATTAGGGAAATTAAAGGAAAGCATGTGTCTTCTAATTAAAAATGCAGCAATGATTGACATATTTATAATCATATGTTCGTGTTTTTCCTCTTTGACATAATGTTTAAATTCATTTTTATTGCCATATTCTTTTCTGAAACAATGACCCACTTCTCTGTGATTCTCGCAGCAGAGGGGCTACAGGAGGACAGTGTGCTTTGTAAAACTTTATTTAATAGTGAATTTTACTTTCTTACTACTTATTGATATTTACATTTTAAAAACTACTCTGTTTTATAATGTAAAACCATGGTAAAAGGAGGCACAACACACAACCTTCTAATTTTTTATCAAATGACAGTTTTGGTAAAAATACTTATAAACTCGAAGGTAAGTATCAAGGCAGCTACATTTGTCTTACTAATGTGTGTATTCACTTAGATGTATTTAACTCTAGTAAGGGGCCTCCCACATCGCCCTTGGCCAAAGAATGTTTTTAAGAGCTTGTGTCACTTTGTACCTTCATGGATTCATTTAAATAAATATTTCGGGGAACTATCATGGAGTGAATTTTATTCTCTAAAAAGATATGTTGAAGTCCTGACAGTACTTCAAGATGTAATCTTATTTATAAATAAGATCATTAATTAATTAGCTAATTCATTAATTAGATGTAACATGTATTAAGATGAGACCATACTGAAGCAGGGTGGGCTGTTAATTTAATATGACTGGTGTCCTTACAAGAAGAGAAGAAGAAATGCAGAGACACGCAGGAGGGACACTATGTGACTGTGGAGGTCCAGAGATCTGAATGACGCAACTGCAAGCCCAGAAAAATCTAGAACTGCCAGCAAACCACAGAGACTAGGAAGAGGCAAGGAAGGAGTCTCTCCACAGGTTTCAGAGAAAGGTTGGCCCCGCTGACACCTTGATTTTAGACATCTGACCTCTAACATGAGGAGACAGTAAATCTCTGTTTGTGGTGATTTGTTACGACAGCCCCAGGACACTAGTAGAGACACAGAGATGTGTTCAGGGCCTGTTGTAGACACTTGCAACACATCAGTAAACAATTCAGACAAAGACTTCTGCACCGGTAGTGCCGACATTCTCAAGAGGGAAGAGCAATCTGGAGATGTGTTAGATGGTAATAAAGAGTATGAGTCATGCACAGAAGAGGTGAGTGAGAGGGGAAGGATTGAAGGGTGCAATCATGAAAGATGTGGTCGGATAAAGGTAAGATTTGAGCCAAAATTTGAAGCAGTTAATGGTATCAGACTTGGAAAAACATTACAGGAAGAACACCTCAGGGAATAGGAGACCCTAAGCGCAAAGCCTGAAGGCTGGAGCATGATGAAGATGCAAGAGGAAGGGCAGAAGGAGCTGAGACAAGGGCAGTGACTGGGGAGCCAGAGCTTATAGGGCCTTGTGTGGTTTTTTGCTCAAAGAAATAGGGAGCCATTGGAGGCCAAAGCAGAGGCATGACATGGTCTGACCTACTTTTAAAAGAATCACATTTGTTTCTGTGTTCAGAATAGACTGTAAAGGGCAAGGATAGAAACCAGAGGACAAATTCACAGGCTATTTTCACAATTCAGGCAAGAGACAAGGATTGTTCAGAGCAAAGTGGTGGCCATGGAAAGAGTGCAGAATGGTTGCATTATAGAAAGAGCCTCAAGATAGAATCAAGATTTCCTGGAAAATTGGTTGTGGGATGTGAGAGAACAAGAGGAGTAAAGAATGATTCCTAGACTTTTGTCCTCTGAAAGAATAAAGCAGCAGTCATCTAAAATATGGAAGCAGATTAAGGGATGGGGCAGGAATAGCTTCCATTTTAGAGATGTACTTTATTTTTCTTATCAATTCTCTGTTTTCAAGTTTTGTCTATCTCATTGTTTGGTATCTAGAATATTTGTTTTTTTTTTGTTTTTTTTTTTTTTGAGACGGAGTTTTGCCCTGTTGCCCAGGCTGGAGTGCAGTGGTGCTATCTCTGCTTGCTGCAAACTCCGCCTCCCAGGTTCATGCCATTCTCCTGCCTCAGCCTCCTAAGTAGCTGGGACTACAGGTGCCCACCACCACGCCCAGCTAGTTTTTTTTGTATTATTTAGTAGAGACGGAATTTCACCGTATTAGCCAGCATGGTCTCGATCACCTGACCTCGTGATCTGCCCACCTCAGCCTCCCAAAGTGCAGGGATTACAGGCTTGAGCCACCGCGCCCGGCCCTATATGATGTATGTTTTTAAAGTTATCTCTAGTTTCTTTTACTCTGATCATTAATTTTTTTTCTTTTCCTTTAACTTATTTTTATTGTATCATGGAAAGATTTTCCTGATTTTCCTACCTCCACTCCTTTCCCTCCTTCTTTCATTCTTTCTTTCTATTATACTACTTTTAACTTCCTAGTTTTTAACCAGGAAAGCCTATCCCATAGATGCCAACCACACTCAGAAAGAGACAGTCTAATCCTCGATTTCCAGAAATAGGTGTGCTCTACTTCAGAGCAGATGTCTCGTGTGAGAGTTGCAGGATGGCCTCAGAGGGTGCCACATGTGCAGTAAAACCAATGGTTGTGTGCCTTTAAGATCACTCCATGGAACTGACTCCAGTTTGCTTCTCAATGATGAAGACCCCTTTCCCAGAATATGCCCATAGGTGTCCTAAAATGGATTCCTGACTTGTCAGCTTTTTTGGTGGGTTTTAAAATGCGTGTCTGTAAGAGATTTAGATGATATATATTTAGATTTAGATTATGCACATATAAGCCATAAATATATAAATTTATCTATATCAACTTATATATATAGCTTAAATGTGTATATTTAAACTATAATGTATAATTTTAATTTAATGTAATTTTAATGTGGTGTTATTTTATTTTATATGTAATGTATATTTGATTTAATATACATTAAATAGAAGCTATATTCTAGATTAATTTAAGCTATATATATTATATATATGTGTGTATATATATAGCTCAATATTTAAGGGTTTAGTTTCCCTTTATCTTTCCAGCTGGGAGGAGGGAAATAGTCTAGTGAAAGTGGGGGTGCATTCATTTTCTCCTAGCTTTGGAACTGCTATTAAGCTGTTGGGCTTGTTTGACCAGAAAATTCTTTCTGGCCTGTTTTTACACCCTGGAAGTTTGTACAGCATATGCCTAAATACTTGCATCGCTCATGTCAAGAGGCATGTTGTCTGCGTGAATAAAATTCACTCTCTAATAATCTTTTCAGTTTGGATTCATTCTACTCAGCTAAACACTGAATTGATTTTTTCTGACCAGCAGAATTTTTTTTTTTTTTTTTATTTTTTTGAGATAGAGTCTCACTCTCACCCAGGCTGGAGTGCAGTGGTGAGATCTCAGCTCACTGCAGCCTCCATTTCCTGAGTTTAAGTTTTTGCCTCAGCCTCTTGCATAGCTGGTATTACAGGTGCACACTACCACACCTGGCTAATTTTTTTTTTTTTTTTTTGTATTTTTAGTGGAGACAGGGTTTCACCATTTGGCCAGGCTGCTTGAACACCTGACCTCAGGTGATCTGCCCACTTCGACCTCCCACAGTGCCGGGCTTACAGGCATGAACCACTGCACTAGCCTGGCCACCAGAATAAATGAAAGTGTTGATGGGCCCTACCTGGATCCATTGAGGAACAGAAGAATTGTTTCCCTGTAAAATATTTTTCTAGAGACACATGTAAATAAATGCATGGAACATTTCTTACCACGTACACTTATGAGAACATGCAGGTCATATTTAAGGGTACTACCTGGACAATATGAAGGGGTTTTGAGATTATTTTAGGGTTAGTGTATATTCATGTATTAGTTATCTATTACCACATAATAAGTTACCTCAAAATTTAGTGGCTTAAAACAACAATAAGCATTTAGTATCTCACAACTCTTCTGTGGATCAGGAATTCAGGAACTTAATTGTGTTCTTCTGGCCAGGGGTCTCTCATGAGGTTGCCATGTAAAGGCTTTAGAGAGTCTGCATTCATGATCAAAGTAGCTCATTTATATGGCCCGTTGGTGCTGGCTGTCGGCAGGAGGTCTTAGCTTCTCTCCATGTGAACTGCTCCATAAGGCTGCTTGAATGTCGTCATGCCTAGTGGCCCACAGAGACTGAACCAAGAGAACAAACAAGGCAGAAGCTAAAATTTCTTTGATAACCCAGCCTCTGATGACACATGCTGCCATTTCTACAATGTCCTGTTGGTTAACACATATCAGCCCTATTGAATGTGGTAGTAGGCTGTCCAAGGGCATGGGTGTAGGAGGCTGGCTCATGTTGGGGGCATGACTGCAACAGTATACCATAATGAATACACTGAATTGTGGAAGAAATGTCAATTACTCCCTCATTTTCCAGCTTGGTGGAGTGGCTGCTAATCCAACAGGTACTCAAGATTAGAGTGATGCAACCAGGGTCTCAGAATATTAACAAGGCCTTTTTCTCTCTACATACCTTTGAACGGTCTACTTATGCGTTCTTTCCCTGACGTCTATTAAAACTAAGAATGATATTACCTCTATTAAAAGGAAGATTTTTCTGATATCCCCAAGTCAGGTTACAACTCCTCTGTTTCTGTGTAATAGTCTTTACATAGTGCTTCTTATAACTTGCACTTAACACATTGCATTGTGATTACTTTGCCCTCTATCAAGCTGCCCGCTGTGCTTGAAGCCATTGACTTGGATTAAAAGTGACAGTATTATTGAAGATTTTGCTGAATTAATCAGCTTTGATCTTGCATGTCCATTTCTGCCCCATCTGTTTAATGAATAATTGATCTGTCAAACAGAATACTAGCTTTTTATTAAATAGCCATATCATATTAGATGCCAACGTAGAGTATGCCAATGCGGCTTAATTGTTTTCATCAGATGCATTGTCTCTTTAATTAAATTAAGTATCCACTCCAGACAACTGAAATAGCCAGACATCTTTAAAATTCCGTGATTCAATGACTTGAGGGTTCAACCCCAACCAGTGCAATTTCTTTTGAGATGGAGTCTTGCTATATTGCCCAGACTAGTTTCAAACTTCTGGGCTCAAGTGATTCCCCAGCCTCAGCCTCCTGAGTAGCTGGGACTATAGGCATCTGCCATTGAGTGTGATGTTATTAACATCCCAGTTTTCTATACAAAAACTTTCTTTCTTTTTCATTTTGATGGCATACTATGTAATGCAACCCAGCTCCATTTGTTCAGTGCACATAACATTTCAATGATGCTGTATTCTAACAATTTCAGCCAAAAATGAAATAAAACAGAAAAACCTCCTTTTTCTAAAAAAAAAATCAATCTTTTTTTCTACTACAACATAAATAAAATGAAAGTGGAACATTCCATTCTAACTCTGAATTGACAGGCGTATATCCTATACTTTGAGGCATTGTTATTAAAAAGGCAATAATGTCTTCACTTTAATGGGTTATTGGCTGTTCTAAAGTCTGTCTCATAACTAAGAAAAAGTTAAATCATTGAGAAAAGGGAAAACATGCAGTTTCTCTAAGTTTATCTTACTGAGAATGCAAACAGTGAACCTGATCTTTATCTTAACATGTAACGCTTGGAGGCATTGGATTCTTCCATGGTTGATCTCGTACCCTTCAGTCTCTCTAACTATACCTCCAGGCTTGAGTTGGTCCAACAAAGCCTAGTGACATTGAAGAATGTTATCCCCCACCCCTCCAAAAAATGTATGGTACGTGTGTATAGCTGTTCATGGGATTACAGAATGAAGAGTGAAAGCACCTCTCGCCATGATGAAAGGGAAAAAACAAACAAGCAAACAAAAAAAAAAACCCTTAAACCAGGTGAAGAGATAGAGTTGATATTGGTGGCTATATATTTGTCTTCATCAATGTTAACAAACCAAGGCGTGACACTGTTAATTCCTTAATTGCTCACTGATATGATTTGGCTGTGTCCCCACCCAAATCTCATCTTAAATTGTCATCTCCATAATCCCCATGTATCTAGGGAGAGACTTGGTGGGAGGTGATTGGATCATGGAGGTGGCTTCCCCCCATGCTGTTCTTGAGAGAGTGAGTGAGTTCTCGTAAGATCTGATGGTTTTATAAGGGGCTCTTCTCCCTTCACTTCTCTTCTTCTCTCTCTCACCTGCTGTCATCCAATATAAAAACACATGCACACACATGTTTATTGTGGCACTGTTCACAATAGCAGGGTCTTGGAACCAACCCAAATGCCCATCAATGATAGACTGGATAAAGAAAACGTGTCACATATACACCATGGAATACTATGCAGCCATAAAAAAGGATGAGTTCATGTCCTTTGTAGGGACATGGAAGAAGCTGGAAACCATCATTCTCAGCAAACTAACACAAGAACAGAAAACCAAACACCGCATGTTCTCCCTCATAAGTGGGAGCTGAACAATGAGAACACATGGACACAGGGAGGAGAACATCACACACTGGGGCCTATCGGGGGTGGGGGACTAGGGGAGAGTTAGCATTAGGAGAAATAGCTAATGTAGATGATGAGTTGATGGGTGCAGCAAATCCCCATGGCACATGTATACCTATGTAACAAACCCGCACATTCTGCACATGTACTCCAGAGCTTAAAGTATAATTAAAAAAAAAAAAAAAAAAAAAAAAAAAAAAAAAAAAAAAAAAGATGTGCCTCTTTTCCTTTCACCATGTTTGTAAGTTTCCCGAGGCCTCACCAGCAATGCAGAACTGTGAGTCAATTAAACCTCTTCCTTTTATGAATTATCCAGTCTCGGGTTTTTCTTTGTAGCGGTATGAAAATGTATGAATATACTCATTTATACAAATGACTTCATATTCTTACTGGTGTTTTTATGTATTCTGATATATGTATTTAATTTCTTAGAGCTAAAATCCCTAATGTGAATTTTGATTGTGTTTTACCTCTGTGTTATGGGCTGAATTGTGTCATCCTCCCCCATAAAAAGAAAGATTATTATACGTTCCAGTACCTCAAATGCAACCATATTTGTATAATGGGACTTACAGAGTTAAATTGAATTGAAGTCATTAGTGTGGACCCTCAGCCAGTATCACTGCTCTCCTCTTAAGAAGATAAAATTTGGATACAGACATGTAAATAAGGAAAACAATGTGAAGAAAAAGGGAGAAGACTGGCCATCTTCAAGCCAAGGAGAAAGGTCTGGAATAGATCATTCCTCATAGTCTGCAGAAGTAACCTATCCCACTGACACCTTGATCTTGGACTTCTAGCCTCCAGAACTATGTGAAAATAAATTTCTGCTGGTTTATTCACTCAGTCTGTAGTGTTTTGTTATAGTAGCCATAGCAAGCTTATAAATTGCCCTAAGGGTGTGACCTGTTATAACCTGCCACTGAAAAGTAGTTCATAGTCAAAATGGTTTTGTAATCTAAAGACAGCAGGAGAAGTATCCCTAAGATAGCAGAAGTATCTCCTAAACATAACAGTTTCTGCCTGTTTCCAGAATATCAGAGTAAGTATGACAAGAATATTCCTGGTGTGGCATGAGGAATAGTAGAAATGAGATAATATTTCAATTCAGATAGTATTCGATCTTCAGCAGCATCAAGACATTCACCTAATAAAATCTATCTTACAAAGATTTGTGAGTATTATATGTGATAACCACAAGAATACCTAGATTAACACAGTATTAGCACATAGTAGGGTGCTCACTACATGTTCGTGTTCTCCCATCAGTTTGTAATCAAGTAGAACTCACAGATTATTTTTCTGCTGTTCTTTTACCTCACTAGTCTGTGTCCCTAATTTAAGGAAGAAACCTTCATCTCTTTTCTCTATTTTCCATGAGGGTATCTTCTTAAGAAATACCATCTTCACTGTGATTACTTGTTGCTTTAAGTTTTAAAGATCCCCTTCAAATCTAGTCCTAGCAAATTTTTCTATCTTCAGAGGCGTCTGAATTAATGAGTATGCCCTGTAGTCAGCAATTCAGATCTTTGATTAAAAATAGACATACAGGCTGTCCTTGTTTTGCACAGAACCATATTAACTGTAACTCATGCGAAGTGAGGAATTGGTCAGTATGAATGAATTCGTTTAACATAATGCTGGTACTGTGCAAAGCATGGACTACCTGTAAGATTTAAAGAGATGCCCTTCAATTTATTTTCCTATATTGTGGTTGACCAATACATAATATCAGTATGCCTTATTCAAACACACATACATACAATACATACACAGAAACACACCCATACTTTTATTCAAAATGTATTTTTCTCATTATTCACAGGCATATACTTGCTTTTCTATTTACTTGAAATGATTTCTCCTATCCATTCCTGTGCCTCTTATTAAACTCCCTGCATACTTCAAAATTAAAATGGAACATAAATCTCTTGGAGGTCTTTTACAAAATTCTCCCAGGAAAGTCAGTTTATCTCTCATCAGTTCTCCTAGTACCACCTACCTCTAGTCTGTGTGCTCCTGGTGACTTGTTTTAAATTGCTGCATTCTTGGAGTACATTTGGGCCATTACAGACTGTTCAAGGATGCTAAAAGAGATGCCCAGCCATATGCCTTGATTTTCTTTGAGAGCTAGGGAGTCTGTGGGAGAAAATTAGAAGCAAAAAGTTCAGACATATGTAGACCTAATGACCCTGATGGCTGGAGTACAAGAGGCAGTGCTTGACTGACTAATGTTCTGCAATGATGCCTACACCTTAATCTCTAGATTCTGTGAGTATTGTATATTACATGGCAAAAAAGACCTGGCAGATGTGATGAAGGCTATGGACCTCAATATGGGGGATTATCCTGGTGGCCCCAATGTAATCACATGAATTCTTAAAAACAGAAGAGGAACACAGAAGAGTCAGAGAAGTGTGATGTGAGAAGGACTCAGCCACCATTGATGCCTTTGAAAACGGAGGGAGACACAAGCCAAGGAATGCAGGTAATTTCTAGAATCTGAGAATGGTCCTTAGCTGACATCAAAGAAATGTGGATCTCAATGGCACAGCACAAGGAACTAAGTTCAGCCAGCAGCCTGAATAAGCAAGAACAAAGACATTCCTCTAGAGCGTTCAGAAAGTAAGGCAGCCCTGCAGACACATGTATATCAGGTTTGTGAGATCATAAACAGAGACGTGGCAGTGACCACTGGACTTCTGACCTATAGAAAATGTGAGACAATAAATTTGTGTTTCTTTAAGGTTCTAAGGTTGTGGTAATTAGTAATGGAAGAATACAGAGGGAATAGAAAGGGAATATAGAGTAGAAAGGGAAATGTCTGTAATAAGGACCATCATGAAAAAAGCAAAACAATAAAGCTTTCAAGAGAAAAGCACCATGAGTAAAAGTCTTGCAGAGCAGGGCAAGCCTTAGCATCCCGGCCTGAATTAGAACCTGGAAGATATCCCAAGAACCTTGAATATCTGTATGCATATGTCACCTGCAGCATCTCAGCTCCCCAGTTCTCAGGAGCCTGTTTATCTTGTGAAGAAGATGATTGTGGAACAATGGAAATCGCTGTGTTCCTAGGGAGTCCACCAGCTGTGCTATGTGACTATGTTCCAAAAAATTTAGGATAAGCATAGGTTTTTCTGTGACCTGTAAGAAAAGGAGGCAGATGCAAGTTGGAGAGACCAGCAGTACCGTGGACAGCGGCTTGCATGGCATCTTAGGCCTACTTAATGCTAGACTTCAAAGGAGCGGGACTAAGAAAACTGGCAGAGCTGCAGATAAACATTATGCTTATATGTGAGAAGCTCTCCCCATGCAAGGATTCCCGGAGTCCCAGAGTGAATGAATGGCTGGGGAGATCCTGGGATCAAAGTAGGTGCTTTCTAATAGTGTCCACCTGATTTGATACTGGGATCTCCTGAGCTATTCATTCACTTTGGGAATTTGGAGTGTAGACATGTTAGGAAGCACTTGTAAGTGTCTATTCTTGATAACTGCAGTCAAATTCTCCTAAGTCTGAAGCTTGTAGGCATTCATCATATATTTAATAATTTTATCTTCTATAGATGGACATCGGAATTGTTCATTTTAATTGAGTACTTGTGCAGTTCTAAGCACATTTCATAAATTAACACATTATTCCTTAGAAGAACCTTCTGAGATAGGCATTATTCACTGTGGTTTACAATTGAGGAAACTGAGGCATGGAGAAACTGTATCATTAGCCCACAGTTGCATAGTTAGTATGTGGTGGCATTGGGATTGAATCTAGACAATATGGTTCCAGACATCATGTTTCTCACAGCTGTTGTGATAGACAGAATGAAAGCACCCCAAGGTGGCCACATCTTAATTCATGGACCCTACTAATATATTTTGCTACATGGCAAAGAAAAATAAGGTTGTTAATTTTTGACATTAAGATAGGCAGATTTTCCTGGGTTATATGTGGGGAACCCACGAAATCACAAGGGTCCTAAGGAGTGGAGGAGTGAGTCAGAGGGAAGATTGGAGTAATACGATATGAGAACTCAATTCACAATTGACGGCTTTCAACATGGAAGGCATGCACAAGCCAGAGAATGCAGGCGGCATCAAAAACAGGTCAGGAGTTTGTGACCAGCCTGGCCAACATGGTGAAACCCCATCTCTACTAAAAATACAAAAATTAGCCGGATTTAGTGATGCACACCTGTTATCCCAGCTACTCGGGAGGCTGAGGCAGGAGAATCGATTGAACCCAGGAGGCAGAGGTTGAAGTTGAGCCGAGATTGTGCCATTGCATTCCAGTCTGAGCAACAGAGCAAGACTCCGTCTCAAAAAAAAATAAAAAAAACAAAAAACAAAAAACACACAGAAACTAACTCTTCCCTAGAGCATTGGAAAAGCAACACAGGCCTGCTGACACCTTGATTTCAGTCCAGTGAGACCTACATCAGACTTCTGACCTCTAGAGCTAGAAGGTAATACATCTGCAATTTTGGAAGCCACTAAGTTTGTGGTAATTTGGTACAGCAGCAATAGAAAACTAATGACTCTGCTGACTACTGTTCGGATTCTCAGAAAGATAACTGTCTTCCTCTCCATCCATCCTCAATGATATGTTAAAAGGATCCTGTTTGCCACACACATCGAGTCTCAATGTTATTTTCCTATTGCCACCACCACCTTCACTCTCTGATCAAATTATGACTATTTAGAAATTATGAAGCTGCCATTGCCAGAAATATCCTTTCTCTGAGTTTCCATATCTGGATGGCCACCACCCCAAGCTGCCCTCCAAATAATGTAATTCTCTCTCTGGCTATCCAGGGTTCAACTCCCCAGTAAGATTGTTCAGAGTACTGAATTTAATGCTTCAGACATTTCTCATTCTTTCTACATATTTTTCCTGTCCAAAGAGAAAACAACAGAAGGAAGGAAACCTATCAGCCACCATTTCTAAGACAACAGAGGATGGTTTTTTTTTCTGTCTGGGAGAAGACTCTCTCAACTTCCATCGAACTCAGAGTCACTAACTCCTCCTCCCACCCCATTTTTTTGATGGTGGTCAGGGAATGGTTAACTATCTTTGTTTGCATGTGGAAACCAATTTAGTTTTAGTCAATAAAATAATCATTGTAGGCCAGTCACGGTGGCTCACGCCTGTAATCCCAGCACTTTGGGAGGCCGAGGCGGGTGACCACCTGAGGTTAGGAGTTTGAGACCAGTCTGGCCAACATGGTGAAACCCCATCTCTATTAAACATACAAAAATTAGCCAGGTGTGGTGGCAGGCACCTGTAGTACCAGCTACTCTGGAGGCTGAGGCAGGAGAATCACTTGAACCTGGGAGGCAAATGTTGCAGTGAGCCGAGATCACACCACTGCACTCCAGCCTGGGTGACAGAGCGAGACTCCGTCTCAAAAAAAAAAAAAAAAAAAAAAAAAAAAAAGGTTGTAAAAAGGAATATTAAAAATAGTATGTTTTGAGATTGGGCATATTGGTCTCACCCTAGAAGCTTTATGACAGAGCAAAGCACAAGAATGAAGCATCCAATGATCTTCAATAAGGACTCACTTTAAAAATGTACTTGCCTTGCCTCATTGACTTTGAGGAGGAGCCTATAGCCTCCAAGGAAAGTTTATGTACCTTTGAGCCATAGTGTTTGTTAGCCTTTTCCAATCTGCCAAGAGTGAAAATGAGGATCTCAGGAGTCTGCTATTTCTGACAGCGTCTACAGCAAACCAGATGGCATTGTCCCTTGGAATGGCTAGTGTTCATGTTTATGTCATCCTTGGTCTTCTAGCTTCTGAGCCATAGGTCAATAGTTTTACTCATTTCAATGTGGACTACACTTGTATTTTAGTGACCAGCCCAGCAAGAATCCCACCAAAGAAGGCTTGCCGTTCTACTCCCAGAAACACCCCAGCGTCCTTTAAAGTTCAGAAAACGCCAAGGGAACAACACTTTCACTAGACTAACTGTCCCTTTACACTGAAAATGTCCTAATACATTTGGAAACCTAAAGCGAAGTAATCTGACCTCTTGGAGGCTTTTGAAATAATTGGTCAAAGTGAGAAAGATGTTCCACTCAGCTACTTTACTTTTCTAGTTTGTCTTCCAATATCTTTGTCCCACAGTGACTTTCAAAAGAATTGCTTGAATTTGTCTACATTTAGTGTACCAAAAAAAGGATATCAAATCTCATCCTAACTTCTTCAGACAAATAGCATCCAATTTATATTTTTCAGAGGTAGTCCATGTAAAAGTTGGCCTTATCTTAAATATAGCCGATCTATGAAACTCTGTATGGAAATAAAAGATTAATGAAGGTTATTTTTCACTCTTAAACAAAAATTTCCAATAGCAAATAATCCTGCAATTTGCCAAGGTCCCATTTATACCTGAGGAACAAAAGATATTGTGCTAAACAAGACAGAGGTGGTGTTACTTTATATTACTGTATTACAATGTTTAATATGTCTTTTATACTGAAATCACACAACCCTAAGTAAAAATTCTGGTTCCTAAAATGATTAGCTGAGCAAACACGGTCAGGGTACTTAAATTCCTTTACCCCTTTTTCTGGAGTTTCTTTATCTATAAGTGGCTAGCAAGAGCAACTACCACATAGGATGATTTACATACAGCGAAAAGTAGGCATTCATCTGGTTCTCTTAGGTTTCTAAATAATTTATTGGTCTTTAAGCAAAGGACTCCACATCTGCATTGCAACAGTAGATACTACCATTTCATTAGCACTAATTATGTGTAGTAATAGAAGGTATATTATTCAAAAATTAATATATTTTACTTCATTTTGAGGTAATTCTCTAACTTAATCAAACTTTCCTATTCACTAAATAATTTTTATAAAAGTAAAACCAAAAATTTATAATCAATGAATGAAAAAAAATCTTAGATTTCCCATTACTGAGCAGAAGTCTACTAAAATTTCAACTTAAAATCACAAGTCTATCAGTTACTTGATTATATTATATTTTGATTAAAATATATTTTAAACTACAATACAGGACTATCACTCTACTAGATTAAATTTGTTTAAGCCTCTCACAAACATAAATTGCCTAAATGTACAAATCCTTAGACATGGGAATCCAGTTCTATAATTTCAAATATTATAGTTTTGATTTTGTTAAATCTTTTTGTTTGTGATTTTTCATCTGGGATTGAAAGACACATCGGTAGTCAGACAGGTCATTAGCATTAATTTAACTGGGGTTATTTTTATCACTGCTACTTACTTTTAATTTTCTTAAGATTGGAAGATTCATGGCCACTCAGGCAATTGCCTTTCCAAATAACAGAAGTTGGACCCAGTGATTTTAGCTTAGCTGGTAAGGTACCTGGAGCTGCAGATATTGTGGGCTTCAAAATTTTCAAAAGTAATTGGCCTCTTAGTTTATGAAATGTAATATCTTCTCTGCTTTCATTTCTCAACCAGCTAAAACATTTGACTGGATTTTGCACTTTTTTCTTTGCATTTGAAGTCTTACATCCTTTCTCTATTTCCTTGCTTTCCTCCCTTCTTTCTTTTCTTTCTTCTTTCTCCTCTTCCTCCTCTTTTTCTTTCCCACACAGTCTTGCAAATACTCAAAAAGTCTGAATAAATTTTAACGATCTCTATGATCTCTTATGGCTTTATGTGACTTGCAGATACAACTTCACTTCAAGGTCATTTTACAGACACAGCAGAGGATTCAAAACACAAAATTTAGAAAACTAGAGCAACTGCAAAGTTAGTAAATAAATGCTCAAATAGGCTTATTCATCCATGTAATGAAGGAGTGATAAAAGATGTTTTAAAGCTCTTTGGCAAAATCAGCAGAGGAGAGAAATAATCATGAGTCTTATAAGTATTGTTAAAAATTGTTTTTCCCCCCAAAAGAAATACATTGGATAAAACTGCCAAAAAGGCATAGATAATCAAAACTGAATAGATATGTAGATACAAGCAAATACTTAAGATTTATAGGAATGTATATAAACATGGACATTATATCTTATTGATTAGTATTTCATAAAATTTTAAATGGCAGAATTCAAATTCAGTGATTACTTTCCCAGAATCTTTATTTCTTTAATTAAGAAGAGACTTAAAGTACCTCCCTTGAACTAAGCATTATATTTGAATTGCTTCGTACTCCTTCTTTATTCTGAACCTATCAATTTAGGTAAGTACAGTTACAGGCATACGTAAATAAAAAAGATGAGTACCCACAGCTACAGTTGCAGCTACAATTGTTGCATCAGCAGTAAATTACCAAATATATTTAAAATATATTCTGAGCAATATAAGGATTAATTATATGTAATTTATTTGAATCATTGTACTTGAGGATTATTCATACTTTATGTGTGTGTATCTTTCTATACATGTGAAAAGTCAACACACACACATACAATGAGAGACTTGAGTTCAGCTTATTTATTAGTCTTAAGGTTACATTACTCTGATCATCACTGTTCTCACATCTTATCTACACTCTGGTATGGGCAGCAGCAGATTTATTTGTTCTTTCAGGATACATTTATTGAGTATCTACTGCCCCTGGAGAACCGTGTTATATGTAGAGGATCCTGAGTTGAATAAGATTCAGCCTTTACTCCAAGGAGGTCTAATTTGGGAGAAGGGCATGCAAGCAAATAATTATGAAGCAATTTGATGCTGTAATGAGACATGGAGCAAGGCAAACCTAGATGTGATCAATGCTGTTTGGGGTGAAAGAGGACTTCCCAGCAGAAGAGTTATTTGAACTAAGTGTTGAAGAATATTCTAGAGCCTAGCAAGTAGTCAGTGCCCAAGGTTGAAGAAGCCTGTGTGAAGCAGAAGGAACAACATAAGCAAAGCCATTGAGACATTCAATAAATGCTTATTGAACTAGTGTTCTGTGCCAGGAAATGGTGTGCTTACAATTGAGTGGGGGAGGGGCATGACTATATTAGTAAACTAATTAATTCAGGTGATTTTGCTAAGTGAGAGATGGCATGAAGAAAATAATGCACAGTAAAGTAACAAAGAAATATAGGGAGGACACTCAGCGTTTGATAGTGTGGTCAAGGAAAGCTTCTCCGAGGAGGTGACAATTGAGTCCTGAATAAGGAGTAAGAACCAGCCATGCATAAGCATGAAGGAAAAGGTACAGAAAGGTTCTGAAAGCAAAGTTCCTAAAGCAGAAATGAGCTTGGCTCATGTGAAGATCAGGAGGTCAGTTTGGTTGGAGTGATTTGAAAGAGTGGGAGGATGGAAGGAGAAGAGGGACAGAGGGTAGGCAGGGATCAGATCATAGAAGACCTTATAGACCAATGGATGGAATGTGAACATCCATCCAGTGCAGCAGGAAGCCACTGGAGAGCCAAACAGAGGATTGACATGGTCTTATTATTTTATCAAAATTAACTTAGGGGGTTGGGTGGAGGACATGTTTAGGGGATGAGAAAGGGGAAAGGCGAGTCTCTTACAGAGGTGCAGAAAAAACATGATGGTGATTTAAGTTGGAGTGGTCAAGGCCAGAAGCAGAACAGCGCATTTGGGACACTGTAAGTACTTATTATAGCTGGATATATATATATAAAATTTTGATTGTATACATGGAATGAGATGGAGATGGAGATTAGTTGGGATAAATTGGCAGTCTGCAGGTTATAAATGCATTTTTTAATTGCATAGTTGTTGAAACTGATTCTTTTGGCAATGTGAAAACATTGAAGTGTTTTAAGGAGAAAAGAAAAGCAATGGCATAATCAGGTTTGGTTTTATGACAGTTTGGACTGCAGCAATGTGAAGAAGGAATTGAGAGGAGGGAGATTAGAGCCAGGAAGCCCAGATAGAGCCCTAGGACACTGGTGCCTGTGAGAACGGTTGGGGGATTAAATGAAGGGATGTGTGGTAAGCATAAAGGGATCTAGGATGACATCCAGTTTTTGTTGTTGTTGTTTGTTTAATGTTAGTGACTGTATTAGTGATGGCACCCATAAGTAAAATTTTTTTAAATGCCAAAAGGGGATCAGGTTTGTGTTTGTGATATTGGATTTGGGATCTTTGTGGGATTTGCAAGGGGAGATGTCTATTGGCCAGTAGCTGAGCAAGGAGAGATGAGTCTAGGCTAGAAATCCAATTTTATAGATGTAGCAAGGAGCTCATACTCATACACAAGTATTCATGATGGAAATGAAATGCAGCATGGGTATTGGAGGATGTCTATCCAAGTATCAAGTCAGAGGAATAGCTCACAACCATGGAGAAATCAAAAGTGTTATAAACACATGCAGAGCATGAGTGTTCACCAGTACTAGGTCAAGATTCTAGGCATGGCTGGAAAATAAGAAGAGCTTTAAGAGAAGTTGATTAGTGGATACAAGTATACACAGTTAGATAGGAGAAATGATAACTGGTATTCAACTGATCAGTAGGATGACTATAGTTTATGCTAATCTATTGTACATTTCAAAATAGCTAGAAGAGAATAATTTGAGTATTTCTCAAATAAAAAAAGATATTTAAGGTGATGAATAACCCAATTACACCAATTTATACATTATATGAATGTATCAAATGATCACATGTACCCCCAAAATATGTACATCTATTATGCATCAATTAAAAAATTAAAACTTTAGTTCTATACAGATTTAAAATCTTAATAATATCAGTAATTAAGAAAGTATGGGCAGCTTTGTCCCAAATTGAAATTGTTTTGGATCAAGGATCATCTAGGTACAAAATACAAGAGACTGTTACAAGTTGATATTAAGTGAACATTTTGGCTCAGCATAAAAACTTTTGTATTGTTTACCTGCTTTAGGGAGGAAGCCATACCTCAGCATCACCAAGCCTGGCCCTTTCAGTGGACCAAGTGGGAGGACTTGGTTAGCAGAGGGAGTAAGGGAATGAGGAAAGAGGCAGTTTGAAACAGTTTTATTTACATCAATATTTCTTAAGTTGTGATCTGAGGACCACCTGCAACAGAATCCCTAAGGATTTTTGTTGAAAATGATATTTATTACTGAATCCAACCCAGGTCTACTGAATCAAAATCCCTGAGAATGGGGCTGTGCCTCTATTGTCATCAAGTCATATATTTAGTACTCCCTACAACTTCCTTTGGGCCTGCCCCCAATGTTTATAGGTTATCTCCAAATCCTGGCTTCTTAAACTCAATTCTGCTGGCATCCAGAGCAATTCACCTTTGATAGGTAAACAAAGTAAGTTAATACAGAATACAGCAGTCAGCTTGGCCAGAGCGAGTCTGCTCAGAACAATTATTGAGCTCACACCTAAAATACAGATCTGAACTAGTAAAAGCCAGCCCCTATAATTCACTTTGTAGTAGAAGCAGCAAAGGGACAGCGTTGCCACTTGGATTACTTACTGTGGTAGTATTTTGCTCTCAAGCTTACCCCTAATTTTATAATTTTATGTTTGCATATATAAAAGTCAATACATTTATGGTACTTAACACAATCTGTGGTACCTATTAAGTACATAATACCTGGTAGATGTTATCATTTTGTTCGTTCTTATTTTTGTTACCATTTGCATTTTGGGGGGAAAGTTGTGAAACTGGAAATTAATTGATTTAAGGAAATTCTGAAATTATAGTAGCATAAAAATAATAAATCATAATTATTATAATAGAAACTTTCTTTTAAAAAGACTCTTGGTTATTGATTCCCTTTCTAAGACAGGGAAGTAATCAGCATCAAAAGGTTATACAGACTGAAAAATAATTTTCAGAAATGTGTTAATGTTCAAAATGTATTCTTTGTTTTAATATGTGAAATGGGAGGAGGATTCAAAGCAGAACATAGGAGGCAGGAGAACATTTCCTGAAGGGTCCCTGTCTCCACACAGGAGCTAAGTGAACAGAGGAGGAATAGTGTTGCAAGGATGCTCAAATCAAGATCTGAAGAATGTTGACAGTGAAACAATAATCCAGCTGTAGGACTGCAGCGATGATACAGTTAATCAAATGGATCAACTTCATAAAGGCTTTTTGTTGAAAATGATATTTATTACTGAATCCGACCCAGGTCTACTGAATCAAAATCCCTGAGAATGGGTTTGTGCCTCTGTTGTCATCAAGTCATATATTTAGTACTCCCTACAACTTCTTTTGGGCCTGCCCCCAATGTTTATAGGTACATATGAACATATCAACAACTTCATATGTTCTGAGATGTCTGTTCCCTGAAGACAAGTCTAATAATATAATCTAATCCTAACCTGATGTGTCTTCCAGGAGTCATAATGTGACTCTGTTTAATGGGAAATCAACTAGAAGGATATTTGCATTTGAAATTGGAAACTGTGGAAAGACATGGAGATAAACTGAAAATTCATACATTGGATGACTTGGGAGACCCCACTGGTGCATGAATGCAAAAGAACCAGGGTGCTGATGTATAGATGTTGCAAATATTTACTTTTCTTAGTTAAGAATTTTTAGGTAAAAAATCTCAGAGCTTTTTGGGGGGAAGCACTGTCTAAATAAAGCAGATGCAAGAAAACAGTGAAATAGTGTCTTTAGAATTAGAGAGGCTCTGTGAGGGATTAATGAGTTGACTTTCTCACCATCATACCCTCATCATCAATCATAGGAGTTGATAAACCCCAGGCCAAATCCAGTCTGTTTCCTGCCTGGTTTTGTAAATAAAGTTTTATTGGCACATAACCACTCATTTTTTACATATCTCCTACAGCTAGTTTTTTACTACAACTGCAGAGTTGAGTATTGCATCAGAGACTGCATGACTTGCAAAGCCTAAAATATGTACTATCTGGTGCTTTACAAAGTTTTCTGACCCTGATCTTGCATACAGCCTGGCATAAACTAAGAGTTCAATAATTCTTCAGTGAACTTAAATTGTATGTTCTCTACACACCCTGGGCAAGCTGATTCACTTTTGAGACTCAGTTATCCCCAGTGCTAAAATGGGCATAAAATCACTCTTACAAAATTGTTGCATGTAGTAAGTACTTGGAACACTGTTTATGCATAAAACACAATATTACATTCTTCCTTGTTCTCTCCTTTCATTTAATGGTAACAGGTGCTGCTTTAATCCAGAATAGTCAATGGCATGCCCACTAGTGATTTTACAGCTTTCTGTATTTTCAGACATACCAAAATAATTTACGCTCCCAATTGAATCAACAGTTCATAATTATTCATTACTCTCTTAAGATGAATTTTTTTCTTTTGTCTTCTGTTACATTTTTCTTTCTCTCCTTTATAGCTAGATACATGTTTTCCTATAAATCAAACAAGTCCTCTTTTTATTTTTATATTTACCACTGGGGAACTAATTCATTTCATTTCTCTGGAAAAACATAATATCCTAAAAACCTGCATTGTCTGGATGCTTTGCTGTTAAAGCAGTAAAAACAGCATGGTAGTATATTTTAAGAAAAGGTCCTCAATCCTGTAATTTTGGGTCATCCCCAATCTGCCAACTCTTTTTGAATGAATACAGTAGACCTAGGCTCCAAGGGAGGTGTAGATAATGAAAGGACCAGTCAAAGAAAACACTTTTCTTTTATACCTTGGGAAAGCCAATGAACTGAAGGAAAGTGGCTTTGATGGCAGAATTTGGTGATGCGCCCTTCCCCTCAGCTTTCTGAGACAAGCCTGGCTTTCATCCTATGCTAATTTTGAAACAGGAAGGCACTTGTGTCTAGAACATTGTGTGAAGACATTCATGGGTGTATTAGTCCGTTTTCACATTGCTGATAAAGACATACCTGAGACTGGGTGATTTATAAAGAAAAAGAGGTTTAACAGACTCATAGTTGCACCACGTGGCTGGGAAGGCCTCATGATTATGGCTGAAGGTGAAAAGCACATCTTACATGGCAGCAGATACGAAATAAAAGAGACCAAGTGAAAGTGGTTTCCCCTTATAAAACCATCAGATCTTCTGAGAATTATTCACTACCACAGAAACAGGATGGGGGAAACCACTCCCATGATGCAATTATCTCCCACCAGGTCCCTCCCACAACATGTGGGAATTATGGGAGCTACAATTCAAGATGAGATTTGAGTGGGGACACAGCCAAACCATACCAATGAACAATATTTTATCAAAGGTATTGTAGGTGGGACGGCTTCACATTCACCACCATCACCCCCAGGATGTTTCACTTGACAAAACCCCTTGAAACACTTATTTTCTCCTCAGTCTCCACAGGCTTCAGATAGATAACCCATCCTCCACTGGTTCTGCATCTCCTCGGAGGGTGGTTTCCACTTCCAAATCTTCTGCCTGGAATGCAATTCCTCTCCATTTCTTCTTTACAAATATCTTGGTCCTTTCCCAGCTTTTAGCTCCACACCTGGTACCTGCAGTGGCTGTTTAGTATGATCTTAGGTAAGGTTTCACTGAGGGGGAAGATGCAGTTTGCACTAAGCAAACAAAAGATCTTCCCCTGCTCTGGCCCCATTATTCTAACAAGAGTAATTCAGGGTTATAAATAGCATCAATAACAAAAGCTTCTTTCTTCTTATTCCCTGGCTCAAAGCCAGGTGGAGGCAAGCTTTGTTTTTGTTCTTTTTTTTGTTTTTACTTTTTCCTCCTGGGAAGGTAGATGGAGATAGGGAGGGGGGATTTCAAAACAATGTGCACACAATTTGATTTGACTATGACTTTAGCAACATTCCAAGTTAAGAAAGACAGTATCTTTATTCCAGGTTATGAAGGTCAACTTCTAAAAGCAACAGCAGAAATAAAAATGCAGTTTTAACAGTTGTTACCATTTACAGAGTCAACAGACTTCTTGTAACATATATATAAATGTGTGTATTCATATGTTACAAGAAGCTTTAATAAAAATTGCTTTTGAAGTCCAATTATGGTTTACTGAAATATTTGTCCATTAGAATTCATCCAAATAGTTGAAAATTTTTATTATAAATGGCAAAATATAAATATTAATTGAATTGGTATAATTATAAGCCAATTTGCCTTATGACAAAAGTAGCCTTAATGTCTATTTGGAATTCTATGCGATACAGACCATTGTGTTAAACCAGAAACAGAGAATGAAAGCTGAACAATTAGGAGAGTTGGGCCATGATACAAGGCGTCGGTTGTACTAAGGACAAACTAACTGCTTACTAATACAAATTTGGGGATTTATTGAAGTAACAATCCTCAACACCTTCTCTGCACTTCAACACAAGTTGCTCTGGAAAGCAGGAGATTTCAAGTGGCCCCTGAAGCCGCTCTGTTTCATTTCTCACATGCCCCTGGGGATTCTCACTTATCTACCACCTAGGATAGGATTGAAGCTGAACAGAGAAGTCAGCACATGGTAGGTTCCCAGTAAATATTTTTTCAGGAACTAGTTGATACTATTTAGGTTAGTGGAAAAGTAATTGTGGTTCTGTAATGACCAGTGATGATGAGCTTTTTTTCATATGTTTATTGGTTGCATAAACCACAGTGAGATACCATATCATGCCAGTTAGAAGGGTAATCATTAAAAAGTCAGGAAACAACAGATGCCGGAGAAGATGTGGAGAAATAGGAACACTTTTACACTGTCGGTGGGAGTGTAAATTAGTTTAAGCATTGTGGACGACAGTGTGGCATTCCTCAAGGATCTGGAACCAGAAATACCATTTGACCCAGCAATCCCATTACTGGGTATATACCCAAAGAATTATAAATCATTCTACTATAAAGACACACATGTTTACTGTAGCACTGTTCACAATAGCAAAGACTTGGAACCAACCCAAATGCCCATCAATGATGGACTGGATAAAGAAAATGTGGCACATATACACCATGGAATACTATGCAGCCATAAAAAAGAATGAGTTCATGTACTATGCAGGGACATGGACGAAGCTGTAAATCATCATTCTCAGCAAATTATTACAGGAACAGAAAACCGAACACCTTATGCCCTCATGAACTCCTAAGTGGGAGTTGAACAGTGAGAACACATGGACACAGAGAGGGGAACATCACACACCGGGGCCTGTCAGAGAGTTGGGGGCAAGGGTAGGGATAGCCTTAGGACAAATACCTAATGTATGTAGGACTTAAAACCTAGATGACAGGTTGATGGGTGCAGCAAACCACCATGTCACACGTATACCTATGTAACAAACCTGCACGTTCTGCACATGTATCCCAGAACTTAAAGTATAAAAAGTATAATCAATTTTTTTAAAAAATTAACTGCACTTTTTGCCATTACTTTTCATGACCAAAACCACAGTTACTTTTGCACCAACATAATATTCCAAATGGAATATGCTAAATGTTGATTCTAAATATTAATATTCCAAATTGAAGGAAACCTTGAGCCAGTATACTTCCATTGTGCAATTGCACATTTGTTTAGTTTTCTAATTGTATTGTTGTTAAGGTAATGAACCCTAGAGCCAGATGTCCTAGGTTTAATTCCCAGTTCCAACATGTTTAACTATATATTTCTAGGCAAGTTGGTTACCTGCTTGTGCCTCAATTTACTCATCTGTAAAATGGAAATAATAGCAGTACCTACTTCATTGGATTGTTGTGAGGATGACGTGAAGTGATACATATCATGTACTTAAAATAATTCTGGGCCCATAGTTAGATCTACATAAATGTTATTATTTCCTGTGTTTTCCATCCCATGTTATAAATGTATTAGTCTGATTAGGATTAACCATGCTGGGCCCCTAAATTAACCCTGAGTTTTCAGTTCCTTCAAGCAACAAAAGTCTACTCCTCATTTGTGGTTCACGTCTAGTGTTGGATAATGGGGAGCTGAATTCTGTATGATTAACAGTCAATCTATGCTGAGGGTGTCTCCCCCATTTTGGAAAAACACAATGCAGAATATGTGGCTTCTTGAGTCTCTAGGCCAGTGTTTGCTGGAAAGTCTTGCACCAGCAATTACATACTGTAGCCTGAAAATGACAAGCTTTACTTCCACTCAGAGCTTGGTGGTCAGTGTCAGTCACATGGCCCCACCTAGTTGTAAAAGGAATGTGAGGAGAACTGATGAATATTCAGTGAGCAGATCAGTCAGTGTCATTGCTCTGATGAGCCAACTCCCATATGTTAATTGTGTTTAACTCTATTTCTGATCTTTTACGACCCATGTCTTGTTCATCTTTATTCCCCTCCCCCCACCAGTGTCTAAATAAATGTTTCTTAAAGAAAGAAGAAGGGAAGAAATGTAGGAAGGAAGGAGACTTGCCTTATCTTTGGAAACTCAACAATTGAGGTAGATATATGCAACAGCCAGAAAACTGAAACAAAACAAAACAAAACAACCACAACAGAAGAACCTTGGACATTACAAAAGAATTAGCTACTTTAAAAAATGGGTTTACCTTACCGAAACAGAAAACTCAGAGAGTGAATGTTGTCAACCAACATTTGATATACTCGACGCAGGAATAAATCTGTCACATAAACTAATATGCATCTATAAACAGAAGAAGGGAGCAGTGATACTTTTTTTTCTGTAATAGAAGCTGAAAGTTCCTCTTCTGAATATTCATTCTTCCCAGTGTTAAGTGTTATTACTCTATCAATTCTTCTTGAGCCTCACTTAAGACTCTTTTGTTCCATAAATAGATAACTCTTCAAAACCTAAAACCAGTTCATACCAAAAGCCTGAATTAGACATTATTTTTATGCTGTCCTTCTTACTTCTAAAAGGGAAAGTGAATAGAGAGTTAGAGATAGGAAGAATTAAGTAGGAGTCGAAATGCTGGCCCAATGTCAATCTTAGATACATTACCCAGTTATCCATCTCCTTACTCAAAAACAAAAATCTATTCAGTTACAACCCAATGAAAACAGTTATTTGGAATCTAGAATTCCTAATGCTACCTTAATTTCCCTCCACTTATTAATTTGTAAGCTTTTAAAAAAATGATGTAAAGTTGGTGGAACTCCTGTGATTCAAGAGGCACAATGGAGAGAGGATAGAGAAAGAAAAGGAAATTAAAACTTTTAAACCCTACTCTGTATGGACATGGCATATGCGGGGAATTCAGTGTATTGGTAAAAGCAAAGCTTCTAGACCAGATTGTCTGGGCTCGTATTCCAACGTTCATGCTTATTAGCCATATTACCTTATGAAATGTGCTTAATCACTTTCTGCATTCCTTTATTTAGCTCTAAAATAATGGGAACAGCAGTAACTACCTCACAAGGTTAAATGAAGATTAAATTAGTTATTATACACAAAGCGCTTATTTTAGTGTCTGGCACATAGTATGTGCTCAATAAATATTGCTTCTGGTTACTGGATGTTTAACTATGTGGTTTGTACAGATTTATGTCATTTTATATCTGAATGTGAAGGTTAGGCATTTTGCTCAGGGTCACAGAGCTAAGGGAAAAGCTGGCAGAATTAAAACTCAGCTAACTTCAAGCCTTGGGTTTTTGTGGTGTACCAAGGACCTTGGTGCTAATGAGGAGGCCAAGAAGGAAGTCAGGAAAAGTGTATAGTACTGGTTTCTGGGACTGGCGTGTATTTTTTTTCTTAATGGACTTTATATTTTAGGGGAGTTTTAGCTCAAAAAAATTGAGAAAAAAGAATAGAGAGTTCCCATATATCCCCTAACCCCACACACGCACACCTCTACCACTGTCAACTTCACACCCCACGGTGGTATATTTGTTAAAAACGATGACTCTGCATTGACAAATAATTATCGCCTAGTCCATAGTTTACATTAGGTTTCACTCTTGGCGTCATATATCCTGTGCATTTTAGCAGAGGTGTAATGATACCATTGTAGTATCATACAGAAACTTTTTACTGCCCTAAAAATCCCGTGTGCTCTGCCTATTCTTCTCTTGTGCCCTTGTGACCCATTGCAACCACTGATCTTTTTCCTGTCTTTATCATTTTTGCCTTTTCCAGAATGTCATATAGTTGGAATCATAGAATCTATGACCTTCTCAGCTTGGCTTTCCCCACTTAGTGTATACATTTAAGGTTTCTCCTTATGAAGCTATGTCTTTTCACGACTTGATAGCTTATTTGTTTTTCATGCTGAAAATAGTCCATTGTGTAGCCATACCTCAGTTTAATTATTCATTCACCAATAGAAACATATGTTGGTTGCTTTTCAGTTTTGGCAATTATAAATAAAACTGCTATAAACATCCATGTGCAAGGTCTTGGTGGACATATGTTTTCAAATTGTTAGATTGTATGTTAAGAGTATTTTTAATTTTATAAAAAAAAACTGCCAGTCTTCCAAAGCGACTCTTACTTTGCATTCCCACTAGCAGTGAATGAGTTCCTGCTGCTCCACATCTTTACCAGCGTTTGGTGTTTTTGGTGTTTTGGATTTTGGTCATTTTTGGTTTTAATTTGTACTTCCTTAATGACACATATTGTTGAACAACTGTTCATATGCTTCTTTGCTCTTCATTGTCTTTTAATTTCTACCTCTAAGCCTTTGTGGTGACTAGATTTTGCATTACAGTACACATTTCTTTTTTGCCTTCCTGGAATTACGTGTTCTTCTTTTGTGACAAGTATTCTGACAATTTCTGGACATCACAATTTTCTTTGAAAGAACCATCTGTTCTCAACTCTTAGACTCTGAGTTTCAGATGGAGTGGATTCTGTCCTTTTTCTTATTTCAGGGGTGAGCAAAGAACAATCTTTTAATCAGAGTAATTGCTTCAGAAATAAGTACCTGACTTTTGGAGCCAATGATACCCAAGGAAATGTTCACTGATGTTGTCAGGACTTTCTTTCCTACTGAATTTGAACCTGGGAGAACATAAGGTCAGAGTTACTTCAGTCAACTTGTCACCAAGAGGCTGGAGGAAAAGTATTTGTAACACATTTACTCCAGACATTGCATTCTGATATCTTTATTGAGGAGTTTATGCTACTTAGATTCTCAGAACTGCCTTAATTCCTATCTTTAGTTTAAAAACCTGGCCTTTCTATCAAGTCACTGTACTTTTCAAAATCCACACAATTATCATTTTTCTATTTAAGGCAGCCAGTCCATTTCTATGATATATAACTAAAGATGTTATTTGATAAAGCACATGTGAAATATCACATTTCAAGTTATCTCCATTTTAGTAGACAACTATTCTCTTACAAGGAATCATACCATTGCCTTATTTATAAATAGAAAATATTCAGTGTGAATCTCTTGACCAGAAAAAGTGAACTTCAATTTCTACTTTCCATTTAGCCTTTGATTTTATTCCAGTTGCCTCGCTGGTGAGGTAGTCTTAAACATGATAAACCCTGAAGGAGATGACTAATGAGTGTTTCATTAGTCAAATTCTAGACTCCAGCAAGCATCCCTGTTAACGTCATCGCCCTTGAGATTGGTTGTGGAAAAAAAATGCCATTAGTTTGGAACTTTATTAACTTGAACTTCTGCAGAAGACATGCAGTCTGTGCCGTTTCCTCTAGGATGTTCTCTTGGCCGGGAGGCAACCAGCTTGGCTGGGCATGGAGGAGACAGCTCTCATTTCATTAGGTATTTATGCAATGGTTATCATGATGGCAGCCAACTCATTACAGAACAGGCCATATCCAATTATTCTGAGTCAATGAGACTCCAGCGACAAGGTAGTCCATGGGGAAATTGAGAGTAGGGAAAGGACTTTAGATGAGACCATTTATTGTTCCTCTGATGAAGAAGGATGCCAAGAAGAAGCTTTCCTGTACCCCTCCTAAATTCCCCCATGGCTCCGTATTTCCTGGCCATTTGACTTGAAGGAAAGAGAAGAGTGATCTCCTTCTTCTTTAAGTGCCAAGTAAATAGGAAGCTCTGTAGGAAATAAAATATTGACATAGTGATCATAGCAATACTGTATAAAATCATTTTACTTATATGTCCATTTCCATTACGGCTACCTTTCAGTCAAAGAGAATCTTATGGATTTTCTACATATTTTATGTCAAAGCTATTGTGAGTAGTGATTAATTTGGAATGTTAAAGACATATAGTATTTAACTCCTCCAACTGGCCTTTTTATAAAATTTCATGTATGAGGTTAGTGATACTCAGCACTAGTCACTCATTAAAATTGGTTTGTAACCAAGACGTTGGTATTATTTTAAAAGTTCCCTAAGGAAAGATAGGGGCATCCAACATAGAGTACCACTATAGCCTTTCTAGCTATAGTACTAGCCCAGATTTTTACATATTTACCATTAGTTTTATTTACCAGTTGATCTTCATGGTTATCAGGCTGATAATTACATTATGGGAAACTTCTATTTGTTAAGTCTAAATGTTATTAGTAACAAAATTATCTTAATTGAACAGCGGCATTGGTGTGAGTGTGTATGTGTGTGTGTATGTATGTATGTGTGTGTATATATATATTTTACTACATATATACACACATATATATACATATATATATATTAGTAGTAAACATTTTCTGGAGGAGAACTTGCTTCATAAGTCAGAGGTAGGTCAACAAACACCAATTTGGAACTGGAAAAATAATGAAGATCTGGATATGAATATAATTCCAGCAAGAAATCAGAAAACTGTAAATGTTTACTATTTATAGGGAACTGTTGGGTAGATCAAATTGCAAATTTAAAAACTTAGTTTAAAAAGCACAAAGTATAGCACAGGTAAAAATGCACTGAAGAACATATTCATGTATTTCACTGTATTACCGAAAGCAGTCACTTGTTATAAATATTGTCTTCCCCTAGACAATATTTAGACACATGAATTTGTTCCAGATATGGTGTGAGCCTAAATGTCTCTAAGGGAACATAGTATTCTAAGGTTCTAATGTGCACTACAACCTCTAAGTAAGATAAAATAAACCAGGTGTAATCACAGGCCAATGACCTTAGATATTTTCAATATCAGATCATCAAATATAGGGATTTCCTTCATAACATTCCTGAGAAGTGGCCAACTGACAGCCAAATAGAAAATAAAATAAAAAATTCCAAATATAAGATCTTGCCTGGACATCACAAAACCCAGCCATGTGGCACAAACAAGGAATTCTGGCTAAATACATGGCTTTGAGCAACAAACCTACAGGATTTCCTGCACTAAAGTGAAAGCCATAATGTGATGCCCTTAACTCTAAGAAGCCACCAAGCACTGACCCTTCCTGATGTACACTGTTTCTTTGCCAATATCCAGTTAGACTTATGTATATAGTAAATGCCCTCTAATAGTTGCATAGTTATGATTTCTATAATTATACATTATCTTTTGTGAATGTGGTTCCAATTTCTAATTAAAATGCTAAGTGTGAATCCACATATCAAAGCATCATTTTGTACACCACAAAAATATAGTTTTTATTTGTCGATTAAAAAATAAATAGGCCAGGCATAGTGGCTCGTGCCTGTAATCTCAGCAATTTGGGAGCTGAGGCAGGCAGATCATCTGAGGTCAGGAGTTTGAGACCCGCCTGACCAACATGGCGAAACCCCATCTCCACTAAAAATACAAAAATTAGCCAGGCATGGTGGTGGACGCCTGTAATCCCAGAAACTCTGGAGGCTGAGGCAGGAGAATTGCTTGAATCTGGATGGCAGAGGTTGCGGTAAGCTGAGGTCACGCCACTGCACTCCAGCTTGGGCAACAGAGCAAGACTTCATCTCAAAGATAGATAGATAGATAGATAGATAGATAGATAGATAGATAGATAGATAGATAAAAATTTTAAAATAAGCCGGGCGCGGTGGCTCATGCCTGTAATCCCAGCACTTTGGGAGGCCGAGGCGGGCGGATCACAAGGTCAGGAGATCGAGACCATGGTGAAACCCCGTCTCTACTAAAAATAGGAAAAATTAGCCGGGCGCAGTGGCGGGCGCCTGTAGTCCCAGCTACTCGGGAGGCTGAGGCAGGAGAATGGCGTGAACCCGGGAGGCGGAGCTTGCAGTGAGCCGAGATCCGGCCACTGCACTCCAGCCTGGGCGACAGAGCGAGACTCCGTCTCAAAAAAAAAAAAAAAAAAAAAAAAAATTTAAAATAGGAAGTAGGAAAGACAAAAATAAATACTATCACAATTACAAGTGAAATGGTATTCCTGTTCTGGCTTCTCTCCTTTCCTCTTTTCTAAATAATTGCTACCGATAATTGCAATTGACTTGCCTTTTAATTCTATGTATGTTTTGTTCTTATGTGCAGAAGTTTTAAATTTTTATGCAGATGCTTCCATAAACTTTTGTCTCTTATAATTTTTAAATTATCTTTTTGTCTGAGCAGCATTTTTCTTCCTGAGATCAAATTAAGCGTTCAACCATATTTTGTTCTGTTCTGATTGATTAATTGATTGATTGATGATTGATTATGTTTTACTCTCTTTTCCCTCCTTCTACCTTCATCCTTCCTCCCCATTATAATTTCTAATGCTGGTTTCTATTTACCAAAGACTCACTATGAGCCAAGCATTGCCCTGAGAATTTTACATCTTATATCAGCTACCTATCAATTCTGCATATTATTATTGTTGTCATAAAAGTTAAGAATTGCTCAAAACTATGATGAAATTAAGCACAGGTGTTTTTTTTTTCCAGCCCAAAACCTTTGATCACGACTATTATGCTATTCTCCCTCATTTGTCATTGGTTGCTTTTGTTGTTGTTCATTAAAAGAATTTGTACTTTTGGCCAATAGCTCATTTCAAAAATATTGAATTAATTCTACATCTCTAAACTCTATAATAATATCCTAACACATGGTGTAACACAGGATGCCATGAGTTGGAACACATAGATCTGAGAGCACAGCTTTGTTCACAGAACACAGTAACTGTCTTTCTTTCTTTACATTGTTGCTGTTGAGGAGTTAGTTTAGATTACAAGGAATTTGGTATTGTATCATTCAATGTAACCTGTGTTTTTTCCCCCCTTTCAGCTTGTTCACAAGTCTCATTTCCTAGCTTCATTTCCTACATACATGCAGGCCCCAAGGTATACTAAGTAAGCAAATTATGTTGGCTGGTAGGTATTCAGAAGTAATTTTGAACACAAATGATTCTTATTTTAGCTTGAACACACTAAACGCAAAGATTTTTCAGCTGAGAACAGCCTGAGTAATGGCTCACTCAGTAACAGACAATTCTTGCACTATTTGTCTCAAATGTTGACATGGCATTAATGCTGCTATGGAACTAGATTTTTCAAAATCTCTATGACTGAGAATTGGACAAATTGTCCTGTTTCAGGTCTTGGCATAGGTGCACTTAAGGGCATGCATCTGTGTTGATGTGTCAAGAAAATGTCCTCTTAAATAAGGTGTGGGAATTCTCACCAGCTGGCTCCAGTAGGTTGTGGGGCGATGGGGAGGGTGGGAGAGATGACTTGGCATGGAAATTGGTGCAAAATCTGCAGTGCTAATAGATAACAGCTGGAGAAGGTAATGAGTCATTTTATGAGGACGAGGTTAGCCGTGTTTGTGCCAGGTCCAGGGACCACAGTGGCAAGTGTGGTACAGATGGCAACCTCGGAATCCGAGAATTCTAATTAAGGATGAGAAAGGAACAGGACACTGACAGGCTGTCAGCAGAAGAGCAGAGCACTCCGACCACAAAACCACTCGGAGGCTCCCACTCTGTCTTTGCTCTTTCAGAGATAATAAACGGATCACATTTTTAATTCTTGCAATTTTAGGGTAAAGTTAACCAGCAATGGGCATTCAGCCCAGAAGTGGCAGCATAAGTTAAGAATTTTATTCTTGATTTTTACAGTCCAATGTGTGTACACAAATACTCTGCTCCTTGCCCTAGTATCTATGGAGTGGCAGGACTTTTTTTTATACACACACACACACACACACACACACACACACGTTATTTAAATTGCAGAATGAATATATGCAATGCAGCATTTTAGAGGGAGTTCAAGGAGTTGGAAAACCATTGGACATCATAAATCAGAACTCTTGGCAGACCGTAATATGGCAATTTCAATAAACTCATAAGTTTTTCCTTCCCATTCATCTCGTTTTAGTGGATGCCATGAGAGCCTCATGCTCTTTGAAATGAAACTAAGGGGCACTCTAATCATAGATTGTTGTTTCTTCCTTTCTCGCTTCAAACACCAAAAAAATTCTTTCATGTGTTAGTCAGCTCTTTCAGTGACTTTCCTGTATGACACCTTAGCTCTTGTTGAATCTCTATACAGAAATAAAAATTATCAGTTAGGCCTGCATATTTGTCTTGCTAGAATTATACTTTCACCTCTTTCAAAGAAGTGGAAGATTGAATATGCACCTTTCTTATAAGCACACGGCCTACAATGAGGTTGAATTCAATCATGGGGTTGGATTCAGGAGTTCTTAGAATACAAACAACTATGAACAAAATTATTGAGAGCTCCTTTCTCAAGAAGACAAAGTACCTGTTTAAATTCTTTGTGCAAAATAGTGATGATCAACCTTAGCAAAATTATCCAGGTCTTTTAAAACTCCAACCAATCAATCATAATTTTCATTTTGTCTAAGAAAATGTGTGAGAATAAAATGATGAATTAAAAGGTAAGTCAATACTTTCTATGGTAGAATACTTAAAATAACCAAACGAGATATCTTATATATGTTTTTTATTCTCTTGCGTTGTTATAGAGAGAAAAAATGAGATGTCCATGATCCATAGTTACCAAGATGGAAACTTGTGTCAAAGAACAAATGCTCTTCTCTTCTCCGACGATAGTCACATTCTGAGGATTTCACGAATAACAGATGTTATCTCTTTGTCAATGTTTCCCTTCCTTTTTCTTGGCATAATTGTCATAGTGATAATTTCAGTGCTTCTCTCCATGTCAATGACTTCTAGGTCAGATCCCTAATTTTGTCATCCAGAATTCAGCCTGAATTCTGTTACTCCTGTATGTTTTCTCATGACTATCCCTCTATTACTTTGGTCTCAGTAAGTCTGAATTCACTCACAGACAACTTCCAATGTGGCACCATAGGACTCTATTTATGCTGGCTTTCAATGGTGCCTCCATTTGCCAAGTCACTCAATTAGAACAGTTTATTCTTTCTCTTAATTCCTTTTCTTCATATATTGGACGTTATCAGAGTTAAAAGGTGTCTTTGAGAATATTTTAGTCCAGTCTGCTACAAATTCAGGAACCTCTTTCAGAATGTTTCTGATAGGTGTTAAAATAATTTGCTTTCATTGCACACTTGCAAGTATTAAAAGATAAAGGTTTTTAGAGGTAAAATCAAGACTCTCATACAAATATAGAACAAACGCACATCTCAAAAATTTTATTTAGCTCCAGAATTACTGAAGGCACCAGTAAGATATTATAATTGGTTCAATGTGACACTCAAAGAACCACACATTATAAACAAATCTAGAATGCTAAAAATAATTTACAAGGACATCCAAAAGAAGTTATAGAGCAATAATCATTTAGACACCACAAATTTGCACTTCAATGGATAAAAACGATTTGCATTATTTTCAGTTTTTACAATTTACATAGTTACAAAATATCTCAAAGACCATAAAAGTTTGAGATCCCTAAAAGGCTGCATCGGACAGGATAGCCAGTGGTTTTTGTTTTGTTTTGTTTTCGTTTTCTTTTGGTCTATTTCAAAATATTTCACAATTTTTCTTTACAGAGGTAAAAATAAAATTTTTGTGAATAGGCCATTTTCTTTTTTGACCTTATACTGGCAAAAGCTTTTCCTAATACAGAAGTAAAATGTTCATTCCTATAACGTTCCTCCTTGTTTTTCGTGACACCTATTGGGGTAGCTCAAATGATTTTAGATTCTCTGAGTAATCCTTCAATAAATGCAGGCACTATTTGTCCCATTTGTGCTTCCTTTTTCTTTGTTAAATCTTGTCCATTTTTTTTAGCTTTTCTTTATATAAGACATTTTTCAAACATCTAAATATCTGAATTAGTGTCCTCCTCTTGACAAGCTCTAGTGTTCTTGTGTGTTTTACCCATTTCTAAGTATTAATACATAGACATAGTGGTTCTGCACTGAGAAATATTCAGTGGGTTAGTGGGATACTTACCTGCCTCGATTGGCCATTGTTTCTATTATGTAGCTTAAAATTATAAGACCTAATTTTAAGAGAGAGTGAGGACCAGTTTTGTCTATAAGCATAGCCTTACTGATGCACTGGTCCAAACATGTTGTCTAGTTCCCTTCTCTACAAAACAATAAACTAATAAACTAATAACATCCACTGTGCATTGAAGATAGTAATATTCCCTTGGGATTATATGTTAGTTAAACTTAGGAGATATGACACATCATACAATTAAAGGTTATTTTTAATATATGTATATCTATGTCACACAATTTGAGTATATGCTGAAATAAAAATCCCTAAACCTTTTATTTTTTCTTCCTTCCTTCCTTCCTTCATTCTTTCTTTGCTTTCTTCTTTCCTCCTTTATTTACGTGAGACTCCTGACAACAGGCCAGTTTCATGGATATACAACCTGTCTGGTTGCAAAGGGCCCTATACTTAGAAGGGCCCCACCTTTATTTTAGCCTCTGGTGTCACTGTCTTGAGATTATTCATACTCTTTAAACAAGGGGCCCCGCAATTTTATTTTCCTGGACCCAGCACATTATGTAGCTGTTCTTGCTTGACAAATAAGGTCTATGCCATCCTATTCACAAACAATTGATTCCTTGATAACTATTCCTTTCCTCCCTACCCACACCTACTGAAAACACTTTAGAACAGGTTTCATCCCTTTCCAACTAGAATCAGTGAGACACCAGCTGCCTAGCTATTTGCCTAGCTATTCACTCCTCCTCTAGTTTTTTGGCTCACAGGACCCAGTTAATCCTTTAATATACCTTTTTCATAGTATCAGTTTTATACTAAAACATCAAGACAATACAAGCTCTAAATTTTGCTTGAAATGCTAATAGTAATCTTTTCCTACCCTCTGGTTTGCCCTTCCTTAATTCTAGTTGCTCCTTCCAACTTTTATTTTTAATTTACATAGCATCATCACTAAACCAAACCATGAATACATTATAAAACATCTTACTTTTCTAGCATCTTATAAAATTCAATTCACTAGTCTAATTCTTCAACTATTTAACAAATATTAACTAAACAGGTGCCTAGTGGTAAGAACTATGCAATTAATGGCAGCAATGCGATGGAGAAATAAACAAACCTGGTCCCTATCCTCTGCAATTTACAGCTTAGAAGGAGGGACAGATTTTTAATAAGTTATTACTCACTTGTGAAGAGTGTCATGAAGGAATAAAATTGGGGACTATAAGAGAGAATTAAAGGAAGCATAATTTGCCTTCTGCCCTTTGGCTGTTTAAACCTCATACATAGATTGAAATACAGAGAAGCAGCTGCTTCTTAAATTTAGCTTCTTGTTTCTTATCTACCTCGCTTACAGTATTTAGGCTGCTTATCCAATTCAACCCTTTTGCATTAATATTTTATCTCTTGCTTCCCCAGTTAGAGTGTGGTCTAGACTATGCCTCATATGCCTTTTTTGCCCTTTAAGATTCAGCTTAGCTATTACCTTCTCTAGAATGTTTATATATATACACACACACACACACACACACACACAGATATATGTATGTGTATATATGTATATATACACCTCCATCTTTGTGCCCCTACAGCACTGAGTCCAGGATATTCTAACTGATCACTTAGCCTATTTTATAGTCATCTGGTTTCTTCTTTTCATCTCTCACTATTGCATTATCTCTTGCTATTGCATTATTTCCATTTCCGTATGATTGGACTTTCTTTTATCTCTATTCCCAGTGCTCACCATGGCACCAGGCTCAGAGTAGGAGATACTCATCTGCTTCTGAATGGATGAAAAGATGATTAGTTCTGCCAGGCCTGCTGTGTCTCTGAATTTAAATATTGAGGAATATTCCAAGTGATGGTTACCGAATTCTTATGTCACAGTGATTTATTGCTAATTACAAATACTATGATATAGAAACAAAAATAGGAACATTTACACAATCAGAAAATGAAAAACCCATTCTTGGCTAGGTATCTGACAATATTCTCTAAAGACAGGGTAGATTTCAATTGCAATTAGTGTATAATGTATTATTATTGTTCCTTTCATTACCAGCTAATTGCTTTTAGAGTACCTCTGCTATGGTCTGGGATGCCTTTAGTTGAGTTTGGGATGCCTTTAGTTGAGTTTTGGATCACAGCTCCCTGTAAGTAAAGATATAGACAGTAGAAGTATCTTGCATATGATATCTGAAATATAGGTAATTCATTTCCTGATGTAGGGCGTGGGACACTTAGGATTACGATCCTGACGTATCTGGAATGGCCTTACAAACCAACAGAGGAAGAGGCAAACCTCACATACCTAATTAGCTTCAAAATCTTTCCATTTTCTTCTTTGGTTTAAGGTTGCTATCTTGAGGGGAGCAGGGAAGATCAGGGATATGTTATTGGGATTTAAACGTTTGTTCAGACTTTCCTCACCATAACAGTCTTTGATTTGGTAATCGCCTAGCACCCATAGCCAGGTTTTCTCAAAGTTAAATAGATGAATAGTAGATCACTATGATTTCATTGGCAGAATCTGACCACTATCTACAAAGAATTATTTTATGTTATATCTTAAAAGAAAAATAATGTTGGTAGTTATTTTGTTTTAATGAGGAAATAACTCTTATCCAAGATATGATGTATGTCTTTAAATATTTAAGGGCTGTTGCATGGAATAGTTATTTGAATGTTACAATTTAACTTCAAAGGGGATAACTCAAATCAATAGATGGAAGCAACATGAAGCTTGATTTTAGGACAATACCAAAGAAAGAAAACATTTTATTAATCAAACATATAAAAATGTAATGTGACTGATTCACAAAGTATTAAGTTCTTCATACATGGAGGTGCTCAAATAAACATTGGTTATGTAAGCATTTCACAGGGCTAGATGTATTCATATGCATCTCTTTGGGCAAGATGTGTGTTAACTGTTTGCTAAGATTTCCTCCCACTCTGACAATATTTCTATAGCCTTTCTCCGACTAGTGAAGGCTGAAGAACCAGTTTCTCATACTATGAACATGGCAAACACAATGGTTCTCTTGGTCATTCCTATGCTAGTTCACCCATGACGTGGTCCAACATCAGAATGGAGTTGTCCTACTGCAGGTCAGCTGCAGTGAGTTAGAAAATTGTCTGGCTTAGAATAAACACTTAATACATGGTAGCCTTTATTACTGTTGTGGTTTTTGTTGTTGTTGTTGTTGTTGTTGTTTGCAGGGAAGAGCACATTTCCCAAGCTCCAACTCTTCATTTACTTAGCTGGATCTGCCAACATGACTGAGGATAAGACTGTCTTTCTATCCTCAAAATTGACACCTGAATGCAGAAATTAAATGGAATGATATAAAGAAAGAGTGATTGGTTATATTAAAATGAAAAGTGCACTTTGTGGTTTATGTGGTGTTTTTATATCCCTTACCTCATTTGTGATTTTTCCAGTAGCTTCATGAGATAGGTCAGGAATTATCATTCTGTCTCTGACATGAGAAAACTGATAGCTGGAGTGGTTGTGTGGCATCCACCGTGTTACTTATACCCAATAATGCAGGATTTTATGTCCATCTGCCCTTAGATGATAAATCCAGGGCTTGATCTAAAATCTAGCCATCTACATAGCATATACACAAGCAACAGTGGTGTGTTGTCTCTGGTTGGTGTAGATGTCTTAATTCCTCAAAGTCGATACAAAGCGCAGTCCTTGGTGGGTAACAAGTTCAACCGTCTTGAGAACAAAGATAGTTTTGTTGATAAGTGAATACCATTTCACTCCTGGCTAGTGAGAATAAGACTACAGCTTTTGCTTTTTGTTATAAATAATGGTCCTAATCATACCTTGTGGGAACTACTACTTTAAAATAATGAGGCTGAGACTTGATACCTTATTCCAATTAAAAAATAGCCTGAGTTCAGAATAGCACACACATAAGTGATGATTACATTTTTTCCTTTCCCTTATTATGGAAGAATCCAGGGGTTATTTTAGTATCAGGAGTACCATATTTTTATAAATGGACTTGGAAGCTAAACATACTCTCTCTTCAGTTATCAACAAGTTTTGACAAGTGACTAATGCATCAGGCTCCGTCCTATCAGTTTTGTTTGCTCTTTTCTCTTATTCTTTGTCAAGAATCTTCAATAAATTGATTAGTATCAAAGAGGGTATCTTAAATCTTAAAACTTTTCTTTTTGGAATCTGTTTATTCAGTTCCTGTCACACCTTCCTTTGATTTTTAAAAAAATCTCCCCTTAACAGTTCTGGGATCTCACTGCTGCTCCCACACGCCTAATACCCATCCCCTCCACGTTCACCCAAAGGGAGATACTGGGGGAGGCAAGAGTGTGGAATGTCTTTGCATTTTGATGCTGGAAATCCGACATCATCTCTTTTATTCATAAGTTTAGTCAACACATATATTCTGAGCACCTACAATGAGCCAGACACTGGATGCGTAGAGATAAATTAAATCTACAATCCCTCTTCTCATGGAACATATAATTTAAAAATGAATACACACTTAAATAAGTATATAATTAAATGTATAATTAACAATTGGAAATGTGCTATAAATGAAAACTACAGGATGATACTAGAATAGGTCAAGTTTTTAATTTTGCCTTTTTTGTCCCATCATTTGTGTAGTGGAGTTATTAACTCATTGCTGGTTCTTAACTCATTGCTGAGAAAATTAAATAACATGGCATGGGTGAGTGCTTAGCATAGTGTCACACATATGCATTATCCTTAAACAGTGTCATTATTGTTCATAAAAATCAGCTTCTCTTCTTCACCAAAGGATAGAGACTCTCTTTTTAGGCAAGTATTAATTTTATCAACGAGTGTTCATTGGTAGTTGTTCAACTTAATTATAATCATGATCCTTTGTAGTCTTTCAAACTGATAAACATCATACACATACCTTAATTATGCTTCTCTGTTCCATTATCTCAGTTTTTTTTCCCTCCAACACCCTCATTTCATGAAAATAATAATCAATAAATTAAGCTTCTTGGAAGTTTCTCTCATCTCTAATTTCTGCCATAATGGATTTTATACACTAAGACTTTTATCACATATTCAAGCATAATTGTTTTTGCGGGCAATGCTTCCTGTAATATATGTGTATTGATGAGCTGTCAGGCATATTTTTCACTTGTCCTGACAATCTATCAGTTTGGCATTTAAAGAGCAGAGAGGATGCTTCAGATCTGCCAAGATCAATGACTCTCATTCTCATGACACAGTGAAATATATGGCAATTCCTTTCCTTTGTTTTCACTTCATTTGAGTTATGTAACTGGTATTTATTTTGTTTTATAAAAGCCATTTAAGTCTTGATGATAAACTTTTACAGCAAAAATTTGATTTATATGTAATTGGATTGAGATAAGAATGTCCTGATTATTTTATTCATTAAGTGAAGCATAGTAAGTAGGATCAGGGGATCTGAAGCCAAAGTTTCTGGACCAGGTGAGTCGGTATCGACTTGGGATGTGGGCATGCCGCATAAGCTGTCTGAATGTCAGTATCCTCATGCAGAGGATGGAGATGAGACCAACACCCACCTCATAGCACTGTCATGAGAAATGTCAGTTACATGCAGAATGCTTACCCCAGAACCGGGGTCACTGAACATTCAATACTTATTAATGATTACTGTTATGTTCCAAAAATGTTTATGAAACAACTATATTTGCCAAATCCTGTGCTAAGTGTAAGTATTCACTATGTTAAGCTTTTTGTTCAACTGCTATTTTTGCGTTGGGCCACTTTCCTTCTCCACTTCAGTTTTTTTTTTTTCCCCTCTACAAAAATAAAATAAAATAAAACTTAGCCATTCATAAGAAATGGTCAGGCTTGCTTGGAGAGGGTTATGTATATTGCTCCTCTACAAAGCTCAAACCTTTTCAAGAAGTTACCTCATCTTCCTTCAAATTTGTACTTGTCTCCCTCTCATCAATCTTTCTTTGCGTGTATTCCTTCTAAGTTTTTATTCCAGCACTAAGGTGTAGTGGAAAGAAATCAAGCTTTGAAGGCTGACAGACATAGGGTTGAATTTAGAATTTTCCCTCACTGATTGTGTGGTCTTGAGCCACATGTCTCTGAGTCTGAGCCTTGCTCTCTCTAAAGGGGAAATAACGCCAGCTAATTTGTTATTTTGAGGATTAGTAATAATTGTCGGTGCTCAATAAATGTATTTTTAAATTAACTTGGTCAATTTGCTATCTATACTGTCTAAATTGTCACCTAATTATATTCTGGTTTGTCAGTTTCCTAAAATCTTAATGTGTGTGTGTATTAGATTTGGCTTTAAGTTTTTGAAGAATGATTCTGTTATGGTATGCAAATTCTTTATGACAAATAATTTTGGTAAATTTGTGCTATAATTTAGGTTGAGAAATAAGTTGCCCTTTATGAATTAAAAAATTAAAACCTGATTATACATCTTTCAAAATTAATTTTGTTTTCAAAGGGGAAACAAAACTTTTAGGTCTGAGATTTATGCTTAAAAATGTGTCCAACCTAGGAAGAAAAAGACTTTATTTAACTTTATTCTCACTGAAGTATAAGTGATAATGGGAGAAGGAAAATTAAAATGAGGGTAATGATTTTTCCAACTGCTCATATAAAGGCAGGCCACCTCAAAGGTTTGCTTGTAGCTAACCATGGGCTATGCAGATTGCTGAGCAGTAAATCCTTGTTTACTTGTAACATAAATCTTATGTTATTATCATTCAATTTAAGTTCACTGAGTGCCTATTATCTGCCAGGCATTGTAGAGACTCATGAGAATGAGTGAGGCATGTTTTATATTCATAAATAACACATGCAAGAAAAGAACAGAAATATTACCACACAAAAATAATCTTATAATGAAATATTTACACAAGGTTCTAATTCAGTAAACTAGTTTTGACTATCACTATGTGTAGGAAACTTCTGTGTGTCACTGAAGCATAATCTTGATTTTTCCTGAGTTTGTCATGTAAAGTAATCTACCCGTTTGATTTCTTTCTTGTATCTTGCCTGCTTGGAACTCAGAAGAAATGGGTGAAATAAAACATTTTTATAATGGGTTTTGTTCAATATTGCAACCATGAAAATTTACCCTTTAAACATAAATTTATATTGGAATTGCATTAAAATATTATAGTTTTAAATGCTGATGTTAAAACACTTTCCCTAATAGCACTTACTTTGTGAAAGGCAGAGTATATAATCCTGGTATTTTACTATTTAGCTAGTTCCTAGGACTTCTTTATGACTATTCTCAACCTTAATGGCTACCTTTTATTGAGCACTTACTGTAAGTCAGATCCTGGAGTAACTGTTTCATATATATATTGCTTTATTTAAGCATCACTTCTACCTTATAAAGTAGATATTTTAATCTTAATTTTGCCCATGAGGATCCTGAAGCACAGCAAGCCTAAATAACTTCCCAAATTCACAAAGCTAGAAAATAGTTGAGTTGACTTTGAACTCAGATATTTAACTTTAGATTTGTCAGATGCTAAAATCCTTGGCTCTCAACTCTGTATACAGTATTAAAATGCACTTACAAATTGTTCATAATGCTTAATTTGTAAAATCCATTTTTTAAGATGATGGATATGCATTAAAATTCACTTTTGGTTTTACTGAGGGCAGTTTTTCTTCAAAGGAGAATATCTTCAAAGGGGAAACGGAAACATTATAAGCATGGACATGAGTCTGATTTTGCATTTGGGTGCTCTCTTACCACTTAGAATTAGGGCAGTTGCGGATTTTTAGTTAAAGGCCCCATTTATGAGCATTGCTAGTGTGAGAAAGACAATGAGAATCTTTGAAACTAAAAATGCTATGATCTATGATGGGTGCACACATTAGTTTTAACGTATTTAATCCTCTTTTTTATCATTCTTCCCAAAAGACTACTTCATGCTTGAGTGACTAGCTAAATGTAAAATGGAGACTTCCCAATTATCTCAGGAGGGTTGCATTTTCATCCCAGATGTCCTGTTTGCATGCATTGTATCCAGTGTTCATAGTTATTTATAAGTTGGATGTATGGATTTGTGTTGGAAATGTCTTTATTTGAAAAGACATTTGTGTAGAGAAACATTTTAACTCAATAAATGGAAAAAATATTATTCTAATATGTACACAAAAATCTCAGATCACAGAAATTTTTAAACTTGTATTTCCGATCCTATTTTTCATGCATAATACGTTCAGTAATGATTATATTCACTTTTTCTGAGGATAGAATAAGAAGGGCAATGATGGGGCATTATTAGCATTTAAAGACTATAGTATATTTACTTCTATTATTGAATCAGAAAATTAGGTTAAAAAAATTACCAACTTGTAAAATCAGAGTCATATTGTACTCCACTTTCCATCATAATAAACCACTTACCTCACCTCAAAAGCAAAAGGAAGGCAAAATGCATCTTCCACTTTCCATTCATTAGGTCTTGAACATTGAGTGACCAGGGTCAGTGTCTAGATGAGTAGCAGAGCATTAATGTTTGGACATCACCCTGCCCAATGCTTGTCAGATGACTTTGAATATTACCTAGTAAGAACATATTTTTTACATTACAGTCCAGCACACACACGTACATACTAATTGTAATAAATTGTTTCAAAAATAAGTTTTACCTTTGCTGTGTGTCATATTCTCTGACAATATCTCATTCTATTCTATTCTATTCTATTCTATTCTATTCTATTCTATTCTACTCTACTCTACTCTACTCTACTCTACTCTACTCTACTCTGTTCTTCTATGCCCTATGTAGTCTATTCTATCCTTCTATGACCTATGCAGTCATGACATTTTATTCTTTCTTCTTTTAAGTTTGGTCCCAACTCATTAAATTGGGTTCATGACCCATTAATGGATCATGACCTGGAGTTTGAAAAACATTCTGTATAAATAGTCGGTATTTGTAAGAGGTTAATAATTAAGACAATGACAGGATCACATAAGTTTGACCAAATGTTTAGGATGAACAGACTGAAGGAGGCAGTTCTCCAAGTGAGAAATGATGAGGGACTGAACCAAGCTGTGATAATATGAATAATAATGCTAGTCAAAATGTACTGAACAATGTCTTTGAGAATGCATTATGCAAAACTTCATTTTGGGTATATTCTATCATTTAAGCCCTTTAATAACTACGCAGATATAATAGGTAGAAGCAGAGGCTTTGAAAATACTTTTCCCAATTCTACGGAGACTTGAGACTGGCAAAGTCCAAATTCGAACCCCAAATTGCATGACTGTAGCCCAAATTCTCATCCATTACCTTCCTATCTTCTTTACCTCCCCCCAAATATTGTGGTTTTTATTATACAAGTAACAATACATTTTGTATGGATCTGTAACTTGCATCCAAACAACATGTCTATAGTCTTTTCCAGATGTTTCAGAAGAGGCCATGGAATTTTCCTAGGAAGAAAGACGTTTTAAACGTAGAACTGTGAATTTCTCAAGTTGTCAATTCCCTTGAAAATAACAGACCTCCTGCTGGTCTGTTTTTATGCTGTTCCTCTACCAAGGTGCTTGTTTTCATTTTGTTTGGAAATATAATGATGTTTCACCTAAACCTTTCAGAAATAGATACTGTTTCCTTTGCAAGGCTATACTTAATGTCATCGTTCGGGGTGACAGAGTGAAATGCAGAAGATAAAATAAATTGAACATGCACTACAGTTTATAAGTTTAGCTCAAGTTGAGTGTCAGCTCTTGTGGATAAGCTCTCAGCATACTCATTGAATTGGCTCATTTGTTCTCTGAATGGGCTGACATATCCTTACAAAAGGAGAAAAGCTAGCAGCCTGCCTTTTCTCTTCCATTCTTCGTTGCAATGCTCAGGAAAGGAAATCCAATTTCTGTATACCATGTTTTTAATGGCTCCCCTTCACACTGTATAAGGTACTTGTTGACTAAACGCCTAGATGATTTTTCTAGAGGAGAGGGAAGTAAGCTTGGGAATTTGCCATCTTTGATGTAATAGTGTGCTTTAAATGTGTGCATGGTAGGCATGGCAAATGTAAAAATATTTGAGAAAATGCTGAGAATGATCATTTTAAACATTTGTTTACTTCGTATGAAAATTTTTGGATTATCACATAAAGGAGAGTGTTTTCTCCATGCCGCGCTTGGGCAAATATAGTTTTGATGCAACACTATTCAGTAGTATGCTTTTAAAAATGTTTTTTTCTAGCTGATATTAAGCAATCCCATCAAGGGATTCTTCATTCCGTAAAATACAATTTTCTTTTAAATATCTCAAGCAAAACTTTCTTATACAAAGAAGGCTGGTTTTAAAACAAGACATACCCAGGACTAAATGTAGTTTCTGTCACCTATTAACATTGTAACCTTGTGTTTAAACTTTCCCAGATGAGGTGTCTTTACCTCATAGGTCAATAATACTCAAACATAGGTCAATATAGGTCAATAATACTCAAAACGTGATAGTGTTGGTATCAAGGGAGATAAATAAGAACTAAAAGAGTCTCTGGCTCAAGGTCATGGCTCAGTAAAGATTCATTCCTTATTCTTTCCACACATGAGAACTCATATATTGAGAACCCCAAACTGTTTAAGTATTCTAGATAAAATTCACAGATATTGCTTGTAAAATTCACTGGTATATAGACATTACCCCTTAACTACACAAGTAAATATGTTTTACTACAACATATATTTGGGCACCTATATTACAACTGGAAGTGATATATTTAGTTGTAGTTAAGGTCCATTGATAGTTCTTGTTGTAATCTTCAATGAATTTCTCTACTTACCTAAGCGTTCTGTCAAAAACTGAGTTTATTGGAAAACATCCAAATGAGCTAAAAAACTACTTTTCAAAAGGAATTTTTACTGTGTTATATATTCTTGTTCTGCTACATGAGGCAGGATAGAGGGAAACATTAAACTAAATAAAGATTTTATCTCTATGCTAAAAGGCAATTTATGGAGAATAAAACCTAGAATGACATTGTATTCAACTGTACTGAATTATCCATTGACTTGGAGAATACAGATAGTGTCAATAGAGTTTATTCTCAGTAGAGTACAAGGGTTTTCAGCAACAAAAAGCAACGTGTTTGAGGGTAGTTGATCCCAGTGGGTAAATGCCTCCAGAGTTCTGAATGTAGAGTTATGATGAAAAACAATCCATGAGAGGATAAACAAATTCATGAATGGATATATAGAATTTAATTGAGACAGAAATTAATAGATTGCATAGCAAGCAGTTTACAAATAAGATATAAATAAGATTAAATCATTTTTTAATGTGGCACAAGGGAATCTGATTAGAAGGAAGACATGCAAAGGATATAAATAATATTCTTAATATATACTTCTGGGATGAAAGAAATTTAATAAATCGACTTTTCCCCACAGTAGTTTTATTTCCTTTGGATGAACTCATAGGCACATCTTGTACTTGTGTTCTATTCAAACAGTACTGTGGCTTTAAGTGTGTTTTTCTGCATTATCAGAAAATGCAAAATACTGTGCTCTGGCTTAATGCTGGTGTGACCTTGGTTTATGTTATACCTATGGGAACTGTGTCACACAGAAGAGCAGTGGGTTTTTAGGCTTCTTGGTTTTCACCCCATAAAAGATACTTTATATGAAGCAGTCTTAAATCATTTGATCTCTTAGAATCTCTAATGTCAGGCTTTTTAAGTAGGAGACACGAAACAAACCACTAAAAAAATTTAGGCTTCTATGAGCAGAAACAAATGTTGAGTAGTAGCATGCGTTTATTGACTCAGTCTGTCATTCTACTGATATTTGTTAAGCACCTGCAGCATGCAAAACAGTTGGTCTCTAAAGTCTGTGTGCAAGACAAATGTAGTTTAAGAAGGTGCAATATCACAGAGAAGGACTGCCCCTGAGTTAGTCCGGTGTGGGATGTATGACCTTCATGCTCAGAAAAGGTCAGTGTTTCTTTAACTGAGTATAAGATGAAGTCGTTTGCTTGCCCTCAGTTGCCAAGAGGTAGAAGAAACACATGTGATTAAATACTGGACAGAATTTCCAAATAGAGGAAGGAGCTAACAAGGTGGTCAAGGCAAAGAATGCCAGCTGCAGCAAAGGAAGCAGTGTGTGCAACGGCACAGAGGCACCAAAGAATATACTGCATTTATGGAATTGCAGTTTTGTTCGTTTGTTTGTTTTTGTTCATTTGTTTGTTTTTGAGATGGAGTTTTGCTCTTATTCTTCCAGCTGGAATGCAATGGTGCGATCTCGGCTCACTGCAACCTCCACATTCCGGGTTCAAGCGATTCTCCTGCCTCAGCCTCCCAAGTAGCTGGGGTTACAGGTGCCTGCCACAATGCCTGCTTAATTTTTTGTATTTTTTGTAGAGACAGAGTTTTGCTGTATTGGCCAGGCTGGTCTTGAACACCTGACCTCAGGTGGTCTGCCCACCTCAGCCTCCAAAAGTGCTGGGATTACAGGGGTGAGCCACAGCACCCAGCTGGAATTGCAGTTCTAAAAGTAATAGAGGGCAGAAGAATTGTGCAAGGCCAGATCATGAGGGGTCTTGCAATCTGGAACCTCTTTAGAAATTGGCACAGAGGTATTACTATTGCTGTCCAGTTAGAGTCAAGGGTTTTTCAGACAGGGGAAACTTCTTAGGCTGAAGTCACAGTGTAGCATCCAGGATAGCATATTCAAGCCCAAGTAAATTTCCTTAGCTAAATAGATTTGGTACTGTTTAATACTATGTATGACTGGATGATAAGGTGGTATTCATTTATGGGGTGGTATTTATTAAACCAAAAAAAAAATATGTAAAACCACACAGGGTATGCACCTATTTATTTTTTTTTATGAAGTTAATCATAGAACTAAAGTCTTAGAAAAAAAGGTATGCTCAATAAATAATAAATTCTATTACTATTATGAGTGTCATTATATGATAATGGAGCAATCACAAAGTAAAAATAAAATAGAATAGTATTTTAATTAACCTAATTAAATCTACAGTGGTTAAAACCTTAAGAGTTTCAGTTGAATATACTCTTTGAAGAAATTAGCATATTAACATAAGATAATTATTATCGTAGCACTTCAAATGTTATGAGTTCAGGCTTAAGAGAAAAAGTTATTATGAATATTAAAGAAAGTAATAAATCAATAAAATGAATAATTTAAATTATTTTGAAGTCTTCTAAACATTTAGCAATTTGGATAAATGAGTAATTGGGGACTTATACCTCACATCCAAAATATATTTTCATAAACAAGTTTGGACAGCATATCAAATAATTCTGAGTGCACTCAGCAATTTTAGGATATCGATTTTTAGTCAGTATGCAAGCTAGGTCTAATGTTTCTACTTTGGTATCCAAAATTTTCAAAGAAAATTTAGATTTTTTTCCAGTAACAGGATATTTAAATGTGTTTTTCTGCATTAGCAGAAAATGCAAAATACTGTGCTCTGGCTTAGTGCCGGTGTGACCTTGGCTTGTGATATACCTACGGGAACCGTCATACAGCAGAGCAGAGGGTTTGTATGCTTCTTGGTTTTCACCCCATAAAAGATGCTTTATGTGAAGCAGTCTTAAATCAGTTGATTTCTTAAAATCTCCAATGTCAGGCTTTTTAAGTTGGAGACAAGAAACAAACCACTAAAAAATTTAGGCTTCTATGGGCAGAAACCAATGTTGAGTAGTAGCATTTACTTATTGACTCAGTCTGTCATTCTACCAATATTTGCTAAGCCTCATGTGATAGGCCAACTCCTGTGAGCAACAAACTAAAAAACATTTCAGTTGTTTAACCAAATAGTTTATTTTCTGGCTCCCCTGTGAGCCCTAAGAAGTATATGCAAATGAATGGCTCTCCTCCAAGTGGTGACTTAGGGGTCCAAGCTCCTTCCATCTATGGCTCTATCATCTTTAATATGGGATTTTCAAGACCATTCTAAGGGTTGTCTGCATTGGCAGATCATATGCAGATTTGTATGTGCCTGTTGGAAGCTGGCATTTAATTATAATTTTCTTTTGAAATAATTTGTGATACTTTTCATACTATCAAAGCAGCATCTATCTACCTATTCCATAATTAACTATTGACATAAATTTGGATTGTTATAAACTATCACATGAAGATTGCAATATAAAATGTGATTTAAATATTTGAGAATGAGTCTCAGTATAGTATAATAAATTCAGAGATGGTTTGAATGTAGACCCTTGTGAGGATGACAAATTATGCAGATAGTAGAAAATGTGTATTTAACTACTAAGAAGTTAGCTACAGAAAGAAAAAGAAGGGGAGGAAGAGAAAAGAGGAGGACGGGGAAGGGAAATGAAAAGATAAGGAGAAAGAGAAAACAGAAAGTATCAGCAGCAAAGTATTAGACATTATTCTCATTCAATAGCCCAATTGTTCCTTAGGTGTAAGAAATAATAGGCAGAAACATTTTCCTTCTTACGTTCCTGAAAATCCAACCCCTACTGTAGGAACTATCAAACTCAATTCAAAATCAAAGTGATTTGCCCTAAACTTTCCTATCTCAAAACCTCCAAATCATCTTGGACTCTTGATTCAAGTGTTCTGTCTCTAGCCTCTCATGTACTTACTTCTACTTATTTCAAGTGACTCTTAGTTTAAGCTCCATGGCTACCCAGCTGTCACCTTTGTGACTGACCTCCCTGCAGTCAGTTTGAAGGCAACATCACCACCTCTCCCACAGAGGCTGGAGTCAGCATAAATGTTTACGAGTTATGCAGTATTGTAGAAAGGATCAGTGAGATTATTCTAGAAAATATGTTGAAAACTTTTAAAAACAGTCATATATCATGACATACACATTACATAATTCCATTAGTTCATGGATGTTTTTACTAAATGCAAAGCTACATAATGAGTGAGAGTGAATTGGTATAAAATAGATTTGGAGAAAGTTGTCAGATTAATAATAGTACAGATAATTCTCAGATTCTCAGAAATGGTAAAAATTAAAGACAGAAATACTGGGAATGTTGAAATAAGGCAAACTTGAGAATAAGAGTAGTGGAGAGGCTAGGTGTAAGACATAAGTTGTTGTAAAGATTCTTTCTGATTTCACTCCAAAATCTAGTTTTAGCTTCAGTTAGTCTTGGTTCCTATTATTCGGCTCTTCCAGTATACATTCTGCCTTACACTCTCAATTTGAGGGCTCACTGTTGACTACTAAAGACCATAGTCTCCTTCAAATCTGGATCCTTTCACCTTCTGCAAGGATTATAAAATTTTATTTTATTTATAGCCCCATTTAAATAAAAGGCTATCAAACATCTCCTATAAGTATATAAGGACTCCATTTCTTCAAAAGAGGGGAATCTTTTTCTATTCAAATAGCTTGGAAACACTGATAAAACCTTCAATAAATTATTTAAATATATAAATATAGAATACTCTCTTTGATCTCTATCCATGAAACCTGGAAATTAAAAACAAAACTGAAAAGTAAAAGGCCAGTTTCACCTGGAGATTTAAAAAACTTTCTCAAAGGCCTATAGGTCAAAATGGAAATGAAAATGAAATTGTAAATTTCAGGTACATGGTAAACTTACAGAAAGTAAATATCAATTTTTATTAGTGTAAGACACCAACATTTGTAAGATGCATGGTTCTCCTGTGTTCATTAAGAAGAAAATTTCTGCCCGTAAACCATGACTCAACTCTGTTACAGTCCTTAGAATTTTTCTCCTACTGTGACAAGTGCATTAGTAATGCAGCCTTACTTGGGAGGGGGCTCCGCTGTTATCTCCAGAATTTTTCTTCCAAGCCATTGACACCCATTTTGAAAGTTTTAATGGTAGATCTTCTTGGAAAATGCTCACAGAATATTTTAGATCAACAAAATAAAGGTATTTGAAACAGTAACTAAGCTCTTCAGCATCAATCATGTGCATAACTCAACTGAAATGATGCCAACAGGAACCATGTCCCAGTCCATCCAGTTTCCAACATTAGTTATCAGCTATGTCGGGACTGTAACCTGACTGATAATCATTGGGAATTGATCAAAATGGAGCTTAGTCGACTAACATGCATATCATTCACCCCTAGACGAAGGTATATCTTAATTCTAAAATATGTCATAAGTTGAAATGACCTAAAAAAGTTGTGTCTCAGAATAGATAAAATATAAATTTAGGTACTAGAGAACACAGCTAAGGTATTGCTCAGAGGAAAATTACTGGCCTTATATAGATGAATTAATAAAATGGGAAAATTTAAGTGAATTAAGCAACTAGGTTCAAACTGTTAGAAAAGAAAAAACCAAATCCCAAGGAAAGGAGAACATATTTAATAAGGGTAAAACTAGAAATCAATGATTTAGAAATCTGAGAAACAATAGAACATAAATACAAGAAAAACAAAGAAATATCTAAAGTGCTTAAGGGAGAAAAATGGGGAGCATGAAAACAGAAAATTAGGGAGAAACAGCCACTGATAAAAGAGAAACTCAGTTTCCCTCAGTCATAAAGTGGGGATAATAAATTCATGCTAATTTATGTAGTTTTAGTGCATTAGAGTTCATACATTTAAAGCTTCCAGTACTGTGCCTGACATATTGGAGATACTCACTAAGGTCAAGTGTGAGTGTCACTACCTCTTCCATTATTGCTGCTAACTTCCACTGCCTCTTCCAATATTGCTGCTAACACTATGACCATTCCTACTGTTCACCGCTAAACAGTAGTGATAATAGTAACATGCCCGGGATGCTTCTGAATAGCTGAAATGGACACTAATACCTAAGATAAGGTAAGTTTGCTGAAAAGATGAAGACCACCAAACTGAATCTTGCAGTACAACTAGGAGATAGGGAAATATCATAAGAGAACAGAATCCACAAGGCAAGAAAAGAAGGATGAGACCGGGTGCAGTGGCTAACATCTGTAATCCCAGCACTTTGGGAGCCAGAGGCAGGTGGATCACCTGAGGTCAGGAGTTAAAGAGCAGCCTGACCAACATGGAGAAACCCTGTCTTCACTAAAAATACAAAAATTAGCTGGGTGTGGTGGCACATGCCTGTAATCCCAGCTACTTGGGGGAGCTGAGACACAACAATCACTTGAAATCAGGAGGCAGAGGTTGCAGTGAGCTGAGGTCATGCCACAGCACTCCAGCCTGGGTGACAAAGCAAGTCTCAAAAAGAGAGATCTGTGTGGATCCATGCATTTTTCAGCAATGTTGCTATATAAAATGTGCATGGAATGGTGTTTAGAAGGAAGATGGTGAGAAACTAAGTGAATGCACGAATTAGGATGCATATATTAATACAGTAAAGTCCCTTTTGACCCCATTGGGAGTTTTGTAGTTTTTATTGGCTTATCTACATGGTATTCTATATGAATGCTTAAAAGGGCACATCCTGGGTTTGTGTTTTTAATTGATTTTACCCTAGAGTTTGAACACATGACAAGAAGAATACAGGAGGCCATCATAAACTCTTCAGGCTGAACAAACTAAATTTCCTTGATGCAAAATAACAAAAATAAGCAGCACATTTTGTTAAAATATGAGATTCAAAACTGGTCTTATCACATGACACAGCCAAAACACATACTTGCCTGAATATTTGACAAGTAGCAGTCTCTTTTAGAAATAGATGTACTTCTGTGTACAGATACGTACTTATATATGATCTGGCTATTTCGAATGGAGTCTCCAGCAATCAGGATGTAAAGTAGAACATTTGGTTGTAGTAATTACTAAGGCAATTCTAAGTTTAAATTCTATTTCTGCATCTTATTTGCTAGGTCTATAATGTCTATATCTAAAATATCTATACTTTTGGAAAATTACTTTACATCTCTAAGAATCTGTTAAATGCAATAGCGCACCATGCATATCCTATGAGTTTGATTTGATAATGGGATATTAATGTAAGCAAAATACTCAGCAAAGTGCTTGATACATGTTATTAACGTTGTTATGATCGCTTACCTTTTTCTCATTTTGCATTTGTGTGGACACTCCCCATTAAATCTTAAACATTTATCAGAGTTGCAAACTCTAGATTTTCTGTTAGTGCTATAACATCTCATGACCCCTGGGCGCCTTCCTCCTCTGAGCAATAAGTGTCTCTTCTGCAAGCCAGATGAGTTTTCATTTAACCCGCCTGCTCATCTTCACCCTCTTCCTCCTGCTTTCTGCAGTAAAACTGATGGATGTGTGCTTCTGCTGATCAGCTCGGTTAACACTTGCATAATACCTTGGCAAGAAAATACTAGTGCACCTGCTGCTTATTTATGGGGAGGTTTTGTCTACTGCATTTATGTGTGTAAGATAAAGAGCCAAACTCTTAAGACTTAGGAAACAGAGCAACTCCAGCCTACAGATTTGCATTTCTGAGTTTAACTATCCTTTCTTATAAACAGCTAGGATCAGGTCTGCATGGATGTGCAGGCATATCAGTATTTTGCACATATGCTATAACAGCTGGGACTGCTCTCACCCAGATGTGCCCTCTGTGAACCTCTTTGTGTCCACTCCTGGCAGCCTCTTCTGTTTGTGGAATTTATATTACCATAATTCTCATCACCATTGCTCAGCCTGTCATCTCAGAGGACTGTGACAAACCTAAAGAAGTGAGAAGGAGGAGAACTAATACTCAGAGGGGATTATAAACGAACTGAACTAAGAACTTAGAGAGATGGCTCAAGCTGCCAGGTGGTACTTGAGTCTTGAGGTGACCTTGTGGATGACAATATTTTGAAAGGTTGTGTGAATCTTGATGTCCTTTTCTCAAATGTAGAAGCGTGTAATTCTTAAGAGAAAGAAATCTGGGGTCAGACTTGAGCTTGAATCCAGGTTCAACCACTTAGAACCAATATGACTTTGACCAAAAAATGTATTCTCTTTGATCTTCATTTACTTCCCATATAAAACAGGTAAAATAACAGCTGCTGTATAGTGTTGTTTGGAGGGTTCAATGTGGTATAGGAAAGTCCTCAATTTCTGCTATATATTGAGTACTGGATAAACCATATAATTATGATAATGATGACAATGATAATGATGAAAATGATAAAATAATAACTTTGACTATTAGGAAAGGTGAATCTATTCTATAAGCCCTCTGAATGAATGTTCCTAATCCACTGACATGCTTCAGACTCATTTTCAAAAGCCACTGATATTAAACATGATTTATTGAGTTATATGTCCTTCTCCCATATGTATGCCACAAGTTATCCAGAATGCAGTTCTAGGCTCCTGTCCTCCCTTTTTAGACTTATTTTCTACTTTTTCCTATGTTACATGCTTGATGCTCAGGTTAAATTAAATAGTCTACAGCTATTGTCTATTTTGTTCATGTTAACATTTCTATCATCTAGACCCATTTCTGACCTACATCAGGGAATCACCATTATTGACCAACCTGTTCTTCTCCATTCCAGACTCTTTGCTGATGCTCAGGGCCTTCAAGAGACTGGAAGTACCTCCTTTTCACCCTGTTTCTTTACGTTAAAACCTCTACATCTCTGCCTCTTCTACCTGTTAGCTATTAGTTCCGAGTCCTACCCCTACCTACCACCTACTCTTTTCTGAGAAGTTAGCATTAAGGTTCCAAAAATTACATTTTCCAGACTCTCATTTTCAGCCATCTCTGGGTAGATTTTGCCAGTAGGAAATGTGGACAGGAGGTGTAAGTTGAAAGAAGGATTCTTTTCTGACTTCCAGGTTGGGTCTCCTTCTCCATTTGAGGCAGAGAACTATGGTTTCAGCCTCCAGCTTCCTTGACACTTCTAGCCCTGATGTCACTTCACCTGAGTGGGAAGAGTACCACATAGCCCACCCCCATTCTCCCAACACACAACAGAGCCCCTCTGAGATGTCTGAAAAAACAGCCAGAACCCCTCAGTGGTCTAGTATGTGTGAAACAATGGCTTTTTTATTCCCTAAGAGGTCCAAGTACCAACTGCGGCGAGCTTCATCTCCTTTCAGATTCTTTCATTCTTCCTTTTTTCTCCCTGGCTAGCCTGAAGAATGGCAGCAACCTCCTAAAGCTGTTGAGTTCTGGGTTACATCAACATCCTTAGAAGCTTCAGTCTTTAATCACTCGAGTAACCAATGCTCAGTATTAAATGGACTTTGTCTGAAACACCAGACTCTGATTAATAGAACATCCTTCAAGTTTCTTCTCAAATGCCACCTCCTTTTTCTGATCCCACCAGGTATTCTTTTTATCTTTTATCCTCTCATAGTGCTTATTTTTATATAATTTTTGAATTTTACCTCCTTTGCTATGTGCAGAAGCCCTTTCTCAGTTTTTCTAAAATATATCCCAAGAATGTCATGAATCCTCAAATTCACAATATTCTACTATCAAATTACTAAACTTCTGTACTTTCTTTATAATTATTTCACTAGCACTCATGGTAAGCAGTTTTTGAACAGGGCTGTTTCCTCTTCAAGAAGCAAAGTTTTTCTCTTGTTTTCTTTCAAGTGTCATTATGTTGAAATATTCAACAAAATCTGGACTTACTTGTTAATCAAGTTTGTTTTTAGAATACCAGTCTCCTAGTGCATGGGACTTAAAAATGTCTCGGCAAACTTACAGACTCCATTAAAGCTTGTCTTAGTTTTAAGAGTTGCCAAAGCAAAGTATCACCAACTGTGTGGGTGGCTTAAACAATAGGAATATATTGTCTCACAGGTTTGAAGGTTCAAAGTCCGAGATCAAGGCGTCAGCAGGGTTGATTCTCTCTGAATGTGGTGAGAGTGGATCTTCCCCATGCTTCTTCCCTAGTAACTGGTGGTTTATTGACCATTTTTGACATTCCTTGTCATGAAGAAGAAGCATTACCTAGAGTTTTTGCTTCATCTTCGCTGTATTAGTCAGTGTTCTCTAAAGGGACACAACTAATAGGATAGATGAATATATGAAGAGGGTTTTATTAGGAGAATTGACTCACACAGTCACAAGGTGAAGTCCCACAAAAGGCTGTCTGCAAGCTGAGGAGCCGGGAAGCCAGTCCGAATCCCAACACCTCAGAAGTAGGGAAGCCGATAATGAAGCCTTCAGTCTGTGACCAAAGGCCCGAGAGTCCCTGGCAAAGCCCTGGGGTAAGTCCAAGAGTCCAACAGCTGAAGAACATAGAGTCTGATGTTTGAAGGCAGGAAGCCTCCAGCACTGGAGAGAGATGGTGGCCGGAAGACTCAGCAAGTCTACTCTTTCCATGCCTGCTTTTATGCTGGCAGCTGATTAGATGGTGCCCATCCAGACTGAGGGTGAGTCTGCATCTCCCAGCCCACTGACTCAAATGTGAATCTCCTCTGGCAACACCCTTACAGACACACACAGGAACAATACTTTCATCCTTCAATCCAATCAAGTGGACACTCGGTATCAACCATCAGGTTCACACAGCCTTGTCCCTATGTATATATGTCCAAATATTTCCTTTTCATAAAGACATCAATCATATTGGTTTAGGGGCCCACTTTACTCCACTATGACCTCATCTTAACTGGAAATTGCATTTGCAATGACCTTATTTTCAAATAAGGTGACATTCTGAGGTGGTAGGGGTTAGAAACTCCACACATGAATTTGGGGTCCACCAAGATTGTCCCTTATTAAGTTCACACAAGTCTATCATATTATAATACAATTTGAATTCTATTTCTCCTCCCCCTCAAAACCTAGTTTTGAAAAGAGGGCAATATTGTTGCACACTCATGACTCTCTCCCTCAGGGCAAGTTATCATGGGGAATATTTGTTGAATTAAAAACTGCATAGCAGCACTGACTATGGCTATAAATGTATGCTATTTATTATCAAGTATTTTTCTGGCTCCCCTACTGCATTGTAAACTGTTTGGGACTAGGAATCATGTATTTCTGCCCCACTGGTACCTAGAAAAATATCAAGCTTGAGTTGAGGTATGAGTTATCACTCACGTTACTTGACAGAGAACTGATTCCTCAAGATACTCAATATTGTCCTGACTACAAAGTAACTTCCATTCTCATTCAATTTTCAGTTTATATTAGACTATTTGGGGAGGGATGGAAAAGTATTGTTTTTAAAGTTATATTCCCTATCCTGTGGTATTTCAGATTGTTTATGTATTTTAGTTACCTTTGCTTTCCCTAGCTCTAAGCATAATACTGGCTATACACCATATTAATTAGGTTGCATTGTACACATCAGAAAATCCAAATAATATTAGCTGATACAAATTAGTGTTAAACTTTTATTATGTATACTAAGGTTTTTTGTTTTATTTTGTTTTATTCTACTAAGATTGGTGCTTATGTCTATTCATGAGGTCTGGCCTTTACAAATTCATCCAAGAAGCAAGAAAGAGGAGTGGCAGGGAGGATAATGGCCCCCTTACACATCAGTCTAGACCCCTATAAAGAAGTCCTCAGGTGTCTCAGCCAGTGGTTTCCATTCATATCTCATTAGCCACCCCTAGCTTCATGAGAGAAGGAAAAAACACATATGTATGTATATATGTGTGTATATATACACAAATGTACATATATCTATACAACAATAGATCTACACATATATATTCTTTAAATTGGGTACCTTGCTAATCTTAATAAAATTGTGGCTTTGTTTTTAAAGTAAAAGCAAGAATATATACTGGGCAGCGAATTAACTATCTCTGTCATAGTGATTATAGGAGACAATTAATAAATGCTGGTTCTTTGTAATTGAATTTTGTTAATTTGACTCTTTAAAATATAATAGGAAATAACAGTTTTCTGTGTTGATAGTTATTGTGATATTAATGAGGTTGTTGGTGAGCCTAGTAGTTCTCTTCTAATTTACACAAATCTGGTATTACACAATATAGAGATATTTTGATGTGTTATCTTTTGCAGTTTGGCTTTATGTCCTGTATGTTTGCGAGGCTACATTTGTGGGTTCCTTGATGTTGCAGTCACATATGACTGCTCCCCAGTAACTGATATCTGTCTCAGTAGGAAACCTTTGACCTCTCATCAGAAGTAAATCTCTTAATCCACCTAAAATGGAAACTCTAAATCTTCTTACTCCCAAATGTCTCTAAGTATTGTCTCTTTCTTTCTATCTCCACTGCCTTGTATATTAGTCTATTCTCACATTGCTATGAAGAACTATCTGATACTGGGTAATTTATAAAGAAAAAAAGTTTAATTGGTTCACAGTTCCATAAGCTGTACAGGAAGCAAGGCTAGGGAGGCCTCAGGAAACTTACAATCATGGTGGATGTCGAATGGGGAAGCAGACATGTCTTACACGGGTGGAGCAGGAGGAAGAGAGTGAAGCAGGAGGTGCTATAAACTTTTAAACAACCAGATCTCCTGAGAACTCACTCACCACACAAGAACAGCACGGGGGAAGCCCACTGCCATGATCTAATCACCTCCCAATAGGCCCCTCCTCCAACACTGAGAATTACAATTTGACATGAGATTTGGATAGGGATCCAAATACAAACCATGTCAATAGGTCTATTCACCTGCTCTCTAGAGACTGTGACACTGGTGTCCTCACTGGCCTCCTTACCACCCATCTCGTCCCAGACCAACTCATTCTTTATACCATTGCCAACATTAAATTAAAAATACTTTTGGCTCCGCCCTGTCTCTTGATTGTGGAATCAGAGGGATCTCACAATCCAGATCTCAGTGACACTGACTGTGTTTCTTTACCTGTTCCTATATGTGACTGTTGCGCCAACAATTCGTGTCTCTCATTAGTTTCCCTACAGTTCTCTGTTTGCACATGCTTCTCTGCTTATCAGATACTATTCTTTCTACTTAGAGCATCCTTCTTTTTTTGTGCTGTCTGGCAGATAAATTCTACTTGGATATCCAGAGCTGCTTAAAGCATCACTTCTCTTTAAGGCTTTCTTTGATTTGCTCCAGCAGAATCAGTCACCAGTTTTCCCCAGGGCCTAATCCCATTTTATATTTCAGTAATCTCTTTAGAGCTCTCTCTACTCCTCATTCTTCTATGAGCTTTTCAAAAATAAGAGCTTTAAATTTCTCAACTTTTTATATACTTTCTCCTCTCCTGCACCCAACACCATGCCAGACACAGAGTATTCTGTAAATGATTGTTGAATAGCTGTAAATCTGTAATGAATGTCATTGCCAATCAGTTGCTTTAGGTGAAGGTTGTAGGAGATGGTACTATGTGGATATAAAACATGAATAGCCATATGACAAAAATAGTTGCCATTTCCGTGTACTTATATGCCAGGTTTGAGGCTAAATAGTTCATATATTTATAATTATGAAAGTTTGAAACTACCCTACAGTATTTGTCATGGACTGAATTGTGTCTCAGAATTTATATGTTGAAGCCTTAACCCCCAATGTGATCATTTTTGCAGGTGGGGCTTCTTGGAGGTAATTATATTTAGGTGAAATCATGAAGGTGAAGCTCCCACAATGAGACTAACACTCTTAAAAGTAAAGGAAGGGAGACCAGAGATTGCTTTTTCTCTACCATGTGAAGATATAGTAAGAAGGCAGCCATCTGCAAGCCAGGAAGAGGGCCCTCATGCAGAATGGCAGTAGCCAGCTCCTTGATCTTAGACTGCTCAGCCTCTGAAACTGTGAGAAACCAATGTCTACTGTTTAATCCAATCAGTCTATGTTGTTTTGTTATGGTAGCCCAAGCTGATTAACACAAGATTTTTATCTCCATTGTATGTGACTTGCCTTCGGTCATACCACTAGTAAGGGAAAGCTATGGTTTGCATATTAGTCCCCAACCCAAACCTCATGTTGAAATTTGATCCTCACTGTTAGAGCTGTGGCCTAATTGGGGGAGGTGTTTGACTCAAGGGGGTTAGATCCCTCCTGAAAGGCTTGGCATTGTTCTTGTGGTAATGAGGGAGTTCTCCCTCTACTGATTCCCATAAGAGCTGTTTGTTAAAACAGAACCTGGCATCTCCACTTTGTTTCTTGCTTCCTGTCTCACTGTGTCACCTCTGCACACACTAGCTCCTTTTCCCCTTCCACCATAAACGGAAGCATCCTGAAGCCCTCGCCATAAGCAGATGCTGGTGCTGTGCTTCTTGTACAGCTTGTGGGAGGGTGAACCAAATAAACTTTTCTTTATAAATTATCCAGCCTCAGGTATCCCTTCATAGTAACACTAAACAGACTAAGACACAGAATTACAAATTTTCGCTACATTTTTCTGAATTATAGCATATGCTCTTAAGAAATACGCTCTAGTGGCTTGCTTTTAAAATCATGGGCATATGTGAGAATGAGCAGAAGATTGAATGTAAAGAACAAATGGAAGGTCCCCCACTTAAGATCCTGGGGCATGTGCAAAGGAAGTCACATGTTAGTCCTCCTCCAACGTATGAGTTCTTTTCCACCTAAGTTAAATATTTAGTCCACTGAGGAGTGGGTGTTGGAGGGCTGGATAGGTGCACATGAGAGCTCATTTCTGAATCCTAATGCCTCATTAAATCCGTGAAAGAAGGACAACTCTGTTCAACTTCCTACTTACCTTTTAAGAGCAAGCACCTCATCTTTGCACTTAATGTGTAGTTGCAAGAATAAGACATCAATGGAAAAATGTTTTAAGTTACAGAAATAAAAAGAACCATAATCTACTTTACAAGAGAATAATAGAGCAGGATGTAGGGAGAGCTATGGTTTTGGAGTCAAGTAATTTTTGTTGTAATTTCAATTTTCTAATCTATCAGTGGATATAATAGCAATAATGCTCATATCATAATACCGATATAATAAATAAAAACAATGTCTTAGATATATTAATTGCTTGGTAGAAAGGTATATGATTATTCTAGATCTACTACTCCTTTTTCTCCTTTGAAACAATTTAGGTGATCTTTTAGTTAACTAAAGTGAAATGGATTATATCATGGACTCAAAACAGGCAATAGATAACCCTTAACCTTCAAATCCATGACCTCCTCCCCTACTTAATACATGTTTTCTCATCTGAGATCCAGGTCCTAGTATTTCCCAAGACCCAGTTCAAATAGCATCACTTCTACTTTCCCTCCTAGTCCTCTCTCTCCGTCAAAATTATCTTTCCCTGTCTGAATTCTCTTAGCATTTGAACTAAACCTTTCTTATAGGACTTAGCGTATTTTATGTATCTCTCCTACTGTCACATTTGAGTACTTTTTCTAAATTATCTGCATATGGAGTAGTAGCTCATTAAATATTAGATTGGTAAGTGATAAACAGAGCACTTATTTATTAATTTAGCATTTTGGAATTTTCATTGCCTATCGTGTCTGTTATCCCATTTGGTTTTCATATAAATTGTGGAAAGATATGTAAAGCAAGTAATGCAATTCCCAATTTGAATATAGTAACACACAGAAAGATTAAGCAATGTTAAGCAATGTGTCAATATTCACACAGCAAAGGAGTTACAGAACTTATATAAAAATTTGACTTTTTAGATTCTTCTTCCAATGCATGTTCCATCATCATGTTTTTGGAGAAATGCTTCAAACACACAAAGTTTAATACATTAAGTTGAAGGAAACCATTTGTGTTTGAATCATTTTTCAACATATCCATTCCTTCTGCCAATATATACAAATATGCTTGTGGGAAATACCTATCTTTAAAAAAAATCTAGTAGTTATTAGCATTGCAAAATTATGGCCCTATGGAAACTGATCCTTTAGTTATTATAACATCTCTATTATTTGAATCAAACATATTTAAAACATCAGACCAACCAACAAAGAAATAATGTTTTTAAAATCCTGTAAAACCTAACTGACATTAATGAGAAATTACAATTTTAAATGCATTACCCTTGTAAGATAAATCAAAGGTAGCAGTAATTAAGATAATTGCAAAAGATATTTTGGGTTCTGTGTATTTGCGCGAGTGTTGAGAGGTGGAATATAAATGTGAAGGTATTTTTGCTCACTTTGGTATCTTAAGCCTGAAATAATTTTTAGATCACAACACTTTTTCATACTTAGTTTAAAATCTGAAATGTGATAGTTCAATTTTAAATCCCTGTATGTGGACAAATTCTCCAATTTTGCACCATAAAATACTTATTAAAGAGAGGTTTGTTTTTGTTGTTGGCCTTCTAGAAAATATGCAGTTTACTGCATTTTTTTAAAAAGTTTTTGTTTTGGTTAAGAAAAGTTTTACCATTTCTATTTAATATGCAATAAACATGTGTTCTTTATTTGGTTCTGATATGGTTCTGGTAATAAAAGTCATCAAGTTATGAAATTCTCAAATATTACATGTTATTTTGTTGGAGGCATTTAAGCATGAATGTTTACTGGGAAAAAACAATTAGCATAGTTAAAAGTGATTCCCACAAGCTATCCAAAAAGAGGTGAAGGGGCCATTTAGATGTAATGTGCTTATATGTGCATTCTTGGTAATAGCTCTTTAATATCAGTGGTGAATGGCACATCCACCTCGGTAAATTAAATGTTAATGATAGTCACTTACACTCTAAGCATTCATTCTGACTCCTTTAGAATTGCTTATATGTTTTAATAAGTATTTTGGCAGTCTTATGTATCCCAGGGTTCAGCAATTTTTTAAAAAAAATATTAAACCTTTGGTTCATTTGTTTTGCATTCAAAAATGACTCTTTATAGTTGTTTTCATGGTGAATGAGCTAGTTACTAGAATGTCTAAAAAGAGAAGAAGGCGGCGAATGGAGAGAAAGGAAGAGAAAGATTTTGCTACTTGTAGATCCACAGTAGATGACCAAAGAATTTTTCTCAAAATTGGATACTTTCAGGAAAAGTTGCAGAATTGTATACCCTGACCAAGCTATAATCATATCCTAATTGTCCGTCCTTATTGCCGCAGTGTTTTCATTAACCAGATCTGGGTCATATGTTTACCTTTTGAGCCAGGGCACAGGGTCCTTCTCATAAATGAACAATGTAGAAGGCAATGCGATTTTCCAAAAAGCAAGGATAGGTTCTGTTATCCAAAAAATAAGTGACTTATGGAAGATTAAAGGATGTAATATATGTGAAACACTTACTGCCATCCCTAGCAACTAGTAAATCCTCAATTACCATGCACCTATCATTCTTTCCTTTGATGTAAGTATCATGCGCGTCCGCATGAAGAGACCACCAAACAGGCTTTGTGTGAGCAATAAAGCTTTTTAATCACCTGGGTGCAGGCGGGCTGAGTCCAAAAAGAGAGTCAGCGAAGGGAGATAAGGGTGGGACCGTTTTATAGGATTTGGGTAGGTAAAGGAAAATTACAGTCAAAGGGGGGTTGCTCTCTGGCAGGCAGGAGTGGGAGTCACAAGGTGCTCAGTAGGGGAGTTTTTTGAGCCAGGATGAGCCAGGAAAAGGACTTTCACAAGGTAATGTCATCGCTTAAGGCCAGGACCGGCCATTTTCACTTCTTTTGTGGTGGAATGTCATCAGTTAAGGCGGGGCAGGGTATTTTCACTTCTTTTGTGATTCTTCAGTTACTTCAGGCCATCTGGGTGTATACGTGCAAGTCACAGGGGATGCGTGGCTTGACTTGGGCTCAGAGGCCTGACAGTAAGTAATTTAATTGCCTTAACATTAGCTTTTTAAAACTTTTTTGTCTGATTTTTTTAGTGGAAGACAATATGCATAAAACCAGTTCACTCCCCAAAATGAGGAAAACCAACAGAACTGTAGCTGTCCACCATCATTTAAATGGCCAAAAGTAAAAAGACAAGTCCTATGAGTTGTTTCTGAAATTATTGTTGAGGGAAATAATTAAAAATTTCTGAGTTATCATTTAATCTTTGACCTTATCAAATGATCAAACAGAGTTTTCTGTCTCAGTGCTATCTAATATCTAAGCAAATTAGAGTTTTATCCCTTCTATTTTTAGTCTTTAATGGGTTCTCCTTTAAACTCCCTCTTTCTTTTCTTTCTAACAGGGAATGATATTGAAACAGAAACAAACTTTTTAATAGATTTTATTGCTCACATTGGAAAATGGCTGGCAAAAAGATACTTCATTCTTCTTTATATACCAACTAATACCCCCAAAAGGTTCTGAGGACATTGAAGTTCCCCTAATGGGAAAGGTGATTTTCTTTATAATCTGTATTTCCTCAACTTGCTCCAGTGCATGTAACCAATAAGTGTGCAATCCAGACTCCAGCTGTGGCAAAGCAGAACACTCCTTGTAATGGGCTCTATTATTTTTCCCCATGCAATTTAATAGCCCAGTAACTTTAATACCAAAAAATGTTTTCGAGACAAGTCAAAATGTGGTTCTAATTGTATTGTTTTCTTTTGGCAGCATCGATTTCTTTCCTTTCAATTCTGCAGTACAATCTACTTGCTATCAACAAATACAAGGCCTCATTGTTCATTTGTGGAGGCACCAATCTGAACATCCTAAAACAGCACACAGTGTTGTACTTGTGTACAACAAATACACAGGTGTACTTGTTGTAACCCTCCTAGAGGGTTACAGAAATTAAAGTTTGCTATCTTATTTGAATAATCATGAAATATGCCCAACTTTATTAACCTCTCGAAAGGATGAGAATCAAGTCAATCAGCAAAATAAATAAATCTCAACTGGTTTCATTGCTGATGCATTAAATAATATAATGTTAGGTGGTACTTTATCATTTTTATATCTTAGTATTTCAACTGTGTTCCATGAGTAAGAGCTATATTTGCTGAGTTTTCCAGGTAAAATAAAACCTTTGCTCAAGTCACAAAAAAGTTGTTTAACATAAATAAAATCTACTTGCTGCAGAAATAACTAAGGTTATTTGGTGGTAAGTGCTAAGGTTATTTGGCTTAGATAATTTCAAGTCTGTAGTTTTGTAAAATGAGCTGTATTTGTGAATATTTAATTTTGTGAACTTTGATCTATAATAGGCACTTACATGTTTATGGATACACTTTAAATTTTAATAAGGCTCAATTGCAAAAACAGCTATGGTCCATTTGCTGCAAAAGCCTTTAATCAGAGTTATGGTAAACATGTAGATCCAATAACCTGAAAATCAGTTGCAGAGTTCATTTTACAATTGGAATGACCCTGTGGGACATGATCTTAAGGTCAGGAACATTTTGCATCAGGATACAAAAAGTGAAACCAAGTTCAATTTAGGTGCTGGTAAAGTATCATTTGAAGCCCATTTGCATTTACATTATTTGCTTATTTTTAGAATATATATGAATTCGTTCTCCAGGGGGGAGAAAAACAAATGGTTATATGCAGAAAGAGAATGAAATATTATCAAAGATGTATCATCTGATTACAAAGGAGAAAATCAAAGTAAAATGAAATAGATCAAGCAAGGGCATAAATCAAGCAAGAGGAAATAATTTCATGAGAAATGAATAAATTAAAAGTTATCCACAGTGTAATTAAACTGCTGAACTAACTTCTTTCTGCAAACGTAGATATTATTCGTGTAGGAGAATGGGAGAAAGAGTAGAGGTAGTAAGAGACATGGATGGCAAGCCCTGAGTTTTAGTTCCATTTCTGCCCCTAAAATGTCATGGAACCATCGACTCATAATACATTTTTTCAAATTCGTGGTTTTCTCATTAGTAAAATATGGTTGATACTTTCTCTGCATACTCTGGAAGGGTATGTATGGTTGACATTGATCCTTTTCTTCCTTCAAGACCCCATGAATTACCACCTTTTCTCTGAAGTGGCTTTCCTGGCAGAGTCATGGTCTTCTGTTCTTCCATCAGCAACCTGTTGAGCCCTCCATTATAGCACAAAATTCACCATGTGTGTCCTTCTGTATACTCTGAATTCTTTAAGGGACTTAAGGGATGCCATCAATTATTCCTTGAATGGGTCTGGGTATGAATACATACATGGTGAATGCATATATGGTGAATACTTATACTTTCATTTGCCAGTGCCTACCACAGAGCTTACAAATGGGGGGTCTACAACATATCATCAAATGAATAAAAGCACTTTGAAACTGTTTCCACTTTGTGACTCAGTGTCCTCATTCAAATTGTAAGACTTGGATTAAATGAACCTCAAGTTCCATTCTAGCCTGATGAAGAGGTGATGATGATTATTATAATTATTTTCCCCATTTATTTGCTGATGATTATGTGGTACTTACTGGTCTATGGCCTGGTATTCATTCCATTTGGTCATAAACAGACTTATTCAGGTGGCTGTTAATATCCCACTTTTACAGTTGAAAAAACTGAGGCTTAGAAAACTTGATTGTCTTTTTCAAAACAATGGTTAAGTTTATATGTAAATTAAGGTTCTCCTGATTCCAAAGCCTATGTTCTTATTCTCTAGGTTAAAAGGCACAAAGACCCTTATGCATTATGGGTTCAATTTAATTTTTTTGACTTGAAATACACTTTACAGCATGATGAAGCTCTGGTAAGTCACAGTATCAGAAAATAAATTGCCAACCAGTAGAAGAACTGCTAATACCATTCACAAACTACTTGCCTCTTTTTGATCAATAAAGTCTTAACGTTACAACATCCAGCAAGCAAAATCTACATAATCTTTGCTTCACATTTCAATTAGTCTGTTGTAATGGCATGGCTTTAAACAGGCAAGAAATAGTTATTTTTCTTTAATCACCACTTTGATCATTGTAACTAGATGCTCCTGATAGCTTTAGCCTTTGGACATGGATTTTTTTTCTTGTTAGTGTCACCTAATATGACAGAACTCTTTAATGAGACTAGCAATGTATAATTTCAATTTCTTATGGCAAATTTAAATCCTGAAAAGCACAGACTTAATCCCATTTATTTTGTTTTATATGTGTGTGTGTGTGTATATATATATATATATATTTTTTTTTGAGACATAATCTCACTCTGCCACCCAGGCTGAAGTGCAGGGGTGTGAGCTCAGCTCACTGCAACCTCGGCCTCCCTGGTTCAAGCAATTGTCCTGCCTCGGCCTCCTGAGTAGCTGGGATTACAGGCGCGCACCACCACACCCGGCTAATTTTTGTATTTTTAATAGAGACGGGGTTTCACCATGTTGGCCAGGCTGGTCTTGAACTCCTGGCCTCAAGTGATCCACCTGCTTTGGCCTCCCAAAGTGCTGGGATTGCAAGCGTGAACCACTGCACCAGGCCCCGAATCACATTTAAGGTAACAGGCATAATACTTACAAATGTCTTAAATTCATACTAAAGCTGATCTGTAACACAGCCCTTGGATGCAGTGTCCTCTCTGGTTTACGGGAAGTTTCTGGCTACCAATACTGCTGGCCACAGCACACCTCTCAGCTAACTTTTAAAAATCAAAAAGCACCATCACCACTTTCGCTCACAGTAAATTGTATTCAGACTCTCAGCCAGAAACCTCAGCATTAACTTCAATTTCCCTTCCCATCGCCCTTCATTCATATATCCCATGTGCATTTTTTCGTCTCTGGGACAAGTCTACCTGACTACCTGTGGTAGAAGAATCCCCACATCTTCCTTCGTAAGTTGTTTTTCTATAGTTACAAAGACCAGGAAGGAAATGGAAATCCCAGTGGCCTACGTGTGTCAATTTAAATCATTTGGGAAACATTTGACTTCGGATCTAAAATTGGAAAATTGAAGGAAATGCCTAGGATATTCTGCTGTCTTCAAAGGGCACCTTCAAAAAGTACCAGGCAGTAGTACCATGGACCAGAGAGTAGATGAATAGGACCCAAGTGGTGTATTTGAATTCACTTGGGACCAGTTTCCTACTATCCATTCCATAACCCCATGATGCATTGCTCTCTCCAGCTTTCTAATTTGAAGATACAAAACATTGATTATCAGAGATCTTAGAAAAGGACAATGTTTTCATAAGATCACCACTAAAATATTACGGAAGTCATGAGGCTTATCTATAAACAGGACCAATATTTTTTACATAGCCATGTCAAAGACTAAGTAGAGATGATGGCAATTTTCAGTTTTCTGTTTTTTTTCTAGTACTGTATTTTACTCTTCTAATCTTTCTGGACATTTAAATAATGAGTGCGAAATAATGTGATTCTGGTAATATCCATGGTGGAAAATAGTCAAAGTAATTACATTATTTTTGTCACAGCATAATCTACTAGTGATGAATATTAACTGTAGGAAAGTCCATTTCCATAGAGCACTAAACTTTCTGTTGCAAAGTATTCCTAGCAATTATTTAGGAGGAAAATGATGAAAACAGTCACACGATGACACACATTTAGTAAGTGCTCCACACTCTACCCACTACTGGAAGATATGCAATGCACATATTTATATTAAAGGTGGTAGTGATGAGTCCTGCAGTAAAGTAATATTAAACATATTACTTTAGCAGAAGTAGCTAAATGCTTAGCTCAGCATTTTCTTTAACAACAGTTTTATATAGTTTTAAGTAATGTCTACTGATGCATTTTTGTTTTTCATTTTTTTGTTTTTGTTTTGTTTTGTTTTGTTTTTGTTTTTTGTTTTTTGTTTTTTGATGGAGTCTCGCCCTGTTGCCCAGGCTGGAGTGCAGTGGCATGATCTCAGCTCACTGCAGCCTCCACCTCCGGGGTTCAAGTGATTCTCCTGCCTCAGCCTCCTGAGTAGCTGAGATTACATGCACCTGCACTACATCCGGCTAATTTTAGTATTCTTATTAGAGATGGGGTTTCACCATGTTGGCCAGGCTGGTTGCGAACTCTTGACCTCAAGTGATCCACCCGCCTTGGCCTCCCAAAGTGCTGGGATTTCAGGTGTGAACCACAGTGCCTGGTCTCTGATGTATTTTTGAAGTAGTGTTCCATAGAAGACTCTTAGCAATAAATTGTCGATAGAGTTATTTCAAGATAACTGGAAGTTTGAAGAAGCAATAATGGCCAATCACTTCTGCAATCATCTGGTTAAAAGAAAAAGTCCCATCTCATCTTCAAGAAGGCTAATCACTCTCATAAGTTTGGTTTGCAATTCCTTTGTAAGCTGAGAAGATGGAAGCATTGACTTTATGGTTCATCTTTGAAATGTAATCAACTGTGGAAATGGGGGCAAGTCATTTAACTCCTCTAAAATGGATTGTCCTCATCTCTAAATTGGATGTAGTGATAACTGAATCATGTACCTGATATATTTGTTGATAAAACACATCCTGCAATGAAAGAACCATATTTAAAAATTGTCATCATCATTATTGTAATTATCCCTAAACTACTCTTCCAACTTGAAAGCCAATAATCTATGAATAGTCCACAGTATTCTCAAAATCCACTTTTGCTCAATTACAAAATACACACGTTTCTCACCCCTTTTGTCCAAAGTCTGTTAGCTTTACAAATTTATCAAGCAACATTCATTTTTGTCAATAGGATACTCAAGCACAAAAAGCAAAAGATACTCTATCCTTTGCAATATTTAGGATCTAAAATCATTCCAAGGTTAACTGAGCATGCATTTTTTACAGCACACAGCTGTGTCTACAGACACACCTGGCACAGCGTGCTTCCAGCCTCTGATGGACCAGCAAACTGGACCTGAATCTGGAGTTGAGATATGAACTCTGACAACCATGTAGAATGACTGGGGACATGAGTCACAGGGATCCTAATTTTGCCTAGATATGTGACAAAAGACTCTCAGTTTAGATGCTCTAGATAATAATATATTTAATATGTATTTGAAGAAAAGTATTTTTCAAGCATGACAAAGAAATCTACCTGAACTGGCTTTTATCTACACCAATATTTGAGCGTATATTTTGTTGAAAATGATTCAGGTATCTTTTTTTTTTTTTTTTCTATTTCATATCCAAAGATGCATCCAACTTTATTCCGTATTCTTATTGCCAGGAAGATCATGCTTTAATGCAGCTTCGCATGCTCAACTTTGACGTTTAATTAGGCAAAGTTCAAACAAGAACATTTGATAAATCAAGAAAATCAGTATTTCCAAAAACCTCATTGCCCTGGAAGTACCACTGAAGACCACAGCTGTTGGGTCCATTCATGCTGGAGTAATTGAAGGGAGCAAAGCAGACTCTTTTCACTGCATTTTATTGTTGTGGTATGGTTCACAGATTTTATTGATTTTCAGAACTCATGTGCATGACAAATACGGCATGGCTCAATGAACTCAGTACATCACAGTTATGGAAGAAAGCAGCCCTCTGCATTGATGATTTGGCTCCTCCATTGCACTGACTTGGAGGGTGACCTCAGACAGGTTAATGCAGCTTGCCCTGCCTCTGTGATCCCAGATTTAACACAGAGGAAAGCGCCTACCACTATTTGGCTTCTTGAGGCATTTGCAAGCAGTGGAGAACAGGCTAATAACTGTGTACACTTCTAGTGAACTGTTAAAAAATGTTTAGATGGTCATTGTGTCCTGATGCTAATGTAATGCCCTTCTATAGGCCATTCATTAAATAACAGAAGAAAAAAAGTCTATGTTTATTTAAATAGTAGGATGGAGAATAGATAAACCTAGGCAAAATCAAATTGAATAGGACCAAGATTCACTCATTCATTTAACAAACATTTATTCAGCACCTAGTGTGCAGTGTGCTAGTTTCTGGGAATATGAAGATTAATAAGATTTACATGTGATCATAAAGAACTGTACAGTCAGAAAAGGAGAAAGGCTTGTAAACAGATGGTAATGATATGAGAAAGTAGGCACCTAGGGCAAAAAGCACCTTGGAGCATGGAGGAAGGATGAATGACCTTATCTGGGGAGGTGACACAAAGCAGGGACAAGCCACAGCAGAGCGAGGGGGCACACTGGGGAAGGGCATGCAGGCAGAAGGAATCGTTTCTGCAAACTCATGACATGTTCAGTGAAGCACAAGATGATGACATGGTAGGACAAACGGAATTTAGTTCTAATATTGGCAAAGAATTGCTCTTGGTGTTTTGTCTCATTGTCAGAGCAATTACTCGAGGATATTATAACAGCACTTAAATCTTTAGGTCCACGTCTGGAATTTGGTTTAAAATAGAACGTCTGCCTTAAAAATTGAATATGACTCTGCTGTTCTTAGCCCAGTCTTGGCTCCCCATCAAACCTAGAATAAAATGCAAAATCCTCTTGTGACAAGCACAGCCCCCTGCTCTCTTTCCCTGCTGCTCGCCTACTCACTTGCTGTGCCACCAACCACTCTGATTTTTCTTGGCTTCCCTGGCTCAGCTGTCTGCATTTGCTGCTCCTTCTGCCTCTAACACATGTCCCCCATATTGCATGTCTCACTCTCTCAGTCACATCTTAGCTCAGATGTCACCTCTTCAGGAGGCCTTAACTGACTACTGTCTGCAGAGAGCATCCTTCACTCATCCTTATCCCCTTATATGGCTTCATTTTTTTCTTTAGAGCATTTATCACTGCTTGGCATTACATAATAATGTATATCCATTTCCATGCTCAACTTCTAACTCCTCATAGTGGTTTGAATTTTGCCCCCTCCCCACCAAAAGATATGTCAATCTCTTAAGCCTGAGAAAACCTGTGATGTGATTTGGAAAAATAAACTTTTTAGGTATAATTAAGGTAAGGATCTCAGGACAAAATCATTTAGGGGTAAGTCCTAAATCCAGTGACCAATGTCTTCATTAAAGAAGGGAAAGGTGGAGAACAGACACTCTTTTGCTTTATGCTAACAATGGGGATAATAATAACAATAACTAATATTTACGCACAAAGAAATTTGCTTACATTTTGTCCTTTAACTATCCTAACAACCACATAAGATGATGAATTATCATGACCTCATTTACAATGCACTAAATTAAAACTCAGAAAAATCTTGGTGACATCTCATGTGATCACATGTGAAATGCCTCATCAAGGTGCCTTACCAAGCAGAATGGAGAATCTCAGGTAGGACAAGTGCATTTTAAAAGGCTTCCAGACAAATGCATCTTAAAAGGCTTCCAAACAGGTGGGCCCATCTCAGTCTCCATGCTCCTTATTTGACTATGCCTCTAGCATTGGCATTAGTAGTAGAAAAAAGAAGTGGACTTCCATCGGGAGTGTAAGACATGCAAATATTACAGCAGGTATTTTTATACATATTATTGCATTCAATTCTCTCAACGTCTCTGGCAGGCTGCTGTCATTGATTTCAATTTACAGAATGGAGATTAACACAAACCTAGTGAGAGAGGTGAATGGCAATTGGAAGTTTGCTATGGTTCACTTGATCATTTCTGATCTTTCTGCAATAAACAACTCTCAGACTACACTGATCTGTGCTCACAACGTGTTATTCCAACTCTTTTATGCCCCACTTTAAGCTTTCAGATGTTATTTTCTAGGCTTTTACAACTAGGCTGCATTGACTGCCCTTCTCATCTGTGCTTTCTTCACCCTTTTAAGAGAGACTCCTCTCTCAACCCCCACTGGCCAGCACCTAATGCTTGTTTCCCCAGGAGTCTGAGTGTTTTGCTGCTTTCTTTTCTGGACAGCTGAGGAGGATGTGAAGTAGGAGGTTCTAAAACAAACCTTTGGTATCTCATTGTGGTTTTGATTTGCATTTCTCTGATGGCCAGCGATGATGAGCATTTTTTCATGTGTCTGTTGGCTGTATGAATGTCTTCTTTTGAGAAATGTCTGTTCATATCCTTTGCCCACCTTTTGATGGGGTTGTTTGTTTTTTTCTCGTAAATTTGTTTGAGTTCTTTGTAGGTTCTGGATATTAGCCCTTTGTCAGATGAGTAGATTGCAAAAATTTTCTCCCATGCTGTAGGTTGCCTGTTCACTCTGATGGTAGTTTCTTTTGCTGTGCAGAAGCTCTTTAGTTTAATGAGATCCCATTTGTCAATTTTGGCTTTTGCTGCCATTGCTTTTGGTGTTTTAGACATGAAGTCTTTGCCCATGCCTATGTCCTGAATGGTACTACCTAGGTTTTCTTCTAGGATTTTTTTTATCTCACACCAGTTAGAATGGGGATCATTAAAAAGTCAGGAAACAACAGGTGCTGGAGAGGATGTGGAGAAATAGGAACACTTTTACACTGTTGGTGGGATTGTAAACTAGTTCAACCATTATGGAAAACAGTATGGCGATTCCTCAAGGATCTAGAACTAGATGTACCATATGACCCAGCCATCCCATTACTGGGTATATACCCAAAGGATTATAAATCATGCTGCTATAAAGACACATGCACACGTATGTTTATTGCGGCACTATTCACAATAGCAAAGACTTGGAATCAACCCATATGTCCATCAGTGGCAGACTGGATTAAGAAAATGTGGCACATATACACCATGGAATACTATGCAGCCATAAAAAAGGATGAGTTTGTGTCCTTTGTAGGGACATGGATGCAGCTGGAAACCATCATTCTCAGCAAACTATCAAAAGAACAGAAAACCAAACACCGCATGTTCTCACTCATAGGTGGGAACTGAACAATGAGATCACTTGGACTTGGGAAGGGGAACATCACACACTGGGGCCTATCATGGGGAGGGGGGATGGGGGAGGGATTGCACTGGGAGTTATACCTGATGTAAATGACGAGTTGATGGGTGCTGACGAGTTGATGGGTGCAGCACACCAACATGGCACAAGTATACATATGTAACAAACCTGCACGTTATGCACATGTACCCTAGAACTTAAAGTATAATTAAAAAAATAAATAAATAAATAAATAAAAATAAAACAAACCTTTGGAATTTCCATGGCTCTTTTACACCCTACTTTAACTGAGCGGACATTTTATTTTACTTTTCTGTTTTGCTTTCTTGTCTTCTTTATTTCCTGATGCTCCTTCTTCTTAGCTTTGTGAACCCCAGGAGGTCTGGGAATATTGCTCTACAGCAAGATAAGCTACTCTCAAGAAAGGTCAATCTGCCAACAGAAGCCTAAAAAACTAAGTATTAAAAAAAATATGCTTTGCTGTAGCAAGTACAGATAGCAATCTGTTCTCTACATCCTCCTCAACCTCTATCCACTTTATAAATAAAAGTATTCTCAGTTGCAGACATTTTCAAACTTCATGGATATATCTAATCAGGATACAGGCAATAAATAGTCCATTGTAGGGATTTATTATGCTTTGTAATAACAGGAAGAAATAGCAAAGTGCTCTCTGCACTCTGATTATTTTGTCTTGGGATGATTACTTTTTAGGTGCTTAAAATAGTGCTTGTAAGGCAAGATTGGTAAACTGTCTCAATCCACTAAGTTAATTTCAAAGGAAAAAGACTAATATCTGTCATTATTATCATTGTTTGCAAAACATTTATGACTTGCATTTCTATTATATCCAGTAGCATCTTTACTGAGTAAATAAGTTAATCAACAGTTTCATTTCAAGATCTTGTGTCTGCAGGTCGAACTGAAGGAGTTATCACTCAATAGTAAGATTAGTGCTTTTTTTTTTTCAAATGAATGTAACCTGAGGAAGCAAATATTGAATTAAACTTTTCTAATTACAGTATTCATTAATAAAACTTTATTACACTAATTCCATTACCTGATTGCTGTTGAAAATAAGATCTATATATTGTACCACATAGTTTTTTTTTAAGAAAAGCTCTCCCCTGTCTTTTCAATCTTCACAATAACCTAGATATAACTGGACAGGTTGAATGATGTCTACATAGGCAGAAACAGAGGCTCACTGAGGAAAAACTTGCTTGGAGTATTTGAGTATTTTACTGTATCTGAAGTAAACATCTCTTCCCTGGTATCCTTTCTCATAATAATCCAATATTTCTTTTATTCTTCTATTTTACACTGCCACCTCTGTTCTAATATGCATTGGCATTTAGTATAGTGGGGTTAGGGGAACAAAATTTCTAAGGTAGGAAAAGGAACTAAGGTCTAAAGATCTAGTGGATACTAGGCAAGCTTAGATATTTCACATGTGCTATTTAATCCTCATGAAAAATTCTAGTGTGCCCTCTCCAAGAGAGAATAAATTGAGAACTCTAAAATCTCCACATTTAACAGGTTTTGGCAGAGTTGCATTCTTTCCATTGGAAGGAGAATAATTAATTTTTTATCAGGCTGTCAAGGATGTTTAGTCTTTTGGTAACAGTTCACAGCACTAATTCACATTGGAGTGTCACATTTCTATGAACTGTAGCAACTTCAAAGATCATTTAATAATTCATCAGGGAAAGTTTCTAGTATTGTAGTGGCAAGAAGATATGAGACTGGCTATAGATTCGGCACAGGTAGAAATTACAATTATTCTGTGTGGTAAAATTTATCATTGTAAACTGAAAGAACCAAAGAATTCCAATTAGATATCTTGTCAGCTTTATTATTTGTATCATTGTATTCATCTTGAATAATCTAAATGGGTTTATATGTTTTCCAAATATAATCATGCCCTTATAAGAAAGTTTTTAGCATTTAAAATAAAAAAGTAAAAATGTATTAATTTTCTGTTTTGTATATTAACTAATGTTTTTACATGCAGCAATTTATTCACATATATCTACGTCTATCTCCGTCTTTCTCTCTTATATATATATATATATACACAATAAAAACTGTGGCTCATGTTTACATGATTTTTGTTTCTGGTTCTTTAAATCTTCAAGAATGTAATTGGATTACAAACTATCTGAATATGCCGTGAGTGACCATAAGTGACCCTCTAAAGCATTTTAAAGTGTGATAATACATCTGAGTATGAAAGGGGAGAGAGAAGGTACTCTCTGAAATTAGGCATGGCACTGTGTCATGCTGGCTTTGGCAGATTCAAAAGACTGAGAACTGTGGTTTTTTTGAAATTTTAAAATTTATGTATATGGTATGCTCACACAAAATTTCTTCCTTCAAGATTCATAATCAATAAACACAGGAAGTAGCTGTCCTGAAATCTTCTATTCCCCAGAAGTAACCTACCATAGAGGTAGCAATATACAACTTTTTTTTTTCCTTTGGGATCTATGAGTACAAGTCTTGGATTGTATCTATGCATAGGGGGTTAAATGGGCAAGAATCAGGGAAAGATGATGTTATCAGGCTTTAAGGAATTGTATGACATGAGGAGGAACTGTAACAGAAAGTCGATTTTAGCAGGAGCCGAAATGACCCATTGCAAGAGGAGAGAGACTAGAGACAGATAAAGTACTAAACAGAAATTTTCAATGAGGCTATGGACTGGAATTTAGCATATTCTCAGACACTCTAATCTAATTTGGTGTGACTATGGGGACTTAGGTGAAAAATAACTCACTCCTTCCCATGCTCATTATTAATTTAGTTTACCCTCTTTGACTGATCAAGTTTTCAAGCACAGAATTGCTTCCAATGTTAATAGTCACAGTCATCTGATCAGCAGTTAATCCTTTTCTCTTGATCAGCAGTTAATCCTTTTCTCCCATTGGCTATTAGAGGAGGGAGAATTTGTGGGCATTCTCCAGCTGTGTCTGTGATTGGCCATGACCTTGAAGACCTTGCAATGAGATCCATGGAGAAATTTGAAAGACTGTTTTGTAAGCAGCCTTCTCTTCCTCGCAGAATTTTCTCATAGCAGACAGATCTAAGGGGAATATATGCACTAAAACAGCACGAATTTAAATCAGTGAAGATGGATGGCTGCCATCATGCCGTTATGCTGTAGCTGGACCTTATCTGTCATGTGGTCAGCTTGCCTTTATTGGAATAAATCTAGCCAAATAGATTTGCCTGCAATTTAGAGACTTACAGATTGTTAGTAGTGGAAGGAACCTCTGAAGTCATCTAGCTCAACTCCCAGATTTAACGTGTGAGCAGAGGGTTCTATAGGATATACTACCCATGTATCCAGTCTCTCTGGAATCCAGTTGTCCCAAAGTTAATCTCGTTTAGGACTTTATCCTTCTAGGCCCCACTGCCCTTTTTTCAAATCCAGGCTCTCTTTACTGTCTGAACAAGTCACTTTTCTATGACTCAACCTCATCATTAGTGACATACAAGTAGTGTATTAGCCCATTTTGGATTGTTAGAAAGGAATTGCTGAGGCTGGGTAATTTACTTAAAAAATTAAAAACGTTTAGTTGGGTCACAGTTCTGCAGGCTGTGTAGGAGACAGGGTACCAGCATCTGCTTGGCTTCCAGTGAGGCCTAAAGAAGCTTTTATTTAAAGAAAAGGGGGAGCAGGCATGTCATATGATGAGAGAGGGAGCAAGAGAAATGTCGGACTCTTTTAAACAACCAGATGTCACAGTAAGTAATACAGTGAGAATTCACTCATTACTATGGGGAGGACATTGAGCCATTCATGAAGGATCCACCCTATGACCAAAACCCCTCGCACCAGGCCCCACCATCACCATGGGGGATCATATTTCTTTTTCTTTTTCTTTTCTTTTCTTTTCTTTTCTTTTCTTTTTTTTTTTTTTTTGAGAGAGAGTCTCGCTGTGTCGCCCAGGCTGGAGTGCAGTGGCCGGATCTCAGCTCACTGCAAGCTCCGCCTCCCGGGTCCACGCCATTCTCCTGCCTCAGCCTCTGGAGTAGCTGGGACTACAGGCGCCCGCCACCACACCCGGCTAGTTTTTTTTTGTATTTTTCAGTAGAGACGGGGTTTCACCGTGTTAGCCAGGATGGTCTCGATCTCCTGACCTCGTGATCCACCCGTCTCGGTCTCCCAAAGTGCTGGGATTACAGGCTTGAGCCACCACGCCCGGCCCCAGGGGATCATATTTCAACATGAGATTTGGAGGGGACAAACATCCACATTATATCAGGTAGTTATGGTATATAGGTCATTTGACTTTTGTGAGAATTAAAATGAGCTACTATGTATCTGGCAAGTGGTAAACATCATATAATTGTGACTATCTTGTGTGCTTGTGATTAGCATCTATTATTTTGGAAGAAAGAATGTACTGCATGATATTTCTAGAGATCATTGGTTCTCAACTAGGAGTGGTTTGCCCCCAGGGGACATTTGGCCGTGTCTCCAGACATTTTTGATAGTCCCAACTCCAGATGGGGGGACTTCTTCTAGCATCTAGTAGTTGAAGGCCAGAGATTCTTCTAAGCATCTTATCATGAGTATGTCATTCCCCACAGTGAAGAATTACCCAGCCCCAAATGCCAGTAGTGTGGTGATTGAGAAACCCTGCTCTGAATGGAAAAAATGATACTTTGAATCTTAAGTGTGAATTTAAATTTTTTAAGGATGCCTAAATGATATTTTGTAAGTGAGAGAGGGTTTCCTAATTTCAACCACATGCATATAAGCTATCCCTCCATGGTAAAGCATGTATGTAAGATTTATACATTCATACCACCTTCCCCATTCTGCCCAAGTAATTGGCTCTTGTGAACTAAGCAATTTTAAACAATCCATTTTTTTTTTTTTTTGTATATGAGAGGGTATACATTATTAGCACTCTACGTAATGAGTATTCAGTTGGACTATGTAGATAGTTTGCTTCTTTTTTTTTAGACTTCAGAGTGAATAGAACAAGAAATCTTATGATCAGCAGTCATTATAGACTTATTTGCAGATATATTTTATATGCAACAGTGATGTGTTATTGAAATAGACAATAACACAAAGTTATCCATTGAAATAGAAGACTTTGTGGCCCACTTTCCCAACCATTTACATTGATTTCAGTAGTGCATTGGAAGTGTTCTTCCCATCCCAGTGGTCCTCTTTTTCTTTTGATGCTTTATTGATGCAAAGAGACAGCTGTGACCTTCATATAATCTACAAGGATTTTTCTTTTTATTTAACAACAAAAAAAATCACAAAATTAAATGTACTGCATGTTGAATATCCCTAATCTGAAAACTCAAGATTTGAAATGCTGCAAAATATAAACATTTTTGAATAAGTGAAGACCTGCCATTGTTTATTGCTGGTGTTTTTAAACAGATAACAAGTATTCTGGTGACACTGCTGTGCTGCTTGGTTACCTTGAACACATTATATTTTCACTGGATTAACAATATGCCATATATTTTGCTGTTAAGTACTTATGTGTGAATAAATGTAAGAAAATGAGTGCTTATTCATAGCATATAAATTCAGAGTCAGGAATGATGATGATGCCAAACAACCACGGATTGTCCACATGGGTGGTTGAGCTCGGGACACCTTTGCTTTCTGATGGTTCAGTGTACACAAACTTTGTTTCACGCATAAAATTATTAAAATATTGTATAAAATCACCTTCACGCTATACATGTAAGGTGTATATGAAACAAATGAATTTTAGGTTTAGGCTTGGAACTCATCCCTAAGCTATAAAATAGCTTGTATCTGCAAATGCATATGCAAATATTCCAAAATCCAAAAAAATCTGAAATATAAAACACTTGTGGTCTCAAGCATTTCAGATAACAGATATTCAGCTTTATGTATCTGAGATTGTTTAGAAATTATAACCTTCCCCAAAAGCAGTTTTGTGCATATGCTTAAGTTTATAGGGTAATACGATCCCTTTAAAATTCTGAATAACCAAGAGACTACAGGGACTGTTGCCCAAAGAGGAGAAATAATGCTTCCAGCTACAGTTGTTACATTTCATTGTGAGCAATATTATCACATAAGAGCCTCTTTTTATGAAAATATTAACAAAAAACTCTGCCAAAGGAGCTATTTTTAAAATGTGCATGTGTCATATATAAAGGTATAATCTATAAATGTACAGACATAAATATGTATATATTTAGCTTATTTAAGTTTAAACATAATTTTGTATCTCAAGAATTTTTTCTTTCTTTTTTTGTATTAGTCAGCTATGACTGCATCAATGCTGTGTAACAAACTATCTCAAAACACAGTGGGCTTGCAATTGCAAGTATTTATCTTCAGATTCACAGGTCTGTATGTGACTTGGTTCTGCTGATCTAGACTGGTTCTGCTGGGAGACTCAGTTGAACAGCAGATTTTGGCATTTCTGCTCCACATTTATTTGTCCTAGTGCCCGGTCTCAGGGGCATGGTTTGATCACAGAGGATCACCACAGCACAAGAGACAAGCCAAACCCAGCAATATCAATGGGATGAGGAAATATATTTTTCCGTGGTAGAAAGGAAGAGAAATTGGAGTAGATATTTGCTAAATAACATTTCCTATTATCATACCTTCTCTTTATTTCAGATAAGAATACATTTTCTGTTTCTTCTGGAGTTTTTAGTTCTGCCCCTTGCCACCTCCAGAATGGAGACCAGTTACCAGAAACGCCAACCCAAATCTGCAGAGCCCCATTCAGCTTGATGTTCTATGGCATACATCTATGTTTTCCCACATTATAATGATATGTTAATGTATGCATGGATATGGTTAACTTGTTAGAGACAATAATGTAATTATAGACTCAGATATTCCACAACATAAACAACTTATCATGGAAGGAAGATGTAAGAATGGCTCAAACATTCAGATTTAATATGAGTATAATTATGAAATAATATGCCAATTAGAAAACACAAATGCCTTTTAAGAAAAACAAACATTTTAGAATATGTTACGTCTTCTCCTAGAAAGCATACATTAATGAATCAGAGAGGAAAAAGAATATACACTCTTTGGATTCGTGACAAGTTAGTTTCTGTTTCTCTCTCTTCTGTTCTATGGAATTACATCTATCTGTCTTTGTCTCTTGCTATCTCTGATTTATTTTCTCTGCTTTATATGAACTAGGGCTCAAACCACCTGTGAAGAGTCAACTTTTTGCTTTTCCTTAGTTTAGACTACCCGTTCAATATAAATCTTGCAATCCTAATAGAAAGTCTGTGGTAGGCAGAATTCTAAGAGTGGCCCCCAATAACCCCTCACCCTTGCAAAATAAGTGTGGGTAGAACCTAAGAATATGGTGAAATGTCATTGCTGTGATTTTAGGTCTAATGATTGACCTTCAAATAGCAAAATTATGTGGGTGGGTCTAATCTAATCTTGTGATTAAATCTAGTCCTATGATTCCTTTATTATCTGAAAAGAGATCCTGATCAAAACCCCAATAGAGGGTTCTTAGATCTCACCTAAGAAAGAATTCAAGGCAAATCCATAAAGTAAAGTGAAAGCAAGTGTTGGTGGGAGTGTAAATGAGTTCAACCATTGTGGAAGACGGTGTGACAATTCCTTGAGGATCTAGAACTAGAAATACCATTTGACCAAGCAATCCCATTACTGGGTATACCTTAGAGATTATAAATCATTCTACCATAAAGACACATGCACACGTATGTTTATTGTGGCACTATTCACAATAGCAAAGACTTGGAACCAACCCAAATGTCCATCAATGATAGACTGAATAAAGAAAATGTAGCACATACACACCATGGAATGCTATGCAGCCATAAAAAAGGATGAGTTCATGTCCTTTGCAGGGACATAGGTGAAGTTGAAAACCATCATTCTCAGCAAACTAACACAGGAACAGAAAACCAAACACCGCATGTTCTCACTTATAAGTGGGAGTTGAACAATGGGAACACATTGACACAGGGAGGGGAACATCACACACTGGGGCCTGTTGGGGGTTGGGGGTTAGGGGAGGGAGAGCATTAGGACAAATACCTAATGTAGGTGACGGGTTGATGGGTGCAGCAAACCACCATGGCACATGTATACCCATGTAACGAAACTGCACATTCTACACATGTACCCCAGAACTTAAAGTATAATAATAAAAAAAGAAAGTGAAGGAATAAAAGAATGGCTACTCATGGGCAGAGCAGCCCCAAGGGCTGCCGATTACCCTTTTTTATGGTTCTTGATTACACGTTATCCAAGGGGTAGATTATTAATGAGTTTTCCACGAAAGGGGTGGTTAATTCTCAAAACTGAGTGTTCTTCCCCTTTTTAGACCATATAGGGTAACTTCCTGACATTGTCATGACATTTGTAAATTGTCATGGGACTGTCTTTTAACATGCTAATGCATTATAATTCACATATAATGAGCAGTGAGGACGACCAGAGGTCACTCTCCTTGCCATCTTGGTTTTAGTAGGTTTTGATCTATATCTTGTGCTCTCCCCCTGTTTCATCCTGTGACTTAGAATGTCTAACCTCCTGGGAATGCAGCCCAGCAGGTCTCAGCCTTATTTTACCCAGCCCCTATTCAAGATGGAGTTGCTCTAGTTCAAACGCCTCCGACACCTTGAAAGTATAAAGCTTTCCCCAACCAGTGGCAGAACAGGCCAGAAAGATTTGAAGCAAGTTTATTAAGAAAGTAAAGGAATATCTTCTTTTGAGAAATGTCTGTTCATATCCTTTGCCCACCTTTTGATGGGGTTGTTTGTTTTTTTCTTGTAAATTTGTTTGAGTTCTTTGTAGGTTCTGGATATTAGCCCTTTGTCAGATGAGTAGATTGCAAAAATTTTCTCCCATGCTGTAGGTTGCCTGTTCACTCTGATGGTAGTTTCTTTTGCTGTGCAGAAGCTCTTTAGTTTAATGAGATCCCATTTGTCAATTTTGGCTTTTGCTGCCGTTGCTTTTGGTGTTTTAGACATGAAGTCTTTGCCCATGCCTATGTCCTGAATGGTACTACCTAGGTTTTCCTCTAGGATTTTTATGGTATTAGGTCTAACATTTAAGTCTAATTCATCTTGAATTAATTTTCATATAAGGAGTAAGGGAAGGATCCAGTTTCAGCTTTCTACTTATGGCTAGCCAATTTTCCCAGCACCATTTATTAAATAGGGAATCCTTTCCCCATTTCTTGTTTCTCTCAGGTTTGTCAAAGATCAGATGGCTGTAGATGTGTGGTATTATTTCTGAGGACTCTGTTCTGTTCCATTGGTCTATATCTCTGTTTTGGTACCAGTACCATGCTGTTTTGGTGGCTACTCCATGGGCAGAGCAGCCCCAATGGCTGCTGGTTGCCTGTTTTTATGGTTCTTGATTACACATTAAACAAGAGGTGAATTATTCATGAGTTTTCCAGGAAAGGGGTGGGCAAGAACCAGAACTAAGGGTTTTGCAAAGGACTTGATGCACTTGAAGGTTTGGAGATGGAGGGTCTGTGTGAGAAGGAATGCAGGGCAGCCTCTGGCTGCAGAGAGCAGCACCCGGTTTGACAGCCAGCAATGCAATTCAGACCTACAATGGCAAGGAATTGGCTTCTGCTAACAACCAGAATGAGCATGAAAGTGGATTCGTCCTTGGAACTTCCAGATAAGAGCCCACCCAGCTATACTTGGATTTCAGCCTGTGAGATTCTCAGCAGGGAACCCAGTCAAGTGTGTCCAGACGTCCAACCTACAGAACTGTGAGATAATAAATAGATACTTATTTTAAACTCCTCAATTTTTGGTAATTTGTTATGTGGAACTATAAAATAAATACAGTGTCTTAAATTTTTTATGTATGTGTTTGTGTGTGTGTGTGTGTGTGTGTGTGAGAGAGAGAGAGAGAGAGAGAGAGAGAGAGAGAGAGAGAGAATTTCTCATAGGCTGACTCTAGGTCAGTGTTACTCCATTTTTCAAACCTATGTCAACCTGAAATAATCGAAAGGATCAGAATCCAGTTTTGAAGAGTTTATTCAAGCAAAAAGCTGGGAAAGACCATGTGGAAAATATGGACTCCAGAGAAATGGGATCAGTACTCAGATGTTAAAAGTTAAGGTCTTGCTTATAGAGGCAGAAAACAAATAAATTTAATAGTATTCAAGGCTAGGAGTCACAACAATTTAATAAATTATGGTTCGTTTTCTTATCCATACCGGTTTATTTTATTTCGTTTCCAATTTAAGAGTATATTTAACATTCCGTCTTAGACAATGTGAGAGTGATGAAGTATGTGTGAGAAAAGACAGAATGATATATAATGATTATATAATGATATATAATGAAAACGAACACTTAAAAGGAAAGAGGTCTTCTTCCCTGGCACGCTTTAGTCATTTGCAACATTTTACAAAACAATGTAGGTAAGGAAAAGGCTAATCTGTAGTCAGAGAAACAAAGGTTACACCTGCTGACTTTACAACTGTCTGCTTATGAGATTTAGTTCACATTCCCTTTAGGCTCAAAATACTTTAAAGTTCCAGCAGCTTCAATTGTGAATTACTTATTTTCACAGGTGACACATTAGCTGCAACAAAGCAAACAACATAAAGGGTATTAGGCCCCTGTTTTTGAACTGACTTTGAAGTTTACTTACATCATTTAATACCTCTATTGTAGAGCAGATTTAGGTTTCATGGGATCCAGAGATTACAGTTTTAGGACTCTCTTACGAAAAAAAAATGCATCCTTAAAATGTAAAACTAAGTGTAGAAATGAACAGTTAGGATTTGAAGTTATCAATTTTGAAATTACAATTTTTAGAAAACTGACAAATGATATACGTACGAAAAAATTAAAAGACTAACGTTCTAAAGTAAAATAACTGCCTTATGGATCTGTGTGATATTTTTCCTGGTTCTTGCTTGCATAATGTTGAAAGATTTTGCACTGCTTTTAGTAGAGAGGATAGAAAAATAATTCAGGCTTATAACAGAGTTGATAAACATTTATTTTTTATTGTACATAGGAAAGTTTTATTTTACTTCATAATTCATTATTTATAATATTATATAAATTTTTAGGATTGTTGCCAAATTTGGGAATGTCTATTGATTTCCTTCAGTAATATAATTTGTAATATTTCATGATATTTTAAGCTTTGTTGTACATTAATTTTAAATCATCATTGAATTGACAGTATTCATTAAGCAGTATACTTCCGATAGTCTCATTTTGGTGGTGTATTGCATTTTTATGTTATTGTAATCAATGTTAGTAATTTATTTCATTTCAACATGAAATTAATTTTTTATGTAATTATTTGATTCATTATTTATTACTCTATATTACTTAGATTCTCTATTCTGAATCCAAGAGCTTCTTCATTACTTCTCATTAAAATTTCTCTCTTGTACTAATGATTGTTTCTTCTGGTGTGAAACTTTCTTCTTCATGCAACATAATTTGTAAGATGACAATTTCACTTTTTATTTTGATCACTTTTGTTTTACATTGTATTATTACTTTAATCTAAATTCTACCATGCTTCTTTAAGAACTTGTTTTATAAATATCAATAAAGGTAATTTCATAATATCCTAATCAAGAGCTTTATATGCTTTGCAATTTTATTGAAATGTTTTACAACATGTTTACAAATTGTAATTAAAATGATGCATTTGAGCTTTCTCAAGCTTTTGAATAAATATTTTGCAAGCTTGTTTTTATTTGAGTTATTTTTTCAAGTCTTTAAAAATATATTTTTGAAGTCTTAAAATATTTTTGACTCCAAGTTACTAGGCTTAACTGACTTTGAAATGTGCAGTCCATCCACTATGCATATTCTCCCAGAGTTGGGGACTTCCAGGGATACTCATTTCACTGTTGGGTCATCTTTGAATTATGCTGCCAGATGAGTTGGCACATTGGCTGGTAGACACATTTGTGGAAGCCATTCCTACCGTAGGATACTCGCCCATAACCTGATTGTACATAAAAAGCTATGGACCTATAAATAAACCTACCCTTTGTCTTACTTAGTTACATTCTAAAAATGCCCACAGTTGCCCTCAAGTCTAAAAGATAAGAAAGAAAGTGTGCCATAGAAAACTTGTAGCAGAAACGAAGTGGTGTTAACTAATTATAGTTAAACTATCTTACTTTCTAAATATTAGAAAATTAGGCGGGGCTTGGTGGCTCCTGCCTGTAATCCTAGCACTTTTGGAGGCTGAGGTTGGAGGATTGCTTGAGCCCAGGAGTTCAAGAGCGGCCTGAGCAACATAAGGAGACTCCATCTCTACAAAAAAATTTTAAAAGTAGCCGAGCATGGTGGCAGGTGCCTGTGTTTCTAGCTCCTCAGGAGGCTTATACAGGAGGATCACTTGAGCCCAGGAAGTCAAAGCTACAGTAAGCTGTGATTATGCCACTGCACTCCAGTGTGGGTGACAGAGTGAGACTCTGTCTTAGAAAAGAAAAAAAGGAAAGAAAAGAAAAGAAAAGGAAAGAAAAGGAAAGGAAAAGAAATAAATGAGAAACTTATATGACTGTATGACTTGAATATTTTGCTAGAACTTCCTGGGTAGGATGCTGGACTGTGCGGTGGAGGGACCTGAAGCCTAAGCTTCATTAACTCCACTATGAAACTGACTCTGCAGGTGGTGCAGCGTTCCTTAAAGGTTACCTTTGACATTCTTTTATACAGTGAACTCTCCACTCACTCCCAAAGCCTGACTGCCTGGCTCAAGTTCAAGACTAGAATAAATATTCCCTCAGGGAAAGGAAAATGGTAAGAGTAGGTTTGTCCACATAGGAACATCAATAAATAGGGATAAGGCTAAAGCACTACTGATCAAAGAACAAGTTGAGAATTTTATCAGACTTCAGTACCAACTCAGGTTGATCTTGATAGCAAAGTAGATGAGAAATGTCTGAGGATCTCTTAATTTTTTCATCTTTTTTTTTTTTTTTTTTTTTTGAGATGGAGTCTCACTCGCTCTGTTGCCCAGGCTGGAGTACAATGGTAACAATCTCGGCTAACTGCAACCTCTGCCTCCTGGGTTCAAGTGATTCTCCCACCTCAGCCTCCCAAGTAGCTGGGATTACAGGCATGCGCCACCATGCCTGGCTAAATTTTGTATTTTTAGTAGAGATGACACTTCACCATGTTGGACAGGCTGGTTTCAAACCCCTGACTTCAGGTGATCCACCCTCCTTGACCTCCCAAAGTGCTAGGATTACAGGCGTGAGCCACCGTGGCTGGCCTCATCTCTTGATTTATGGTCATGAGTGATGCTTTAAAACACTCTAAATAATAGATCACGTGGCCTCAAAAGAAGGACTGAAAAGACCTCTGAACACCTACAGCAGGGCCTCCCAACATTGGCCACTGAGCATTCCTGTCCTGTGAAGTGATAATATGTATTCTTTATAAGTTAGATCCATAGTCAAAAACGCTTGGTATATAATGGATCAAACAAGATTAAACTAGTTTTTCTTTCTACAGGAGTTACCTTGATCCTTTCATAAGCTACTAGAATTTGTACATGTTTAAGAGTAAGACAAAATACAGTGAATCGTCATTATTTAGGGTATTTATATTTTATAAAATCATCTTGAACACTGAATTGGTGAATCCTGAGCCACTGCTTTTTGGGGAAATGCAAGGTAAGGTTAGATTTTTATGAGCCTCTCTCGTACATATTCACCTGATTTGGGCCTTCATGCTGAAGTACCCATGCTCACAATTTTAGCTGTGGCTCACTGTTAGAAAACTGTTGCTGAAATGTTATCTATGGTCATGTAATGTTGTCTATTTTTGCTATTAAAGGTTGTCAGGTGACAGTGTGACCGTATACTATAAATTGTAGAACTTCTTCTCTTAAATATTTGGCAATATGACTGTTTTGTAAAAGCAAAAACAGACTCCTCCCAAGACATGTGCTCTAGGATTCGTACAGAAATATATTTGGTGAGGCCACACAGTTTAGTGGAAAGAACCATTGAGATTTTCAAATCTGAAGGCCTAATTAAGTTTAAGACCCAGTATTAATATTGGTTATATTAATGCATGACTACATACAAGCTAAGAAAACTTTGTTCACTTCTATTTGAGCTTGTGTAAATAAGCACAAAAGAATTCTCTCTTTTCTTTTTTCTTTTTCTTTTTTTTTTTTTTATCTGTCTGTCTGTCTGTTTTTGAGATGGAGTCTATCTCTGTTGCCCAAGCCAGAGTGCCATGGCACAATCTCAGCTCACTGCAACCGCCACCTCCCAGTTTAAGCGATTCTCCTGCTTCAGCCTCCTGAGTAGCTGGGATTTCAGGTGTCCACCACCATGCCCAACTAATTTGTGTATTTTTAGTAGAAACAGGGTTTCACTGTGTTGACCAGGCTGGTCTCATAGTCCTGACCTGGGGATCCGCCCGCCTGGGCCTCCCAAAGTGCTGGGATTACAAGCGTGAACCACCGTGCCCAGCCTTACGAAAGAATTCTTACACAGCATATAAAATGGTATCTGACACTGAGTTTGAATTGGAAGGAGAGCTCACTAAATGTCAGCTCAATCTGGACATGACTATTTCAGTGATCCTTCCATTTTCTGTAAGATTTGATACAAATCTATAAACAAAGTCATTGGGCATTATAAATAATTTTTAAATTTTCTTAATTTATAATACCAAATAAACCAATGTTAGGAATGTAAAGAATCCCTGAAACTTACAACTGCACTGATCAATTTTGTTTCCCACCCTCCCTTTCTCCCTTCCTTCTTTTGTACTTTCTGTTGGTTATTTTAATTTTGGAATTCTCTTTCTTATAAAAGGAGGTCCTGGAGTTTACGAGGAGAAGATACTTTGGCTGAGGTGATAGAAAGGGTGGAACTAGAAAATTTCAGAGGTCTTATTGCATTTGTGGCAGTTCAAATGGTGCTTTTATGCACTGGATGGATTTGGAGAGTGTACTAGTCCATTTTCACACTGTTATAAAGAATTACCTGAGACTGGATAATTTATAAATAAAAGAGGTTTAATCGACTCACAGTTCCACATGGCTGAAGAGGCCTCAGGAAACTTACAATCATGGCAGAAGGCGAAGCAAGTATTTACTTCACAAGGCGGCAGGAGAGAGAGAAAGCAAAGGGGAAACTGCCACTTTTAAACCATCAGATCTCGTGAGAAGTCACTCACCATCAGGAGAACAGCGTCGGGGAGCCACGCCTATGATCCAGTCACCTCCCACCAGGTCTCTCCCTTGACACACGGGGATTACAATTTGCGATGAGATTTGGGTGGGGACACAGAGCCAAACCACATCAGACAGCTGTTTGTTTTACAATGTATGTAACAGTTTTGTGATAACAGTTTTATGTTTTCAGTCATGCCACATTCATATAGAGAACATACCGGCATTATAGAGCCTTGAGTGAGATTTCACACAGCTCAGATGCTGAAACACAAGTCTTAATAAAACCACTGAGTAATGTGTGCTCCACGTGAAGGGTGTGTTTCTACTTTGTGCCATTTTATTATATCACAATAGAAACGCAAGTATGGGGTGAAAAATATTGGGGGAAAAGGAAATACTGGGAACCCCATGATATATGCATTAACGTGTAAGCCAAGGAATAATGAGGAAGAAGAGGATGAGAACTAATTGTCTGTGGCTCTTCAGAAGAGAAGCAATACACTGGAGCTAAAATGAAGTGAAACACTTTTTTGCTTTCCTCCTCTACATCTATAACACTGACATGTGTCCCAGATACCAGGTATACCTCTCCATTGTTCCATATTCTCAGTGCTGAGCATGGCACCTTGCATGTAGTACATGGATATTTATGGATGGTGTATTAGTTTCCTAGGGTGGCCATAACAAAGTATCACAAACTGTGTGGCTTAAAACAATAGAAATTTACTGTCTGACAGTTCTGGGGACTAGAAATCTAAGATCAAGGTGTTGGTGGGACGTACTACTTCTAAACACGCTGTAGAAGGCTCCTTTCTTTATCTCTTCTAACTTCTGGTGGTTGGTGGCAATCCTTAGCATTCTTAGGCTTATAAATGCATCGCTCCAATCTCTGCCTCCATCTGTTCATGCCTTTCTTTTCATTATCTGTATCTCCATGTCCAAATTTCCCTCGTCTTTTTTTTTTTTTTTCTTTGTTTGAGACGGAATCTCACTCTGTTGCCCAGACTGGAGTACAGTGCTGCAATCTCGGCTCACTGCAACCTCTGACTCCCTAGTTCAAGCTATTCTCCTGCCTCAGCCTCCTGAGATGCTGGGATTACAGGCATGTGCCACCAAACCCAGCAAATTCTTGTACTTTTAGGAGAGATGGGGTTTCACCATGTTGGCCAGCATGGTCTCGATTTCCTGACCTCGTGATCCGCCCACCTCAGCCTCCCAAAGTTCTGGGATTACAGGCGCGAGCTACTGTGCCAGATCAATTTCCCTCTTCTTATAAGGATGATAAGGACACAAGTCAAATTGGCTTCAGGGCCCTCTCTAACACAGTATGACTTAATCTTGACTTGATTATATTTGCAAAGACTCTATTTCCAAATAAGATTATATTCACAAATTCCAAGTCGACATGAAATTTTAAGGGACGCTATTCAACCCAGTACAGATGGTGATACTTTTTGTATTTTTTCTTGGTTTTTGTTTTCTGCAATGTGCCAAGGGCTACACTACACACAAAGAAAAGTAGAGAGGTTTCTGTACTTTCAGATATAAGGATTTAAAAGTATCCTAGTGTTGATGTGGTAGCCTGAACTTTAATGGATAAAAGGTACTGAATGGCATGCAGCAATGGGGTGTGGCAACATCACCCATGACCACTATCCATAAGCTACAGTTTTACGTCACATTAAAAGCCACCCTCAACAGTATGCTTGTACTGTGTACAGAATTTAAGTTTGAAAATGACCGGAAAGGTTTGAGTTACTTCTGCCTTTGCCAGAACCTTGATCTAATGTAGAGTTTGAGAAATCAAAGATTACCAAGTATATCTGTGCCTATTCAGCCCCCCATGAGTGGTGCAGTGTAGATCCTGACTCTTCATTGAATGAATATAACGTGTGGCTGCAAGGAAATGAGATGGTTTTGTGGCTTTATAGAAATTTCCTCTTATTACTTTATGGCCTCAGTGTGATTTCATAGTTGTTTTCTTCCAGTGGTAAATGTTTGAGGGGTAGAAATTATTTGGCCTGTTTTGGAAACAGCAGAGTGTAATAGAATAAAACATAGATTTTGACTTTGAATGACACAGGGCTCAAGATCCAATGCTGAGATTTATTAACTTTGGGTAAATAATTATCCACTGTTCATTTTGTTTGCTTTATTTTTTAATATAGAGATAATAGAGATAATAAGAACCTCTTCTTCTCAAAATGTTCCTTTCTTTTTTTTTTTTTTTTTTTTTTTTTTTTGAGACAGAGTCTCACTCTGTCACCCAGGCTAGAGTGCGGTGATGTGATCTCGGCTCACTGCAACCCTCGTCTCCTGAGTTCAAGCGATTCTCATTTCTCAGCCTTCTGAGTAGCTGAGATTACAAACATGCACCACCATACCCAGCTATATTTTTTTGTATTTTTAGTAGAGGCAGGGTTTTACAATGTCGGCCAGACTGGTCTCGAAGTCCTGGCCTCAAGTGATCTGCCCACCTTGGACTCCCAAAGTGCTGAGATTACAGGCATGAGCCACTGTGCCCCGCCATGTTAACCATATTAAATGAGGTAATATATGTACATACAGTAGGTGCATAGGAAATATTCCTTTCATTCATATTTTGTTTACTTGTCATTTGTTTAGCTGAAACTTAAAATACAAAGTAAAACAAACACACAAAATACTAAGAAAGCAGAATTAGTAAATGCAACTATGCAACACTGAAGGAGAATTTTCCTGCAGAATCAGAATTTATACAGCATATTAACTTGCAATATTGCCTGGCTTGCAAAATCTCAAATATGTAGCCTCAGCAGGGCACCAGCTGGGCCCATAGATGTTGACATTTATGTTCTGTTGACCTGGCTTTCTCTTGTTGACCTTCTGGAATTAAGTAAGGCATTTCTGACCCAATAAAGCCTCCCCAGATGAACCTTCCTTTTTCTCACATTGCCTGGTTTCTGTGAGAGCTTGTTTGGGTGAGAGTCTCCAGGAATCATTGTCAGGCAGGCAGTGGAGAGCCCATGACATCATCACTGGACCTGGTCACTGTCTCAGTGATTGTAAAGGGAGATAGAGGATGAGGTTTACCGAGGGAGATTACTTGGAGACTCGGAGGTTTCTGCTTCAAAATTTTGATTTTCAGGAATGGAGTAGGGTCCAGGAATTGACATTTTAAAAGCGCTTTAGGAATTGCTCTTCTAGATAATCCACATGCCTATCTTTGATAAACCTTAGGATGGAAATAAACATAGTATGCAGTTAGAGCAATGAGGAACCCTGAGATAAGGATACATTCCAAAAATAAGGAACAACATAAACTATGGTGCACATTTCATTTCTCCAATTCATATAGAAGTATGTTTTTAAAATGTAGGATTAAGGCAACCAGCAGGCTTCTCAGTCTCTATTGAAATAAAATAGATGTCTCAGAAAAATAGTCGAGTCTAAAATGCTGCAAATAAAATGATGGTGACTGTGCTTCTTTTGTCATTGCTAGCTGAAATCATGATACTTTACAGATGGGAGTGTTTGGCAAAAAATATAGAAATATGCGATTCATTAAAAATACCAATAGAGTTTAGCACCTTAGAGAGAACTCTAATTTGAGATGGTAGACCTTGAGTCTTGCCAGGAAGTATCCTCAGCCAGCAAAACACACCTTTCTAGTTTTCGTGCTTCATTGAAAACATACCTCGAAAATATCTTATTTTACTCTCACCAAGTCCTCAAAAATAAAGTCTTCTGAGCAGACTTTTCTATACACTGGAAGAACACTGTGGCCAATTCTAGTTTTAGAGCTAAGAGTTTTAAAATTATAGTGTATTCTATTTCTCAAGTTGAGATATGTTGTAAATTACTAAATTCGATTTTGACTCTTTAAATCTGTTTATTGAATGGAACTTGGTCCGCCTGAGAGCTCCTTACATGTTAAGCCTAATTTTATTCATCTTTATAGCAGCAGCTGCTTCTTACTTACAGACTAAGTAGTGTAGTAAGTAGTTAATATGTTTGAGCAGAATGGAGTAGAGTGAAGTGGAATGGAATGGAATAGAATACAGTGGAGCGAATGGAAAAAGTGGAATGAGATGGAATGGAAAGGGATGGAATTGAGTGGAGAGGAATGGTATAGCAATGAATGCCTAAGAGTTTGACCTTGAACAGTTCGGGATGAATTGACAGCATCATGTTTCAGAGCCCTACGATGTGAACCTGACTGTGACCAGGGGCACTTCACCAAACTTCTGCCCCTCATGGAGGTACTGTCTGAAGCTGCAGCACCATCCCCTACAGGCACTGGGCTATTTCTGAGGTTTCAGATGGGCTCATTGTTCTCCTGGGCTGTGCTCTGCCAGGGAGTGTGCTCTGGGAAGATGTGTCCTACAGGCAGTCATTCAGCAGCCTCTCATGAACACAGTACTTCATGAAGCACTGCAGGGCTGAAAATGGAAAGGGCACTTATGGCTACAATTGTCACCATTCTATACCTGTGTCACATTATGCCTTAGAAAGGCACCATAATGTAGTTGTCAGGAATTGGACTTATCAGATAATTTGGTTTTCCATATGGGTGCTATCACTACAGCTATGAACTCAAGCAAGTTCTTAAAATTCACTTTACCTTTATTTCCTCACCTGCAAAATGGGAATAGCAGTACATGCATCAACATCTCATTAAAATTAGATGAAAATAAAATCCATAAGAGCTTTTATCATATTCCCTGTTCATGATAAATACCATATGAATGCCAGTAATTTATTTAAAGAACAAGATATTACTGATAATGCTCTTCTAGGGCACTACAGTGTTTGTAAAGACAACATCGATCTCCCAGTGTGTTCCACAAGCAATATATTTGTCTTCACAGAAATAATTAGAGCTAACATTTGATATATGTGTACTGTGTACACATTACTATGCTGTGTTTTATGTGCATTTAGTCACCAAATTATCACAGGTTTTATACCGTAGGTCCTATTGCAATTTTATAAACAAGGAAACTGAGGCACAGAGATGGTAAATAACTGATCAAGAATCATATATTTAGTGTGTGACAGAGCTGTAATTCAAATACAGTAGTCTAGCCAAAGGTCATACAGTTAAGTACTACTCTACACTACTGTTACCATCATTTAAGGAGCTTTAGGCTTTTTCAGTTTCTGTAAATCTTTCTACAGGAACCATCTATCCTGTATCCAATGTATCTGCTTCTATGGCTTTCCAAAGCTCAATGGCTATTCACAGCACTTGATTTACTATGAATCTTTTTACTTTCTTGTAACTTCCTAACATGATTTGCAAGAATTGGTCCAGATTCATTTCTTTTACATCGTCTAGCCTCAATTTCTTAGTAAATGGGTTTTATAGTATTTGCTGAGAAGGGATAAGTAAAATACCTAGCTAACACAATACCTGAAGTAAATGAGGTACTTATTAAAAGTTTTTTTTTCTGTTTTTCCTTATTAAACATCCATACATAACCCACAAATAAATTTCTGTTAGTTTAAAATCAACATGGCTATTTTCCAGAAAGATATTCTTGATCATGATAGCTTCTTGTGGCTTATTTAATTTGTGTTGGAAATAACAGTTGGAAATGGTCTAAAATGGGATAGAGTAATTCATCCAATCTTCAGGCTACACAAGCTATTGGTTCTGTACCACATTTTGGTGTCATCTATATTTGACTCTAACAACCTTGAGATGAAATTTAGAAAAGGAATAAAAGCTATTTTTGTAAATCTTGGATGATATAATATGGTAGATTCCTGTAATTTAAAACAAATGCCAAGGTTAAGTAGAATGCATCCCCTCCAGAGGTCCATATAATTTAGAATATGTTTCAGTTAGTCAGCAGGCTTAAAATTGCTGCCTGCCCATCAGCCACTGGGAAAATGATAAAAACCTAAAGGCAAGTGGCTACACTAGCTTGTCAGCAAGTTCATACATACACATTGATTTTAACCTTCTCTGATTTAGAGATACTTCAGACAAAAAAAGTTTATATTAATTATTGAAATAATATTTCAGTGGGGAAAGCACTGACTTGTGAGGGCAGAATGCTGTTGTGTGTGGTATTACAGTTCATATTTCTCAGATTTCCCTCCGCCTGTGTGCTTCCCACTGTGGTCTTTCAGCATGCACAACAATGGAGAGGAAATTTTCCTGTGCATTTTGAAATAACTTGGTGTTTTTATTAAAGTAATATTTTGTTGTAATAAAAACGTATCTACTATTAAGTATGTTTGTGAACATCACTACAAAATAAGATGATTACACAGAACTGTTTTTAAAATGTAATTGCATGAAAACACACCTAATATTTTAGGCTTCATAACAAAGAAATGCGGTTTTATCGTTGGTCTTATGTAATCATTATTAACCTCAGAAGAACTCCACATATTTTTGCAGCAAAGAAAACCTAATTTTTAAAATGTAAATGTGCATCTGTCTCAGTATATCTCTGCATTTATATATACATATTCCTTTTCTCTATCACAGCAACTGGCAAAACCCCATCTCTACTAAAAAAATACAAAAATTAGCCAGGCATGGTGGCCAGCACCTGTAATCCCAGGTGTGTTTTCATGCAAAACTTCGTTTTGCAGTTAAGTGTGCCAAGACTCAAAGTATACCAAAACATTAGAAATGATTTTCTGAAAATATTCAGAAAATATGTATCATGTACCAAACACTCTGAGAGTTGCTGAAAATAGCAAGGCACCCTCAATTTCCTACCCACCTCATTCCTAACTTACCTCATATAATTATTTTCTACATCAAGGCTTGAAAGCATAAGATTTTCTTGTACTTTGACTTGTACATTATATTATTGCCGACAATTAACTACTTCATGTATTTAACACCTAAAATAGAATAAAATAATATATTTAAAATACTAGGATAAAAAAATAATAATTTTACCTCCAGACAATAACTTTTTTACTTTTTTCAACCCCGTTGTCAGCATTATTACTTCAGATTCAAGATTCTTGCCCTTTCCTGACATTATAATAAATAACAAGTTAAAGAACCTGCAGCTTTAGGCCAGGTGTGGTGACTCACGCCTATAATCCCAGCACTTTGGGAGGCCCAGGTGGGTGGGTCATTTGAGGTCAGACCAGCCTGGCTAACATGGCGAAAACCCATCTCTACTAAAAAATATAAAAATTAGCCAGGCATGGTGGCCAGCACCTGTAATCTCAGCTACTCAGGAGGTTGAGGCAGGAGAATTGTTTAAACCCAGGAGGTAGAGGTTACAGTGAGCCATGATTGTGCCACTGCACTCCAGCCTGGGTAACAGAGAGAGACTGTCAAGAAAGAAAGAAAAGGAAGGAAGGAGGGAGAGAAGGAAGGAAGAAAAGGAAGGAAGGAAGGAAGGAAGGAAGGAAGGAAGGAAGGAAGGAAGGAAGGAAGGAAGGAAGGAAGGAAGGAAGGAAGGAAGGAGGGAAGGAGGGAAGGAGAGAGAGCGAGAGAAAGAGAAAGAGAGAAAGGAAGGAAGGCAATGCAGCTTTCAAAACTACTTCCCAATTTCCTTTCTCACCCCTGTAATTCTAGATAAGGCAAGATAAGCAGGTTGGTTTTCACTTGGAAGCCTAGAATTGCAAGCTGAAAGAGCAGGTTAGTGCTCCTGACTCCCTCAAAACCAAATAGCCAGGCTTTTCCTTCTACAAGTCATCACGGTTTTTATTGGGAGAGAAATGTTTTGACTGCAGCCCTCAACTTAACTTTTAAAGATTACAGTTCCAAGCTGTGAACATTGGCTCTAGATATACATGCACCTACCTTGGAGCTTCTGGAAAACCACCGCTGTGACCTTTGCTTAGACCCAGGGCAGATAGCTCAGTGTCTTAGCTGTGAGTGTAGCTCATACCTTTGCTTATGCTCTGGTGATCTGTCCTGCCATCCTCAACTTACTGATCATGGACACAGCTGTCTGTTGATGTGCAAGTGCTGAGAAAGCCAGGACTTGTTCCATCTTGTTTAGTCTGATCCTTAAAAAGTATCAATAAATATTTACTGAATGAATAAACAAATAAATTAATATACTTATTTTATTGTGGTACTTGGAAGCTTTTGATAATTCCTTATCCAATGATCTAGAATTAGCTTAAACAATGAGTCCTATGTAGCTTTTAAGACATTTACAAAGAACTGAGAGCTCTCATGGTCTATGTACTGCCTCCCTTGTGCATTAATATATCAACAATTATTTGCCCAATTTTTACCAAATTTTTTCTGGTATGTTAAAAATTATTGTGATAAGTTATATGCATTCATTTAGACTGTACTCTCCTAAGTATTGATATATGACAAAATAGAAAGAAAAGCAAATATTTAAATAATAAAAACTTTAAAGACAACTACTCACCAAACTGAATTGTAAATAAAATGTTTGAAAGAATAATACAGTCATGTTTGTGACATTTATTTACTCTCAATTTCAGGTTTGTGTAGGACTCAAGACTGTAGCTACAGTTGTATAACCTAGGATACAAAAGTACTAGGAGACAAAAGTACTAGGAGACAAAAGTACATTTTGTATTTGACAGCAGATTTTTTTTCCACCAAAAACTATAAGGAGAAGCACATTGGCTTCGGAATATTCATTGAAATATCTTAGTGATTCATACAAAATGAGGATAAGAAACTTGCCCTTTCCCTATAAGACTGTCTGAAAAATTAGCATGGTCATGACACCTTATACTGCAGTTTGGGAGATTAGATGAGCTCAACTGTAGACTGTATACAGCACACTACAAAGTGCCTGATGCCTAATAAGTGATCAATATGTGCTAGCTATTATTTACCACATAGTGGAATGATGACAGAGTGAAAAGTCTTCAGAGTTCCTTGCGAATTGTGTTTCAGCTCATTAGATTGATCAAATGTTCAGTGCTCTCCATTCACTGAACATGATCAAAGCTTAAGTTTTCAAGACATGCCATGATGTATTTAATATTAAGAAAGGCCAGATAGCCTCTCATTCACAAAGCAATAGCACACTTGTATTTTTTCTCATAACACCTGAGATCATGCAAGAGAGACCATAATGTTGATGATAATGCCTCTCTTGACATTCTCTCTTGAGAGATTTCATGGTCTCTTCCCAACTCTTTCTGCTTATATCCTGAAATGGAATCCAAGGATTTACTACCATCCAGGGTGTCTTAAAAGGTGTAACAAGCATAGAAGGAGGACTGAGAATATTTTATTACAACAAACCCTCTTTGAAGAAAAAGAAGATTTTTAAAAAACTAAGATTGATTTCTATACAATTTTATAGCACATTCCATTAGTTTCAGCTCCAGCTCATCCTCTTATCTCAAAACTGAATTATCTCAGCTGTGGTGTGAACTTTTCCAGTTCCTGAACTTACCTTAACCTAAGGAAGTGAGCTTCACCTACTGTCTGGAACTTGTACATATCCTTGGGCTTGATGTTCCATCACCGAGTGAGCTGTGGACACAGGTGATCTTAACGTATTAGGTACCGTTTCTCTTCCTCTGCAGTTACACAGTTTGTATTATCATTTCCCTTCCCATTCTGTCTTGATTCTGAGCTGAACTTGATCCATTTATCTATAGTAGGGGTCAGCAAACAATGATTATGGGCCAAATCCATGCTGCTACCTATTATGGTAACTGCTGAATTAATCTTTATTCGATTCCAGTCTCTTTAGTGTTCATTCTTCTAATCCAAAAAGAGCTGCTGCTCTGTATCTTCCTTCATGCTCTGGGCAGGAGGAAAGAACAGAAGCAACATGGAGGAAGCGGCAAAACCTGTAAAAGGACAGCACAACTTTTGCAGAAATCCTAGGCAGGCTTTTCATTGGCCGAAAGCCATGCCACATGACCACTTGTAAGGGTGCAAGAACTTGCAGCTTAGCTGGAGTGTTTGCTACGCCCCCCAAAATTGAGTTTCTTTTTCTTTTCTTTTGTTTTGTTTTCTTTTCTTTCTTTCTTTCTTTCTTTCTTTCTTTCTTTCTTTCTTTCTTTCTTTCTTTCTTTCTTTCTTTCTTTTTCTTTCTCTCTCTCTCTCTTTCTTTCTTTTTCTCTCTTTCCTTCCTTCCTTCTCTTTTTCTTCTTTCTTTCTTTCTTTCTTTCTTTCTTTCTTTCTTTCTTTCTTTCTTTTTCTCTCTCTCTCTTCTTTCTTTCCTCTCTCTCTCTCTCTCTCTCTCTTTCTCTCTCTCTCTCTCTCTCTCTCTCTCTCTCTCCCCCCACCCCCCTCCCCTTCCTTCCTTCTTTCCTTCCTTCCCTCCTTCCTTCCTTTGTTCCGATGGAGTCTTACTCTGTCGCCCAGACTGGAGTGCAGTGTCGCGCATTCTCAGCTCACTGCAACCTCCACCTCCCAGGTTTAAGCAAGTCTCCTGCCTCAACCTACTACAGGCGCCCGCCACCACGACCAGCTAATTTTTGTATTTTTGGTAGAGACGGGATTTCACCACATTGGCCAGGCTGGTCTCAAAATCCTGACCTCGTGATCCACCTGCATCGGCCTCCCAAAGTGCTGGGATTACAGGTGTGAGCCACCACGCCCGGCCAAGTTTCTGTTTCTATGGAGGAAAGCAAACGTGAACTGTCGCTGGTCACGCATTGTACAATCATTCCAAAAACAACAGCAGCAATAACTCAAACCTCAGATTGTTTTATTTGAGCCACAGGTGAGTCTCTAAGTGAAGACCTAGTTTAAAATACTGCAAAGCTGAGTGTTTAAAAAAGCATCGATCTGGAATCAGTGAGAGCAACAACCTGTAATAGCTGGAGGCAGCAGAGAGTGACATTCAATTAAGTACTTTCATTAATCATTTATAAAATTAATCCTTAGAACTCGATGATAATATATTAAAATGAAGTGCTGATTAGGACCGACCCCGTGGCAGTTCCTTCAGGAAGTAAGGAATAAATAAAATTTTTCATGTAGGCAATGTTCCAGCTCCTATTCATGGTACTTGTACCTAGGAGGATTCCTTACGGGAACAGCAAACATAAATAGAAGCAGGTGATGACCGGACCCTGTGGTACAGTAGCTAAGAGATGCAACAACCATACCTCACTAATTTTGACTAATTAGAAAGAAATTCAGATTGAATTTGCAAAGTCTGATTATACAATATGTAATGTGATTGTCCTACTTTTCCTTATTGTGATTATACAAATCAGTTTTTAAATCTGACATAGTTGAGTTTTTCAAGGCATTGTAAATGGCTTCTGTTCTATCCATTGAATTTTACCTCTGTAACAGATACATTGTAAGAGTCACTTAACAATTTTTGAACACCTATTATATGCCAACTAGTGTGGTAGGCTCTTTACATCCATCATTTATTTCACATTTGTACTAATCCTTAGATAGTCTTTAGTCCAATTTTACTGATTAAAAAGTAGGGCAACCCTACTAGAAATGTCAGGACCAGAATTTGGACCAAGTTCTTCCTATGGCCCAAGTCCATGCCCCTTCCATTACGTTGCACCATCTTCCATGAGTGTAAAAGTAATATAGGCCAAGGATTCCACATCTCAATGTGGTAGGAATTGTTGATTCTTTCATCTTCTTCTTATTGCTTGTTTTAAAAATATACTAGCCAAGGTAAGGGAATGAGTAGAATAATATCGGAATAACTGAGGGGCTCCCTTAGGAAGTCCTATTCATTTTTGTATTTATGTTTAGTATAATCAACAACCCAACAAAACATGTTCATTATTATCTTGGGCAGTATATGTTCACTTACTACCATTACTTTACTTAGATGGAAACTGCAGCCTAGACATTATATGAATGCCATCACCCTTGTAATGGTAGCATCCTAATTAATGAGGTTTAAAATGTTATAAGCTAAATTCTTTCCTCATAAGTGTGCAGATGTATATAGGAAGAGCCTAAAGCATTATCGTCAGCCTAAGGGTAGGGGTAGACCTGTTCCCTGAAAACACTATTAAAAAGTACCCTTTTGTGATTTGTTGTGGATTATATCTGATAAGGAAAAAGCATTTCCTCAAGTTGCTCAGGTATTTCATTAAAACTCATCTGCTACTAGACAGTGAGTTGTTTCAATGGGTAGAAGCATAGACAACCTGGAGTGCTATGTATGTCCTTTAATAGTATTTCCTTAAAAATTGTTAAACTTTGTTTGTGGAAAATCTATGGAATTTAACTTAGTCTCTGTAAATATGGCCTTCATTGTGCTAGAATATGAGCCCCTAGATCTCAGAGAATTCTTTTTCATACTTGTGTTCCTTGTAGTGCAATACCTAGAATAATAGGTGATACATGATTTTAAGATGAATTAAAGTTATATGCTTTATATATCTAAGTCAATCTATATATATATGAATAGATTGATATACATATCAATCAATCAATCAAGGAAAGGTGCACAACTTCAATTTTGTTACATACAGATGAGAATATTATTAAGAATATTATCAAGACATACTCAAGACTGCATAATTTATAAAGAAAAGAGGTTTAATGGACTCACAGTTCCACATGGCCGGAGAGGCCTCATAATCATGGTAGAAGATAAAGGAAGAGCAAACGGATGTCTTACATGGCGGCAGGCAAGAGGGAGCATGTGCAGAGGAACTCCTCTTTATTAAACCATCAGATACCATGAGACTTACTCACTATCACAAGATCAGCCCTAGAAAAACCTACCTGCATGATTCAGTTACCTCCCACAGGGTCCATTCCATGACATGTAGGGATTATTACAATTCAAGGTGTGATTTGGGTGGGGACACAGAACCAAACTATATCAGGTGCTTATTCATGTATTTGTCTATATATCCATCCTTTCATATGTTCATATGCCATCTGCATATTCATTCATCAAAGAAAACTTCCAGTTAAAAAAAATTAGATAACGTTTTTGATTTAGTAATAAGAAAATTGCTTTATTTTTCTTTGTTGTAATGTTATTTATAAGCTTAATAAAATTTAATTTTCAAAACAAGATAAACTCTTACCTGATTACTAATGATTATAAAAATTAGATAGGAAATAATTACTGCTGATTTCCTAAAATATGTCACAATAACTTGAAGACTGAATTTCTATTAATCATTTCAGTTGTATATAAAGCGTGCATCACTTAAGAAGCAAAGAATAATAATCTATAATTTCTTCCTATACCTCTAAATCCCCAATTTAAAACAACTACAGGAATAGGCGCTGCTTTTTGCAACAGTAATTATGACCCCAGTGATAACATGAACACTGCTGTATTCTTATCCTTTAAATAAAAAAAACAAATGTCATTACAGGTTCTGGGAGATGAGCTTCTGCTATACCAATGAGTAAATTATCTAGGATCCCACTTATTTTGTGAGGCATCTTTCTTTTTTTTAATATTTTTATGGGGGTTGGGAAAGTGGCTGAGTATTTTTCCTGAAGTTAAAATATAAGCCTCTGTACTCCTCTTCACATTTGAGTTCATAAGTAATGAGAACATCCTTATTTTACTTTTCAGTACTCAACAGTAAAGTCAACGTGTGTTTATGGAATACCTACAAATTGTCCAACTAATACTAAGCATTTAAAGAATACAGAGATGAAATTAGGACTATTGCCTCCTAGAATTTGTCCATATTGTTGGAAAGACAAACTATGCAGAATAAATGAAATATAATGATCTAAGTATTTTCCCATATACTGCTGTGATTTACATGTGGTTATAAAATCTAGCATAGAAGTCTCTTTTTGAGATATTTTTGGGTTAAATTGCTCATTCTTTTAATAAGTGGTTCTTTATTGATGTGCACTTTGCTGGTTATTATTTGTCAAATAAAGCATGGACATTCCCCAAGTTAGGAGAAGGAGAAGATGACTTTCTGATAGCTTCAAGTTGGGCTGCTACTGGCTGTATTGGAAAACAGTTTTCCAGAGGGCAGGAGCACATAACTAACATAGCAAAGTGACTTATTTGCACAATAGTATATGTGGAATTTGTGGTTGTTCAAGTAAATTAAGAAAGAAGTCATTCATGGATTCAACAAATATTTATTGACTTCCTGTTATGTGCAAGGCACTATGCATGATGCAAAAAAAAAAAAAAAAAAAAAAATCTCTAGTCAAGCCAACAGACAGCACTCTTTGCTTTCATGGCCCTTACAATGTGATAATGGAGATAGAAAATATTTCAAAAAATAAGTGATAGGAAGAAAAAGATTAGATGGTATGGAAGGGAATAACAGGAGACTGACTAAGAATTCTTCCCTGAAGAATTGATATTTAAAATGAAACCTAAAGAATCAAGAAGTGTTAAGTAAGTGAAGAGTAAAAAGGCAAAACATTAGCAGGTGTAAAAGCCAAAAATGAAAAAAGAACTTGATATATTCACAGAATTGAAAGGTGCATAAGAAAAAAGTAGTCATAGTGGCTATTGCATAAGTCAGAAAGCAGCTCAGTGAGACAACACTTCAGGAAAAATCAGATGCAAAAGCTTACAGTCACATAAACATTTTTGGGAATGTCTAGGGGACACACAATAAATAGCACCTCATTGTTATCTGATTCTGGACAAACATGAGGAAATGTTAGGGAAAACATGGAGGCCAAAACATCTGCTTAGTGTGAGAGCCAAATGGGCTCACACCCTAACCCCAAGAATGATAGACACTGTTAGCCCATCCATAAGAAGGGCTGGAGCAAAGAAAGGCTACCACAGTGAGGCAGGTGAAAAGAGGAGTGAGCAGAGAAGAGCATGCCAGCTTATTCTTCCCACACTACCACCCAGATATGTCTCTCCATTCTCTCAAGAGTGGAGAAAATAAAGGAGCAGGAGAGGCTCAGACTTACAGCAAACCTGAGCCCCCTCACAGGATGGAAAAAATGTTGGCAAGGAAACATGGCAGAAATATTATACAGTTTGGATATTCTAAATTAATGTTAATGTTTTAAGGAAGAATACATTATCCAATATATATCATTAAAAGAGTACTTCAAAGCCTCCATGTAAAGATGTTAAAAAGCAAAAAAAGCCTAGGCACAGTGGCTCACACCTGTAATCTTAGCACTTTGGGAGGCTGAGGTAAGAGGATTGCTTGAGTCCAGGAGTTTGAGACCAGCCTGGACAACATTGCAAGACCTTGTCTCAAAATATTAATAAAAAATTACCCAGGTATGGTGGCACACACCTGTAGTCCTATATGCTCATGAGGCTGAGGCAGGAGGATCACTTGAGCTCAAGAGTTTGAGGTGACAATGGGCTATGATCGTACTATTGCACTCCAACCTGGGTGATAGAGACTGATCCTGTCTAAAAGAAAAGAAAGAGGAAGAAAGAAGGGAGGGAGGAAAGGAAGGAAGGAAGGAAGGAAGGAAGGAAGGAAGGAAGGAAGGAAGGAAGGAAGGAAGGAAGGAAGGAAGGAAGGGAGGGAGGGAGGGAGGGAGGAAGGGAGGAAGGGAGGGGAAAAGGGAAAGGAAAAAGATGAGTGAATATTATTGAGGACTAAGTCATTTCAAATTACCAAAATTGATGCATATTTACATTTAACCTGGCCCCAGAGAATATTATTTGTGACTAAATCATATCAAGTCACTGTTATTAGTGCATGCTCATACTAAATATAGCATTTGACAGTGGTAAGCACACACACACAGACACACACACACAGCCTATAGAATGAATCACCTCATCTAGCACAGAGGTATTGACACATAAAAAATAAAGACCATAGGTGTCTTAGTTCATTCAGGATTCTTTAACAAAATACCATAAGCTTGGTACCTTATAAATAACAGAAAATTACTTCTCACAGTTTCTAGAGGCTGGGAAGTTGAAGATCAAAGTGGACTTGATGTCCAATGAGGACCGATCTTCTTGCTGTAACCTAACATGGTGGAAGGGTCTAGCTAGCTCTCTGCAGTTGGTGAATAGTGTCCCCTCCTTTTTTATAAGGGCACTAATCCCCTTATGGGGGTTCCGCCTTCATTATCTAGCCACCTCCTAAAGACCCCATCTCCTGACACCATCAGCTTGAATGTTAGTATTCAATACATGAATTTTCAGGGACACAAATATTTATACCATAGCAACAAGAATAAAAATAAGCAAATACATATATTTTTTTACTATGTGCTAAGCAATGTTCTAAGTACTTTACAAATATCAACTTATTTAATCCACTTAATCTAATGAAATACATATTATGATTTTTTTTCATCCTCAGTTTACAGATAAGGCTTTTAACATTAGAGGAATGGAGAATTTTGCCTATGGTTGGACAGGTAGTAACTAGTAGAGGTAGGATTTATCCCCAGGGTTCATGATTTTAGCTACTTTGCTACAGATGGATGAGGTAAGGTTAGGAGCATTTGAGGAGCAATTTGCATTTTTTGTCTTTTTTTTTTTTTCCTTTTACTACTTTGGGTAGAAAGGATTAGTCATAAAGAATATACTGTAAACTGAGTGTGGTGGCATGCACCTGTAGTCATAGCTACTGAGGAGGCTGGAAGATCGCTTGAGCCCAGGAGTTAGAAGCTTCAGTGAGCTGTGAGTGCACCAGCCTGGATGACAGGGCAAGACTCTGTCTCTAGAAAGAAAAAAAAGTTAAGGCTGCAGAATATACGGTGGCAGGTGAAAATGTATTTTGCTCTACACATATTTGCCTAAAACATTTTGTACAATAATGTTATTAATTTAGAAAGCTCTCATAAAGACGTTAAAAAATGTGCTGCCTGCAATTTTTTTTTCCTGGAGTCTCTGAAGTGTTAAATGCATCTCCTCAGTCAATTGTCATGGGGGATGATTATGTGTAGACTAAAGTAAAATATCCTAACACATATTATATTAAAATAGTCTTGTATTTTGCAATCACCTGTCAACTTATTTGCCTCTATTAATGCAGCAGCCACTATAACAGACACAGGTTGAAGTAATTAGTGTTTAAATTGTCTCTCAAAACTACTGTATTTCCCCATCACCCTCTAGAGGAGGTAAGTTTGATGGTACAATGCCATGAAAGACAGCTGCTTCTAAGAACTATTAAATGGAGTTTTTTGTTTGTTTGTTTGTTTTGTTTTTTATTACAATGCTCTCCATGGATGAGGATGCTTTTGTACAATTCACACACGCTTTCCAGATTGTTCTGGAACATCTGAGAAAGACATATCATTGAAACAACTTCCATCCATTTCATGGGTAGAAATTACTCTGGCTGCTATGAAGAGAAAGATAAGAGATGATTAAGAATGATATTGAAGAGAGCACTTAGGAAGGCATTTCAGTAGTCCAGATTGGAGGAGATGGTTCTTTTGGTGAAGATAATGAATAATCAAGATATATTTTTGAGATAGCCACTCTGAGACTTGCAACTGGGCAATGCAAGAAAGGAATAATTAGATGATAGCCCTACAACCAGACTTTTGATATGATGATGTTATTCCTGAGTTAGAGAAGTTAGGGGAGTAGAGGCATGGCAAGTAGTCCTAGGGAACAGGATGAATTCAGTTTTAGATATGTTACTTTTATTATTATTATTATTATTATTATTATTATTATTATTATTATTGAGATGGAGTCTTCGTCTGTCGCCTAGGCTGGAGTGCAGTGGTCTGATTTCCACTCACTGCAAGCTCCACTTCCCGGGTTCGCGCCATTCTCCTGCCTCAGCTTCCCGAGTAGCTGGGACTACAGGCGCCCGCCACCACATCCAGCTAATTTTTTTGTATCTTTAGTAGAGACAGGATTTCACCATGTTAGCCAGGGTGGTCTCGATCTCCTGACCTCGTGACCCGCGTGCCTCAGCCTCTCAAAGTGCTGGGATTACAGACTTGAGCCACCACGCCCGGCTAGATATGTTATTTTTGAAATTCTTGTGAAGCCTCCAAGTAGAGAGCTGAAAGAAAAAGAGTAAGAGCTGACACTTTATAGAACGTGAGATGTGTTAAGTCTGTTCATGAAGTTTATGTCATGAATTCATTGAATCCTAACAACAACCATATGTGGGAATTAAAGGGACTAACTATTCTATTATTAGCCCCATTTTTCACGTGAAGGCAGTTGTATACACAATAAAATGATATAGTTTATATTAAATTACATGGAACAATTCTTAGTGCGTGGTATTAATATTGAGAAGAGTGTATCTGTTCTGTTTCTCGCTTAGAATATTCACTGAAAATATTTTGGATGTCACTGGATGCCCCTGTTGGATGCTGCCCTGTGGAAGGAGTACTGTGTTTCAAAGCTGGGTGTAGTTGTAGATGGTAATTAAAGGCACAAAAGAGATAAGGCTCTGAAGGACAAATGAACTGAAGAAGATGCAGTGATTATGACAAAAGTACTGGATGCCCAATTCTATGCTTCAACAAGTTCACACTTCTACTTCTCAAAACGATAATAGAGGGCAATTTAATTAAAAGATAATGGAATAAATTAAGAATGCTCCGGTATCTTTATATGCCTCAAGAGCATACATTTTCACCGCATACAAGTCAACCCAGGAATACTTCTTACCCCAATTGAAGTAATCTATAAATATCACACATTTTGGATAAAGTATATTGAAACAAGAATGGTAGAAATGTTTGCCTAAATTATTTTCTCAGGTCAGCAGACAGCATTTTTCATTTAAAAATAAGCTATCCAAGTTAAAGGTAAAAGGAGAAATAGATTGTCTTGCAAAATTTCCTGTGTGGGCTTCTTCATAACACATTGTTTACTCAGGGCTACACACTGTACTGAAACATCAAGTCAAGTTCTGAGTTCACTTCTTAATAAATAGCCCCGCAGGAAATAACGCTTCCGTGAATTTTAACTAGGACTTGTCAAAGCAGAGACATTATCCAGTTGAGTTTGAGATAGCTCTTAGGAATGAGGTCACCCGGGTTCGAATCCCAGCTGCACTAATTCCTAGCTGTGTGACTGTCTTAGTCAATTCCGGCTACTGTAACAAAATACTGTAAACTTGGTGGCTTAAACGACAAACATTTATTTTTCTGGAGGCTAGAATACTGAGATCAGAGTGCCAGTATGGTTGGTTCTGGTGAGGGGCCTTGTGATGGTTAATACTAAGTGTCAACTTGATTGGATTGAAGGATGCAAAGTATTGTCCCCGGGTGTGTCTGTGTGTGAGGGTGTTGCCAAAGGAGATTAACATTTGAGTCAGTGGGCTGGGAAAGGCAAACCCACTCTTAATCTCGGTGGGCACCATCTAATCAGCTGCCAGCATGGCTAGAATATAAAGCAGGCAGGGAACTATGAAGGCTAGACTGGCCTAGCCTGCCAGCCTACATCTGTCTCCCATGCTGGATACTTCCAGCCCTCGAACATCAGACTCCAGGTTCTTCAGTTTTGGGACTCGGACTGGCTCTCCTTGCTCCTCAGCTTGCAGACGGCCTATTGTGGGACCCTGTGATCAGCTGAGTTAATACTTAATTAACTCCTCTTTATATATATATACACACACACACACACATATATATATCTCCTATTATTATATGTGTGTGTGTGTATATATATATATCCTATTATTTCTGTCCCTCTAGAGAACCCTGACTAATACAGAGCTCTTCTCGACTATAGATGGCTGATTTCTCAAGGTATCCTCACATGGGTGAAAGAGCAACCAAGTTCCCTCAGACCTCTTTTATAAGGGCATTAATCTCATTCACGAGGGCTTCACCCTTATGTCTGAATCACCTCCCAAAGGCCCCACCTCCTAAGACCATCACACTGAGGGTTAGGATTTCAACATGTGAATTTGGGGGAGACATAAATAATCAGTCCATAACCGTCACCCTGGGAAAGTTACTCAAGCCCCGTTTTCTTCGGTTTGCTCGGCGAGTTAAATGGAAATAATAAGGGTATTTCTTTATAGACTTGTTGGGAGGATTCACTAAATTAATTAAAGTGCTTAAAACAGGGCATGGTTCATAAGAGACACTGAACTCTTAGCTGTTATTTAACCTGAACATGATTTTGAGTAGGGCTCAAACTCTCTCCTCTTGGACTCCAGGCTATGCAGGGGGTTATTGAGGAGCTGTTTCAGTGTCCCTGAAAATATCCTGGCAGTTCGACCACATCCTACGTGGTCTACATTTAGAAATCACTGGTCTGCTCAGAGTACAGAGATGACTTACAGGCAATTCAGTTGCAGAACCCCATTCCTGATACAGATGAAAAACGACTGTTTTCTGCACCACATCGTAGGGATATTTTCATCCACTGTAGTAATGGCTTACCTCTGCAGGTCCTACCTCTGCAGGTCCTTTCTGTGTCCTCAGGCCTCCCTGAGTGGTTGAGAGCTGAATGGGGCTGAGAGCTTTGGGTTTTCATGGACTGATTCCTCTGCTCACCTTCACCCACTGCATCTCCCACCAGCAGGTTGCTGTTTAACCTATATGTGTTTCCTTGATGATTAGGGGGTTAGGGTCTCCTCCGCTGTAGAGAAAATGCAAGTGGTTTATACTAGATGTCTTAGAACTGACTGCTGAAGAAAGAAAAGAAGAATAAAGGGAAGAAAACAATTTCCTGTAACTAACCCTCCAGGGTGATGCTGGATTTGAGACATAAGTGCTCACTGTGTCTGTCTATGGACTTACCAGGCCAATATATTGATCCCATGGATAGCCAGTGAATGTTTGATGGAGTAGAGGGTGTGTGTGCTCCCTTGATCTTATTCCAAATTCAGGGATGAGGCACTGTGAAAAATGTGGGAGGGTGGAATAGGAGCAGGATTTGGAATCTCAAAGACTTGGGATGGGAAATCTCATGTTCAATTCTTACTAGCAGTATGACCTTGAAGCAAGCCCCTGTCTTCTCAAGGCTTTTGTTGTCCTATGTGTGAGATGGGAAGAATAATACCACCATAGGTTTTTGTGTGGAATAAATAGGATAACATCCACATAGCAAACCCCACAGTAAATGGTAGAAGTTATTAGAAGTCTCCTAGTTTAGTTCTTCTACAATGTGTCAGAGAAAGCTCTACATGCAGAGAGGGTAATTACCAAGCACAGGTGCACTAGTAGTGGCATTGTATTCCCATGATTGAGTGTTTCTTTAACCTTTTGTTAAGGGAGATTTGAATTTATGTGCACGGCAGTTCTTCAACAAGTACTTGATGAATGTCAGTCAATATGTCAGCAACAGGGTTGCTGTTACAGAAATAAGTAAGGCAGAATCTTAACCCTGAAAGAGTGTAGGCATGTAATAACTCATATTAGGCAAGATAAAAAAAACTATGATTAACAGAAACATACCAATTTATTGAAATGCCTCGATTCATTGGAGCATAAACACAAGATGGTTTTATTTCTTTTACAAACTGTCTCCAATTTTACTGTGTACCTCCCCTGCTTCTTTGCCTCCATTCACATATTGGGAATCTTCTAGAACTTTCTGATTAATTTTAGATATTAAAGTTAGGACGTTGAAATTCTCAATCACATTTTGGGTTCAAAACTCTCTACTTCCTTTCCTGTTTTATTTATGTCTGAGCTCCTCTGGTATGTGAGGCAGAGTAAGGAGGGAGAAGAATACTTCTTACCTGTATTTATGGTTATTTACAGGAAGGGGGTCCTGGATCCCACTCTGACGTGGTTGTTTCTGAGTATGTTGTGCTTATTATTTTCCCGGGAGTGTATATTCAGCTTCACTGTGGCCCTGCCTTCATGGAGGATGTACAACCCCTTTATCTATGTTAGACTTTTCAACTTTTTGTAAAGCCTTAGAATTCCCATTGTTCTTCACAAAAAGCCATGAGGATCTTCTCTGACATCCCCTGAGTGTTTCATGGACTTGGGATAAGCTGTACCCATTTTTCCCAGGCACGCTATGTCACATTCTCTGTACACATGGGCTGCTCTACCAACCCTCCACTAGTCTTTAGTATTCTCCAGACTGCAATCAGGAACCAGTCTCTAATATTGTGTATGTTTCTAAACTCTTCCCAGACACAGCTTCATGTTCCTATACTCTTCCCAGTTAGAATTTCATCTTCCTAAACTTCCTTTTCCTAGGCACAACTTCACATTCCTAAACTCTTTGCAGACACAGCTTCATGTTCCTAAACTTCATGTTGCTAAAATCTTCTCAGATACAACTTCATGTTCCTAAACTTCCTCTTCCCAGACATAACTTCATGTTCCAAAACCCTCCCCAGACACAACTCCACAGGGTTCTGTACAGATTTTCTGGCTCGTGCTAAGGGAGACCTGAGTGTTCTTCAGCTCAGCAGCCTACAGGAGAAGAAACTGATGCAAGCCCTTCCTTTTTATAAGTACCCTAAATATTGATTAGTGACTCTGACAGATGTCAACAACCAATTTAGTTTGGGGAGCTTGAGAGAGAAAAAGAACATCCACCAACCTTGTCTCTCTTGTACTCCTCCCCACGTCCTTTCATCAGTTTTCAGTGGGGGAAAGGAAAAGAGTGATTGCTGTGGTGGGGCTTATTCTGGCCTTTGATATGCACATGTGACAGTTTCTGACCTCGATTTTAGATGACTCAATAGAGCTGGGTTACTTTGTACATTGACTGAACTTTGGGCTATATGAAGAGACCTTCTGTATATTATACAGGAGATACAAGTGTTATTCGTGAGACAACAAAGGGGGAAATGACAACTTTTTCTGAAAATATTTAGGAAGACACTACAATTCCTCCCTTACCTACTCCCTTGCTTCTCATAGCACTTTGCTCAAGGTTAGAGCTCAATGTAGGTTTTCTTGCTAGATGTTTTTCATTCATCAACAAGTTTTTTGATTTGTTTATTCTGTCATTGAACAATAATAAATTGAGCTACTACTCCTTGCAACTGGTCTGCAAGAAGATGATAACACACCGGTGAACACAAGAGACATAGCTCATTCTCTTAGCCAATTTTGTGCTGCTATAATAGAATAACACAGACTGGGTAATGTATAATGAACAGAAATTGATTTGGCTCATGCTTCTGGAAGTTTGGAAGTCCAAGGCTGAAGGACCAACATCAAGCAAGGACCTTCTTGTAGTGTCATCCCATGGTGGAAGGGCAAACTGCAAAAGAGGGAGAGAGGGCAAGAAGGGCCAAACTCATCCTTTTCTAAGGAACCCGCTTTTGGGATAATGAACCAGTCCTGTGATGATGACATTAATCTATTTATGAGACTGAAGCCTTTATGACCTAATTACCTCTTAAAGTTCCTACTTCTTAACACAAATGCACTGTGAATTAAGTTTCCAATGCATGATCTTTGCACATTCAAACTATAGCACTCGTTGAGGAAGAAACTTACAAGTGCAATGAGTATGGCAGTATGGAAGTGGAGAGTTCTTCCAGAGCAGGAGCCCCCATCACTGAGCTCCAGCCTAGTTGAGGGGCATATGGAAATCTCTAGGGAAGTGATGGTTAAGCACCAACCTAAAGGAAGTGGAAACCAGCTAGGCAAAGAAGGGAAAAATCATTTCTAGAGAAAAGGAGGGAGATGGTGAAGCCACTGAAAGAAATTTAGGATGGCTGGAATGTAATAACCTATTGTGTTAGGTAATACTGGGAAATAGGTAGTGGCTAAATCAAATGGACTTCATAGACCATGTTTAGGATAGAAGAAAGAAAGAATGAATGGGTTAATTAATTAATCGGTAAAGAAATGCAATGTCTTCTTGTAGGCACACATCTCTCCTAGAAGATGAATACATCAGGCTTAGATAATGATGCTTTCCATGGGAAGGAGTGGTCAGCCTATATTTTCCACTATTCTCTTTGTGAGAGGTGAGGGCAAATATTTGAGAATGGAGAGACAGTCTTTCTTTCACTATTTTTTCTGTTGTAATTTAACAGTTGCTTCCTATTTCTATCCCTCCTTTTACTTTAAAATTTTCTGTTTTTATTTTTATCTTGTTTCTTCTGTAACCCTCCAACGACCCTGTGTTGATTGGGTTTGCTTATCCATAAATGTAATTTTAATTTCTTTTGAGGAAAGAAGAGCCATAATTATTTAGTTACTATGTTTCCCATTAGGGCTGTTTTTGTTGGCTCTGAGTTCTCTGTGGAAACACACTCTACTTGAAGCAGTTACATTTTATTGTGTGGGTATCAATAATACAATGATGTCTTTTCTAAAATACCTGCCCTTTTCCTCTGTGTACTGTGTTGAAAAACATTAGGCTTGTAGCAATTCGATTGCCTGGAGTTAGTGATACCATGCTTTTCTCTGCTGAACTGAACATGTTTACTGCTTGGGAAATATTACTAAAGACATCATGTTACTGTCATTTTTGAAGGCACAAATACCACTTAGAAACAGTATTGGCTCATGCAAATTACCCAAATGGTTCCTTTCTAAGGTTATATCAGGGAAACTGCATTGTCTCCAAAGGGTCAGGGATCATCTCAGAGTTGATATTTTTCTGTTTTTTAGAAAGTCTGACAGCCTCACATTAGAAAGAGTGACAACACAAGGCTAATAACTTCACTTTTCTCAACGTCTTTATCATCTGCTCTAATTTACGAAGCTCTTTTGTTGAAAGGCCCTACACCTATTTTATGAAAGGAAACCTGACTAGTGTTTGATCATAATTTTAACCCTGTTTTCTTGCACAGGAGGTGCTGTTATTGCACCTCTGTTAGGCTAGTTCAAGCAAGCTCTCCTAAATCCTTCTCCTACCTTCAGGTCATACAGATCCACAGACCCAGCAGAGTGGACTAAAGATGTTTTGTACCGTTGTTCAAGCCAAGGATTTGGATTCTTTTCATTCCTCTTGTGGTTATCTAAACAAGATCTAACTAAAAACAATAAAGTAGCAAAGTTGAAAGAGTAGTTAATAGACAGTGATTAAGAGGAAGATGAGAAAAAAAATGTATTGAGTATTTAGCACATGCCACGTGAAGGTTGAAGGATCTGTGTATGTTACACTATTCCATTCTCACAGCAAACCACTGGGGAAAATATTATTGTTGAAAAAAGAAATATGCTGATGATTATTTAATACATTGAACAAAATCCTGCAGATAGTATGAGGCAGATCTAGGATTCAAACCCATGTTTTTCTGATTTCATCATGCCAGTGATAAAGGATGCATAGTGTATTATGCTACTTTCTGGTACTTACCTGTCCAATGGCAGCTTCTCACATATCACCAACACAAGCCATTGATACAGAAGAGTCTGTTGCCTGTGGATGCTTTCTCATGAAGAGTTAATGGATTTTTCAGGAAGTTTCTTTAATGTAATGAGCTATCAACTTATTTGCCTGAACGAGAGTCTTCTGGAATAGTAAAGGTAAAGGCAAATGAAGAAAAGAGTAGTGGACTCCTATTCGTGTAGACAGTATGTTGAGAGTGGGAGGTAAGTCCAAGTCACATGAGGAGGTAGATGGATTTGTTCTCATATCACACAACGACATAGTTATTCAATTACATCTATAATTACATCTCTGCTACTGGAGAAGGAACTCTTCCACAGAAGGGCTATCCTCTTAGTCATTTTTGTTACTCCATAACTTCCTAGTGTTTCTTCGCCTGGAACAGAGTGGTATCAAGTGAGTGGAGGTGGAATGGTGATGGCAGCAGTGGAGAAAATGGTAACAATGTAACAGTATTTATCTTCTGCTCACTCCACACAAGCCACAGGCACTTCCTGGTGTGTTATCTCATCTACTCCTTGTGACACCCATATGGGATTGCTGCTATTTTTATTTAACAGATCTGCCATAAAGCAAGATTGTGTTCATTGTTTAATAAAGGTTTGCTGCAATTAACTGGACATTCTTTCAGTAGATTAATATCATATAAATCAGCCAATTATGTTGACCTTTATTCATTCCAAAATAAATATTAACATTTCCAATAGATTTTACCTATTAAATGCTGACAGAACTTCACCAAAGCCGGTGAGTATCTTACAGCAAACATAAGAAGCTCATTAAGCAATATTTTCTTTTGTTGAGGACTTGTGGGCACGGATGAACCTATTGCCATTTGATTCTCATGTATATGTGTTGAGAGAATCTCTGTGGCCTGAGTCTTCCTGAACCAGACTCTGAATGACTTTTCCTCCCAACTGGTGGTTTTTTCCATTTCTTAAGTCTCTGCTGCCACACTGTGGAGAAGTACAAAATAAAACATCAGTTTCCTAGATATTTTTTGTCATGTTTTACCAAGGAGCCATTGTCATTTACAGTGCTTCAAATTTGATTAAAAAATGACTAATCTTTTGTCTGAACATCATCTGCAAATAAAAACCTTTCAAACAAAACATGATGTTAAGCAAAATCGTTACAAATTAAAGGATTAATAGTAGTATTTTAATAGGATTGCTTTAATGACTACTTGGGTAATGGTCACTTTAAGAAAGGCAAACTGAAATAAATATGAGCTTTCAATTCTAATACAAAGGAAACTTCCTTCCTTCCTTCCTTCCTTCCTTCCTTCCTTCCTTCCTTCCTTCCTTCCTTCCTTCCTTCTTTCCTTCCCTCCTTCCTTCCTTCCTCTCTCCCTCCCTCCCTCTTTCCTTCCTTCTTCTTCTTCCTTTCCTCCTTCCTTCTCTTCCTCCCTCTTTCCCTACTTGTTTACTTCCTTCCATCTTTCCTTTTTTCCTTTCTCTTCCTCTATCAAAATTGTATCAGCGGTCTACCAGCCTGTGTCAGCCATTATGCTAGATGGTATTATTAACACAAAATCAAATTAAGCCTTGTCTCTGAATCTCAATAAGGACACTTTCTAGTGATAAAGAAAGGTATATATAAAAAGAAAATAGAATGTAAAGCAGGGTTGAGAGACTTATGCACGAGATATTATGGGACTCTAACAGGCAGCTTTGAAAGCCACAGTTTCAATTATTTGCAGTAAATTCAGACACATGGTTTTCTGAAAGTCAGAAATCTCATTCTCCAACAACTGTGGATATCATAAGCTCCTGTTGTCCTACATACAATGAGAGTTATTGCCCTCTTCGGTTGAAGATGATTGGAATTTCTAGGGATTAAGAAAATTACCAAACAAAGCCTTTCTCTATAATTTAATCAATGTCATTTCAAAGTTTTCTATAGAAAGATGGAGATTTTTACAACTTTCTTTGGAAATATACACTTCTTCATGCACATGTCTTTTGTCATCCACATAATGCAATATTGGCATTTATCTATTTTCAAGCATTTCTAGAAAGTAAAACCCAAGAATGAGGATATTCACTAGGGCTTAAAAAGCAAATGAAAATAAATAAAATCTTGCTTTAAAGTGCATACAAAATGTCATTATAATATGAAGCCTATACTATTTCTTTAGGTCATGAAAGTGATGGCTATGTCCTAAAAATGACTTTTATTTATTATTTCTTTAATACACTGTTTCCTAGTATCAGGTGTCTAGAAATACCTTTATTTCAAAGGCTAACAAACCTGAGAAGCAAGGTTAAAATAATCAAGTTAGTTTAGGAGATTTAAGGAGAGAAGTGTATGAATTATACTTGCTGAATGCATACTATATACAGGCATGTGGCAAACAATTTATTATTATTATTTTATTTTATTTTTGAGACAGGGTCTTGCTCTGTCGCCCAGGCTAGAGGCAGTGGAACGATCTCAGCTCGCTACAACCTCTGCCTCCCGAGTTCAAGCAATTCTCATGCTTCAGCCTCCCTCGTAGTTGGGACTACATGTACCCACCACCATACTCATCTATTTTTTTTTTTTTTTTGTATTTTTAGTATAGACGGGGTTTCACCATGTTGGCCAGGCTGGTTTCGAACTCCTGACCTCAGGTGATCTGCCCACCTCAGCCTCCCAAAATGCTAGGTTACAGGCGTGAGCCACTGCGCCTGGCCAAACAACTTAAATCTGTTACTTTACTTAAAGTTCCAAATAAAAATGAGGGGTCAACATATTAGCTTTATTTTAGAGATGAGGAAACTGAGACTTGGAGAGTATCATCAACTTGTTAATGGTCTAGTAACTGGTAACTAGTAAATGGCAGAATCTGGATAAAACTAGAACCCACATTATTCCATTATGTTATCAGAACAAAAAGGAATCATTTAAATATTTATATCCAAGTTAAAAAAAAAAAAAACACCCACTGTCTAAATCTGCCTGATTGTTTTGTTCAAGACTAATATGATGTCAACAGTATTAGTTGAATAAGTACAAGTATCTTGTTTTATATATTTATTTTTCTTCCTCCACCCCAACTTTTGTATTGATAATGAAGGTCTTGTTTTAAACCACATGAAAACTGTATTTGCTTATCTTTGAAGTGCATACTTTCTTATTAAGTACATTTTAAATTAAACCTTCTTCTCTGAGGTGAAAGAAAACTGTAAGCTAATTTAAAAGTCAGGAATCCAATGAGTTTTTTATTTTTGAGTACAGGCTTTCAGAGTCAAAATTCATTAACATCATTTCAATAGGAAAATAAAGTCAAATAGTTGAATGCTGCATTTTTACATGATATGAGACAGATTGCTGCCATTATTTGTTTTATTTTATTTTATTTTATGTTATTTTATTTGAGATGCAGTGTTGCTCTTGTCCCCCAGGTTGGAGTGTAATGGCGCAAACTCAGCTCACTGCTATCCAAGTAGCTGGGATTACAGACAGATGCCATCACACCCAGCTAATTTTTGTATTTTTCAGAGACGGGGTTTCACCATGTTGGCCAGGCTGGTCTTGAACTCCTGACCTCAGGATCCACCTGCCTCGGCCTCCCAAAGTGCTAGGATTACAGGCATGAGCCACTGCTCCTGGCCAAATTGTTGCTGTTCTTAAAGACAGACAGGTGATATTTACAGTCTAGCAGCAATGTAAATAAATAATTGTACAAACACAAAATAGAAGGTCGGGTGAGTCTAATGCAGAAGCTTGGTTTTCACTCAAAAACAAAAGTCCAGCATCTTAGGAGCTAAGGATAGGGATATGCTACGCAGGCATTAAGTCAGGAACAGCCTGAGGAGAGGCTGAGGAGGGTGGATTGTTTTGGGTAATGGCTCCCTTTCTTCATCTATAATGGGGATTTTAATGGTATCAGGCTATAGCATTGTGAGGATTAAATGCAGTAACATATGTAACACTCTTGATCTAGCAAATGCCTACAGCACATAGTATCTGTTTGATAATTGTTAATCTTTGTTATCATCCCAACAGGCAATGGAATTAAGTAGAAATTGTACAAATTATAGTATTGTCATATTAAGTCTCCAGCAGGAGGTTTATATTATAATAGATGTATGACAGTAGGGAGTAACTTAATCTTTCTAAGGTTCAATTTTCATACCTGTTAAAGAGGACTATGAATCATACCTATTGTGCAAAGCTGCTGTGGGATCAAAGGAAAGAATGTTTGCAAAAGGCCTCTGTAAAATGTAAAGGGCCCCTTACATGCTGGTTAATATCACTATCTATTTCTCTTCCTTCCAAGTTTTCATAGAAATCTCACCTTTGAATTTACTTATGAGTCAAAATTACGATATAACAATAATATTAAATATATTTATTAGCTGGGATGAACTTTGCTCGCTCAACTCCATGAATAGTGACCTATGAGGGGAAGAACCCTATGACATTAGCTCTGAGGGGAGGATATACAGAGTCCTATTGAATGGTGAGAAGGAAAGTGAGGATTAGGGAGCAGAAGTAAGAAAGTGTCCATGTTAGGAATAAATTTAGCTGTAAGTAACATAGCGCTCAACTAACAGCAGCATAAAATAGTGAGTTAATGTGTTTTTATATAGCAAGTTTGAAGGAAGGTGGTATCCTAGAGTTGATCAGCTCACAGCAATGCATTAGAGGCCCAGATCTCTCTCCTTTGCTGTTCGTAGTTTTCATCCCCTTGCTAATTGACTCAGGGCAGCAGACAACTGCATTATCTCCATTGTGTGTGCTCAAGGCAGGAAGAAGTAGAGAATAACGGTTCCAGACCTATCTGTTCCTTGCAAAGAAAGCAAATGCTTCCCCCAGTATTTCTTCGCAAATTATTATATCTTAAGAAGCGGAGTATGTCTGACTTACTCCTAGCTTCAACCAACAGTGGGAAGATGAATATTTAATTAAATATTTAGCTAATCTGAGCAAAATCTGAGTTATATTTACAAGAAACATGGGAAGAATGACTGGGTAAGTAGCTAGCAGTACCTGCCACTGTGCAATTCTTATACTTGGTGGAAGAAGGGACATTTCTGATTAAAGGTGCAGAAGCTTTGTAACATAATAAGCATAATGACATTTCCGGTAAGCTTGGAACCCTAAGTTGTTTGTGTATGTGTTTTCAGACTGAGAAACAAAGAACATAGTAAAGTAACTGAAGATAGAGACAATTTTGAATTGGTTAAAGGAATGGAGTTAGAAATTAGTTTTAAATAATGATTCCCTTGAAAATCATTTCTGTTGTAATTGATGAGAAAGTAAATACATGTACCTTTGAGGGTTGCATCATTAAGTGAAAATATCATATTGTTCTTAGTTAGTTTTTGCAAGCAAAATAAATGTCACCTATTGAAACTTCAAGAGCAGATGCTATGGTGTTAGGATGCTGTGTGAAGTATTGTTCAAGAGCATAACTGGTAAAGAAATTTGGCTAAATAAGCTGTATAGTTCTAAACAAGTGATTTAAGCACCCTAAGCCTTCTGGGGATAAAAAGAGATTCCATCAGATGCAACTTATATGGTAAAATTAAACACTTTACAGGAATTACAGAAATTATAAAACTTCTTGAAATTTTAAAACGTCATGGTCTTGCACATAAACTGGGCCCAGCAAACTTCAGAATAGCTGTTAGAGGAGAATTAGGATGTGTTTGCTTTTTAATGTTGCTTGTTTCTTATTATAAGATGACAATTTTATCCTGTTAGTTCATCATAACTGTCTTTGTAGAATTTGTAATCAGCATAGCCAAAGGCACACACTTCACTGTAAGATTTGACTGCATCATTTTAAGAACTTTTGCTCTAGTCAGGAGCAGTACTGTATTTGTCTCCAGCACCACCTAGTGACAAATTTAAAAAGCTGCATCTTATTGACTTGAAATGGTATCTTTGACTTGAAAAGCCATTGCCCGGCCTGGCATGGTGTCTCATGCCTGTAATCCTTGCACTTTGGGAGATCTAGGCGGGCAGATTGTCTGAGCTCAGGAGTTTGAGACCAGCCTGGGCAACATGGTCAAACCCTGCCTCTTCTAAAATACAAAAAATTAGCTGGGCGTGGCGGCATGCCCCTCTAGTCCCAGCTACTTGGGAGGTGGAGGCAGGAGAATTGCTTGAACCTGGGAGGCGGAAGTTGCAGTGAGCTGAGATCGTACCAATGCACTCCATCCTGGGAAACAGAATGAGACTCTGTCACCAAAAAAAAAAAAAAAAAGCCATTTCCAGTGCCCAGACCACTGGCTATGTGCGGCCAGCGAGTGCCTAAAATGTGGCTAGTACAATGGATCTCAATAGTTTTTATATTGATTGAACGTTTAAAATAAAATTTAATAATATTAAAAGTAAAATAATATTAAAATTTCTTTAAAGAAAAGATATTATTGCTGGAAGTGATGGCTCACACCTGTAATGATAGCACTTTGGGAGGCCGAGACAGGAGGATCACTTGAGGCTGGGAATTTGACAGCAACCTAGGTAACATAGTGAGACTCTATCTGAAAAAAAAAAAAAAAAAAAGATGGATGTGGTAGTCCACACCTGTGGTCCCATCTACTCGGGAGGCTGAGGCCGAAGGATTGCTTTATAGCCCAGGAGTTCGAGGTTGCAGTGAACTGTGATCATGCCACTGCACTCCAGCCTGGGCTACAGAGAGAGACCCTGTCTCAAAAAAAAAAAAAAAAAAGCAATATTAAAATTTATTTCACCTGTAAGTTTATATTATTATTAACGTGACTATTAGAACATTTACGATTATATATGCAGTTTGCATTATATTTAATGAACAATGATAACTTAGATACTTAATTACATAGTTTTACCCATGTAGCTCATTCAGTAAAAGTATGGGGTAAAGAAGTGGATGAAAACCATCTGAATTTATTCAAAATAACATGTTGGAACATGAATGGATGTGTCAGGAATAAATATATCCTGGGTTGTCTTGTATATATACTTTTGATCATAGGTAATTAACAATTTTAGTAGATTTACTAACTATTCAAGTGCCAGTATTGAAAATCCACTAGGTGCCAGGTATTGTTTTAATAACTCTGCATGCATTCACTCACGTAATCCCCACAAAAATCCAGTGAGACAAGTACTGTTATTCTAGTCATTTCACACAAAGTAGAGTGAGGCTCAGATAACTGAACGCCTTCTCCAATGTCAGGTGGCTATGAAGAGGAAGAGTCAGGCTTTGCTCACAGTCTGGCTTCAGCATCTACATTCTGAACTGCTGTGATATCCTCCTACTGAAAAGAAAATGTAAATGAAAAATTAAAAAAAAATCAACTGGCTGCAGGATAACTGCTTTAAGCACATGTCCACACAATGGTCATAAATTATTGCTATTAAGTTATTGTATTCTTATATATTTTTAAGATGGAGTCTTGCTCTTTCACCAGGCTGGAGTGCAGTGGTGCGATCTCAGCTCACTGCAACCTCCGCCTCCCAGGTTCAATCGATTCTCCTGCCTCAGCCTCCCAAGTAGCTGGGATTACAGGTGCCTGCCACCACGCCCCGTGATTTTTTTGTATTTTTAGTAGAGATGGGGTTTATCCATGTTGGCCAGGCTGGCCTTGAACTCTTGAGCTCAGGTGATCCACCTGCCTCGGTCTCCCAAAGTGCTGGGATTACAGGTGTGAGCCACCACGCCTGGCCTAGTTATTGTATTCTTATTAATGTGATTCAAATGGATTTAGTGAGAAAAGTAGTCATTTTTTAATATTGTGTTTCAGATTGGTCATTGATTTTTTAGCCTCTATCACATTTAGGAGACACCATGAAGATAGTAAGAGAATAAGATGCATGATTTGCCTTTTGAGTGCTCAAAGTCAGGGGAAGTTGTGTTCATAAACAAATAATACAGATGGAGGACAGAGAAGAAAGTTTCCATGAAGATGATATTTAAACAGAGTTTTAGAGGAAAAATAGGATTTGTCCAGGCAGAAAAGAGAGGAAAGCCAGAGGTCCCAGGCAGAGGGGACAGCTGGACAAAGTCATGTAATTATGAAACAGCATGGCACCTGCAGAAAACTAGAAATAATGCAATATTGCAATATTGCTTGAGTTTGAAGTTGTTGGGATACATAAGGGTGTTGTCTAATGGGACGGTCACAGAGTTCTTTCACAGAAATTTGCCAGCCTTGCAACCTCTCGGTGTAGGAGAAAATGATTATGTATGTGAGCTGATAAGATCTGAGTTTGGCTTGATCTTTTTTTTTTTTTTTTTTTTTCTGTAGTACTGCTATTTTATGTGATAAGAAAAATCCTATGGGGGAAAAAAGTCTATGAAACTACAGTTCACAGAACCAGTTCAAGAACATGTCTCCAAACTTTAAGATGCTCTGTGGACCTTGTAAAGATCAAATGAATTCATATATATGACACTGCTTTGAAAGCAGCCCAATGCTCATTAGATGGAGGGTTTATGATACCATCATCACTCTGGAGATAAATCAGTCAGGTTATTTAAATGTCTAGAGCACAATTACTTTTAAAGTAAAAATTTTAGATGCCTTTTTATTACTTGTTACTATAGTGAATATTAAGAAACTTTTATTGGCTACCTTACTACAAGGATGACAGACTTTCTATAAGGATTGTTGAATTCACGACAAACTGGTCTATTGATTGTAAGTAAAATGGACAGCAAATTTGGTAACATGGTCAAAATGCATATATTTGTAGACTGACTGAAGCTAATTAAAACATAATACCAGTTTTGTCTTGTGCATGACTTTTCAAAAGGACCTCAATTTGTATCTAAAATATCATCTGATAGTATCCCATGTGAAACCCCCAAATCATTGTATTCTGACTTGAGGAACTAGAAAGATGCAGCCTGGATGTTTCCTCAAACTGGATAATGGGTGAATTAGCCTCCCTAAAGAAAGGCCCCTAACTTAGATCAGCCACACAAAGATAGTCTTCATTTGTTTTTTGTTTGTTTGTTTGTTTTTTGTTTTTTGAGTTGGAGTCTCATTTTATTGCCCAGGCTGGAGTACAGTGGCACGATTTCTGCTGACTGCAAACCTTTGCCTCCCAGGTTCAACCGATCCTCCTCCCTCAGCCCCCTTAGTATTTGGGATTAAGGCACACGCCACCATACCCAGCTAATTTTTGTATTTTTAGTAGAGACGGGGTTTCACCATGTTGGCCAGGCTGGTCTTGATCTCCTGACCTCAGGTGATCCACCCACCTTGGTCTCCAAAAGTGCTGGGACTACAGGCATGAGGCACCGTGCCTGGCCTATTTCTACCACTCTATCATTACAACATTGTTTACCAGGCTGGGTACAGATATGTGCAATATATGATGGTGAGTGGATTAAATTAGTGCTGGGACTACAGGCATGAGGCACCGTGCCTGGCCTGTTTCTACCACTCTATCATTACAATATTGTTTACCAGGCTGGGTACAGATATGTGCAATATATGATGGTGAGTGGATTAAATTACTTGGGGAATATTTAAAATATAGATCTTTGAGCCTTGTAGAACCAGTAAATGAGAGTGCATGGGATTGGAGCATGGGAATTAACATTTTTAACAGACATCTTAGAAGATTTGAATACACACTAAAGTTTGAGAAGCTCAGGACCAGTTTGTGGTTTAGACATGGTCTATGTAATTAAATGTCAGTCACTCTTCTATGTGGATATTCACTACTTTTTCAGAAATCAAGAACTGAAAGCTGTTTTGATATAGCTCCTCTGTTAGCAAACACCAACACTAAGACCCTACTCTCATGAAATATGAAACATAGCTTGACCAACACTGTTCACTCCATTTGATTTCATCTGGCCTCAGCATTCTGGGAAATGAATGCTAAACTATGTCCCTGCTCACATGCTCTATGACTATTCTGGTAAATCCTTCTATCAATCAGTCACTTTTCTGCTATAAAAGATTTAAAAAGCAGCAGGGTGAGTTTTCTGTTCTTCCATAGAAACGTTTCAGCCGCTGGCTACCTTTGCTGTAAAGAAAAATATAGTTTCCAAAACATGCTTTGAAATGAACAGTCCATCTAAGCATCCAGTTTGACAAATAAGTAGTTAGATGCCTTCTTCATACTTGATATTTTCAGTGCAAAATATAACTGATTATGTTACTTATTACAGGAGAAATTGCTATGATATGATTCATGACTTATTAGGATGATTGAGGTCTATGATTAGTTTTGTTTGCGTATTTACCTTAAGGACCTACAGGTTATGTAAGGCATTTGCTTGCTTTGAATACCTCTTTCCACCTTTACCTCACTCCCCAATAATTAATTGGTATGACAGCTTTATATAATGAGAAAGGTATATTTAGGAGGATTTGGCAAAAGAGAGTGACTAAGGCAAGAAAATACATGACAAGACTAGTTTTTAGCAAGATGACAGGTGTAAAATTACAGCTCAGTTTTCATTTTGCCTTAATTATTCCCCATCAAGTGTAATATTCTTTATAAAAATGAAGTATAGAAGCAGCACAGATTTTTAAAATGTCAAATTAATCCCAGATGAAGACAGTGGACTGGAATTTTGTCACAATAAATAAATCTCAGTTCTTCAGACCATACTAATTTCATGCCTGCCTATTGAGACCACTGTTAGATGTAAAGGTAAAATCACTTTTAATAGAAAAGAGAAGGTGTTTATCCAGAAGAACTGGTAAATATAGATTCAACAAACTATAGGTATAAATGTCTTCCAAAAATTATAATGCATTAGCAATTATGCAATCCTACATGGAGACCCCAAGAACTTCTTAGAGCATGCTAAGGGTTATAGTGAGCCCGCACTGTGTGGCAAAATGGCATAGGACCTGTAACTTTTGGTCTAAATTATTCCAGCTCTCAAGTCTTTTTAATAAGATTCCCTTATTAAGGGAAAATTAACATTTCTGATTTCATAATTTATTTCTGAAATGGAGGGGCCTGGAGAAAAGAAGTGACAACATTTCGGATAAAGAGAACTTAGGCAAAATTTCACAGAAGGAAGGAGTGTCATGGATTCAGGGAACATTTAAGAGGCAAACGTGGATAAATCAAGCGATCTGAGAAAAAAATATATAAATTTTGAAAATATAATCTCTGCCCACTAAATACCTGATATCTGGGGATATTCTTAGGGCAAAATGGTTGGCAATGGCAAAGATTGTTTGACATCTCTCTTTTATGTTAACTGTGCAGTTTCAATTCATATAGGCAAGATCTAAACTAGCTTGTGCCTGGTTATTACTTCTTTCATAAAAAGAAGACTCCTTCTGCCTCAATTTTCTCATTCTGAACTAAGCCATTAATTAGAAGAAACTAACTCATTTCCTTTTCCTTATTCCCATTTCGAGCATGTATCAGACCTTGACATAGGGATGAATGTGCTGTTTTCAGCTTCATTTTGATAGTAAAGGGATTTGGGCTACTAAGATATTACAATTTTCATAAAGCAAATTTCTCCTTTATGCTGCCCTCATAATTTTGAACCTAATTTGGGGACTCCAGGGGGAACTGGGTAGAAACCATAATTAGCGTTATATCCTTTTGCAAGCTACCTGCATTGGGCGATTGTGTGTGTGTGCTTATGTGTGTGCAGATGTGTGTGTGTGTGTGTGCATGAGAGAGAGACAGACAATTCACTCTCATTTGTCTATGTATCTATTCATCCAGAAAGACAGAGTGACAGAGAGCTATGGAGAGAGAGAGAGAGAGAGAATTATTTTTAAATTTTCAGCAAGAGGAAATTTGAAGCAAATCTATAAAAAAGGAGGTTGCTGCAGATTCTGGCAAGGGGCTGATAGTTGAATTTAAGTTTGGTTAATCTTGGTAATGTTCATAGACTAGGATCTGCATGGTATTACATGTAAACTGCCCCTCCCAACACACACACACGCGCGCGCGCGCGCGCGCGCGCACACACACACACTCTTCTGCATTCCCAAAATGTGAATTGGAGGAGTACAGCCCATAATTGCTGCAGAGTTGAGGACCATTGCCATTCAGAACTGGGAGGGCTGCCGAAGACCTTTGGAGAAACAAAAGCTTTTCTTCATCTCGCCAGTTTTAAAAATTGTTTTCTAAATGTGAAATTTGGGAAAATGTAACATATCAGCTTGATAAGAAATTTTGTGACATCTTAAACATGAATGAGAAGATGGTGCAGATGATGGTGACTGTTTTCATTCAAATAAAGCCAAGGAGACAGGTGAAAGGTAAGAGGATAGTAAGTACTGTGTCCCGTTAACAACTGTGATTTCTGTCACTTCTTTCCTACATGTGCAAAGTGATGACAAGTTATTTGCGGATTCCTTGAACTGTGATTTGCTCAAGTTAGGACATGGTGTGTGTGTGTGTCTGTGTGTGTGTGTATGAAAGACAGAGAGAAAGGCAGTTGATAAACTAAATTTTTTTGGGACTTAAATATTGTCACTGACTCAGGCAACAATTTCATGATTAGTCATAGAACTCTAACATCTTGGGGAGGCAAGAGAACACCAGGAGGTGCCTCATGAATGTAAATAATGCAAAAATACATTGGTTTATAAGAAATTCAGAAGTTAGAAATTAGAAGTCTTCCCTAAATGTATGCTATTGTTCCCAGAAAAGTGTCTTACCTCTGATCTGCATTAACAATGCTGTGAACACTGGAGTTAAGAAGATGAAGCTGTGCCGTACATCATTGTGCACGATATCACAAGAACAGAAAACCAAACACCGCATGTTCTCACTCATAGGTGGGAACTGAACAATGAGATCACTTGGACTCGGGAAGGGGAACATCACACACCGGGGCCTATCATGGGGAGGGGGGAGGGGGGAGGGATCGCATTGGGAGTTATACCTGATGTAAATGACGAGTTGATGGGTACTGATGAGTTGATGGGTGCAGCACAGCAACATGGCACAAGTATACATATGTAACAAACCTGCACGTTATGCACATGCACCCTAGAACTTAAAGTATAATAATAATAATAATAATAATAAAAGAATGGGTTAAAAGAAGATGTGATTAAGGTCATCCTCCTGTTCAAATCACAATATAATTTTCAACTTCCCATAGTCAAAACTTTTAATCTGGCTTTCCTAAATTCAACAGGTTTTACTTTGACAAGCTCCCGACAGGCATT